>NW_026096579.1:12089353-12715699 GCF_023614345.1 Adelges cooleyi | reverse complement strand
TTTTAATTCTCGGAGTCAGTCTTAATCCTAATTTCAAACGGGAACTAACTAATTCCAATACATTTTTAAGTAAACTGAATTATCGTTATGCCATTGATGAGTTAATGTTTAAGTTGAATTAATTTTTAACGCTTTCTTGGACTTTGATTTACACAAGACGAGATTGAATAAGACTGCGAGCCTTACTCACTAATTTTAGTTTTATTAATACATTCATATTATTTAATATGGGGAAATGGGTGTATTGCCCTATGTTATTTGTGCGTTATGTTCGTGTGGGACTCGCCCCTATTCATCGGAAACAAACCGCAAACAAGACTTTTTTGACAAACAAAACAATAATTGTGTCATAATATTTCTTTTATAACGTTCGATAAAGTCATTCAGCGTCTTATACCACGCGACCACGCAGCGACTCGTCCGAATGCACACTTTTAGGTGTTGGAAGGATAAAGGATGTATAATAATAATAAACGCCAATTGTAGGGGAAGGGGAATGATGAAAATACTTACCGCGTTTATATGGTTTAGGAGACCGGATGCGTTCTTTTCCGAGCTCGTTTCAGTTGTTCGCACCGCGTTTATATAAAAGGTCAAGCCGTCAAAAGAAGAAAAAAGGATATAGGGTGGAAAAATGAACAGGAACTACGGCACTTTAAATCCTAACAAATACGAATAAGCGATAGACTGAGAAAGTGAGGGAGAGACACACACACACACGCCGACTTATATTGCCTTTTTTCTTCGCCACTACCTCCGACACGGATTTCGCATGCATACACTTATCATAAAGAGCCGCGTGTAATGTATTCAAAAGAAAAGAAAGAGTGAATTTCGGAGTTTTTTAACTTTTATTTTTCCTTTATTAAAACCGCATATCCAGCACGGCTACATTTATGTTTTTTAACCGACTTAAAAGGTATTTTTTTCCCACCTATTGTTTAATCCTTTCTATAAGCCTCCTTATTATGCTTAGTACTTACTACTTTATAAACCGTACCAATACGTTCACGACTTACAGTCTTAAATAGCTCAGTCATGAAACATTAACTTTTCACATTGATTTCGTTATAATTTTTCTGTACAGCTATAACTGAAAAACCCTCTATTTAATAAAGCAAAAAAAAAACATATAATAAATATGCATAGATGTGTATACATTAAGCTATACATTTGAGTGCTTTATATAATACGAATACCTAAAGATAGGATAAACAAAAAAAGAAATTGTACTTATAATAAGAACTGTATCAAAAAAAAAAAATTAACGTTTGTTTGTAATACTAAGGGTACTATGTACTATCGTCCTATCCAATTAGTATTGCTTATTTGATTGTATATTGTAAATAAACGAAACAAGTGGGTTGTCTGTAATTTATGGCATAATAATGTTTTGAAATTTAAAAAAAAATCTAGCTGTAATACTATATTAAAAGGAACTTTAGAATTGAATTTAAACATGATAGATGACTTTGGTGCGATGAAAATTTCGAAGACAAAAAAGTCGTTTGAATAAAAGCCGGGTTCGATAGATTGATATTTGATAGATCGGTATATAAGGTGTGTGGCGTGAAAAAAGGGTGAATGAAATATAAGAATGAAGGCTGTGGCGTTACACTGTACAAACAAAATCATATTAACGTTAGTATAATGTTTTAAAAAATATTCCGCTTTTTAACATACAAATTTTCAAACAATATACACTGTGGTTTGGTAAAGTTGATGAACTAGAAACAGTAAAGGTGTTAACCGGATAAAACAACTAAATAATATGTATGTATGTTAACAACGGAATATGAGTAAACAAATATAAAAAGAGCATTACAGACGTTCGATAGTGTAATTGTACTGAACCAGACAAACGAAAATAATGCAATCCTACTGGGAAAAAGTTCCAATGGCAATGGTGTCCTGAACGGGTGATTATGCAAAATTGGCACGTGGGAAATAACTCGAAAAACTCAAGTGCATGTAGAAACCGATGCGGTGGTTTTTCGCCTTTAGGCCGGCATTTAACGTGGAAAAGTAGCAAAGGAGACAGCAGCAGTGGGTTCAAAAAGCGAACGTCATGACATTCGATCCCGCAAGGCCCCTCGGGCATTTACTGTAAAGGATAAAAAGTGTATACACACAACGTGGTGGCGTTCGGTGGAGAATAATATTGTGTATAAAAGTTCACCGGCGGTCGTGTGTCGTAAATCATCAAGTATCGTGACTAAATAGACATTTACGACAGTGTGAAGCCCGAAAACGGTGCAGGAAAATGCGGTGGCGGTAAAATATCGTTGGCGAGATAATGGGAAATGTTTTGACACTCAAGGTGCGCGAGAGATGATAAATCTGAGTTGAAATTCGTGACAGGTAAAATTTGTACGAACCATGTTGACTCTCTCGCAGAAAAGGAAAAAACGAGCACCCGATTATTTTTTTAAATTAATAAAACAAAGTTCGTTTATCAACGCATAAAACAAAATTCATAATGTTGTGTACCTATTCGATATTTATTATATTCAATAGGTACGTCAACCGGCAACGATCGGATTGGTGATAACCACACAACGTTCCTGACAAATTAAATTGTTTACCCAATGAACATGTCAAATAAAATAGACACGATGATGTGATGATAATAATAACATAAATGACAGTAGCACGCTTCGTCGGATCCAAACAAATTGCATAGTACAGATGTTATAATTGAAATCTAAACAACGCTAGCCGATCAAGTCTAATAACTGGTATTGATTGATTTAGGATTTACCACTGACATTGGGTTGGCGTGATTTCAATAATGAAGTCGAGGTATTTTTTTACTGACTTTTATTGACAGGCTAATTACAAAATATAAGCTAGTTATTCAATACGGGCTTAACTTGTCAAGTTTGTTCGTACCAATTCATCGATGAAATAAAGCTGTCAATGACTGACAGTATAAAATATAATACGCGCATTTCAATTACAATTTCAATCCCACAAAAACAAAATGTCTTGAAACTGTATATAAGTAGGTACTACAGCGGACACGACGATTTAAGTTCTACTGGATGTAATAATATCAATAAAAACAAAATCAAAAAAAAAATTATTTATTTGAGAAAACCACATGTAATGAATATCTTACAAAATGATAGGTACACCATATTTACCGTTGTACCTAATATTTTCAATATTTTATTGCTGTACTCAGCCAATTATGGCGTTTATCTATCTTAAATAAACAAATAAAATACAAATAATTAACACACGAAGCTACTGCGGCACAATCATTAATATTATAGTACAAATATATTATGTTTTATACATACAATGTTATTAATGTTCGCGTTTTATTTAGTGTAAACGACAATATTCCTTGGAGAACTCTGTTGACCTTCTTAAGGGGAATACCACGAGCATTGTGGACGTATTCTTTGCTCGGAAATAAAAACACTCAATTCAATAAGGTACTTAAACGTATCTTTTCGGCGACGGTTTTCTTATTTTCATCGTTATATTTGCTAAATCCCTGACGAATACCGAGTCTTATCTGTATAATTCAGGCCAACGGCAACTAGAATTGCCAAATCCTCCAAAAGTTATCGTTTATCAAAAAGCACACCGAATTGATGCTGGGCGTGTATTTATTTCGATAAACTTCGGCCAAAAACAACAGGAAAAAAAAAGGAATTATTCACAAATTCGAAAGCGTTTTTCACAGAGCCGTTGTTTTGTTTTGCATGAAATCCCATCGGCGCGGCTTAACGCGGATTATTTTTTTTTACCCATAAAAAAAAATGTCCTAACGATAATTATTGCTGCACTTTCCGGTAAAGCCACGCTGCGATTTCGTCTCGTCGCTTTTATGTTTTTAGTTAAATAATATTACATACACTTTTATAATATGTAGCTGTTTTTCCATGCATGTAGAACAGGGCTATTTCGCCGCAGCAGGAGGGACAGCTATAAATTAACGAGGATTTCGCTGGGCTCGTTCCCATTCAATTTTCTAAAACACAACGCCCTCCCCCCGTTAGTGTCAGTGTTTCTCTTTTGTTTTATTATTATTATTTCGGTATTTTTTTTTTTTTTGTTCGCGTTATTATATCCGGTGACCTTTTTTCTGCATGAAATATTAGCACTGTGCCGCTCTCCAAACCGCCCAATTTAAACTGTACCGCGACAGGCATGTTCTATGATCGATTTTCAAGCATCGTTGCATGGACTCGTGACAGATTAACGCATCATCAAAATAGTCGAATGGGTTACGAACGCTGCCCTATCACGGGGCAAACCACTTCCCTAGGTTGTATTCATTTTCATTTTAACACATTTATATTATTCATCAAGTGCTTAAATGGGGTGGATCCGACTTTCTGATGGATTCGAACACTTCAACGAATTTTGAACTCTTCTAGAGTTATAACTATAGAACTAATTTTGTGTCTAGTCTTATCCTACATCTTCTACGTCTTATCATATACATTTGAGACTGATAATGTGTTATAATAATATTTCAATGGCTACAGTGCATATTACATACAATGACGTTTTCATCTTCTCGTTATTGTTGAAGTGTATAATCAATTAAATACATTAGCAATGGAAAATAACAAATTTTACATTTAATTTTTGTATATGGCGTATAAATTAATAATTACTATTTATGTACAATAATAAATCATAATATGGATTAAAATCAAAACGGCCGGTAGTCACTAAAACATTTGATAGTAAGCTTTAAAGACGAATTCACCCTAGATATTATGACAGTTTTATCGGTACATGTATAAAAACTACTTAGCGGGGAACTACATTTAACATGATTTAACCATCTGCCCGATGCTCATTGTTAGAATACTGAGTAACCGTTAAGCGCCATAAAAAAAGAATTGCGCTTGAACAGCGGGCGATTTAAATCTGTATAAACAGTTCACTGCCGGTGTGTATTTAAGCATCTGTTCGTCAGTGTGAAACGTGAGGGGTAATTTTTCCCTTTTGATGCGACGAAATCTTATACTGTAGGGCAACAAGCTAAAAGACGGGACAATGAAAGAGCCGATTTTTCGTTCTTAAAACGTTTTTGGCTCTTAGAAAAGTAAGCCCCCGCGGAATCTACATGCAAACAGCGCATTTATACTTGGACAGTAGTTGTTTAACTAAAAAAGAAACGGTAATGCGCTATTTAACATTCCAGCAGTGAAATCTGGATAATATATTTCTCGTCGTTACTAAGTAGAAACTATTCATTCTCATGAAAATGCTGAAGTTTTACTCGCAGTGAAAATATTTCAAAGGTCCTTAACGTCATACGAACCAAATAATGTACTGTGTCGCGCGGTATAAATTCATACTATTTTATCTTTAATATATAGTTGTAACTTGCAACTCATTTCAAGTGTACAAAACACAAAACTAACCCAAAATAGAACAAAGAAAAGTCTTAACTCTATAACTATTTGTATGAGTGAAATTTACCTAAACATAATTTTAAGGACGTGACCGTAAAAGTTATATAATCTTCGAGTAATTAACAGCGCTGATATGTATATAAAAAAAAAAGTTATTTAACAATAAAAGATACACTATATTGTCTACAGTAATATTTTCTTTCAACGTTAGAAAAAACATTGAGTGTAGTGCATTACTCGAATGATGTCCGTAAACTGAGAATCAAAACGACATTTTACGATCACACTTTAACTGGAAAAAGATGAGACAAAAATAAAATAGGTGCGAGTCCGCCTGCAAGTAGCAAATCGCTCGTTTTCCATTTTGGAATTGTGAGAGAGGCATTTTATTTTCGGCGACGGTCGAAAAGTTGTAAAAATAAAAATAAAACAAAACAGAGGTCTACACAATTTTCTTTTAGACTTTCCTTTAAACAAAGGGTGAGTTTTATCACTTTCAATAAATTCATTCCTATTTCATTCTTTGTTGGATTTCATGTGACAACGGCACCTTTTGTAACGGAGACTTCTCTCGTCGTGAATTTTTTTTTTGGCTCCTGTTTTTATCTGTTTTATGGTAGTATAACTTTTGCAAAATGACCCGCCCATGTAATTTTGCCGAACCCCCCGGGATCAAAAAAAAAAAAGAGAGTTACCGAGACCAAATCCTAAAATTAGTATTAAAAAAATACTCTAAGCTGATTATCGATACAGCGGCGAAGTATTTATTATTTTTCATCAGGCCGTTCTATTTAAAAGGGGTTTCGACCCTTCGAGGTGTGAAGTATACTGACTGAATCCCTTCGGTTGGATTACTGTGTCCACTAATACCAAATCGTTTCATTTTTAAGCCCTGGACTCGCACAGTACAAATTTCATAATTGAAAACTAGTCATCATACATCATTATTGGACGGACATATTACTGTCGTTGATACAATTACTTTGATTTGCCCAAATATAAAATTACTAAAAACCAGACGTGCAATTAAATTTCATCAGCGGTATGCGATGAGAAACATAAACCGTTTATCATCAAATATTTAGGATTCGTTATTTGGAAATATGTATTTTAACACCAACGAGGATTGTATGACATCAATAAAAGAAAATACAGATTATGCCGTATAAAATATTTGAATAGATTTTAAAAAGCGCCAACCACCACACTCGGGCCATCGCATTTCTTACATACAAAAAAACCAAACACAAACAAACAAAATAATTGTCAAGTAATCATACAATTTATTTGGGTTGGTCTACCCTTTTCAATTGTGCGTCGTGACATGTAAATTAGGTCACCGAATACAAACGACGCGGACATTTCAACTGAACAAGCGACGAGCTGTGCTTTTAAAAACAATAGACACCTTCTTTTTAATATATATTTTTTTTTAAGAGTCCTACAACTGTATATCCCGGGACGTTTTGTACTAACAACAAATGTGCGCATTTTTGTCAGTCGACAATCTCAGCGATCGATAAAACTTTTTATGGCGTCGTGCCAAACGGTTTGCTGAGGTAATTTCATAAAAAAAAAACCCCAAAATCAAACGAGGGGTTGAAGATTTTGTCATATCTTTTGTCACAAATATACTTTTATTCGTTTTTTCCAGAACTTGTAACACGTTCAATGTTTAACTTACACAAATATAAACGCAAATTGTAACTTCAATAATATCAAAAACGACTTAACAGCATTAACTGGTGAATTGAATGAGTCGTTTACACGCAAAAACATTATAATTTGTAATTTGAATACTTAACTTTTTCTCATAATTTTAGCGAAACAACCAACGGTATTATTTCAATATCTAGGTACAACAGCTATTGATGCTGAATAATAAATGCGGTTTTCGGAAAGCGTTTAACTCAGTTTGAAGAATCCACAGCATCAACGGTGATTATACATTTTGACTTGTCATTATTTCTGTTTGACGCTCGACAAGGACAAATCAAATTACACAAAGCTTATAAAGGCCAAGTAAATGACTCGACGACGAATTATTATCTTTGTTGCCTTCTCGCCATACAGCAAGCCGCGGCAAGGTCGGGTTCTATGTATGGGATTTCTGCCGTATCTTTTGAAGACCACTAAGTCTTACGGGACCTCAACCCCGCAGCACTCGGCTATACACGAAGACGCGCATAATCACATTAAAATATAATCTAAAATATACACCAATGTTATTATAGATACATAAACGTACATATACGCGCAACACATCCACGCTCGAGTGCTCTTATATTATGTAGCGCGGGATATTAATTTGGCCGATGAATGTTCGCATATCTGTGCGTTGAAATGATTATAACGGGTTCGGAGTAATTCATAAACTTTCTGGCCCATTTTATATGCTAACGAATTCATTATGTTAATGAAGTTTACAAAGTACGGCGCGCGTTTCCTTTTAAACTGCCACCGCCGTTGCGGCCGAGGTACCCAGACACACATATTCAATCTTATTGCTAGAATATAGCAGTTGAAAAAGTTTTCGGCACATCCTAATCGACATAGCTCGGTCGTTGCCATTCCCGTTTGGCGGTTTTCGTGTTTTCCAATATCAACACCAACAGCCGGAAACACACGCCGGGGGTATGAAGAAACAAGTGTCCGTGTATGTATGTGCAGAGGTCTATATCCGCATTATAGGTAATGTCCTGCTGTAGGCAAACGTTTTATACACGACGGTAGCCGGAACGATTTAATTAATGCCCACATACCCGTCCACAATGTACGGTACGCGTATACAGACTGCGTACGTGGCCTGCAAAGCGAATATATTTATAAAGGGTGTCGAGGAGGAAAAGGGCGAGTCTAGTGCAAAACCAACAGTTCATTAGTTTGGGGAAACGTGGCGGCATCGGCCGCCACCGCGACTGTACAGTATGTGACTGGCCTGTGGTTAATCCGGCGCAACATTAAATATATATATATATATATATATATACGTATTAGACAAATGATTGCAAAATACACACGGTTTTCTCTCTAGCAACGTTCATTAAGTGTATATTGTTTGTACTACTTCTTTGGGGTTTCGACATTAAGCGCAGTAGACTATCCAAAGCAATAAAAAGGGTTTTGAAAAAAATTCAGTTCCTGTGTAAATGTTTTTAGATCTCGTCGATTCCTTTAAGACTAAATCGAACCATCAGCAGAGTTGGGCATTATTTATACAATTTTTTATCAAAATAATGATTTAAATCATTTTTTCGAATGACCGACGAATAATTTTTTTATTCAAATATTTATAATTAAATTTTAAAAAAACTGTAATTAAATGATTTATTCCTAGTTTTTTTAAATATTTTATTTTTCTTAGTCTAGTTATTTTATTGTTGACATAATTAAAAAAAACTTAATTGCAATTATCTTCATAAAAAATGTTTGAATAAAACAGTTTTTGGAATAAAAACAATTATTCGAATAAATCATCTTAAATAGTATCACAGGGGAAGTCATGTGGAAAACTTTTCCCCCTCAATGGTTCTGTATTTTTAAAAAAAAAAGGATCAAATAAATTAGATATTATTCGTTATTCAAATAAAAAATGCCTAATTATGCCCATCGGTAGTAGCAACAACAAGAACAGTGTTACACAATTAAATGAAACTATTATTATAACTAAAATACAATTACAAATGTAAAGAACTAACTATAAGGGAACTTGAATTCAAGCTATAATTTCAATACGAATACATAATACTTAATTAGGATGGCTCTTATTTAGCTTTTTTATGAATTTTGGTTAGTCCACCCTTTAAAATAGTTCCAAATAAATAAAAAATCTCCATTTGATTAACATGGGGGTTTTATCGACTTTTCTTTATAAATATGTAGCACAAGTAATAAAAAACATTTAATATGTTATGTAACAAATAACAATGGCAGAATTATGGCGATTATTATTTTGGCGATTATTATTAAATTTGAAACGAGGATTTATATTGCTTACAAAAATTCATAACGTATAAAACACACCTATAGTTCTTTGTTCACGTCTTATGTTACAGTGTTCCAAAACAAGCTTAAACGGGGTTTTGGCGGATTTGAATTACATCTAGGTTAAAAAAACAAGTTTAAAATCCTAAACGGTACCATTCTTACATTCTTCGTTCTCTGGAATTACTCACTTTGGTGTTTTACTCAAAAACAAATTCCTAGTACTGAATTTTATACCATTTGTTTCGAACGACTAAAACGCGTACACTGTTTAAATACTGTTTTAGTGAGTATAATACACGTACTGTTGCTTTTTCTATGTGTTTGATTTCTTCTCATACAATACATTCTTACATACATATATTATATGTATAAGGCCACAAAGTTTACGCAGAAATGCAGTAATTAAAAAGGAGAATAGTCGTTTCCCCAAACACAAGGTGTATAAATCGTTTATATGGTCCCTTATTAGAAATTTGAAAATATGACTAAACATTGTTTTTACTTTTTACCATAGTTATTCACTCGACTATGTTTTATATAAATGAACTTTTAAATAATTTCATTCAAGTTATTATCTGGGATTTCCTAAGGTTGATTATAAAGTATGTTTTTATTTCTGCCGTGTTATTTTGTTTTTCTATATTTGAGCGTAAAAAATATTACCCAGAATCTACAACATCAAAGGTTGATTTACTATAAAACACAAAATATAATAAACATGTGCTCGACATTTTTTAAGAAAATGAGTGTCGTTAAATGAAATAATTAATTGTGCTTTGAAAATATTTTCGTTTTTGTACAAAAAGGTAAGTTATAAAATTTAAATAATTCACGAGATATATTTAATTTCTAACAGTTTTTATAGAACAAAGTGCAGCACTGAAATATATAAACGTTCAATATAGCATATTTAATCAGTTAAATAAAACTGCTTTGTTGAATTTACTAGTACTTTTTAAATAATATTACTTTCTATCCAGTGCACTCTTTGTTCGATTACAATATATAAAAGTGTATAGTGTATTTTTATTGAATTCTATACGAGCGCGCTGCATCGCAATTGCATACTTGACAATATTGCTAACCAATTTTGGATATATCATAATATAATATATCATTCTAAGATACTTATGTAAAATCGTGGGAGCAGTATTCAATATCAAACGGGTTCACGGTCCAGCTTTCTACTAAAAGATGAAATGAGATTAAAACAAAATACCTAGTGGTATAACATCGTTTAGGAGATACCTTCGCTTAAAGTATAAATACATATTATCAGATTAACGCTCAGAGTTATTGTCTACAAATTGAACCTAAATATTTGTTTGAACTTTATTCCAAGCGAAACCGAAAACATCACAAATACACATATTATTTACTAACACAATAATCGAATTAGGGATCTAAGCTACATTTCCATAGTAATTTTGGTATCACCACAAATCTTGGCTGTCAGCTTATGTTTCAAAAGTTCTTGTATCCCTCCTGTTTTCGCCGCTCTTGATCTCTAAAGTTTCAACTTCGCCGTACGACGCAAGGCATAATTTAATACGGTCATTTTCACAACAACTTTTTGGATATTACAGCTTTTAGAATGATTATATTTCTAAACACATAATTTATTATTCGAATCCGCACATAGAAAACTTGTTTTCAGTATAATATTATTAACTCCTACATATGTGTAGTGTAGTTAATTTAATAATTACTTCAATACCATTTATATATATTAGCGTACAATTAAAACATTAATAACAGTGTTACTTATTAGTAATTACTAATTAGAAGAGTCAAATAAATGTAATTTATTTATTTTATATACGAATATAATTTATAATTTTTAAAAAAAAATCTGCAAAGTTAGTTAATTAAGTATATTTGTAACTTATGATAATTTATAAGTTTTTAAAAGTTTTGATTACTGGAACTTCGATAATTAAATTTTTATAAATATAACTAGTCGTATAGTAAACATATTAGTTAAATTTAATTCAATCTTTCATTTCCAATTTTTTTTTAATCCGTTTTTACATAGAAAACGTTCTTCTGATCAAAACAAAAATAAGAAATATGTAAATGGCTAAGACACGGCTTGTTTTAATAATAAAAGACAATTCAAAATTATGTACTCAAGCGTGTATTTATTCATTTAAACTGAGTAAAGAATAAAAAAATACGCTAAACAATTCAGAAAATACCAAATATCATAAACCATTATTCATATTTAATAATAATTTTACTATTCTGCAAAATTCAGACTCCGTTAACTACTCAGACAGAGCTAGTATCAGCTGTAATATGTCAATAACTGTTTTATTTTTTATCGGTGGCGCATCCGGTCCTCATATGAAACTCTTCACCAACACATATGCATTTTTAGTTGTACACATATTCGAGTGGAGTTTCGGATTTATACACTTCAGTACCGAGTAGTTAAGTACTTTTAGTAACTTGCAACATTCTTCCAATAAAATGCTTTGTAAAAAATCGATAACCCGATTCGTCGTTGACGGGCAATCTCATATTTAACCAACGCTATTTTTAATAATTAAAAAAAAAACAAAACCTTCAAGTAGTCTACCCTTTGTACAAATTATTCAACAATAGCATGTCCGTCTGATTAAACAGCTTCTAATGCCCAGTGAATAAATAAATGACATAACTTTCAATTAGCATTTCCGAGCACATTTTCTGACCTTATATACTCGAAGTTGATAAATTGTATTTCGATGGTTAATCATGACTTCATAAGCGTATTACAAAATAGGTTAGGTTAGGCTAGATTAGGTTTAATTTACAATTTAAAATCTATTCTGAACTCTAGCTCGCAAGATGATCAAATATTGGCTAAGATAAAAATACATTTTGTTTTCTCATTCTTAGAGAGATAAAAAATAATCTAGGAGTAAAATGAAATAGTTTACTTTTAGCGCCGGTGTAGTAAACAGAAAAAGAACGTATAATGAGCCATAATTTAACTGCATCAAATTAAGCCGGTCGAGGACAAACACCGTGAACAGGCAGTAAGATAAAAATAATAAAGCCGTTAGTGTTTTTATTTTAGCAATTTAGGCCAATACAAAGTTTGTGTGCGAGGGCATCAAAGGCCATTAAACAGCGTGTTAGTAGGCAAGAAGGGCCGGGGCATGAGTCTATGTAAGTCTTAGTGGCAAAGCGGAAAAACGCATTAAAAGTAAACTCCATTGAAAATTTACCCACACCGCTTACCCCCTCTACTCTCTAGCCCCTTTCACGTCCTGTCTCCTTCTTTTCTTTATCTGTTGACGCTTCTTCCCGGTAAAGTTTGCATGCTACGGAAGATAGTGTTTACACACATTAACTTTCCCGAGGAACAGCGTGAGAAACCCTCACATTACCAAGCCGTCAATCAGTTTCTATTCACTGCACCGTGCATCTGGTGGAGATCATGAAAAGCTCCGTGTATGAATTATGCTTTAAGCAGAGCAAACTTTATTGTCATCGAAAAGCTTTAATTATTGAGAGTTTACTTAAATTATTGAAAGTCCAACGGACACCAAATTCTGCTTAAACTGAAAATGTTTTTCAACTCGGCGAATCGCACTAAGTTTCTAAATTTACGGACAAACTTATTTGTTGAAACAATTTTGAGAAATCTTTTAGTATTCTTAACTCTATTACCTAAGTGTTAAATAACATTACAAACAATTCTTATCACGATTGGGATATCACTGTTAACGGATGTTTCGTTATTCAAAAGGATGTGCACTATTATTGTAATACATGTGTTTTTAATCGAGGAGCATTTAGTTATTTAATATAATTATATGTATTTTAGTAATTATCATACAGTCTTTATTTTTATTCGTTAAGAACACCACACACAGAACATCGAAACAAAAATAGAGATCCACATTTCAGTTAAACGATGAAAGAAAATAAGCTAAATAAAGGTTATGAAATGAGAAATACAAGTGAAATTTATCTATATGAAGTTGATTCTATAAACGTACGTGAAGTAAATGCGGTATTTATTTTACTCATTTGGGAAAAAAACAATTTACCCTTTGTACTACAATTTACAATTACATTGTTTTTAATTAAGCTAAATTAACCGGAGTTTCCTTCAATTGCTTAAAAGGGCCGTCTTTAGTTAAAACGAAGGGTAAACCAAAACGATTAACAAAAAAAAATTATAGTGTTTTTGCCCCATTCGACGTGACATTTAAGTACCGGTAAAGCCATTATTTTCAGTGGTCAACCACGGACAGGGCGTGGTAAATATATATACCCTATATATATATACAATATTTTTTGCTGTTTTCCTTTTATGACTGTGAGGTTGTTTTGAGTACCCTTGTAATCCGTTAAGCTCCATAAATCCGGGTGCAATTAACGGGATGAACACCGTGTGTGCTCAGGGTTCGCCCACCCCTCTGTCCTATAGTCATGCCCCTGGGAACAGGAGACACTCATTACATATTCTAAACTGGTCTGTTCGTCCCGAGGTGATTGAATTAATTGTTAAAATGATGCCCTTTCAAAACGACCTACAACGGCCTACGTACCTGATCCGTTTTATAATAGATTTTCAAAACTGGTTAATGCGTCCGGGTATGCAGGAATCGCCTCTGATACATCTAGGTTGACTTTTTACAAATATCAAAATATTATACGATTTTCTTTATCCCTTAAAATTTAATCTCACTACGTTATTTATAAGGTTGATAACTTATCGTTGTAAAAACTTATCACTGCATCGCCTGCGCTTGAAAAGCTGAGATGAATATAGAATGCAGAATGTTAACAAAGCGAATGAGCACAAGTAAACATTTTTAACAACTTATACATTTCATCGTGTATAGCCTTACCTATCCTGTTATTAAAATTACAATTTGTTTAAGATGTTAAATAATTTTTACAAATATAATACATTTCCTGATCCGATAAGCCCATTCTAAATGTTCAGAAGATTATTCTTCGCTTCAAATTTATAACAACAATTATTAACAAAACGTTCAGGCGTAGACTGTTGTGGTAGTGGTAGGATTATTTTTCAAAGTATCTACAACATCACTGGTACAAGCATAATTCGTATTGCTTTAATGCGTTAAAGTTTTTTAAAAGATTAGACAGATTAGGTCTAAATCAGATAGATTTAGACAGACTCATAATAAAATCCGTGTCATTTACCTTTGTGTGTATACATTTATGGCTGGCAGGATTACTAAACTCGTATTCTCCTTACTGCTTTAATGTTTTATATATTGCGCTTTGTAAACAAGACCCATGACATATTATTATGTAAATAAATATTTTAAATTTTGCGCTGCCAGAAAGAGATAAATCAAGATGACTACAAGAATTAACTACCTGTACCTGACCATAACGCAACATACATAAAGGATAGTTGAGCAGTACAAAAAATATATCTTTGAACGAGAGTAAGATGAGAAAGATACTAACGCGTGCGGAGGGGAAACCCAGCTTTAATAAAATAAAAAATACAATTTTATGTTGCAATAAATTCACTATGACTCAGCTGAAATTTCTGCAAGTATTATATAATTTTTTATAAAGCAATAGTTTGATTTTTTTTTTTTGGTTCGATTAGATACGCGAATAGTGAACGTGCCTTTAGATTTGATACGATCGAAAAAATCCGTTTAAAACGATAGAAATTGAAAGCCGAGTTTGACATTTTTTACATCTTAATCACTTTTTACGGATCGGACAGTCGACGCACGTAGCTTATTAAAGCGTATTTGTATTTCTCGAGAAATAAGCAATTTTGCGTTGACGTTTAGACATTTTAATATTGATGCGAAAAAGATTTAAATTATGTTATTTTCAGAAAATAAGTGGCTATTCATAGTTGGCCTACAATGTTTAACGTGTAAAACATTAATTTCTCTGAAAATAATTACTGTTTTGTAGTTTTTATTTTTTGAGAAATTTTAATTAATGTTAATTTACAGTACTAAACAATATTGAAATGTTCATATTTTATGGTAAACTCTAGAATTTTATCAGGCGTTGAAATTGTAACTTTTTAAAATAAGAATAATTTCTCTGAACGTCTCGACTGGGCTGTAACCAATTTTGAATAACTACTTTTAAAGTTTAAAAATTAAGGGCGTGAGGCGGAGAGCGGGTGAGTTAGGTATAAATAATAAAAAAAACTAATTATCTTTTATTAATCGAGTTAAAAAATAATATTATTCACGAATAAAAAAAGTTTACGTTATTTATTAAATTTTAATATCTTATTTAAATTTTGTCCATCTTTGTATATAACACGCACTAATTTTGCCAATAAAAAAAGCTATATAAATTAACGATAAATTTTAAATTACCAGAATTTATGAGAAATATTTTAATAAAATACGAATTCGCCGTAAGTATACTATTATCATTGGACATGTAAATGAGATGTGTATATTATTTATAATAATAATTATCATGATTGGTGATCCAAGTCCTAGGACGTTATGTATTTTATTTCGATATCGTCTGGACACCAGATTAACATTATATTTCACGCTACAATTGTTATAATCGCACGCTCGGTTTTAGGACTTAAAAAAACCATTCAGACGAAAGGGTACAAAAAAAATTGCTCGGCGAAATGCAAGGAGTAAGCCGATCGAAGGACAATCGGCGGTGGCGATTCAAAACGCTGAACAAACTTAATTGAGACATAATGTAAGACGATATCGAAGAAAAAGGTGGGACAACGTAAAACGGTTTGATTCCCGGTAGGTGGGAGGGCGGGGAGGGCCGTACAAGAATGTCGACAAACTGGTTTCCTCTTCTCCCGCCGGAGTGGTGGTCGTTGCCACCGTTGTTGCCGCCCGTTCAATGGTGCAATCGTACCTACCTATTTCCAAGCCAAGGTCCTCCACAGCCGCACGTCTTATAGTGCTGACGGAAAAATCCAATTAGAGACGGAGCTCCCATTATTGTGTGCGACCGGTAAATTATTATTATTATTATTACACACAAGCCGAACACCGGCGGTATTTGTGTGAACAGCACCTATGAGTTAACATTGATGTCTTCATCAGCTCGTTCCACCGACGATGACGCACACCATAACATGACCATGCCGGCGCTCTTTGTGTTTTTTTCTACGCTTGTATACATGTATTTCCGACAGCTATTCTTATTTTTATTTGTCAGACGACTTGGTCGAAAATGTACTCGTCGGATAACGGCTACGGCATTTGTTTTAGATTAAACAGACGTTATAGATACGTAGACGCCTTAGTTTAAAACCGCAACAACTCATAAAAATATGAGCTTTTATTCATTTTGAAAAATGTATTGTTAAATTTCGACAATACAGTTCAAACTGCGCTTCAAATTTGGTTTTTCTATCTCAAAAACCTACAGCACTTATAAAAAAACATATTTTTTCTTATTTATTATTGGAATTGTCACTGTTTTGAATTGAGGCGTCGAATTATAACGTTCAGCATAATTTTCTAACGCGCTCTTTATTATTATTATTATTATTATTACTAATGTTATTGTAAAATTCTGTATTGTTTAATTTTGTTTAAAACTTATTAACGCTAGTTTGTAACAATTGAAGTTTGTACATTTAGCCTAACAGTACAGTTAAGGCATAATTATTCAAGAATATAACAATAACAGAGGGTAGTCCATTTACATAAATGATTAAATCAAAAGAGGTGACATACAGTGTAAACAAAGATAGCCGGTATCTACTCACTTGCCATTACTCTTATATTACATTTTACTAAGTACTTAGGCGATCATAAACCTGAAAGTTGACACATAATGTGTACGATATAATTAGCCAAGAAATGCGGAAATTTGTTTTATATTTTGTATACTTAAATCCACCAAAACTCTCCCATTACCTATGGCGTTTCTAATTATTAACTTTTTAATTTCTTATAACTACAATTATAAAAATTGATTACCTATCAAAATGTTTATAACTTATAATAATCATAATAATAATATTTTTTTATAACTGTGATATTATCTTGCCTAAGCTACTAATGAACCAAAATTAAAAAGGTGTTAACAATGGTGTTTATATGTTAAATAAACACCATTTATGTATAAATATAAACACTAACTTATGATAAGAAGCAAATTTATTGAAACCGCAGATGTAGAACGATTCTTAGTTTGAACTTAGTAGTGGATTCCTCTTATTCGAAAAACAAACGATTTGAACCTCACCAACGGTTATAAGCTCAGTTAGCTTATCACATTATTATTAATGTGAAGCTTAAATGCATTGTACAGTTTTAAATGGTAAATAGACTACATAAGTATGCTCATTTTTATTGTTACATTTGTAGTGAACTTTACAATATTAAATAATAAATACATTCAAAATAAATGTATTTTATTTTAAGGTATAGAAGTTAGATGATATTTGACGTAAGCTGATCTACGAGATATTTTAAGTATACCAACTAAGTTAAGGACTAATGAAGAATAATTTTTTATGCGTGATACAATATTTTTTTATTTTAATATTTAATAAAAAAATTCTTCTGGAAAACAAACTTTTTTTGGTAAGAAAGCTCTAAGTATTAATTATGGAGACTAAAAAATAAATGATTGAACTGTTATAAAACTATTGAAGTACCAAACTATATTTATATAAAAACTTTAAAATATAAAAATATCTCAAATGTAATTCAAAAATTGATAATCGGCCTTTTAGCATCTCTAAAAAAACAAAATAAAGTGAAGTATACATCCTGCGGAAAGTAACTTTACAACTTGATTGGTATAAAAATGTATTGTTTCATTGTGTAAAACAATGTAAAGAAATATTATTATTACTACACTAAAGTATTATTTATTATCATTTAGTACACCAGAATAAGAATAAAAGATAACGTTTGAATGTTTACTTTTAAATGAAAGTAAAAACGTTTTGAAGCGTAAAAATATATACTTAAACTTTAGAGTTGTTACTCGATAGTGGTTTAAGCTATCCATCATGGGGAAAACATTGACAAACCAACGTCGAAAAGGAAACTTATTTTCAGAGAGTGTTAATTAACAGTTTTTCCGACTTCAAACTGTTTCAGCTCGTCATTTGAGTCAGCTGGAGGCAATTAAACTATCATAACGTTCATGGCGACTTAAACGCCTCAGCTGATCTTGAAGTTTACTTGATGATTTTCACACTAATACAACGAGTATGATTTATGAACTGACAAGCTGTTGGAGAATAAGTTATATAGTAATAAGCAATAATAATTGTAAACGTATTTATATACTATACATTTAAATTAAATAAATTAGTTAGAAAAATTCAACTTTGACGACAGTAGATATTATTGGAGTGACATATGATCTTCTTTTATCGATTAGACATTTTTGCAGGGTGATACTTTAATGTGTCAAAACTCTACAATTCATCAATTAGAAGCATAAAAGTAATAAAAATTGTTTATTATAATATTTTATAGCACAACAAAATACTTGTATTTTAAAAATACAATTTTATATAAATTAGTTATTATTTAATATTATTATTAAATTTTTAAATTTTATACTTTGCTGTCAAGTGTAATAAATTTTTTCAAGTTATTGTATACATTTCAAAGTTGAATTGTTCACGTCAATAAAACTTAAAATCATAAGTATATGAAAACGTGTAATTCTATACCGTTTAGTTACCCTAATACCCTAATTTCTAAAATGTACCTACACAAGGTTTGTATATATCAAAATAATACTGTATAAGTTGGTACAGTGCACAATTATTGTTTCTAAAAAAATCTAAAATTATGATGATTTTGCTAACGTTTCGCACCGACCGCCGTTAATGATACCTAAAATTACAAAATAAATAAACAGGCGTGATTGCTAGATAATAACGCGCATGAAAATTGCCCCAGACTTGGAAAATTAAGTTATTTACTGTATTAATTTTTGATTACAAGTTAAAATAAAATCTCTCACGACAGGAGCAAAGATAGTAAAATGTCGTAATCTAGCAATGATGCCCGTTTATATTTTAGTTATGTATAAAATGTCCACAATTTTACCCGAAGTGGTCCAAGTTTATAAAGACCATAATAATGTCCCAACATCCTACCGGTAATCTCTAAAAGTAAATAAATAAACAAACGAACGGCTCGACGACAAAGGCCGTCTACGCCTAACCGGTGACCGGTACCGGTCATCGGTGCTGTGTTTGACCAACTGTATTGTGCCATTATACACTATAGAGGATCGTAATGGGACGTACCTGTAAGTTAAGCGCCGGACGGCTATTTCCTGGATGCGGTCGAAGACGGTATTCCTTGGGTAGTCCTTTCCGGTTAAAGGTGCATAAGACCGTCGCGCCAAAACAATAATATTACGACAAAGGCGGCATTAGTATTTATAATACACGACAAACGAACGAGATCGGTAATTTACAGTATTAATGACGTAAAGTCAACACGACCACACCGAACGATTCAGGGTGGGGGGTACCCAAAATAGGCGGTTTTTTTTTATTTTTGTTTAAGTACGAACGCCAACGAGAAAATATTATATTACAATACTATCCACTCGGCGATAGACGACGACAGCTGACCGGCGGAAACAACCGTGTGGTGCACGCGGCGGCGACGAGCAAGCTGAAGTCGTGTACACATCTGCGGCGTTGCTGTAGTGTATACATGTTGGCCAGGCAACCGCCAACAACGCCGCATAGGCTGGTGCACGAACCCGATCTGTATAGCATCGCCTTCTATCATAATATTGTTGTTATAGTACATAATAATAATAATAACAATGTTATTAAGTTAATTACCCTATAATAGTAACAATACACAACATGTCCTATACTATATCACTATTACCGTCAGTGTATTGGACAACAATATTGTTGAACAACATATTTTGTAATATTACAGTATACCTATTCCTTATAACGTATTGTAAAACAATTTCATTATTTTCACGTGTAAGTCCTTAAGATACTTCATCTCTGATACCTCTCTCATTTCTTTGCGATTTTTATTTTTATTTTAAACGCAAAAATGAGACGTCTAGTTTAGAAACCGGCTAAAAGTCATTTTGGAAACGTGTTTTTTCTTAAGTGGCCACACTGTATAGTGTATTACATGATGTGTAAAACTACTATTGAATATCAATGTCTATAGATTATAACTAACTCAAACTGTGTTGGGAGAATCTTGGTTGGTTTTAAAATCGGCCATCTGAAGACATTTTTATGGTTTGAAAATATTTTCAAAAATGGCTTTTAGCTGGTTTTGAACATAGACTGCTCGTTTGTCAGACGTGAAAATAGTGGGAAGGGGCTTGTTGGCTTTCCATTAATATTATACATTTTTATTGAAATACTATTGCAACTTTGCAACTGTGACAATAAAAATAAAATAATTTTCTTACGTTATTAGCTGTCGTCCTAAATTGTTCCACATGGTTTTCTATATTGCTCATTGTAGTTTTTTTGTAAATGCACAGCACGTGCCTTTTTATGTATTTCACATAAAAAATTTACTGAAATTACTATTCTATTCTTCATCAATTCAAGGCATTTTCTCAATTTTAACCTGATCATTTTTTTTATCATCATTTCCTAATACTATTTATGCTACTAAATCCACATCCACATTCATAGTTTTAATTTGTAAAACATAACGCCGGTTCCAAAAAATTGGCCTTCTGAGATAAAAAAAATGTTACTAGCCTTTTTTAACGCAAAACAGTTAATGTCTAACCCGTTCTAAACTAGTAATACTCTTTTCTGATTTTACCTGCTACAGTACGTGGCTCGTTAACATTATCTCAAAGGCTCGTAAACCATCAGAGCTAGTATTTTCCCTAATTTAATTTTTTTTAGTTGTCAAAATAAAAATCTAACACTTAGCTCCATTGTATAATTCGTAATATAATTATTTTTATAACTATAAATGGATGCATATACAACGTTGGCAACATATTATAATATGTTTACATGTTATAATATTATTATTACACACATAGCAAATAATCTATAGTATTAAATTAAATTACAAATTTATATTTTCTTAAATTTAATTAAAAAGTGATTTATTTAGATTCTAAGATACACATAATCAACCTACCTATTTAGAAGACAAATTTATCAATCCAATCCACTTTTTCACTTGAACTAAATGAGTTCACTATCTTAAAATTAAAATTAGTTATTGCACCCATAAAATAATAATTATACAGCTTAAGCACAGTGGAATTGTATAATAAAGTTTGTTCATTTACTATAAAAATATTTTGTATCACATTACTTTCTATATAACGATATAAAGGTTCAAAAGGTATATGGTACTTCTTCAAAATATTTTCAAACTTATTTTTAACACTAGTTAAAAATTGATGAAATTTTGCCATGTTTATATCATCTTCTCTAAAAGTCAGATGAAAAATTATTCTTTGATAAAATTCGTCATCTTCCAAATTCATAATACGTAAAGTAATTAATAATGAACTTACAATATTTTTCAGATAATTATCAATATATTGTTTAGTTTTATTCGGATTTTCACTTGACCAATGTATAAATTTTGGCGACCACCTGTTTTCCTGGTAATTTAAAATGTGTCTCATAACGCAGTAAATTATGGTAATAGATACAGTGTCTTTGATGCCTTCAAAATACTGCGATGCCAAAAAAATGTCATGTTTCCAAATCAGATTAACGTTATTAAATATATTGCCCAGTGTGTAATTTAAAGGCTGCCAGTTAATATGACGGAAATACCTTAATCTTGGTATTAAACGTGCATGTAGATAGTCTTTAGCCCAAAAGATGTCAAAGATATTAAATTGATTTTCGTATCTATAAAGTCTTAACAATATGTTGTCTGTGCCTACCACTAATTCTGCTTCCATTAGCAATATGGTTGTCTCATTTAGTAGTAAATGTTTTATTGATGAGACCGGAGCGGTCACTACGTTTTTAACGTTTATGTATTTATTTTCAATACAAATATTTACAAACGATCCGATTATGTAATTCACATTTTGATCATTGCATAATTCATCAAGTTTCATAATGTTCTGATTGATGGCAGTCAACTTAATAAACACTATCCATAACCAATTAGCAGCGACCACCTTTCCAATGTAAAGTACAGACAACATTCTGCTCGCGGATTTTGCAAACAGCTTGATAGTGTGTTGATAGTCTAAAAAATGTTCATCATCATTAAAAGTCCCATTATTGTTTTCAGAGTTTGCCAATTTAAGATACGACAACATTTTGTAAACCACGTAAGCGTACGTACACTTTAAGGCCTGTATTTTTCTGTTAAATTTTTTATTTATTGATGCGTTCTGGCAACCTAATAATAGTTGTTCTTGTTCAACTTTTAAAAAACGTATTTCATTTAATTCCTTTGTTTTAATCAAATTTATCATATGTATTAACTCTGGTTCGTGAATCATTTTTTGCTGATCAGTGTTATGCTGCGAATATTTAATGGAAAGTGTCTTATTAACCAAGATTCATGTTTGCATAAAATATTGTAAGTCAATAACATATTTTGTTCAACTAAATAAAATGGTTAAGAACTAAACCGTTAAATTAAATATGCAGGGAAAACTTAGCACAAAAATCATAACAAAAAATATACGACTTTTAGTTGTTATTTGAGTATTTTTTTTTTACAAGATGGATTGACTTGTTTTCTAAAATGAGTATGTCAAACAATGAAATGTTTAGAACTCCAGATCCCAAAATTAAGAATTTAATAAAAAAAAAACCAGTGGGCAATAACTACACCTCCTTTTATGGTTAAAACTCAACTAAAATAAATGGATATTAATTGGAAACACGAACAAATTAAGTACCTAAAATTTTGATTTTAGTAGAAATTCAGAACTTGTTAACTTTTACAATCAGATCAAATCTTAAAAGAACTTTTACCTATTCTTTACGTTAGTAACTATCTAAAAAAATGTATTTTAAATTAAAAAATTCATACATTGTAGGGTTAACCCTCCGGTGGGCGCGCTTTTTTTATTATCATAAGAAAACAATGAGATAACAGCACTCAGTGCTGCCACGCGCTCGCCGAAGGATTAAATGATAAACAATGTTTTATTGTATTTGATTCACTCATCTGCTAAAATCTATAATAAATTATAATTCTAAATTAATTTGGCCTGCTGACTTTCAGAAGCAAAATATAATGATCTGTGTATACAATACAAGTTTAACATACTCAACAAATAAATATTAGAAATAAATGAAATATTAAGGTCAAAATTTTGATTATTTAACTTTATAATAATATGTTTAAAATATAGTGCAAGAGTTTACCATCAGAACATAAGCATTTACAAGAATCAATACATAATAGAATTTAATTAAAATTAAAATATAACAAACAATGGCAAAGAATGGTATAGACTAAAGAGTATTATAGACAGACAATTTGCGTCTGATACACTCAATATCGAAACAATTCCGGAATCAACTGTAATTTTAATATGAAAAAAAATGTAGAATATTTATGATGTTACAGAGCATAAATCAAAAATCTATCTACCTTAAATATCATCAATTTGGTTTGGGTCAGTTAGGCTTTGAAATATTAGAATATTATTCTAAAATGTTTAATATAATTCGACAAAATTAAATTGTTTATAGGTTAAGCTTTTCTGGTACCATGCGCATCATATATACCAATTACCAAAGAGTTAGGAGTAGGATAGGTTAGGTTATATAGTCATATAATTATTATAGATTTACTATTTATATTTTGAGTAATAACTGTAATTATTGATGTAAACATTTGTATTTACCTTGGAGGCTTTTATTCCCACGTCATACAGCAAACTTAGATACAATAATAAAGTACTAATGCATAAATTACAAAACCAGTTCATTATTACAACTAACAAAAAGTCGTTCAAATGTGTAAATTATAATTTTAAAAAACATATATTTTCTAATTCACCTGAACAGCATATTTATAAGACACTAGTAAAACATAGGTATTTGTACTCACTATGACGATTATTTGTACAAGCCAAAGGTAAATAAGTTCTTCAGGTGTTTATTCTCTACTACCATATTTTTTTAACAATCATTTTTAAAAATCATATACAATACAATATAGTTTAATATTTTATACAGAAAGAATCGATTCCATACATTAGACAAGTTGTATTACACTACTGTTAAAATAATAATTAAATATTACTTTGAAAACGTTCAAAATTAGTAAGAATAAATAAATAAATATTTTATTGTTATTGTTATTGAAATAACTTTAAAAAAAGCTTCAATCAGAATCTATGATCAGAAAAAGTATTAAATAATTGTATATAAACCAAAATATTATTGGTCTTAAATGTCTTAATACTGGTGTTACTACACCTGTAGGTCTGTATTAAAAAAAAAATTAAGCAAATTTGAATCTCAACTATGTTTTGGAAAGTTGAAAATATCATAATAGTCAGGATGTTTTTTTCGTTTTTGAAGAGAAGTATAAACTTTTTCAACTTTTGGGTGTATAAAATACCAGTGGTGTACTATTTTGTGATTTGTTATCTATAAGCCTACCTATTATATGAAGAAGCTGACACAGCGTTCTATCTATACTGAATTTATTTAACGGTTCATAAGACTTTATGAAAAAATGTTCGATCATAAATCGTTCCACAGTTTGATAACTATATGTTATGATTTAATTAAATCCAGATTACTACAACATAAAAAATCATAATTACTCTATGTTTAATACAATTATTTCTACTAAAAGATTGAATAATTTAGTAACATTTACAATATTAGTTTTGAAGACGTTAGGCTCATTTTTTTTTTAAATTTAAGAAAAATCTCTGTCATAATTATTTAGTTCACTTTTTTTGAAGTATTCGTAAATTGAGAAATTTACAGGAGACATAAACAAACGAATAATAGTATAGTAATTATTTAATAGTAGAGGCCACAAGTGCAGATCATATTTACTTGTTTTCAATATGTGGATATGCTTTAAATTCACATTCATGCTCATTAAAGAAGCTATATTTTTTAACCCTAGAGCTTTCGAATACTCTTTGAAATAAGTATAAAGTCTTTTGAAAGTAAACTGTTTAAATTGCTTTTCTGTTTTGTTATTTGTTGATCTTAGGTGTTCATCTATATCTAAAAAAAATTTATCTTTTTCCATTTTTAAAAATCGACTGATATCACTTAATACACCTCGTGGACTTTCTAAAAATTCATCAAGTAGTTGTGTATATATGATCTCTTTTGACCCCCGTATGTAAATCCACTTAAAAAAAGCTCTATAAATTGTGTGATATGGCCATCTGTTTTTAATATAAAACAAACTGTGTTTTAAAATACAATAAGCCGTTATAGATAAAAGCGATTTTTTTAAAAACTCAAAGTACTTACGTATAACAAAGTAATCGGTTTTCCACGTTTTGCCGATGTTTCCTATGCAAACACTTAATGCAGCTACGTAATACGAATATTGGCTAGATCGTAATATGTCATACCAAGGAAAATGTCTACGCGAAGGTACAATATTAAAGGGAATATTTTTTGAATTGTCATGTCTTGTCCAAAAAAACGTATAAATATTAAATTGTACATTATATCTATAAATTTTAACCAAACCATCCGAAGATTCATACAATAATTCCATTAACAGATTTCTAATATATTTTTCTGAATTCTTTGATGTGAATTGTACTTCCATTAGTTCGATTGGTTCTAAAATGTTATGATCCATACAATGCTTTGAATGATCGTGAATAGAAATTTCAAGTTTTTCATCGCAAAATTCATCAACAGTCATTTGTCTTACATTCACTGCGTTCAGTTTTATTGAAAAGATCCACAACCAATCAGGAGCGACAATTTTACCAGTGTACAATACTGATAGCATTTTTTGCACATTTTCAGTGAATAATTCAATGATATTTTGATGTTTTATTGGATGTTTATTTTCTCTATTCAATTTCTTTAGAACTTCAAGATCCTCATTATACTCCTCGGGCATCTCTGTCCTAAAAATGGCATGTGCATATAATTTGTCTAGATTTATACATCTCGTTTTGTCAGCAAACGTGACACGTTTTGCTTTATTATTATTTTTTGATTGTATAATTTTCATTTCCTCAACTTCCTCTGTAATGTTATTGCTTACTGAATTTTCCAAGAGCATTACATCATCCGACATCTTCGATTTGCTTAGACTTTTGAGGTGATACAACATGTATTTCACTATCAAACTGTAGGTGCACAACAAACATTCAATTTTTGTTTGAAATTTTACAATTACTTCGTCTTTTTCGTCATAACAATCAATATTAAATATCTTATTCAAATCGGACTCCGTGAAAATTACTTGAACATCGCCCATTGTTTTGATTTCGTTTATTGTATTGACAAATAATTTATAGCGATCAAGTTCACTATCGTCTAAAAATAGTTTAGTGTTGTTTTCCTAAAAACAAAATTTCATTAACATTTATCAGTCAATCAAACAAACATAAACCGATTAAGGATCGTATCGAGAAGTAATACAGGGGGGGGGGTAAACATTTTGAATGTCCATTTCTTTCCCTCGATAATTTTTCAAGTTTCAAATTTGACACGACACAATATGTACGTCAAAAACGACTGAACAATAACTCGACATTGCTTTAAAGTTAAACGGTTCCTCTCGGCAGGAGAGAACTATTCTCTTTTTTTATAAATATAAAATTAAGTAAAATTCACCACGTCTGTGCAGGTGAAACAGAAAACAATAAATGTTAAGTTAATAAAATATGTTAAAAAATTATTATTTATTTCTAGCATTATAAATATTGTTATTTCATTTTTCTGACTAATCCTAAACTAAAATTTGAATTTATCAGTAGTATAATTTATTTACCAAGCCAAAACTATGCTAAAATTAGTAGTTATACGTTTTACAGTAATATTTTTTAAACTACGACATAAGAATACTAAACGAGTTTTTCTTTTTTTTTTTTGGTACAGCTTTAGTGGACAAATTGTAAAATGAAATAATGTAACATTAAACATATCTTTAAATCTCAACACATTTTTGTGTTTAGTGAAAACCCATAATCAATAATTTATTATTAATTTAATTAAATTGTAAAAGTAAAACATATTACGATTTTAGACTGCAACCATTTCCGGAATATGGTTTGCAAGATGTATACATATGGTACATCTGTATATTCTGTAGCAGCATAAGCAACTCATAAGAATTTTTTTACGGTGCCTTAAGAAATTCAATTAAGAACAAGCCAAACTCAACGATGACTCCATTTTGTTTTCTTCTAACTTTAAAATATTTGATATACTTTAATCTAACAATGTTCTTTAGGTATAAATTAAAATAGCTTTATTTAAGTCATTTACTTCTCTTGAACCGTAACTTATAAGTTATAACCAATTATATTCAGATACATACTCTATGATTTAAGACTTCGCACCCTTGTGCTAAGAAATCATAAGAAATAATATGTAAGTAATACTTTAAAATTTAAGTTAATAAAAAATAATGCCAAAATCATACCTGTAAATTGTCATTAGAACATTCTAAATTACAAAAACTAGTGATTTGCAAGTATAAAACAAGAAAATAAAATTTGATATTACACATTCTGTCGTAAGACACTTAAAATTTAAAAAATAACAAGGAACTTCAAGTAACTGATCTTCAAATACAACTTGACAACTCCCATGAAACTTCGTATGGTTCACAACTGTTTATCTACATCATGTTTTATGTAAGAATAAATAATTTGTCCATTGTGAACAAAATATTTTATTACTTTTATTTATTTGGTAAATAACCATAGCAAACAATGCAAACATATCACATAATATACATGATATTTTTCATACAAGTATAAAATGTTGTGTATGCATGTGCGGCAGTTGTGGTGTATTCTTTTTAAAAAACAATCGCCATTTAAATTTGCAGATGCATTTAAACAAACAAATAAAATGAAAAACCAGTGAGGTATTATCAATGAGGATAAGTAATGTATACAGTGTGTTCGGTATATAACATGGGATAATTTAGTCTAAATAAATAATGACATAATTTCCTTTTATAACGACTACTGTTAAAATAATAAATTCAATAATTAATAATTAAATAAATTGCCCTTTCCTTACAACAGATAAACAAATATTAAATTAATTTAATCATTTAACTTGTTAGTTTTCTTTAAAGTTTCAAATTTTGAAACTTTTTTAACAATATTCATAGAATATCCATCGACTTATAAATAAAATAACAAATTCATGATTATCAAACTAGAATTATCTTTGTTAAACCAATATTGACTACTAATAATGATGATG
Source organism: Adelges cooleyi (assembly GCF_023614345.1). Classification (NCBI taxonomy): domain Eukaryota; kingdom Metazoa; phylum Arthropoda; class Insecta; order Hemiptera; family Adelgidae; genus Adelges; species Adelges cooleyi. The sequence goes on along the minus strand of NW_026096579.1, from coordinate 12,686,995 downwards.
ATGATAATAATAATGATAATTGATCGTTTTTTTATCCAATTTTGCACATATTTTTAACATTGCATTAGTTTAAATTGTTATTTTTTATTATCTTAAATAAATTATGTTTTTAAAACATGTACTACCGTAAAGTTATAAATAACATAAAATACAAACTAAAAATTATTGTATGTTACTAAACAGTTCACTAAAATCTAGTATTATTGGGCATTTTTACAAAATATGCAATTTTTTCTAGAGGTATTTTATAGTTATGTATCCATCGTGAACCTTTTCTCAAACTACCCTCGATTCCATCTTTCCATACTCCAGCTGGTAGATAAACTTCACGCTCTGTAGCACCTGGTCTTAGTATTGGTGCTACGATTACTTCTTCGCCTACCGAGAATTCGTCTTTTACAATATAACAAGTCGTATCAGAAGGGTCTAGCATCCACAAAGGCCTTATCAGTGGTATGGCAGTTTCTAGTGCTTCTTGAACATATCTTTTTAATAGAGGATTTATCTAAAATACAAAAACATAATGATAAGTTTCGCATCTATAATAATATGCCTCTTAAATTTAATACAGTATAAAAAAAAAGTCCTAGAAGTAATACTCACTATTTGTTGGCGGAGAGACGTCAAGTTTTTAGTTAATTGGAGCACTTGTGGGTCACAGTCACTAGGTAATCTTGCATATCGTATTACAGGCAGAAACGTCGCCAATTGCATCCATCTCATTACCAACTCACGGCTTGCGTTTACGTTTTGCCCGCTATGTCTACATTCTTTCAACGATTGGGTTTCCAAGATTTCTATTGGCGGATTGTCTGATGAAAATACAATAGCATTTACATAGTTAATACGATTTCAATGTAAGCGCTTCGTTTACCTACCCGGCGATATAAGACCGTGCAGCGAAACGTTTTCAACTTGAAAATCTCCGCCAACTGGTCCGGGAAGCAAGAACGGATAGCCCACGATTCCGTACGTGAGCATTGTCGGTATGATCACTTGAAGAGAGTCCCAAGTAGAGGCCAAAGAAAGCAATGAAACGAAAATCGGCGCAGGTGGTCGGCTTATTGCTGAAGACACGCCAAAGACGTTGACGCTGTCCGACACGTATTGAGAGAATAATGATTTGTAATAGTCGGGATTGGTCAAATTTTCGGCGAACAAGTAGTGACGCGGCAAGTCGTAAGCAGACCCTGTAATCACCGAGTGAAAAAGATAAATTACATTATTTACCTGGCATGGTTTTGTAGAGGCGTTTGTACCCATATCCAAATAAAATGCGTCGAACTGATACTTCTGGACGAGGTCTTTGAGTTGCTGTTGCAACCACGGGCCGCACTTCTTATTCGTTATGTCTAACATCCCGGCACTGTGAACTGACTTATACCTCGTCAAAGCCGGTACGTTCCGTTCGTTTCCAACTTGCATCACCTGCGAGTACATCAATATTTGTTTATCATAGACGATCTCTTTTGAATAGAACTGTTATTCAAATTCGAAACACTTACTAGGATTCCCTCTTTGACGGCTGTGGCAAAATTTCTAGATTCTGTACTTATGAACGGCTGTATCGTGACGACTATGCGGAATCCTCTCCTGTGAATAATGTTTATCGTTTCTTTCATCGTGGGAAATCTTTTCTGATCCAAAGAAAAATCGCCCATTTCCTCTTGCCAAAACTCGTTTAACAGCACATGGCCTGCCAAAGGACCACGGTAAAACATAACTAAATTGCTTATACGAAAATGAATAAAACAATTTACCTTGCTTGATGAAGCCTAAGGCTATTATGTCCTCGGTGTAATTGACCATGGTCGATTCGTTCAGCAATTCCTTGGTGGTAGGCGCCAGCTGCCATACGGGTTCAGTCAACAAAGAGTTAATTATTTCAGCATCCGAAGCTTTCAAACCGTCCCACAACATTTTCTCTGAAAGCGCCGAGTGCAACGTCTTCATGTTCCTAGCTGAGCATATCGTGTAATTCAGGCTGGGAGAGCTGTCCATCTTCCTGTAAGCGAAATCGTCGTGGCTGGCCTGACATAAAAATACGGCGATAATATGAACTATAATAATTTTGAAATAAAACGATTTTGTCGTAGCATTAATTTTCAATAAATATTTTATTGTTAACCTTGAGACACAGTCTACTTTCGCGGCCGGCATTAACGGACACATGCAGTGGTGTGTCAGGGTGCACATTGATGGCTACTCCTTTGGAGTTGATAAAATATCTTCCGAGGACATTACCCCAACGGCGTTTGCCTACATGTCCGGTTATAAACGGAGACATTTCAATCCTGCCTAGCTGCACAGGCCACGCCATTCCCAATGTTCGTCCGCCTCCATACCTATAACGCTTATTATATCTTTACAAAATACAAACTATCGAAAAATTCAAGATTTTCTACAGCCAAGTACTATGTGGGGATGGCGTGCTACATTATTCGACTAACCAATGTCCGTATTGTTCTCCGTCATCGAAACAATCTACGGGACTGTGTTTGTCCGTCAAGCTGAACCACTCTACCGTGTAACAGTTCAACCCGTCGGGCCTTTCCTCGTGGGACAAATATAATCTGGCTTTTTGCATCCACTCGAAACACTGCACGTTGGGTGGTTTACTGTGTTCGGGCAAGCAATCGAACACCTTCTCCTTTTCGGCGAGCTCCAATCCCAAATGACCAAAAGCTATCTCGTGCCCGTCGACGCTGAACAAACGCAGGTAACGGTCCACCTTGTTGAATCTCGTGTACTTGAAATACGCCCTCTGTCGGTATTTCGTCGAACACACAATTACCGCATTGCAGACTGTCTATAATATTCAAAATTACAAAACAACTCCACCACTCACTTGCAACACGTGTCGGTCGTAATATACGTGCGCGAACTTCAATAAACAAACGATGGTGACGAACAAAAAAATAATGAACGCCCTCAATTTATAGTCGGATTGTAATTGCTTGTCCTTGGAGATTTTTTGAATATTCAACTGCGAACAATATCATAATATGCTGTCGACGAAACTGTTTTACGATTTTGATTTTCAATTTCATACCATTAGTTTTTCTCTCAGCAAGCTCGATATGGAATTCATGCTAGTCATGGAATTAACTGATATCGCGTCCCTGTCGTCCAGCGTTCCGTACTTATCCGAATCTGTTTGCGAAGCCATTGATGATTTTCGGACAGTCTGAATAATTGGCGACCTAAAAAACATTTTAATATAATAGGTATGTTTAATACACTAAACTTTGTTGTATAGTTAGACGTATGGCAACCACCGGTCTCTCCGAGATTTGAAAAACAAATTTCTCAGAGAACCATAGCTTCCAAACAAATGCATAAGGATAATGCCCATAATGCTGTACAAAATAAATCATACATATTTGAATATGTAATTTTAAAAAAATATATTTGAATATCTAGCAAGAAATTTAAATAAAATTGTATAATATCGTACTACATTAGTTAAGTAACTTTATGAGATAAATATTTCATATCACTAATAGTAAAATAAAAATTAATTTATAAGTTTGTATTTTATATAATATGTTAAAAACATTAATTAAGAACACTGATTTTATTTTTCTCCTAATTGGTATTAATTACTTATTAAATAGTTTTAAAAATAATCAAAATTTTATATTTGAGGAATATTACATTAAATATTATGTTAGTTTCATTTGAAACACTGCATTTTTTAACACAACCATATTAGTTAAATTAAATTTATAGCAAAAATATCAGTTTTAATTGTAAAATTATTGTTTTCTACGTCATGTTCTAAACATTTAGACTCGTCGAGTATGAAACCTAAAACTTAATAAATCTAAACTTTTTCCATTAGTTTTCTTATCATATGTTGAACATTTATTTAAGCATTTTAATTTAATTTAAAATATTAATTATAGTAGCGACACGTGCAAATTATTATTGCAACCATGAACAAACTTAAATAAAAATAAATTGTACCTACTCTTATTATAAAAGGTATTTTAAGTCTAAGATTATTTAAGCTCGGTTAAACAATTTGGGCATCGCTATATTCGAAAAACAATTATTAATACTTGAAGCGAAACATGGGAAAGCCATTAAACTACACCGAAAGAACCTGCAGGGACTTCCAACGGTGCAGTGATAGTTATAGCAATATTTCATACTGGTCTATTATAGTTAATATTGATATTTCTTATAAATAAAAAGTAATAAATTCTATCATTTTTAGTTTCGATTTAGACCTTTAGCCATTGGTTTATGTTTATTAAAATATTATAGTTTTTTGTACACTATAACATTGCTAACACTGAAAAGATATCTTCTGATAAAAATCTCAATTTATTAAAAAGCTTACTTAGTTTATGTTTAAAAGTGGTCACACATTTTTTATGTTCAGTTTTGTCTCATTAAAAATAAAAACATATAGACTTTTCAAGTGTCTCCATATAAACCATAAGTTTAAAAAATAACCAAAGCGCTGAATCAATATTTTTGTACTATTTTTAAAAACACTTGTTTGACTCACACATGTAATACAAATGTATAGAACGAAATTAACAACTTTATTTTTTAATTTATTTAAAAAAACCCCTAAAAACGGGTTTTACGTAAATCATACCAGAATTGTTTATTAGCTACAAGATAGGTTGACTTATAAAATACATTTTTTTAAATTTTTAATTAAAAAACTTATTTGTCTATTAGTTTGCATAGTAATATTCCATAATTCCTAGCGATCAATAAACCCCACTCCAACCAACATCCATCCCTTAAAATAATTGATTTTAATTATTTTTTACCACTCATTATTTTTCATGAAAAATATAATCGTTTACTTTAAAAAAATACAAATTCAAAATTAATTTAAAGTTTGTATTTCAAATTAAAACATTAATGTAGTAGAATACGGCTTTTACATCTCGCCGGATTGGCATTAATTGGTTGTTAACTTACTAAAGGAAAATCAAACCTAAGGAATAGTGTTTTTTAGAATTACATAGTTGACTTTTATTCTATCCGTTTCAACCATAGTTAAAATGCTACATTTTACTAATTTAAATTTTATTTGAAGTAAATTACCACTATTGCAGTTTTACACAGTATTAAAAAAAAAGTAATTTTAAGAAAGTTAAGATGTTTATACCTAAATTTAAAGAAATTTATTATCGTATTGCAAACTGAATTTATTAACTTACACAGTTTTTTGATGGTTGTGACCGACTCCGTGAGACCTATGGTTAATGACCACATCTTCCAAAATATCACTAAATGTATCGCTTGAGTCATATCCGTCCAACTTCACTCTTTCTGGCGTTAGCTAACATACGCAGATTATTAATCAAACATTGTAATAGCTAACAATTATGTACGTACCTATATTAAAACTTACAATATATTTATTTTTTTTAAAAAATAATAGGTGTACACACGTTACACAAACCAATATCACAAAAAAAACCATAATATAATACATATTATGTATACATAACGCTAAAAAATAGACATTTTTTTGTTAAATTTAAATCATTAGATTTGTTTGGACTAATTCAATGTCTCTATTATAATGAATGTTACCGTATACTTAGGAGTTATTTTAGAGAACTATATTTATAAGACATCATATTTTGGTTTCATAAATTATTATCTAAAATAAATTAGATCAAATATCAAAGTACTTGAGACATATTGCATTATTAATATAGCTATATAGGTAACTTTAATGTAGTCGATTCATCCCGTATGCCTTTCCATGAGAACAAATACTTCGTTGTTTACCCATTTACTAGAAGAAAGGGATCTAAAGACCATCCGGAATATATTAATTTCTTACTTGAGGATCATATTCGTCTGGTTCTCCGTTGAAATCGCCGATGCACCAACTGTGGTCAGACAGATCGCCAGAAGATTCGCTGGAACCTATGCGAAATGGAGTAGACATTGTGAAAGTGTAGTACACTGCCAAGAAATGAATGATTAATCCGTCCTAAGAGAGCACATGACTGGATTATATCAAAACGTCGTTTATAAATTGTCGTCAATTGAACGCGTGTCCTCGTAAAGGCTACGTTCACCACAAATGTTTAAATGTTTAATGTAATGCCTAAATCCTAATCCAGAACATATAACACCACACAGTCCATTTTAGTAATTGTATGACTAATCAAACATCATATAACTAAATCTTCGAAGCCAAACCCCCGAAAGTTCCACATTAATTTATCATTTGCTTAGATTTGAAGTAAGTATCAGACATGTATAACTTATTTAATAAGACAAAAATGTACGGGCACTTTTAAATTTTTACCAGCAGTAATAAAAGTAATTTGTTGTACACGAAAAACATTTCTACGCTTTTTGTACGTCTCTTGTACATTATAAAATATCACTAAAAAGTTTTTATATATATTTTCCTTGCTCGGTTAGGTTTACAACATACAATGGATAATTTCATTTGACTGTAATACGTTTTTGACGTACTTTGTTCTTTTACCTTTAATGTTATTATTTCAGTTTTTTGACATTCACAAATACTTGGCGATTTTTCACTTAGTACGTCACTTCTTATTATAATAAAAGTAGTATTGTAATATTAAGTGACGTACTGAGTATTTTAATATGTATTTGAAAAATCGTTTCCCCGCATTTCACGAAACTCAGCCTTTGTATGTAAATAAGGGAAGAATGCAACCGATGATATAAATGTTAATATTCTGTACTTTTAAAATATATTCAAATGTAAAAACTATTGATTTTGATACAAATAAAATAAAAAAATAGGGCAAAGTTGGAAGTTAAGTTCATATTGTTAGAGGTTTAGTATTGCTGGGTATTAATAACACAGAAATTGAGTCGATACAAACTAATAGTAAAAAGGTTTTAAGCTTACACAACAAAAATTATTAATATCAGAAATTACTACAATTTGTATGAAATAATTTAGTTTCGTTGCAACTGAAGAAAGTATTTTAAGTATAATCCTGTATTACAATTGAATCGAAGAACATCATGTAGATAGATAATTATTCCCTTATAACGCTCCTTTTTTTCAACATAGTAGTAAATCCAGTAATTCTAGTAAAATTGTTTTATCAGTCGTTACAACCGCAATGCCTATAAGTATATTTAATCTAAAATTGTTTAACTAAGTGTCTCAGATATTTTAATTTATAATAAAACAAATACTCTTAGCTCAACATAAATATTTTTCATTTTGTTTAGTTATTATTGACAAAAAAATATTTTATCTATTTTTATAATCATGATGAGTACACTTCATAATGATAATGTATATTGTGAAGTATACGATTCTCGTTGAGTGATATTCATTTTAGTTTCGACTTTTTTACGAAATTATTCTGTTTTAATTTGGTATATTTTTTGTTATGACTGTCTTTATAAACCTATTACTATTTTCTAATTGTAAGTTTATTTTATTTTTTCCATAAATAAAATTGTTTTTAATGTAAATAAACATTTTTGTATAAATACAACCTTTTTATTATTGTTATACATGTTATTAAATAGAAGTTTTGTTGAAAAGATCAATGAATATCTCAAAAACTGTTACGACTGTTAAGTCTTTACTGTTGTTAACAACGTAATATGTTTTTAAATTTGTTTTTTCAATGCAATTTCCGTTTTGTTGGAAATAACCTGAACTATAACTTGTGAAATGTATAATAGTTAAACAAATTAAAAATCTTCATCGTAAAATGTTATTTGCTTTATAAAAATATCAGTTACACATTATATTTTGATAAACTCTAAATATTAGTCAAGATCCGTGATGTTAAACATCCCAACAATCTGTTCTCTCATCTTTACATCAACACCACAGGGGTTGTTTGGGCTGGCGTCCAAAAGGATCGAAAACCGACCGAGTAACGTTATGGGAATTTTGTTCAAACAAAAAATCTGAATACAAGATTTTGGCTGCTCGTCAAATAGAAGTAAAGGCAACGCCCACTATAACTCACCAAGTTATGGTAGCAAGGATCGTTCTCTATCGATACACATTGACGGTGACCATTAAATCTATACAAGGAAACATAAATTAATTATACAGATCAAACAATTATTTCGATATGTCGCCAAAGAGTGGCCTAGTGCAGCATTACGTTTACTGGGCGACCTAACTTAACCGTATAGGTAGTCAGAAGGAGTAGCCTAACTCTTTTCCAGCATAAATCCCTGTTTTTTTTCGGTAGTCCATTTTGGAAAATTTTACAGGATGGCAAAAAAACAGAAGTTTCAAGTTTTCTCTAACATGTCAATTTATACAATACTATTATCATTATATTCTAGTATAATATTTATATGGTATTCTAAACTTCCGCTCAAGAAAAATGGGATTTATCCCGTTTTGAAAATTCAGACCTTATAAGAAAAGTCTTATGTAAGAGGTAAGTTATAATAAGGAAATTCGAAACTGACCGTCTTTTTAGTCAAAACACATCATTTTTTGTCCGCTGTACAGTAATCCGATAAGTAATCTGAAAACCGATTTGAATAAAGTATATTACCTAACTTGGCATTCTGTTTTTCACTTTGTCTATTTAGTCACAACAAGTATGTAGGCGCAGGGTTATCTGCCATACAAATTATACGTTACAGTATTTAATACATTTGTTTAATTTTTATAATCGATTTGTTGATACTATTATTCGGATCACAGGCATCTTAAAAGTTTTAAATATAATGTTAAATATTTTTCACTCATTATTTTTCCTTCCACCAACTATACCATCAAAAAACCGGTACTCCTCCTAGTCTTCGACATTCTCAACAAACATTATTCACATAAAAATGTCATAAAATCCTATATCGAACACTGAAAAAAAAAGTAAATGTTATTTTAAAAAGAATAAAAAACACAAAACAAAAGTTATTACAGTATTTTTACTATAAACGCAATTTATAAATTATTTGTTTTGATTCTATTAAAAAAACACACTCCCAAAAATATAATTAAATAGTAACTGTCTACGAAAAATTAAAAAAAAAAATTATTCAACAAACATAAAGATAACAATGTAAACACTACGCACGAAGACTCTTATATGTCTTAAAACTAAATATGGCGTATATATATTATTTTACACAGGCTTATTCATTATAGTAGGTATAATGTGTGAAAGCTATTAAATTCCCTTAATAAACACCGTTTCAACTTTATTTTTCAACTTTGATATAACCGACTTCAATAGCTTCCTTTCCATGTTCTACATCATTTTCACCCATTGGCCATAAGTATCTTTTAATTTTTATTCCCATTAAACAATCCAGCCATTATACCCCACGGCACGCTGTTTTTTGTTTTATTGATCTTGTCGTCTTCTTTCGACTCTTCTTTAAGTTCTACTTCGTTTTGCATCTTTTGATTTTTATTCCCATTAAACAATCCCGCCATTTTACCCCATGGCACGCTGTGTTTTGTTCTATTGATTTTGTTGTCTTCTTTTGACTCTTCTTTAAGTTCTACTTCGTTTTGTATCTTTTTATTTTCATTGAAAATCCCCCCCATTGTACCCCATGGTACGTCGTTTTTAGTTCCATCTTTAAATCTTACTTTTTTTTGTATCTTTTGATTTTCGTTTCCATTGATCGATCCCGGCATTCTATCCAATGACAAGCCGTTATTTGTTTCATTGGTCTCGTTGTCTTCTTTTGACTCTTTTTTAATTTCTATATTATTTTGTGGTATTGGTTTATTTATTCCTGACTTATTGTTTATTGGCACATCGTGTCCATATTTTTCAGTTTTTAAGTTTTCTTTCTTGTAATTTTCATTTATTGCATTATTTAATTTACTGTGATTTTCCTTTTCATTTGATGAGTTGTTTTTGTTTGTCCCCGAAAGATCATTGCGTTCTTCTTGGCTTATTCCGATTTTATTTGAATATTTTTCATGTTTCTTAGACTGTAAATCTGAGATGAACATGATTTTTGAAACTTTTTTTGGTTGATAAGCACCTTTAGGTTTGTTTTTTTCTATACTTTCAAAATTGGTTTTGTTTAAACTCGTACTCTCTTTTAGATTTAAGACATTCTTATTATCAGTTTTGTTTGTTGCTTCACCTAATACATTTATTATAGGTTTTACGTCTTCTCTTTTTTCGTATGTAACCGGAAAATTGCTTAATTCTTTTCTTTTTTTTTCACCAGATATTGTAATATGATTAAAAGGTGTTTTATTTAAGTACAACTGATTTTCACGAAGTTTACCGAATTGGTCCAACCAATTTTCAGATTTACTCGTAATAAAAAAATTTAACATTCTGAACTTAATTGGTGCTATTGATTTTTTTATTGACTCAATGTAATAATTGAACTTATTTATTCCTAACCTTTCGTTTGGTAGATACTGAAGATTTATTAACTTTACCCCAAACAACGAGGGGGTTTTGAACTTTGTCCAATTTTGTGGGTTCACAGTTGCACCCATCGAAATCAAATTATAAAACACTTTATTTTGGGCATCTTTTATATATTTGTCTAACGACTTTGTATCTAAATGTTTTTTATTTTTTAAATCACTAATTAGACTCTTAAAATACTCATTACCATGCATATCAAGAAAATCTACAGCTTCCTCTATCGAATTTAATAGTAATCGCAAATATTTCCTTGATATTTTCTTTTGGTCTTCTGAAAGTGGTTCTTTCGTTTTGTACGTATTTCTCGAGTAACTCAGCAAATGTGTCCAAACGCAGTCGTACAAAGCAGTTGTCATCATGCGTTTTAGTAATCCATAATAATAACCCAACTGAAAATGAGAACTGTGACTTTCTTGATGTGGGATAAATTGTGAGTAGTATAGTTTCACGTTATATTCGTCCCGGATAGTAGTCATTTCTGGCAACTCCGGAATAATCATATTGGCGTTCCCTTTAAGTTGAGTTAGAAAAATATTGCTTGTACTAAAGTGACCTGAAAAGTCATAACATTTATTTGAACTTTGATCTTCTAAAAGTTTTACATCCACTAATAATTTTACAACATTCCGACTAAAATATTGATCTTGGCCAAGTATCTCTTTTGGCATTTCAAAAAATTGCATGTAGCCATGTCTATTGCACATTTCAACAAAATTCGACATTTGTTCTAAAGAGGTCTTATCTCTAAAAAGTTCGATCAAAGGGATCGATTGATAATCGATGGCGCTCAATTTCATATAAACGTTCCACAACCAATTGGCTGCAACGGCCCTACCTATGTATAGCATAGACAACATTCGAGAAATGTAGTTTTTTAAATTTCTTACCAACACCTTTGCTTTAATTATATTCACGTCTTCAGAGTCGTTTACAATTCCCATTGCATCTTTTCTGCCAGCCGTTGACTTGTCAATCAAAGATTTCAAATCGATCAAAGATTTGTGAATGATATAACCATAAACGCATTTCAGTGATTGGATTTTTATGTTCAGCTTATTTTTCAAATCGTCCGTATCTAATATTTGTCTGTTTTTAGATAGATAAACTAATTCCCCGTCCGTAAATTCAATTGATGCGCTTTCTGATGTTTTTAAACTGTTTAAAAATTGCAAAAACAAAATATCATAGTTCGTCTTTGGAGGTCCTTCAACGTTCATTATTTCATCTGATGTTCGTTTCTAAAAATTAAAAATAGTAAATTCAGGTCGTTTGAAGACACATTTTGCTGATATTAATACAAATATTTGAACCGTTTTACAGTTTTTAATTAAACAAAATTCAACACAATAATTTTCTTAGTAGCAGCACGATTTGTCATGACGAGGACGATAATTGTATTTAATGTCATCTAATAGATAAATAATCTATTCTGTTTAATCCTAATTAAAATCATATTTATTCAATACAATACTTCATATATTGAACTAATAGAAAAGAAATTCATTTGTTTATCGTTTGTGTTGTAACTTGTACCTATGGACTCTTATCGAAGTGTTTTCTTGTGAGTGATGAAAGGTAAACCGTTCAGACTTCAGTCTTGCTGACCTTTGATCATCCCGAAGCCACTATAAGCCATCATGTCTCATCCCCATTATGCTTACTTTTTATAAACGGTAAAAACAGTTGTTTCTTACAATTTCGCTAAACATAACTAAATTAATAGACTGTTAAACCAGCAAAACTGCTGGGCCATATAACTACCCCCAAAAACGAACTAAAGAAAAGGTTTCCACCCCTCCTAGGAGTAAAGCAAAAAGCTGTCACGCATTTACAGCTAATTACAAATCTATATACCTACTACATTTTGCAATAACACAAGCAAGGCGTTCCCCGAAAATTAGGCAACTAATTATAATATATTATCCTATGAAAAGAGAAATTTTGAAATTTTGTTTTTTTCCTAATGATTACTCCAGTTATAGACACTACTCTTTCATAACAGAGAGTAAAATTATGATCCCTTTTTCCGAGGTCGGTTAATATTAATTTCGACCTAAATCTATTTATACGAATTTTAAAGACTCCCGACCTAAAATTATTTTTACTAAATAAAATAATTTCAACCTAAATTGATGTTTTGGCGTTTTCATCGAAATCAACTTTGCCAACAAAGGTCCCTTTCTGCTTTCCACATCACATATTTTAATTAGTAAATCCTCGTGGAAACCCTATACATTATACCTATATACAATGTGAAAATGCAAAACTTTTATTTCAAATTGAATTGATAGGTAATTTATGTTAAGAATATATAGTAAAATACTGTTATACAACATATTACTTTGGAACATAACTTGGAAAATATTTTAATATTTTTGTTTTCGCGGCCAGTTTTTTTGTTGAAATGTAATTTTTTTAAGAAATAGTTTTTTTACAGGACACAAAGATTACCGTTTTTTTTTTCAATTGCAAAAATTACAACATTTATGGTTAAAAAATCAATAAAAGTTACTAGTACTACGGCTTTGGAAATTGAAGATCCACACAAATTGTAAGACATCATCAAAAAAAAAAAAATCATATTAAATTCTCGTCGGATTCTCGTTTCACAAACCGTAATCGTTTACTACCGACAAATACGACCGTTTATAGTCCATTTTGTCTTCATCCGACTCTTCTTTAAGATCTACTACGTTTTGTATCGGTAAACTACCGACAAAAAATGGCTTAAAACCGCGATCTGCTCAACTAATATTATTCATCAATTTACAAAAAAATGTTGACCTATAATATTGTATTAATAAATAATTTTCTGTTCAATCATTGACGCAGTTAAAAGTTTAACAAAATTTGTAAGTATTTAGAATTTTTAATTTAATACAAAAAAGATTCAAAATTAATTAATAGTTAATAATTTTATTTACCTAATCAATAAAAATGTTTAAATTACTAAAACTATGAGGTTATACTATCAAAAAATAATGTGATACTGTGAAGTTAGACCAAACTGAAAAAATACGGTGAACAAAAATACATATAAATTATTAATTAATTATAAATATTTGAAAATCAGACGTAGGTACTTTTCCAAAACTTCTAACCATCTTGAATAAGTATAAATTATAATCCAGTTGAGTGAAAATAAATATCTGACCATAGAACCAAACAAGATTCTATTAACATAATTAAATGACGAACGTTATTAAAGTCCTTGCTCCTTAATTATAACTTTATTATAGGTAAACACAAGACGAATCGTTGTATGAGAACTAAGCAATAAGTTTTCCTAAATTTAATATTTGTACCTCTTCTATTAATGCTACAGGTTCGTCTTGCACGGCCTTCCTTTTTCCTTTGAAACAAGCTCCGAAAGAACATTTGTTTGCAGAACTTGAAATACTTGCCGTGCAAACTATAAGAATTAGTGTAACGAAACATTTTAACCGTACCATTATTTAGCCAATCTGCAAATACAACGTATAAACTAATTATGAACAGTTAAATTTCAGCGAGCACTTGCGAATTTTAAAATGAAATTATTAGGCTCGGATCTATTATGTCAACAGAATGCATAACGCACAACCGATTGACAACAGAGGTTTTTAAAATAACCCTTTATGTTTGACGATAATATGTAAATTATAAAACAAAATAATGAAGGTTATTATGACTATTTAATAACACTTGTAACGAAAGTTCTAGTACACATGGGTACCATATTTTTCAGGTCGTTACTCGGTTTTGTAGTCTAGTAAATTTAATTTTCGGTAACTTATTCAAATTGAAATAAGCTCATAGGTATATTGATTTTAGCTGAATATTTTAGTTAAGTGCGTTTTATATTCGCGGGTCGTTGACCGAACAAAGGAGTCATCAAGTTGACAAAAAAATGTACGCATTTAAATTAAAATAAGAATGCTAAAAATTATCGAACAATAGAGGTATTGATTTACCGAAAACTTTTTTTAGCATCTGTATTCTGTAGGCCAATTTTTTTTTTATTTGACAAACAATTTTCAGTAATTGTATTCCTATTGAACAAACTGCCTGCATCAATATTTTTAACTTGTATAAAGCATTTTAAAAATAACTATAACTTTGTTACTAAACACAACTCGGCAGGGCTGACGCCAACGTACAGCCCTCGGAATTCAGACATGTTGTATTCTTCATTTTTAATACACATATGCATGGGTAACATCGTTTTAAAAATTATATTACATATTAAAAACAGCTAGGAGCTAGCGGGTTGAGACATATTAAGGACAGATCATTATTGGGAATAAGGAGGTTTAGGAATTATTATAACAGAAAATAATAAAACCATTTTTAAACAAACGCTTATTTGTAATACATATTTCACTGTATAGAGGAAAAAGAGTAATGAAAATAATCTTTCAAGTAATTGAATTATTATTTTTTATAAATTCAAGCGTTTCAAAATAAGTGAAAAAATAATTCAATTCTTAGTTATTTGCCTATATTACGACATAAGGCTAATCTCTTTTTATTCTTGTTATAATTATTTCATTACGTACAATTTATTGATTCTTTTTAGGTATTTATAAAAAATAAAAAGCATACAAAATACAAGTATTTTTGTGAGTTATATAAATTGAAAAAAAACCAGTTGATTATATTAAAATTGGTTCTATAGTATAAAACATTATAATAACATATATAAATGATAATTAATATTAGATACCATTAGTGTTTTATTTTGGTTCGAGTCAATTAATTATTACAATATTTAAGAAGAAATATATAATATAATTTATGTGTAATTTAAGATAATACCCTATGTTAATTTAAATATATTAAATGATAAATAGACAATTATTAGTCTTCAAGTACTAAAGTGAGCACAATAAAGTGAGCGAGCCAACAATGCTTATAAAAATTTAATGTACATAAACAATGAATCAAATTCCTATGCAGATTAAATTTAATTAATTATTATTTTTATTTTGTGATTGTTTATTATGAATACGTTTTCTTTACGTTCATTGTATAATATGCTACAGTCACTGTAATCTTTTGATCGAAGGTGAAAGTACAAGTTTATCATACTAATTTGAAACCGATATACAATAAACAATCATTTGAAGCATTAAGTAATAAATACAAATTATGCATATATATATTCCCTCAAAAATTTGTTTAACCTACACACAATAACACAGTAAATTATGTATAACTCACAAACACACACACACAATTTTATCTATAAAATATAATGTTATGTACTAATACTAAAAAGACTTACACTAGTAGCAAATATTTTTATTATATATATATATATATATATGTAATATTTATAAATACATACATTTTTTTTTGTGACAAAATTGACTACAGTAACGACAATAAAAAAAAAAATTACATAATTTGCTATGTTGATATCGCCATCAATAGAAATTAAAATAGCCTAGAGATCTTGATAAAAGGATAATTGTAAGTAGTCCAGCATTGGGGGAGGAATGAGAGATAGGGAAGGCTTCTGAGTTTACAAATAATGTCACCTAAGTCTTATTATTTTTTTTTTTATAAAAATATCATTTTATAAGTCTTAAAGGCATAAGCTAGTCTAAGATGTAAATAATACTTGTACGTGTAGAGTACATTAAAAAAACAGTCTTATTTTAATATTTAGCTTATATTTTTAAAGTGAAACAGACTTGAATGCGCAAACAAAGAAAATAAGAAAACACAAAAATTAATATTAAAAATAAACGAAAAAAAAAACTAATAGTAAAAAGTAAAAAGAAAAATGTGAGCAAACATACAATTATAACTCACAATAAATTTACTAAAATTAAAAAAAAAATTAGCTAATCTCTTTTTTTTTTTGCGAACATGTTATCATATAGGTTAAGTCAAAACGCAATGTAGAAAATCATAGAAGATATTCAATTGTATAAATTCTGTGTAATTGTTTAGACATACTAAAATAAAAAAAAAAATAAAAAAATAATAATAATCAATTGCTGTATGTTATGTAAAGGGCAGTACGCAACCCTCTGAAAACATGACTACATCAGGACACCAACGTCATGTAGTTGGCAGCACGTTATTTATCATTGCCCATAATTCCTTTTTGCACGATTTGGATCTAAAAAAAGTATTTATACATATAATTAAGGGATGTTCCTTAAGATGACGTCATAAAGCCAATTTTCCAACGTTAAAACATACCTAAGCAGAACGTGTTTTACTCGCTGCATGACGATTGTTGAGCAAAAATACCTGTAACAAAAACGAAACATGACAAGATTTTGGAGACAATGTCAAATCGTTTTTTTTTTTATAAACCTAATGTGTAGCTTAATAATTAATAACATTTAAAATTACTTATTTAAAATAGCTATAACTTTTTTTAAATTGTTATTTTCAAAATCGGGTATGACATTGTCTCTCCAAAATGTCGTTATCTTTCAATTTCATTATAGGTGGTTTTGCTCTAAAACATTCATGAACTCGGTAAAACATATTCTGTGTAGCTATGTTTTGTATAGAGACGAATTTCAGAAATATCCATGTCACTAGTTTTTAGCCGACGTTTCGCACTCAGCAGAGTCCATCTTAAGGTCTGCGATAGACTCTGATAAAAGTCCGAAACATCAACTTTAGTTACTAGTGACATGGATATTTCTGAAATTCATACACATGATACTTAAATCCATGAAAGTTTCAACACTTAATAACTAAGTTTAGATGAAAAGAATATTTAAAATTGCTGACAAAGATGATGCTGTGATAGTCTGAAAAATAAACTAACTACAAAAAAAGAGTTCTAATTACTAAACTAATAATTATACATTACAGTTTAAACTTAAAATTATGGTTTTGTAAAAAAAATTGCCTATTTCTCTTGTTAAGAAAATAATTATTTAGGTCAAATTAATTAATCTTATTTATTTTACACGTGTCATTTTAATGTCACGGCAGAATATGATATTTTAATATAACATACAAATGCAAATAAATACTTCACTAAAACCTCGTATTTCAAATTTACTTAAATTTTCAAATCAAAAACTTGTAATCAATAAATAAAATAACTCAAAGGTGTAAACTAATTAACAAAACAATTTTTCTATATTTCTATTTCTAAATAATAAAGAAATTATTAAAGAAAAATAAAGTGAAAAAATGGTATCAAACTCACAAAAAATAATGTATGTCACAGTATTTGTTTTTCCTGTAAAATTTGATAAAATTGACTTACGAGGTTTTTGCTAAGTAGGCCATTGATACAAAACTTCACACATATTTTATAATTCAAATTTTCTGTTACTTATGTTATCCTCTTGTTCCACTTTTTTAATGGTGAACACACACTCATCCAACTTACCTTGATGATATTTTTAACAATGTTGTTTAACAAAATACATTGCTATGTGTAATTAATAAACCAAATCAATTTTTTTTTTTTAGGCTTGGCAACTTACGTATTAACTTTTTTGTTGGTTTGGTTTGGGTTGGGTTTGCTTAGTAGGAGTAGAAACGAATGAGGTGGGGTTATGGCATGGGCCATTTAACTGAATCGAAATCAAATGAACTTCAGTTTTAAAACTAAAACCAGAAACATGACTTACCTCCTAACAGATTGCAGCCAGTCCTTAAACATGGCAGTACCTTCTGATGTCATTGCAAATGCCCCATATGCAGAGTACAATATGCTTACATAATCTTCATAATCCGATGATGAAAGTTGATATAATTTCTGATGAAGAAGTTGAATATACCTAAATAATTAATAATAATTACACATTTTTATTTTAGCTGTGGAAAAAATTATTATATTCTAACATAGTATGACATTTCTCGACCAAAGGACTTAACGACGGACACATGGTCGGACTGGGATTATAATGTGCCATGTATAAAACTGCTTCCATTGCGACATCATGAAGTATAAACGGGTTTACTACACTATTAGTAACGGCCATACAAAATTGTTGAGTATAATTTACACCTGCGGGAAATGAAAATAATTTATACTTAGTTCTATAGAAATCAAGATAAAAAAAAAAATTAAAAAATGATTACCTAATTTTTTGGATAACCTTAACAACCATTGTATATCATCTCTAAATGGGGGATTTCTAGAATATTTTGCTTGATTTGGTTCATGAACACGTCTGGCTAAACTATCCAAAGCCAACATCCCAACACGATACGCTGATGTCAGATGCTGAATTTGTGCGTAATTTGAAGATTGCCGATGATTTCCCTAAGAAAAATAAATTACAAAAATATATAATTTATTAGTATTATAAGTATAAAATACAATAATATTCATACCTGTGCTTGCTGTGGGGGACTCCTCACTTGAGTGCCATTTTGATTTAGTGATTGAACAAAATACTGGGGTGGTGGTCCTTGATGAGACTGGTTCTGAGTGTTGCTATTTTGAAACTGCACAAGAATTTACAAATAAAAAACAAATATCAAAATTTTGATTTATAATTTTTTTTTTTCAATACACAAAAGGTAATTGCAGAAATTTATACGAGCTTATTACAATTAAACAAACAATATAAAAATTGCCTATAAATGTCTATAATATTTAGAAATACATCTCCCAGTAAAATTTTAGTTAAATCAACATAATTTTATTTTTATGTGGATTATCATTTAAACTATACTTTAACATACATATCAAACAATAATATTATAATAAAATGGAGCTTTTATGGGGATGGAAAATCTAGTCTTATTACTTTTTCACTTATGAATCGCCTTATCACTAGATTCAACGCTCAGTCAAGCAGTTCTATTTGGCGAGCACAAAACCATCTAATGAAAAGAAGTGCCCATCACAATATCAGCAATTGAATGACCACTCTCCCCTTAAGCAATTTGACAAAAAACCATTTCATTATATTTGATAATATATTATCAAATAAACAAAATATAAAAATAAACTAACTAATAATCAGTGTTATGGAAAAGAACACAAAAATACCATGTTAAGACAATAAAAGAAAAAAATAGGCATATAATCTTTTAAAATTGCATAAGAATAATTCTTAAAGAAGATGGTGCTGCGATTTAAGACACTAATTTATCTTTATACTCATTGAGGTGCCCCTAATGTGGGGTTTCCTCTTCATGTTAATTATTTTTCATGTGTATATATTATTGTATATAGTTTATAAAAAATACTCATTGTAAATAATTTACAGATTGTATGTTTTTTTTTCAATAAAAAGTCAATAAATTAAAAAAAGAATAATTCTTATAAAAGTGTCAAGTTTAAGAAACTATTTTTTTTTTACCAAAACAATGTCAAGAATTAATTAACTATAAAAATAACTGCATCCAAATATTTTTTTAAGACAATATTGAATTACATTTTTAAAATTAGTCAACAAATTGAGTTGGACAATTTTACTACTAGGAAACTGTTAAATAATTGTATTAACTTAAAAAATTTAATTATAAACTTTAACTTAGATATTTATACAGCTAGAATTATAAAATTATTTAATAGCTAATATATAAATTATTATTTTTAATAACATTGTAATTACCTGCACGTAAGGTGAATAATATTGTGAAAACTGGGTTGAAGTAGGCAAACTTGGAAACGGATACAACATGACTGTATTAGATTGCTGAGAATTAGATGGCGGTTGAGTTTGTGTTACTGATTGATTGGTGAAATATGGAACTGATGACAGATACATATGAGGCGGAGCAGTTTGAGGCGGTGCCAATAGTTGGTGAGCATATAGAGGTTGTTGTTGTTGTGACTGATCTATTTGATAATTGGCTTGATATACAAACGGACAGTTGTACTCTTCTCTTGGATCCACTTGTACTAAATAGTTATCTTCATCTGAATTGGAATGCTATAACAAAACGAGTCATTAAAATACATTATTGTTAATGTGTTTAAAAAAATGTAATACTAGACAACATACTCGTATGTATAAATCAAACCAATGTTTCGCTACACTAAACAAAACTTCAGGAAATACTCCACCATTTTTAGCTGACATTTCCACATAAAGTAAAGCAATTTCCATCATATGTTCGTTCTGCTCTTTACACTAAAAAATGTAATATACTTTAAATTTTAATGTAATATTTATTAAACATATTTTGTTTATTTGGTTTGCAATTTAATACTGAGCTTTAGTAGAAAACTCGTGTGATAGACGACAATGTATTTAAATTATAAAATACAAAGTGTCTCTCTGCATCAGTCAACTAGCTAATTACTGCATTTCGGTAAAATACCACTGTCTTAAAGATAATATATCGATACTAAAGTAGATTATAATTGGTATAAACTTTATATCAAATACCTGTAATATGGCTCTAGTTATTTCATTTAAATTCAGAGCTGCAGAATGTCTTAAACAAGATAAAGATAATTGAGCAGCTGCCTCAACAGTGACTCGCTCATGACTTCTAGACATTCTGTCTGCAATGTTTGCTACTTCAGCCGGTGTTAAGTGCCCTTCCCATGTAGCAAGCAAGAATAGAGTGGCTGGAGCACCAATTTCCATTGCATGATCACCGATCCACGTAACTTGAGATGAGTAATTACGGCTTCGCCAATTAGGCGAAACACGATTAAGAAGTCCCAACGAATATAACGATAATTGAAAAGCACACATGTGTAAAGCACGATGTGGCTGAGAGGATAAAGGCGGTTGTGTGAATACAGTTGTTTGAACAGGTCCACCAACTTTGCTCAAAATTATTTTTCCTAATTCAAATAGAAAGTGTGCGTTTGCTTCTGATGCTTGATTTGGTTGATTTGGATAAATACGTTTACCGCTTTTGTATCTGAAATCAAATTTCGGTAATGCGTATTTTAATATAAAAAGCCAAACTGATTGGTATGAAAAAATATTTTACCTATCTTTACGACTAGATGATAAGCCAGTGCTATTACTACTACTACTACTCGATGGAGTAGGCGGTGCAGAATTCAAATTCATACTGGCTAAATTTGTGTCAAGCTCTCCTGGTACTCCAGTAGCAGTTGGGTTGTAGTTTGGAACTAAAGCATAAGAAAGTTTTAAAAAACATTTTTACAACCAATTTTTCTAATTCTAAATGATATTGAGTCAACATACATTGAGGATAAACTAAATTGCTGCTCGCAATATTTTTCATGGCCATTATTGGAATAGTCCTGGAGTCCCTTATTTGATACCAGCATGCGTCCATAGCAGATTTCATAAATGGATGTACTTCTCTGTCTAATAACTTATCCATAGCAAATGCTAAACGTGTTGGATTGTTTTTGTAACGTATTATAATATTCAGCGCTAGTTCACCTCTAAAGTAACAACAATGAAGTTTATAACTCAATTGTCAATAATATACTTTTTTGATATGCATTGCAACATACCTTTGTCTTCTAATTCCTTCGCAAAGAAGAGGATTTTCTGCTTCGCTGATGTTGGCTTTCATTCCTAAAACTGCAACAGCAGCTTCAAACCCCAGTGATTCATCAGTTTTTCCAGGAGAAGGTGATTGGTAGAGTACCAAGCAATCAAAAATAAATGTTGCTAAATTCAATGGCAACAAGGAATCACCGCGAGTTTTATACTGGCCTTCTCGCAAAAGTATTGCCCGCTCTCTGAGAATTTTTGTTTCTGGCTTATCAAATGGCAACATACGTTTGAGGTGGTTTAATATTTCAGCTTCTTGATGAGCCATTTTTACCTAAGTGTATTAAAAAAATTAGGTTGTACTAAGTGTACTAAAATAAAGTTGTAAACATACTTCCAATGGTTTTGTACTTGCTGGCAACCTTGGCATTTCTAATCCGTAAAGACCAATTTTGAATGCGTGTAAATAATATTCTTTCCTTTCAGCCAAAACAGAACACAAGAAATAACATTTTTGTAAAATTTCCGAAGCTAATATAGACAGTTGATGGCATACGGGATTGATCTAATAAAAATAAATAAATTATAACTTAAATAACGAATTTGATTAGACCTCTAGTTTCAAAACATACTTTTCTTCTTTTTCCTTTAATTATAGGTGGCGGAACGTCGATAATAAAATCAGGTGGATTTTTTAGAAATTTATCAACGAGTTCCACACCAAGTACACATGCTTCTTTGGTATGACCATAAGCATATAAACCTTCAGCTCTGGCAAACATTGTTTCCCATTCTGAATCTAATTTTATCAACGGTGTAGTAGCAGTCATAGATTTAGATGTAGACGGCTGGTAAATATCAGGAGCATTCACTTCTTGGGCTATTTTTATACTGTCTGAAGAAGTAGATGGCAGTTTTTTCGGATTACAATAGTAAAGATAATGACAGTCATCACCATCTTGCGGTGGAGGTGTAGTTTGAGAAGAAGTAGACTTCTGCACAGCTAACCGATCACCTTCATCACTACTTTGGCTTTCGGATGATGAGCTTAATGGCTTTGCTACCTGCTGAGGTGAACTAGGTTGGGTGGTGCTAGTAGACGAGGAACTTGTAGATGGAATTGATGCTAAATTATGAAACAGAAATACATGTAATGTAAAGGATTGTTGTATATATATTATATATAAATAAAGAACAGAAAAAGTGTATAGGGGCAAGTAGGGGTACTGGTAAAAAGGTCTCATCTTACTAAAACATTATAATTATAGGTACTACTGTACTGCGCTAGTGTGATAACTACTTATTGTAAAAAACCGAAACATTCATACATAATAAATTTAATAAAACAGATGAATCTTACTGTTAAAATATTCATTAAATTATTCTTAATTTAAAAATGTAATATTAAATATGTATAATGTTACCATTTATTTCAAAAGTTGATTAAGGTCTACAAAATAATAAAAAAGATAAAAATATTTTCAAAAGGGAAAACTACAAATTTGCAATTATTTTAGAGTAAACTAGTGTAGGGCATTAAAAGAACCAGCCGGTATTATAATCATGTCTTCATCTTTATTTCATATTTCTTTTTATTTATTTACAATCAGCTCCTACACCAATAATTGATCTGTAGAATTTAATTAGTAAAATTTTTATTTTTATTTTAATAATTAATTTTCGAATCGTACCATCAAGTTTAAAAGCCGTAAACTCTAACCTTCACAAATATTATTTGTCCTATGGCCATTTGATAATATTGTAAAAATGAACTGTGTCTGGAGGAAATAATGGAGGTGTTCGATGATACTGGACTGTAATTTTTTCTTTATTTGAGTGGTTAGGTCTATACATTCCATTGAAAATTCTGTAAGATTAAAATAGAGAAGTCTTCGGGGCCAGTAGGTACTACATTTTTAAATGTTTCATACCATCTATTTCATAGGCAATTTTAAATTTATCCTTCCTTCTTGGGTTTAAGAATTTTGACAAACATAATATCACTGTTGTTTGTTATTTCAGTCTAACATTATTATATAACCCGATAGCTAGAGATGCTGTAATAATGGTATTAATAATAAAACAAATTATTATACAATAATATGATACTACATATCGTAGCACTTAATAATCTTAACTAGGTTTTTTACTATTTTATTATTATTGTTTGAAATAATTTACTAAGACACAAAAAATTATTGAAGCTTGAGTGGGGTATTACATTTACATTATTTACATGACTTGTGGTTACTCCCACTTGGATGTCTTGACTAGTTTGCCAACGTTTCAGAACACTTGCACGTTCCATCTTCAGGGCTGTGGTTCGATGTTGCTCGCACCGCGCTTTCCTGCAGACAAACAGGAGTGCGCGGTGCGAGCAACGTTGGCAAACTAGTCAAGACATCCAAGTGGGAGTAACCTTAAGTCATGTTTATAGTGTAAATTACTAGGAGACCTTTTTTCCTACAATAATTTATAATACCTAGGCTTTGGCTTGTTGAAGGTTCACTCGCAGGAAATGGTTCGGGGATACTAGCACTTGCATTTCCACCCTCAGGTTGTGTTCGAGACATACTTCTTGACATGTGTACCCAATAAACATTTGTCATTTGTCTATGTCTAAAACAAGTTTACATATTTATATAATAACACAAACTATATCTATAATAATGTTTACTATTAACTAAAGCTTACTCGTTATTTGGCATATGTACATTGCAAAGCATATGCATATTATTAGATCTACGATAGTCAGTTCGACTGGTTCGGTTTCCGTAATGCAAGTGTCGGTTATTTTTTAAATCCAAAAAACATTCGTCTAATGATATTTGACCAGAATTTCCCTATAACAAGTATGAAATAATGAGTTTTTAATTTATATAACTGAAATTCATATCTTTTTTTTGTCATATTATTATACAACACTTCTTACTCTTGATGATGCGCTACATTCATTCCAGTTTCCATATTCTCCCATAAAATGAATAGTAGCTCCTTGATTATTAATATGTGAACAACAACCACCATTATTATCACAACAACAAGTTGTACCGTATGTTATACCTAAACGAAACAAAAATATTTACAAAAGTAATGATTATATTTTTATAAAGTTGTTATAAAATTACCAGGTAATGGATAATCATCCCAATCTAAATCACAAGCTTCACTAGCCGGTTTAAAGCCAACAAAAATTTCCATATCTTGGCGGAAATGGTTTAATGCTTTGCTATTAGAAGTATTTCTATGTTTTACAACCTAAGCGATTAAAAAATAAGATATTATTAAATGAATACAAACAAAATTCAGTGTTTCATTCAATCACTTACCCTCGAAAAAATTTTCCCTTGCCAATCTTGAAATTTTTGTTTTAATGCCACTCTGTGATCAGGCGAAATACTAGGGTTTAATGCAGCAAGACGCCAAAGTGTAACCATTTCATCACAGAGCAGAGCACATGCATGAGAAGCTGTATTGGTGTTACCAGCAGGTCCAGTGTGTTTACTTACTCCACTGGGCCCACTTCCATGTAACGCAACTCTTGTATTAAACCACCAAATCATAATCTATGAAAATAATAGATATAATAATAACATACAATTGTTTTTCATCAGATTATTGAATAATAGAAATTTCTTAGAAGTTATAAACCTAAACTACAATAATCCCTAATAATTTAAATATTGTTTTTAATAAAAAAAAAAGTTAGAATGTGCTATTTTATATAAAATTGAAAAATAAAAATATTTCAGAAACAATGTCATATCCGATTTTGAAAATGGTAACGTAAAATAAAATTATTATTATTTTTTAAAAGTTAAAAATGTGATTTTAAATGTTAAATATTAGGTTTCTCGAAAAAAGGATACGACATTGTCTCCAAAATATTGTTATCTTTCGTTTTTGTAATTAGTATTTTTACTGTAAAATCATCATGGAGCAAGTAAAATGCATTCTGTGTATGTACTTTTCAACACTAGAAAATTGGGTGCATAACGTCCTCTTAATTTATCAACAAATTATTAAATTTATCGTTTTATATCTTACTTGATCACATGCAACTGCTTCCTCTGTTAGAACTTCTAAGAGATGCATTGCATTCTCATCATTCCTCCGGAACATTTCTCTAACAATTGATACAAGATTCCATAAGCCTTCTGGTTCACGGCCCCGTAAAGGCCGTAATAAATTTGACCACTCTGCCGTCGCTGGTGGTACAGATTGTGATAAAATGTTAACATCACTACAAAAATAATTATAACCGATTATTAAAATTTCCTTCTACAAACATTAAAAAATATACATAAATATGATACATACCTAATTACTAAAGGTGAAGGAACACAAAATTTGATCAAACTTTTCTTAATGTTATTGTGTAATGTTTTTTCATCTAAAAACCAAGAGGTTTGTTCGTTTATAGATGCACCTGCAGTAGGATCAGGTGCTCCGCTCGTCTAAACCAACAAATAATAATTGTAATAATAAGCAATTTAAACTGAAACACAATTAATATAACTAATAGTTGAAAACATACTGAATTAATAACTGTTGGTTGTGAAGACAATAATGAATCTAGCAATCGTTGTGCAGCGGGTAATATTTGCTGAGGTAATTCACTTATTAGGTATTGCGCAAATTTTTGCAACTGGTCGCGTTCTAAACGAGACAGACTTTCACTAACAGGTGCTCTTAATAATACCTGATCAGGCTAAATTAAAACAAAAATTTAAATCATTATTATTAACTAAATTTAACTTAAAAAAAGACGACGGAATTTAAATAACTTACACAATAAATTCTATGCAAACACACTGCAACAACATGACAACACCAGTAGGACATAGGCTCACATGTACAATTACATGATGTGATTTTTTTTCGGTCAAACGTTATAGCCACATTAAAAATACTACGACCTCCATGATTAACATTAGCACTTAAATGGAACCCAATCTGTACACAGTCTT
The DNA here is from genome assembly GCF_023614345.1 of Adelges cooleyi. Taxonomy (NCBI): domain Eukaryota; kingdom Metazoa; phylum Arthropoda; class Insecta; order Hemiptera; family Adelgidae; genus Adelges; species Adelges cooleyi. The sequence continues at coordinate 12,660,295 of NW_026096579.1, read as the reverse complement.
TAACAGTACTTGAAGAGTATAAATTTTGGCCTCGTATGAACTCATCAGAATTTGAGTTTGCCAAACATGAATATAACCGAATGTCATCTTCACTGTCAGGAAAGCTCCAAAATGCTATGCGTAACTGTAATTCTTCAGGTACAGGAGGATATTCTTGTTCTACTAATTCATATGGTACAAATAGTGCGATACATTGAGCAGCTAATTCAACTAATTGTTTAATTTCGGGTTTTGGTTCTGAAAATGAAATAAGATACATATTATTTTTAGGTATGTATTTCTTGTGATTTATGATATCAAATTATAATTTATTTTTCAAAGCATTTTCAAAAACATGTACTAATTCATTATTTGTTAGCAAATTATTAAAGATAGAAACATTACTAATTATAGTATAAATTGCAGTACAAGTTATATAATATTGATTTATTAAAAATTGTATTAAATAAAACTCAATTATTCAAAAATAGGATTCAAATATAGGTATTGTAAAAATGACAACTTATGAGTAATATGTATTTACATACACCTTAAAAGCATTACCACATTTTTAGTTTCAAAACACACCACAAATTAACTTCTCCAAAAGTATAGTTTTAGAATAGAGCTTGGTTAAGTTGGCAAAATAAGTTAAACTAAAAAATTTACTACAAATTATACAAAAACATATAATAAATCTAAAAATAAACATTTTGGTTCTTATTAAATGTTATAATAGGATTATAAATTATTTTTCTAATGATACTTTTTATATAGACTATTTCAAAAATAATTAAAGCCGGTTTTCTTTAATAATACCATGTAATGTATAGCATTTTTTTTTTAACATTTATGATTTCTAGTTTTTTTCTGATAAATAAATATAACATTATACAGAGCATATAGATTTAAAAATTTGGTTTATTATAATGGTTATATTAAAAAAAACATAATACAAAATGCCTTCTACAATACCATGTTTTAAAGCACTACAACAATTAGAAATTTGATATATTTAGAATTTAAAAATTCATGCACCAAACAAAATTTTATTCTTTTTGAAAAGAAAAAAACAGAATGGTAAAAAGTTTAAAATTGAATATGTGATGCAAACAATTTTTATTGGTAAATACAATGGGGTATCCATTGGCCTTAAAGACTAATCGTTATAATTATATTTATTATAATACAAAAGTATAGTAAAAAGGTCAGTCATTAGTCTCATTTCCTAAAACCCATAACAACATATTAAGTCCAAAATCTCCTAATTAATTCTACATTTTCTAAGTCTTTTTTTTAAATATTGCTAACCTCCGATATTATTACCACATTTAGATTTACTTCTAAGAAAACCTTTTCATAATTTAATATATCAGGTATAAAAGTAGACAAGTGTCAATTACACTTAATTATTCTGATAACATTACTCATAATATATCATAATATATATATATATATATATATATATATATATATGATAATCCAATGCAAAACATATCCGATTTAATCTTAATAATAAATCAATTATGTTATTAGAGTTGTGAAATGCATATGAAAACAATTTTTAATGAATGTTAAAAATATGTAAAAACATCTCTGGTAAGCCAAGGCAACATTATAACAGCTATAATGTTCAAATTACTATAAATTAATCTTAACATTCTTCAATTTGTAATGTATAATTATTTAACACTGCCTTATACTATAATACAATTTACCTATGTCAGATAATGTATCTACCTGATAAAAAAAATCAATAGTAGAAGTACCAAGTAAAACATAAAAGGTCACATTGTTGAAATTCAAGTTTTACAAGATCACAACACATTAATTTTCATAAATAGATATAAAATAAAAGGTCAAAGTCTCAAATGTGCTTAGGTATAAAGTTCATGAGAAATTCAAATAAAAAAATATTTTTTTCTTACCTCTTTCAGTGTTCTGTTCCATCTTTCTCCATCCTCTCCAATTGATACATGCTGATTCCGGCTCGCTACTCCACGTACACAGTGAATCCTCTTCAAAACGTTCTGAATCTTCAAATGAATACCGGTCATTTTCATGCCAGATAGCTAACATGTTCTCGTCGATGAGCGGTCGTCCATCGACGTGGACGTTACCGGAACGTCTTGGTAGAACTTGGTGCGCCAGTTTTGACGGGTAAAGTTTAATTGTTGGTTACGAAGAAATAAAGATACCACTATCTTACTGACTTCAGCTAGTGTATCTTATGGCCCCGCAACAGGAACAACCTTGAACCCTTTGCTTCGAGGTTTTTGACCTCAATCACCCTGCAATAATCATGACGGCTATGAATACACTGAATAACGAGGGGGCTCGCGAGCTGGGACCACAGTAGTTTTTCTACCAGGTCTACATGCAGAAACTATCAAGAACACTGAGGATGCATATTTGTTCGTTTGGTGTTTTATTGTTTAGAAAAAGAGAAAAACTAAACAATAACATTAATAATTATGTTATCCGATAATCGATGGAGATTGGTGAAGGAACTGGTAGGGCTTTCTCTCTTCCCTCTTCCCTGACTATTCCATTGTTCCAAAAAGGTGCAACTGCGTACGGTGTTCCCAGTGTACGGTATTTTTAATATCAAACAATTCCCGCGGCGTCCCACCGATCCAACGCGATGAACACTTATCCTTTACCGTGTTCGACCAAAGTGTTTTACCATAAAACTACCCAATCGTCCGTTTTCCGTACAAGCAGCGACGTGTCCCTACAAAGTCCATGGCCAGTAAGACAATAAATTAAACACAGAAAACGGGTACAACGTCAGGAGTAGTACATCAGCCAATGTCCGTTATTTGACAGTATTGACTACTGGACAGTGGACGTTCGTCGTTCAGTAATAATTAGTATTCCCTTTCCTCCTGTCTATAGTAACACACACGCACACAATACGACTGCTGGAACTTCTCGTCAGCTGCTGGAAAACTCAAAACATTGATAACGTCATATCACGTGTGCACACGTTATGCGGCATTAAGCATATTATTATTTGTTATTTCTTTTTTTAATTAAAGAGCTATCTCAATTATTACGGTTTACCGTTTTGTGACCATCGGATTTGATATTTAAAGCCTCGATGCAGAACTGGTTGGAATTTCAAGCTGTGGTGATGGCTGCCGGCAAAGGCTCTCGGATACCCGAGATGACCGCTACAAAGCCAAAATGTTTACTGCCGGTGGGCAACAAACCGATGATCTACTATCCACTGAAACTATTAGAAAATGCTGGATTCAAAGGTCAGTGATTCGATAATTTATTTGGTAATCTTATGTTTATGAGATTTTTACAACGTGTTGCCTTATTTATAGAAACTAAAATAATTGTACCGGACAATTATGCTAGTGATATACAAGAAGAAATTGATCGTCTGGGCTTTGAAATGAATTTAAGTTTTGTTCCAATTCCATCAGACGAGGATTGGGGAACAGCAGATTCGCTTCGGCACATTGCTGATTATATTACAGTAAGTAATTACAAAATGTAATGACAAAATAAATGTCAACAATTATTAATCTAGACATTTAGTCTAGAATCCGAGGAATAAATTTACAACATACTAATTTCATGCAGATAACGTATAGTTTTTTGTAAAAACTAATTAAATTCTTAAAACGGGTTCACCAGTGGCAAAAGGTCTTATGTAATCACAAATAAAATATTCAGAAATAGCAAAAACTCAAATTTTTTCACTACTCACTAATACAACTTTTAATTTTAGAATCGAAAATTAAAAAGGACATACCATATTTTGAAACTTGAAATTTATATACAAGAATAAATCACCAGTGAACAGCAATAAAATAGCAAAATATCTATTTCGGCTGAAAGTGGACGTACGACCTTTTACAACTAGTGGACTCAAATGATTTGATCAAAACCAGCAACTTACATGGCGACATGCAGTACAAGTTGTAAATACAAACCATTAAGTTGATAGCTCCTTCTGATTCTAGATTAAATGTTTATAGCTAGTAGTACATAAATGTATACATATTTTAGACAGACATTATTGTTTTGAGCTGTGACCTTATTACCAATGCTGATTTACATCAAGTACTTGATGTGTATAGGAAACACAACGCTTCATTAGTGTCTTTATACTTTTCACCAACACAAGATGAAAAATGTGATTTTGTCATACCCGGGCCAAAGTCTAAAAATAAAATTGGTAAATATTTATTTACATTTTTTTTTGTAATATATATATATATATATATATATTAACTAATAGACTATGAACTTAAAGCCTTATAAACTTCAGCTAAAATATGCAATTGATACAAATAAGTGGAATTAATTGGGTAGCTCAATGATAGAGTAATCGACCGGCAAATGAAAGATTAGCTCTTTCAAATTGTTATTATTAGTTACTATGTCTTTCGCGTCTTTAACACTACTTATGTGTTAAATATTACACTTTACATGTTACATTGACAATTCACAAAATATTCTAAATCATTTTCAAATTAGTTTACTTAATTAAATCATTCTTTATATCTTACATGTATTGTTTAAAAATATTTTTAAATCTTTGTATATTTTAGCAGTTTTTTTAAATAAAATGATTAAAAAAAAATTCTCATTTACTAATGATTTTTTTGTTTTATTCTTACAGAAAAAGATATTATAGGATACGACTCTAAGACATCTAGGCTCCTTTTAATGGCATCAGCTTCAGATTTTGAAGAAACTATGCCGTTGAGCAGTGCTTTACTAAACAAATGTTCGAACCTAAGTTTGTGCTCCAAACTATTAGATGCTCACTTGTATGTTATGAAACGATGGCTGGTATATTACCTTGTTAAAGACAAGTAAGTGGTACTAGAGGTTAGAAGTATTAATAAAAATACTTATTTTGCCATTAAATACAATTGCAATTTATTTTACTATTTTTAGGAACATGTCAACTTTAAAAGGAGAACTACTTCCATTTGTAGTAAAAAAACAGCTTTCCAAACATAGTGTTAATAAAAATCTTGATGAAATGCACCTAGTTGATGACATAAAACCTGATATATTTTCAATGTCTAGAGAATCAGACATTGAGTACAATATTCGATCTATGTCTTCATTTGGAGACTCAGCCGATTCTGGTGAAATAATTAAGTGCTATGCATGTGTGTTAGATTCTTATGTTGGCATACGAGCCAATATTTTACATGATTATTGTAAAATCAATAAAATTGTATGTGCAAAATTCATGAAAGCAAAAAAAGTTTGTATGCTATTTATATAAATTGATTATTTTTCATTTATAGATTAACAAATTAAACATCGATTCAGGCGATGAAAAAGACAAAATATCTCCTGAAGCTGAAATACTATCCAATCAACTAGATAGAGATACTTGTTTTGTTGGTCCTAATACTAAAATAATGGAAAAGACGTCAATTAAAAATTCTAGCATTGGCTCACGATGTACAATTAACCCAAAGACTAGAATAACTGATTGTATATTAATGAATGGAGTAATTATTGAGGAAAGGTTAGTAGTATTGATGCTATGAAACATCTAACATGTTTTAACTAATTAACATACCTACTTGTAGGTGTGTGCTACAAAATTGCATAGTTTGTCATGACGCTACGATTAGTGCTGGATGCGAACTTAAAGACTGTTTAATAAGTGGTAACTTCAAAGTTCCTTCAGGAGGTAAATAATAATAATATTATATAATACAATTTTTCAGTTTTTATTCATGTTGTTTATTTTTTAGGAAAACATTATAATGAAGTACTGACAGCTATGGACAGATTAATGGAAATATAAATATTTTTTTTATTCAAGATTACAATATGTAGTAGTTTTATTGTCTTTGTTAATGTTTTATCATACAATCATTATCCATTAGTTTGCTATTTGAATTAATAATAAAACAATTTTCTATGGAAATGAAATTCTGTTTGTTTATAGTTTTAGTATTATATTATATTATCAACAGAATTCTATAAAACAAATTTATAGGGGTCCAAAAAGTTAGAAAATCTTTAATTATCATTATTATGAATTATTTGTCAATATAAAACAAGATTGAACTTAACGTTAATCCAAATTATTTTACATAATAAATGTAGGCATTATTTTCATAATATACTATACTAGTATATGTAAAACAATGATTTCTCATTAAGCTTATAAAAGTAATATTTAATATATTTAAACCTGTTTTACACCTTACTATTATAATGATGATTGTAAAGGTTGTATAAAAATATATAAATTAAATTAAAAATACATTTATATTTATGATTAAATTAAACTATTGACTTATTGAAATACCATTAAAATGTATGAAATTATAATATTATATTAACAAATATAATTAAATTTATAATATTGATATTGATTTGCTTTCTTTTCTAGTTTCCTCAACTATTCCTGTTTTTACTCCAAAATACTTACAGTTGAAACAAATATTCGTTTCATGGCTGAACAGTTTGTTCTTGATTGCCTACATAATACCATCATATTATCTCATTTCGTTTCTTTGACTATTCCTCCTTTTGTATTCTACAATAAAATATATTCTCCTTTTTCTTAAGTCATTAAAAATAATACAAAGTTTTATATTTTGTGTTATTTATACATTTCTAGTGGAATAGACTGCAAAATCGTTGTTAGAGGATACAAACTAATTAATACAAATATTCGCCATGAAATTTGCACAGTTTAATCTGCTTGGTAATTTCAGATAAATGTGACTATTTTTAATTCTGCGACCCCATCGATTTCTGGGGTCGTATTCGCCTCACCTTGACCACGAGGGGTTAACTTAATAAAACAATATCATTTGTGTTTTACGAAATTTGTGAATTATTGTTCTTACGATGATTCTGAGCAACCCTATATTATATTATTTTTTACGCGACATCTTCACTATGTATTCCAAAACAAATCAAATGGCCACAAGGTATTTGACGTTGTATTTATTATTTTAGACATTAAACTATAACACAAAACACTAAATAGCGTTTAAAATGGAAAACGTCCAACTCGGGAAAGGATGAAAATCTAAGATCAGATAATAAAAGTTGTATGGCTTCCATGGAAACGGACACTGGCCCAAAAAAAACTATTGCTGAATCTACAGCGATTTCTGAAGATCTTTTAAATTCCTCATTGGAAGATAGATTGGAACAATCTCCACAGTCCAGGGTGATAGAGCATTCGAAAAACAAAGAACATCATAACATCAGCTCGGTACACAATAGGCTATATACTACTAAGTACAATGCACCGGTAGAATCTCAAAATGACCGCACTAGTATTCACCAAACGCCAGAAAAACGAGAAACGCAATTTGTAGATGTGCAACGAGCACATAATCGTCATTGACTGTTGAAGTGATTGACGAAGATTCTCAATGTTCTTCGGTCTACGATGCTTGAATATAAAATAACTCCAGACGCCAATTTACCTCAACTAAAACAAAAAAAGTTAAGATACGAAAAAGCCTGTTAAAAGTTACAGCTGATTGGTCACAACCGGAACTGAAACTGAAAATTATTTTTATGTTTTTTCTAATAAAATTATTATATAGTATTTTTAACTTTGGGTTATTTAAAGAAATTTTAACTAATTATACGCAGATACAAGTTAAAACGACTTTAGTATTTTTTAACGATAATAATCAATAAATACTTGTACAATAAAAATGCAAGGCGTGCGTTCAACTTGGAACAACGAGAAAGATTTTTGGATTATTGACCTTGGCTGCTTTGTATTTGCGATACATTTTTTCTCTCTTTGACAATAACTTTTAAACTTTTTTAAAAAGTGGATATAGGTTACCCTATTAACACTATACTTGAAAATGTATTAATTTTTTAGTAAATTTCTTGAACAATTTTTAAGCTCTGTAACTTAATTGTTGTAACTCATTTAACTTGCGCAACTTATACTAGAGCGAATCTTCTAAACTTGGATTTTTTCGTCAAAAGTTATTTAAATATTGTAATGTTAAATCGAAGGTAAAAATAAGTTCAGCTTTAAAAATAGGGTTATAACTTATTCCAAAAAGGGTTGTATTTAAATTCGAATAATCAAATAGTAGGTACTAATATTCAAATTTGATGATACGATAATAGTTTCAAAGTTATGTAGCCATTTACCTATTCTAAAAGTTTACTTTTGACTACCTATTGTAATTAAACGCTAGAGTATTAAAAAAATTAAAACTCGTGATTTTTCGCGTTGTATAAGTTAATAAATACTTTTACAATAGTAATTATTACTACAATAGCAATGTGGTGGGGGTAGGAAATACTAATTAGTAAACTATTGTGAGAAATACGTAAGTAATGCAATTTTTTTTTGTTCTGCTAACTACAATAATATTATATATAATTATAATAGTAATAATAGTATTATAAACAATTTTTTTTAATCAGTTTTTTCCTATACCAACCTTGGTATATAATTATTTCTCGAATGTCATAATTATTATTATAATAATGTACCTATTCTATAATTTTGCATTTTTTTCCTAAAAATGTCCTCCGAGTATTTAGATGTCTATTACGACCTGGAGATATTGTAAAGCAACCTGCAGCCATCGTTAAATACAATTCAAAGTTCGATATACTCAAATTCCAGTTATGATAATATTTAATATTAATATTATTATAAAAAGAATATTTGTTTCGTTGGATGAGGTTATGTAGTTATGACAAAAAACCCTCAATTAATAATCTCGTTTTTTATATTTACTGACAAACCCGTTACTATATTAATACAAATTACAACCTGTGGAAATAACAATCAATTGTAAGACCCACATGTTTTTATTAAAGAACAAGTTCATATTAACAACCAAGTTTATGCTACATGCTACAATATTATTTTGTAAGTAGATGTTAATTGGCTAGTAGCTACTGAATTTCTGGCTAAGAATTACTGGTAATTTTTTACAGCAGGAATAAAATAAATATGCTGCTGGCTGGCGTACAATAATTTTTACAATACCGTATCGCTCTCGTTTTCTTATCACAGCGTTGATTCGGTCGGCTGCACTGCGAGCACAAAAACAGTGTTGCCAATGGACAACCCTACCACCAGCTGAGCGGGTGTGTTTGTGTGTGAATGCTAGTCTGTGAAAGAACAGTGGTGTGTGTGTGTGTGTGCGTGCACAAAACTTCTGCACATTTACGATACAACTACTAGTTGTACCACTACTACTGTCGCTGCTGTTGTAATCATACGGGCAGCGCGACGTCGACGATATTGTGTGTGTTATCAGCGAGCACACACACATACAGTGCAAAGTTCTCTTTAGTGTCGTGCTTTACAGGGATTTATTTTTGTGTATAAACAGCGCGCGTGAATTGTATTTTAAATATTTTTTTTTCTATATAGTTAATTTTTCTTGTTTCTTTTATCGTTGTAGTAATAATTATTTGTCGTCGACCTAACTAGTGCGTTGATCAGTGTCCGAGTGCGGGCTTTGTCGTGATTTTATTTATAATATTGCATCAGTGTACATTTTCTATCTTTTTTTTTTTTTTATAATAATGTTTGTGGTTAACGATAACGAGTGGTCCGGTTGCGATCCGGCTGCGTTACCGTCAGACTAAGTGGAAAACTGTAGGAAATTCGTCACAAATGACACCAAGGCAAATAACGTGGATAAAACCGCCGAACCTTGGATTGGTGCGAATAAGGTACAACCTGCATGATACATAATTAATAATTATAATGACATACACGGTAGCTGTGTATTAAAATATAATATAATGTTATGGTTTTGTTATCGTGGCGATTTTTCTTGGAAAACGCACTAATGGCCATGAAAAAAAAACTGTATGCAATTGGTTCACGGTAGCCACCGTCAGTTTTCCGAGCTGATTCCGTTGATTGTTTTTTTTCGTCAATAAGTGAAAGCAACGATAACGATAACATTATCGCGGCCTGAGTGTAGTACCTTTAAAAATATATCATGCACTGTGGACGGGCGATAATGACTGAGGTCCGATCCAAATAAGTATCGCAATATTTCTTTCGACAACAATGCACGTCGTGATTAGACACTACCGAATAATGATAATAATTACTTTTTCGCGCACCGTTATATTATAATAATGTGATTATTATTTACTGTAATGCACACGTGCCTGCCGTATTATAATGTGGTGGTCTGTGGATCTGTAATCGGGCCAAGGATACCCAACGATCTGGATCTGTAATCCATAGTACAATAATATGCATAATGATACAAACTGAATACTAGGGATCCGATAAAGCAGAAACGGAGAGTTTAAACTCTCCTGGCGCATTAATAAAACCCCGGCGGGTGATAAGCGACTGCTAATCGTCCACAAGAGAAAAAAAACAATTGCTCTTTTTTTATAGATAAGAAACCGTCGGTACCTAATCGGTTTTCTTTCATTCGACAACAATAGTTATTATACAGGGCCTGGAAGAACGCGGTATGACGTTTTTAAAAATCAATAAATCACATATTAGTTTTAAGCGAAATTTAATTTTAGTATTTTCCAGTTATTTTGTCACAAGTCGAGTAGTCATAATTTGAAAAAAAATAATTAAGTAAGGATTTTGCAGACAAAACTCCTTCACCCAAATAAGTATAAAACAGTTGGTGTTCGAAAACTGAACTAAAAATTAATTTTTTCTAATCTATTTATCAAATTCTTGGTGTAAGTAATGGCTAAACTTTGGCAACTCTTTAATTATAAAAATTATTAAGCCTTGTGCTTGTAGGTAATAACTATTCGATTTTTAGAAACTTAAAAATTATTGTAGATAGTTTTCCCATCAGAAAATCCCATTTCTAGTACAATCTATGAACACTTGACCTAGTCTTTATTGTCTGAAAAGCTTTTCTCACGTTATTTCTCACGTCGTTGGTCACCCGAGTCTATACATACAAATACGAGTATTATAGCTTGTTATACCTAAAGTCATCACATTTTTCTTTTTGACATTATTTTGACGGATTTAAAAAAACGTGTAGATACTATTTGTGTCAAGGAGTGTCTTTTTCGGTTAACGTAAATTCATTTTATGACTTCTAATTAGATGCAGGTTTAACAAAAGACAATGTTGTAATTTACAGAAAATTGGAATATCTAGTTGTGGTTTAATCGAACTAAGTAACAAAAAAACCAAGTACAGGATAATCGCAACACTGTCGTTTTAACGGTGCAGTCAGATCAGCAAGATATAATAAATACATTTAACTCCGTCACGTTTTGTAGGTGTTCATTTTGCGTGTACAACAAATCGTTACTAAAACAATCAAATTGTGCGCACACACGCTGCATGTATTATTTCTTTTATTCGAGACCAGATTATTTACCTTAAGAAGACCTTCTTGAAGAGATCAGTCAAGATGCAGAGATGATTTCTACCAGTATTCTAAACCATGCTAACAACAAACACTTGTTTATTTTTTTATTGTTACCAATGACCGCTATTGCAAAACTATATCTTAATTGACATGTGGAAAGTGCATGAAAGTGATCTACATGATGTAGCTATACCTAGATTTTTTTTAAAAGTTGACCTTAAAAAAATGGAGAATTTGCGTCACGAGCTTGTAGCACCTTTATTCCCATATTAAATGTATGCATGTATACCATTGTAATAAAAATAATTGAATCAAATAGGTACAGCCCGATTGTCCGTGTGTACGTATGGTACAACATTAATAAATAGTCGAATATATCTACTTTTTTTCGTTAAAATATAATAAAACTTTGTGTAATGTTACTACGAAGGTCACGCCATTATTATCTGTTTCCGGCTGCACTTGGGCGTGACTCATTGAACCGTTGTAAATATCAAATCGTTATTTTAAACTAGAGCTTCTCTGTTGCTGGTACGGCATTGCCTAGTGTTTTATAGCTAAGCATACTTGTTGATGGACAAATATTTTTGTTTTTAAGTCTCGAAATCTGCGTTATCAAATGTGTTTCAGTATGCTAAGTTTGAATACGACTGTTTGTATTTTACTGAAATATATTTTTTAAAAATGTTATCATTGCCGGAAGCAAATTTTCGTGAGCTGATAAACATTAACGCGGGTAGGTACTGAAAGGTCAAAGAAAAAATGTTTATCTTTTAATGACATTATATCGAAACGAATAGTTGAAAACTAATTTTATTTCTGTATTTTTAAACTCTTGAACTTGCCATTTTAATGTGTGGCGTATGGTAAACGCTTAACATTCGAATTATTCACTTAAGTGTACCGTATTTTTCTGAAAAATTTGCGTTCTTCGCTTCTTCTTGTTGTCATTAATAATCCTTAGATTGGTTTGTCTTAGCTCTCCATGTCTCCCTGTTGTAGTTAATTATTTTAGGTCCTTCTATTTTTCCCTATTCGTGTCCTTCATCAAAGTTATATAATTATTTAATGTTAAAATGCACCTGTAATATAAAAAACGTAGGGATTATCGATACATTTTTTTATGAATAACAATAAGTGATAAATATGTTAACTAAAACTTTAAATTATATTCTTTAGTCCTACGATATTACAAGCTAATTTATCTTGTCCTTTGATGAAGATCGTGCCAAAATATTTGCATGTATTTTTTTTTTTTCGCACCACTGACAAACTGTTTTTAATCGTGACATCATAATTTAAGTAATTATAAATTTAGGAATAAAATTTCAAGGTACATTTATGGCGTTCTGTTCATTCGTATCTTTATATATTTTTAATGCAAAATTTGAATAATACGTATTGTGAATGTATCAAGAAATAATAATCCAAGCTAACAATTTGTTAGTTATCATTTGTCATTTTATCATACTAGATAACTGTGCATTTATTTAATTTATTTTCAACTCTATTTCAAAGACAGTTCAATAAGAACTTAATTGCGCCGTTCTTGTTACTTGCATATGTGATATGTCATCGTTAAATACATTGATAGGAAGGGTCATGACTCGTGGTGGCTAACGGCATACGATATCAAATGGATTTTGAATGATATATAATTAGAACACGGATACGATATACAACAGCAGCAGGCAAGACTTAAATAGATACTATTTAAATTGTGGTATTTGTCTTGTAAAAAAAATAATTATTGAACAATCAAAGCTATATTAGATAAGTAAAGAAATTAATATTTAAACCGCATAGTGTATTATTTTTATGCTTAAGGTTTAAATAATAATTTATTTACTATTTTATATATATTATATAACCATAAGTTGCTAAATTTTTTTCTATATTAGACAGGCAATTTTAATGTTAAGATGTATATAGCACCACATTTTTATTAGTCATTACGCATTATAATATGTGTATATAAATTTAAAATCGTATCACGTCCTGCGCGTTTTGTGATGGAAAAATGATCCAATATTATATCATAGGATAGTTAACATTTTACCTTGACGCTTTGTTAAACAAAAATAATGAATAGAGTGTACTTTGTTGTGTGTGGCTCTTTTTTCCTGTCCTCCGAGTCCTTTTTTTATTATTGTTAGAAAGAGAAAGTTCAAATGACCGGCACGTCTAGTAAATTTATTTTTAAATTAGAAGTAAAGTGTATTTCTCTCTTTCCGTTTCTCGTTATGATGGATTTGTCGGACTTGCCATTGTAGAGCGCAGCGTGCACGAAGCAGTGTTGCAGTTAGATATACATATTTTTTTTATAGGTATCCGATTTTTTTTATCCAAATTGGAACGTACGCAATTATTGTTGTTCGTATTATTAGATTTTTCACACGTGAACAACAATAAAGTATAATATTAATGTCTTGACCCAAATGATGTGTAACGTCACATTTCAATTGTTTTTACTCGCATTAACTGACATTTAAAACCCTGTGCACTTCTAATGGTCGACAGTATTTTTTGAGAGCCGAACAATATTATTTTATGTCCATCGTGGCCGACTTAGTTTTATTGCCCGTTATCATTTGTTATTATTATTACATTCGCTACTTTCGGACTTGTAAGAACTCATTGTATCACTTGTATCCGTATCACTACCGAATTGTTTGTGGCAAATCTACTTTTTATTTCCTACCGCTGAAGGCGAAAAGTTACAATGAGTATAATATTTTTTTAACCGTAAAAAGTACATACGTAACCTTACAGCAGTAGTTGAAAATCAACTGATACAGCCCATAGTAATCACTCAAAAAGCCCAACACTAATCGTCATGAATCATTAGAATTTTTATGTACAAAAGTAATGATAATTAGTTAAAAATTCGATTGTATTTTTTTTTTTTTTTTTGCTGCCTTTCTACGAGCTTTGGCTGCTAAAACGTTAATCATGTAATTAGTCGTACTTTCTCGTGTAGTATGCTCCTGGCTGTAGTCTAATTGTCCATCAATACTATTGTAGTATAGATTTCATTATAATTCGTTTGCCGTGGCCGGTTCATCAACATTTATTAAACCGTATAATCAAAACTAAGTGTTCGCATATATCTCCCGGGTTTGGACCCGTATCTGTTTTGGACACAATTGGAGAGATCTTTTGTGTGTATACCGACTACAACGATCGTCATATTATGATTTAATCAATTTTAATTTTAACTGTGAACTATTAAAAGTACTGTTGCTTTCTGCTAATATCTTCGTCGTTGATAACTCTACTGTTATCACGGAACGATGAACTCGGACAGATTGCCAACCGCTGATGACCTTCTGACGACGTCGTCGCACTTTCTCTACTATCGTCTTCGGTTTTTTTTTCGTGGCTTCTGATCTATTCTTTTTCCGATGTTCGCCATCAAACAATCATTATACGAATAATAACCGATGGGAGTCTACAAAAAGCCCACTGAACGATTAGAAATCGCGGATGTAATCGGTTGGAAAATCAAACGTTTTACTTGTACTGAGTGTGTACAAGTGAAAAACGATAGAAGTAAAGAATGAAAAAATATATATTATTTTTTTAAATTAGGGTATACTTCGTTTTTTAATTTCTGAAAGAAAATATTTTTCATTTCTCTAAAAAGTTTTAACCCCTTAGAAAGGATTATGATTCACCATATTCATTTCTCTATGCATTTTGTGTTAATTGTCATAGCCTAAAAATAAGACTTAAGCATTGTGTAACGACCAAATTGGTCAACATTTCTGAAATTCACACGTTTGTATATTAGTAACACTTGTAAGGTTTCGTACTTTAAAATATTTTAAATTATTTTTTCCTACATGTATTTATTTAGTTTCATCTAACTGTATGTGTTCTAATTACAGTAATTATGTAATATTAGTTGAAGTATCGTTTAACGGATGTTTTCAGATTATTTTGATGCCGATACGTCATAGCGTATATACTATCAAGTGGTCATTACTTGTTTATAACTTTAGCGTGACTCATTTGATGCTTATGTTCACTATTTTTTTTTATCAAATTAGTTTTTTTATACACAATTAAAATCGTTCGTTGACTTCACATAACCGGAAGTAAAAGATTTTTTTCCAGATTTATCATAAACTCAATTGTTAGGCTTCCTGGTGTGATTTAGGTATTCTGATAAACAGTAAATTTGAAGTGAATAATGACGGTCTATAATTATACACTTCTTTTGGGTTTACTACCTTAAAAGTTTAAAGACTTTTAAACTTTAAGAATTTTTAAGCTAAAGCTTATAATATCGAAGCGATGATGTGCAAAGCTCGATCTCCGAACCTATGATTTGATTAAACTGTAATTTAAATTAGAGCTGAGTTAATATTACAAATTTATTCCCCAACCCCTTTTCTTTCTATTCCTTCCTCTATATATCCTCCCCGCCAGAGATCACAGAAGTTTTTGTTTTGCCCCCCAGGCTAAGAACGTTACCACTTTAAAATAAAACCACTAAATGATCTAAAGCATAACAGATACAAATTTGAAAAAATGATTTACACTGAGCAGATATTTTTGGTTAGTTCTATTTTATTGGTGCGATCGATGAACGCTTCTACTTATTAGTCTCGATACTCTGTCCACTTGACAAGGGGTAAATCGAAAATGTTAACTCCACACCGTTAATCGTCATTGACATTACATCACATCATTTTTTTTTTGTATTGTATTTTTTTCGCTAGATTCGCCATTTGCTTGCACAATACCATATAGTTTCCACGGATTTTGATACGGTGTAGTTCATCAAATACTCGTGGTCAATGACATTGGGCACACACTGTGTAGTATCCACTATTTCCACAAGCACGACGAATCCACTGTTATGTTATCGTCATTACTATTTATACTGTGCGACAATATCAAACATCTTTATTTTGCAAATATTTTTTTCTGGAAATTTTTTTTTACTTGACTATTTTATGTGTTTTAAAATCGGAGACGCTGGTTTCTAGTAATGTTGCCCAGCTGTTGGTGCGTTGACAGTGAAAACTGGCCACGCTCATACGCCAGCTGGTATTTTATTCTCTTCGTAATTACGACTTATTGTTGTGTATGTGGTGAGAAAACACATTATTCTAATCTAGAAATAACTTGAGCAACATTTGTGGTTATACATAGTAAGAATAAATAATCAAATATTTAAAAAAAAAAACCTTAACCACAAAAAATAGTACAATTAAGCGTACATGCGTATCTCGGTAGCAATGCTATCATCATCACATAGGCATGTTTTACTATTATCATCAAATATATTATTTTAATATTTTATATATTGGATGTCATTAATTAACAAAATATTATGGCAGCGTTGGGCCTTGAAGGCCTGTCAAGCTACACAGAAAAAAAATATAGTTGGTCCGACTAAAATTATAGTTGATATAGGAACATAATACATTTTTAGTTGGAATAACTAAATAAATAGTTGGCCCAACTAATTGTACAGTTGCTTTAACTAAAAATTTAGTTGGACCAACTATGTATATTTTCCATGATGATAACGATGATGATGACAATGAAAATAAACAGCGTTAAAACTATTACAAACTTAGTTTTGTCAAGTTATGCGTTAACCGTTTAACAACAAGACCTTCAAAAATAGTTAATGTTCAAACTCGACACTGCTGGGCGAAAACATTCCTTACACAACTATGATTCAACCGATGGATTGAATGCGTGAAGTAAGTAAAATCGGTCATAGCACCTGGAATTTGCGAAACGCTTGTAAAATGCGACATAAAATCATAACACATACAGCGTTAATATAACGATTTCCACAGAGAATTGTTGAAAAATACACTGTTGTATATTTGTATGTAATAAAAGTAGCATGAATGTGTCGATGTTCTGTTTACACAAATATTGGAACAATGCCGCCCAAAAATAAAAAACATTCTTCCCGACCAATAATTATATGCTTTCTTTTTTTGTAATTTTAAAAAATATATACCAATTACCACCTGCTTTATGAGTATAAATCAGTTGACTTCATGGTAATTATATGCACCTTGGGTGTTCAAATAATTTAGTATTAGTCTTGTTGTATTCAGATAGGGGAAACTCGATTTATTAAATAGTACTACAAGGTGTAATTTAAATTCAAAACATAACGGCAAAGAGTACTTAATCGACTAGAAAATGTAACTCGTGTGTTTGGCTTTATATTGTTTCATCCGACCGCCCCCACACTTATGTGTGCTCTGGACATTACAATATGTGTTGGCACTCTTCGTTATAGGCAAATGTCTTATTCTCGAATTTATGTCAAAATCGTGTACTTATCGTACAGCGGCGGCCTATATTGTTTCTTTCCATCCAATACACTACACAATACTACACCAACAGCAACTGTGTTTGGCATTTTCATTATGTATAAGAAGAGATCTGCACCAGAGGGCATGCGCTAAAATTAAAAACGGTACATACTGCATACACGATTTAGGCTATCCAACTCGAATAACCATGTCGTTTAAATATAATAACACCATCTGACAAGGCTCGCATTGTGTCCACACAATGTTTTTCTCTGTGTATTATAGATACAATAATGTATTATTTATTTTTTAATTATTATAGCCTATCACAATAAAACATTATCATGTAAAAATCCACGGTCAGTTACCATCATTCACCGCCACCAGTACACGGACACACAAGAGGTTAACGGCCGGCAATATGTGTGCAATGTGTGCTTGCATCCTCCTACTATATTCGATGTTGAAGATCCGGACAACCGTGACAAATAGTCTTTTACCACGGTCGGACCTTATATTCACCCAAAACGCCGTGATCATAATATTTTCCATTGGTTTTCATATAATAGTATATTAATAATAATAATAACAATAATAAGCAATACATGCGAGCGGACGAGATTCAATCATATAGAGATAATTTTACACTATTCATTTTTTTTTTTGCTCGTTTTTTACACACCAACAATGGACAACCGCTTTTTAATACATAATTCATATCGGTTACGTGCGGCCCTGGCGGCGGCGACCGCCGGAACAAATGCTTTCTCGGGATACGACGACGTGGTTAAATGCATTTGGACCGCAGATGGAGAACTTACATCACGCCCTCCCTCTTATAGGTCTCCTCCAAATTATTTGTATAAGTATTTGCCCTTCTCCAATACTCAATACTTAGGTTTGGCGTGACGAATGACTGACGACTCGGATATCACAGTAATGTTTGTTGTGTTTGCACTATGTACATGATAGATACTTACCCCCATGTATAACAACCCCAGCGACTATATATTTTGTTGCTCTATATGGTTACGTGTATTTAGGATGAATTATTATAACAAAATAACTTAATAACACATTTTCACTGTAAAATTGTTTACAAAATTAAGATAAAATATAACAATATGAGCAAGTGCCATTTTCTTATTAGTTTTGAGTAGGAATACCATGATATTTTTATTTTTATCAGATAACACGTATTAACGTATTTTTAGCATAGGTTAATTATATTACGTTCGTGTATGAATGCTTAGAAGGGGGCATTTATTTAATTTAATTATATGCAATTAATATTATCCGACACAACGCTACGGGTTAATTACCCAGGTGGGACCGTTAAAAAAAGCGATGTTGTTTTTTCCATTTTTAGCGATGTTGATGTGGTTTTACAGACAGCTGAGTTGAGTGCTATCAAGGTAGTTAATCAAACGTTGATCATTTTAAACATATTCTCAAACAAAATCCCGTACAACTATTTTATTATAGGTCAACTTTATAGCAACACGTATCCTCAGAAAGCTTACAACATGGGATAAGATGTATTTACGATTATATCACGCGGAATGTCGATGAATTATGCAAACAGATTACGCAACACTTCATAGTTTATCAGCCGACACTTTTTAATAACTCGTAGAAAATGTACTGTACTTAAATAACACATCATTAAGCATTTCTAAAAAAGTAAGTTAAGTATATTATTTTGATTTGTTTGCGTGCCGCGTGCGGCATAGGATAGACGTTATGATTTATATTTTTTTATGTTGGTTACTAGTTTTTAATTTGCAATTATGATATCGCGCTAAAAAAAATATAATATGTATATATTGTTAACCATATAACCGCCTCATGTTTGGGAACGTAAAATATTTTTTAGTCGTTGTTATATAGTGTAATCTGAAACGGACTGTCCGTTGAAAGCTAGAGGAGTCTAGATGACCGAATTATCCAATTGGTTAAACGCCTGTAGGCATAAAAAAAAAAAAAAAAAATGTGTCATTGGACGACGAACTGTGAAAAGTACATTTGTGACATTACATCATTTCTGAGGCGTATTATTTTTAAATTACCGTGACCATGATTTGTAGTTGTCCAACGTAGTTAACATGTGCAGTGCAAGTAACAACGACAATATTATATACATATAAATGGATTTAATAATATAAATTTGTATTTAATAAATAATTATATTTATAATATATTATAAATACTTTGTCAAGTATACTGTATAGCGGATTTAGAGCTTATCAGAGCTGAGAAATGGTGTATTTTCTTTTTTGGTCGATAACCGTTTCCAAACGACGGGGTTTGTTTTGATTTCCATAGTACTTACTGTTGACCATTTTTTCCAGTAGGTATAGAACACTTGTGTGCCGCAGTGAACTTGTTGTAACTGATATGGATAAAATTTTATTCGTAAATGACTTTCAGAATTTGTAAGTAGAATACATTATATTTTTGGAGACGATAATATCAATAGCGTTTGCCAATTCTACTCTTTGACAGTTATGAATAAGTTTTAAATATGTTTGCGACTCGAAATAAGATTTATCAAAAACGCTCAAAGATTGTTTTATTAATTAACGTCGAGTACAACGTGAGGATTAACATTTAAACTCATGGCTTCGAAATTTCCGTAAGCGAAAATATGCTTACAAACCTGCAGTCAGCGGCTTCTAGACATTCGCACAATTAAAACAATACATAATAAGTTAACAGCACACAAAATATTAATCGGCGTGATTACGTATGATTTTATTTTTATTTTAGCTGGACATTATTATATAATTAGTTTAAACATACTATAACAAATTTAAAAACTATACATGACAAACAACCGTGGCGATTGTCTAGAAATACTTGATCCAAAACTCGGTTTTGTAAAGGTCTAGTGATCACAACCTGAAGAATTTTAGCGTTAGCATTCTTCTTGTTATTTAATCTTCTACTGCCGTACTCGATTATGATTTTTACGCCTATTGTTGGTAAACGGAGTTGGGAAATCGTTAACTTTTACTATAAATTATAATACATTATTCAAAGTACTCACATCTATGGGTAAGAACTAAGAAAAAGCCTACGCAAAACAATACGTCGACTCTGATTTATATTCGACCGTATTTATCTATGAATATAATATGTGAGATGCTTGAATGTGCGTAATACATATTTATACATTATACACTAAGATAATAATAATTTTTACCCGTCGTTTTCATCTTTTAGTGCGATATTGTTAACCTTGTTCTTTGATGAACCGTGTTTCCCGGAGCAACGGAACCGGTGTATACCAGTACCCGTGTTGTATATACGTATAACGCACAGTGTGATCAAAGAAGGCGATTTTTTTTCTCTGCGTTCGGAAATAAAAACCACTGATGAGGTTTTTATTGAGAATAATACTGTGCACGGTGTACGTGTGGCCAACAAGCAACTCCTCCATGAAGGGGTAGTGCGTTGTGTGTCTGTATGACATGTTTCGAAACAATGCAATAATCGTGGACAGTCTTCGGCGACACACTTGTCTGTTCAACATCTGTGAGTACCCATGTGGCTAATGTCTCTTATGATCTTCCGTCTTATTTTGTGAGAAAAAAAATATATTACGTATAAAAAAAGAATAATAATAATTACCATTATACATGCTCTGTATATAACATGTTTTTTTTTAAGAACTAATTAACAATTAAGAGGAACGAGAGTAAAAAAAACAATCTCGCATATGCTATATATACTTCACAGCCGTGTTGAAATCATGTTAATTGTATATAATAAATTATTTTTAGAGCGTGGTGCATTTGAGAAACGACGAATTTATAATATTTACACCAATAGAAGATTATATCTTTTTCGTAGTTTTCCTATATTTGGCTCGATCGTTTATCTCGGCCTAAATCGCATCGCCACCGCCCAAATCACCTACAGCGCATTTTTTTCAATAGCACTGACGAAATTATATATAATAGTCGTTATCCAATCGGCTGTAGCAGCATGTGTGTGCATTTTTCTTTATTTAACGAAATTGATTCATTCCGTCATCATATTAACCACAAGCCGATAATATACGGTTCCGAATTTTCATCGTTGAACGGATCCTGTTGAGGAGAATTTCATCAGAATACACACAATAATAAATAATAATATTATATATTTTTGTAATAAAATACTATTTGAAGAGCGATCGCGGACAACGAAATTGACCGTGCGACGTTTGATCGAAGGAATCAACCGATATATCATTATTATAATCATAACTGTAAACATTCGTTCATTGTATAATGTACATATCCTGCACGTTATAACAGAGAAATAACTGTAAACGAATTCAAATGATATTTTACAGTATTCGCTTTGTCTGCGAGTGTAACAATATGCTATATTATACATTGGCAATAAGCAAAGGCGTGTCTACTGAATACTGATAATCGCGAAGTGTTAATTTCGAAAATTGATGACTTCAATCGGTAGTAATATCAGGGCCTGAACACTGGTAAAAATGAATACGGGAAAGATTCAAAGATATACTTAAATACATCGTCAGATGATTTCTTGACGACTTCGCTTTCGTATTTGCCATGCTCGCAAATAATTAATACACAAAAAATCGAAATTAATTTTTGTTTATAACATAAAAAAAAGGATTGACAATAGAAACGTACATGGGACACTTCTATAATCTATGAATAACGCACAAAAACGGCCTCTGTTTTAATAGTTATAGATTCAGTGATCACTGATAAGACATCGTCTATCCATGGTTCTATTTTCTATAAAATAAAGTATATAACAAACACGTTGACAAAAACGTGACATTTTTTTCATACTCCATAGTCAATAGAAGTATACAAATTTAATACTTAATTTGCATTTTCTGAGACTTTTCACTCAAAAAATATCGTTGATACGAAGGTATTGTATAAGCTGATACGAAAGAATTGTCCCGATGACTTTCTACATTCAACCGAAATCGGCCTTATAAATTGCATCGACGTTTCTAAGCTCTGTCTTAAAACATTAGTCCACATGGATTAAAATATATATTTATTAACATTTGTTATGTGATGATGTTCAAATTATTAGAATGTCAGTGACGTGGTGCAAGACTGTTATTATGAATCGAAACATTGCCGGCCACTGGCTTATGTCAAAAGTCAACTGCGCACCGCCCTATGTAAATATTAATATATTTATGATTTACATAATAACATTCATTATTTATGTGCGGTGTACCGTTGACAAAAAGCGTTACCGAATATGTATGTCGACATGGGAAAAGCTGCTTGAGTTACTGATCTTAGCATTAGTTAGCTAATTGTTTTGTAGGATATTTGAATTCGTAGCCTTTGATGTATAGTGGGTGGGTCCTAAAACCCAAACAACAATTTTATTAATGAATTTTATTTTTAGACAAAATAAAAGAAGCTAGAATTTCAACATTTAATTGCGTTATTTTAAATGGCTATTTGCTCTAGTATAAAACATTTGTATTTTATTATTATGCGATTAAATAATAAATAGCTTTAGTATTTTTTTAGTCCTAAAATGATGAGCAAGTATTAAAAATTATAATTGAGTAGGTATTACATAGGAATTATTAAAAGTAACTTAAGTTTATTACCTTTATTTATTTAAGACAAATGCAATCAGTAAATAATAGTTAATTAATATTGAATACTCTAAAAGCACGTGTACTTATGCTGTTATACCCGTTTATATATTCCGTTTTACTCGTAGACAGTGTATTTTGTAGACATCAGTGAACAGACCTTGTGTCCTTCGACTGCAGATTAACGCGTACAATAAAGGCCGCTCCAGCTATTATAAGGTAGCTAATAGCTATAGGCTATATTGTGTGGTTGCTACAAAAAAAACTAAATCGGTCAATCTAGATGTTGAAATTCTGGTACCCAATAGAAAGATATTATGTATGTTTGAGCTCGTCAGTGATTTAGCCACTGGGACAAGCGGTTTCCCTAGTTTCTAACGCCGTCACCGCAAACACCATAGAAAGCCTCGGATAATATGCAAAGCCATAGGGAGACAAAAAATAAAGGTTTTTCTTGTTATAACACGCTCTCATTGGCATAGTTCTGCGGTTGCGGTCTCTGCCCCTACCTTCGATTTCCTTGCCTAGAAACACAACGTGAATCGTTGTTTTTTATCATCTCATTTGTGCCTACAAAATAATACAATATTATGAATCTATTTAGTGTAGTGTCTGAAATAAAACGTATTAGAACCAAATGAACAGGGACGAGATTTCATTATTTTCCATGTTTTTAGATAAATTCAATTTAAATGTATGTATTTGTATATTGCAAAAAATTTCGAGGAAAATATATGAGTGTACTGATTATTTACTATCAATACAACGGTGTGATACTGACAACTGGTGGTTTATTTACTTAGGTGTACGAATGTGTAATTTATATATAAAATATAAATGAATTATGAACGTGTTGTACTCCCGACACGATTTCAATATCTCTCTCTACGTTATAAAAATATATATCTCAGTACTAATCTCATCGAAAACCGGTTATGCTAAACGATAAGAAAAAAATTTTTAAGTATTCTAAACTGTGGATTTCGGATGTTTTTTTGCATCGATCTTTTGTATAGATCCACGTGGCGCCGCCTGATCTACAGGTCATCTATTTTGTATTCGCAGTGTCATAACATAAATGAACAATTTAACGTTTGATTCTAACAAATTTTTACAGTCAGTCATTTTAATAGAAAAATGTTGTAGCATGTTTCATTTCTTCTTTATTTTAGAACTGTGTTTTTGCCATGGCCGATGCTTTAGATTAACTGTTGCCAAAAGGACAAGGTCGAATGAAACTTAAAGTTAATAAATTTACACGCATGGGACATGCCGTTAAAAAAGTTATTCCATTTAGATCCAGAGCCACAATGCCGATGTCAATAATCAAGAATGGTTTTCAATATTAGTTTTATAGAATTTGTAGTATGATAAAATTTTTTTTTTTCTGGTGAACTACTGTTGGTAGTTTCAATAATGTTGTTGGAGAATACTTTGCTATGACGTTTATTTACCCAGGCCGGGCTGGACAGTTTTTTCTTTCAATATTTACATACATTCGTATGTATGAACACAATGAAGTACTTATGCGTATGGATTTGTATTAATTTTTTGTGACCATATTTTAATTTGTAACGCTTTTTTCTCCAAATAAGCAACAATACGTGTCGAGGTGAGGACAGCCAGTATTTACTTTGCAACGGGCAGTGAGTAGCAATTAAACCTCTCGAATTAAGTTTAATATTCACTGCGCTAACACAATAGTAGTAAATTAGTATTAACTACATACGTTTTTTTGTTAACAGTATGTCTTTAACATAAAAACATATAATATGCGTTCTGTCTTACCTACATTGGCTTATTGTGTATAATTATTCGGAAATTTTGTTGGTTATTATAACTTGTAACTGCATCGACATTTTTAAGAATAAATTATAGTAATTAGATCAATAATAAGTTGTCTATAAAACGCGGGTTGTTTGCCCATTTCTATAAGCTCATTTTCAATATTTCTGTTTTCTAACGCCGTGTATCGATTAATGTTATTCTTGTATAATGATATGCACATGTCAGTTGTTATCGTACAACTGGCGTTATTGAACCCTAATATGTTTTATATTGCGTTAGTTAGTTCCATTAAATGTAATAACTTAGGTGGCCTTATCTAAATTCGCAATAATTCGTGCTCGGTTATTATTTGTGTGTAGTATTTCAACTGCCTATATGTACATCAAGCGGTTGTATCGTTAGATATACTTTGGTCTAAACGATTGGTAACGCTATGAACTTTTAGTACCAGGAACCGATTGACTCAACTGACAGAGTCAGCGACATGTTGGGTTTACGGAACGCACGCAAACTATACATTGTGCTTTAATAAATCAGCAAACTATGAAGCGCAACTCTGGTAAAAAAACATATTAAGTTTCGAGCACAATTGATAAACATAAAAATTGTTGACATAAAAGCGTGTCTGGTTGTAATGAATCCAACTTTTAACTACTTTTATAATTCTGAATTTTTTTTTTTTTTGTAATTTAATAAGAAAAATTGTGAAAAACGTTTTTGTTGTAAATTTCAATTGTACACGTGGGACGGATTTAAAATTAACTAACGAATAAGTTTTCACCAATATTTTTTTTTTTATTTAAAAAAACCTTCTCCGTTATACCGTGTGTTCCGGCGGACCGCAAATCTAAATAGAATTCACCGACGTCCCGTCACGGTAGTCCGACCATCCGGTCACTACGCACATGACGTATACAGTTTTTTTATGTTATACATATTACTATTATTATACTTGTGTGTAGCCTTTAACGCGTTTCGAGTGCACAGGAAACATACGCGTAATCGAATTCCTGTCGTTATTTTTTTTTTTGCAGGATGGGCCTTCCGCATGGTGTTCAATACCCTATGTAAAGGACACTAACATTATGATAATAATAATAATTATATTATCACAATTCTGTTGCATTGTCGTTGCCGATGAAACACACATTGCCTTTTGGGATTGACATACAAATATAATAACGGATCCGTTACACACTATAGTAATCAATTGGTTCAAGCACACTATTCTGTTTATAAATTATATCGTGCAGCAGCTAAAGTCTTCGGCTCCGAACATGCACTTAATCGGCTTTCAAATCCGTGACTAGGATTTCACTCTTTTAATGATAATGACAATAATAATTATTGTTATCGCCGTTCTTTTAATTTACTCGAATAATGAATTTTCGTGTAGTCCATAGAAAAGGATGGTCGTTGTCCGGTGTTATTATTTTTTTGATTTGGTAATTTTACCACGTAACCCGACTCATAGGTTTTACGATGGAGTGTACACTGTATACATATACAAACGCAACGGAAGTACAGACGGAACATTATCGATTCACTAGCGGAAGGGCGTTGCATTTAAGAGGATAATGTAAACATTTTTAGTGCATGTTTTAAACCCTTGACAGTTTGACTTGTGTAACGGTTATAAAAAAAGACTCTTAAAAAGTATACTATAAATAATAAATATGTTTGAGATCTATTTTACCACAGACAGCAAACAAACGGACTAAGGCGAACACAATATTTGTAATTTAAGTGTTTTGGAAAAAAACCGAAATTTCTGATATTATCATTAGATTATATTAAATACAAAGATTAAATAAATAAAGGGATACTAATAGGCCTGAGTAAAAATTGAATATCACACTAACTTTTTTAGACAATTGTTTGTTAAATGTCGCTTATGCAATCCGGATATTTTATTTATGTCCTGTAGTCAATACACAATTGACCATTGCCGTAATAGACTTTACTGACAAACTTTCATTTTTTTTTTACTTAAAATAATGCGACTTTCTCTCCGTACACCTATCACGTGTTCGCGTTTCCAAAAAGTATACGAATATCGAAGATGGTCAGCCGGCTCGCTTGACCTTTGCAACTGGCTTGTGATGCGCACGTACGGCGAAGGAAACGGTAAGAAGCGTAAACATAATTTTCAATAATCTCCTAGTTTGCTCCTCGCCTACTGTATCAAATAGTTCATATAAAACGGACGCGTTATGCTCTTTTAATTCGCTTTCTACTCGTGTGCGGGTAATTGTGTTTTCATCCGACGTTATTTCTTTCTCTCTCTTCGATATGTTGTAGGAAAACACATTACAATGTACTCATCTCGGATACACGCGCGTTTTTCGATTACATCTTGTGTTTTATCATTTTGCTGGAGAACTAACGTGTAATTTTCGTAAACAATACCGGCAGTAACAAGTTATCGCGTCGTACATCTCGTTACAATGTGGGTATGGTGCATAGATAACAGTGGTTTTTGTTGTCGTTGTACATTTGGTTAGTAGCCCGAGTTACAATTAAAACATTTCCCGGTTTACCGCGTAAAAAAAGAAATGAAATTCTTGACAAACTAAACGATTAAGTGTACTAAATGAAATTTTCCTCAATATAATAGACCTTCCGTGAAATGAGTAACGGCGGTCGAAATACTAGTACATATTTTCTATCTTATGTTATCTATGGTATTACGATTGTAAAAATTGTATTGAACTGAAAGTGTTTCCCATGTATAACGGGATCCCATTGAATTATTTACTTGGCCATCGCTATTCGGCCTGCCTTGACTGTCACCAAGACCATCTTCTCTTACCTAGTTAGCGAGCACGCATTCCAGCAGCATTCCATCGTCGATGTAACATACAGGCACCTATCGTGTTTTGCTGAAGCGTTTTACTCTAGTGATGCATAGCGCTGCATTGAGTTAAGATATGTGACCAGATATTTTTTTTTAAAGCGGGACAGGTATCACAAACCTTCCAATAGGCTGTCGGCTGAGAAAGCAGTGATGGGGAGATAGGATAAGAAGGAAGATCCTATGGGGTTACTGACGAGGAAAACCCAAGAACATAAAATACCTACAATAAAATCATAGAAATAATTATATACGATGTTGAAAATGTTTGCGTTTAATGAAAATATAAAAATATTGAGTATAGGGGAAAAATCCAAAATAGCGATTTTAGTGTCATAAAATTCGTTTTGACGTAGGTACTATGTTTTTCTTAGGTCAACAACCCTGCTCCATTCGTCAACTGTATCCAAATACGATGAAAGGCAGTACATTTTACCATGCCGACTCGACTTAAAAGTTTAGCGGGACACATAATATAAAATCGGTAGTGTCCCGTTCAAGTCAGGACGTCTGGTCACTCTAAGTCTATTTATATATATATATTTATGGGTAAAGACTTGTCGGAACGTATGACTAGTAGCAAAGCAATATCGTGTTGTTAAAAAATTATGTAAAAAGCACTGTCAAACTTGGCGTCGTTCAGGATTGATCCAGAAACACTATATGGCGGGGGAAAATGTTATGCCCATTTATGTATATTGAGTATACCTTTCGACATTGACCGAGTCTCATTGGCGTGAAATGCACCTCAAACGCCTTTGTACGAATGCATATTTAAACGTGTATTTACTCCCACGTGGTTATGTTATTATTGTTATGCGTTTGGTGCAAGGTTTTCCATCGTTTATTTATGTATCGTGTGTTTATTTATGAACAGTGTAATCCGTAACACAGTACATGTTTGCCGTATTGCTGTGTTTATTTGATATTTTACGTAATCGGCCTTAGTCATACGACCGCGGATTGTGAATTAAACTGTCAAATATTTATGGTGGATTCATAATGCTATATTATAATATTAACTACGTGTAATAATTCATAAGGAAAGGACAACAGTGACGCAACGGAAAACGCGTAAATTATGTACGCGCAATTTCATTATAATTGGTTGCCCGCTCGGGTCAGATTTCAACGTTTGCAAAATAGTTTTGACGGTATCCGTTGATACATATTTTTTTATTGAAATTTGCTCCTTTCCCTATAGACAGTCAATGACCATGTATGCGGTACCACTGGCGTGTTAACCTTGGTCGATTCTATAAAAATACATAATTCTATTAGAGGGTAATCCACTTTGATCCCATCATTCACAGACATTTGAAAGCCAAAGCTTCTCTTAGTCGTATAATTATTTTTCAAGTCATTCCAAGTACATTAATATATATATATATATATATTCGTCGTAATGTTGATTTTAACATTTTTTTTTATAATTTACACCGATTAAAATTAATACGTGGCGGAAGATTTCAAATGATTAATCATTTTAAAACTTGAAATATTTGAACAGTGACAAGCAAAACTATTTAGTCAATCGTTCAAACTTCGTCCGTTATTTTTGCACGTGGTGATTTTTGGCAACGATTTTTTGTCATTATCTTTGATCCAACAGCTTTGATCGGAGCGGGACATCAGTCGTAGGCTTATTTGGCCATACGCCTGTAGGCTGTATGTAATGTTTGAACAATATTATTATTAAAAAAAATAGAAAAGCAAAAAAAAATGTGACACGAGGCTGTCCCTTGTCCTTGGCGTGGCTTATGCGACGTTGCCTATTTCCCATCACACGGACCGAAACCGATTAATAATTTCAAACGTTCTGTGAGATTTCCTTTATGTTGTTCGCTCGATTAAATTATTTAAAAAACCCACAAATATCTCCCTTTGATTTTTGCAAGCACTATATAACGTAGTTTGTTTATCATAAGACGGTCAAACATTATATTTTGTCCGGCTACCGACTGGAAGGTTTTTTTATTTTTTGTTCCTATAGATCTCGCATTAAATAAATCCATTAATTTAAAAGCTGGGCGTCGACGTGTCCAACCACGGCCAATTACGTTCAATTTGCCGGCATTGAATTCTCTCTAGCCTCGGTTGCCGCCCCACCGTCGCATTCCAACCCTACCCTAAATCTATATAGAAAGCTAATAGGCATTTTCCGATTTATTCCATCGTTTTTGCTTTTTGGCAATCCTTCCTGTACGATGTTATAATGTTTAACACTACAAAAGCAAAACTAGGGTCCATCTATTTTTATTATTTCATTAAAAAAAACAGTTTTTCTTTCTAGAACGCACCGTGAGCCTGCGAGCAGTCGTGTCCCACTTATGATTAAACGGTCACGCGTGAACATACCGTCAATTCCTGTTCACGTACATGCATATTTATATATTATATATAGTATTAAAATACTGTAACATACAGTAATACATTTGTCGGGTTTATAGTATTTGTAATTTCATATGGTATTGTATAATCATTATTCATTATTAATCACAAGTCTCAACTCAATCGGCTTGTCTGACTGGATTTTTTTTTTTTAATATGAAACTCATAAAAATCATCTTGGTGTAAAAATTTGCATATCTTGATATAATACATACATACTTTCATGTTTCTGGTTTCATTGTAAATTGTAACTTGTAGTTGCACAATATGTTTCAATATACTAAATTTAACCGCGCTCGTCTAAAATATTTTGACAGAATGTATTTTTTTAGAGATAAAATCTACAAATAATTTCGATACGCTTTTTTTATACTATCGTTTGCTAAAACGATCTGGGTCATACACCCTCCCCCCTCCCCGCTGGTGTCTCATGTAGATGTTATAATATGTCTACACTTAGTCGCGGATTTTTGTTCTCATGATCTGAAAACTAGTCTGAATATTATTTAAATACATATATATATGTATTTTTTATTAAAATGTATATGTAGAGGTATATATATTACATTATAATGTTATATTCGGTATGGTTAAACTCGGCGTCTCGTTTTTATATTTGAAATGCGGCCGTCGCTTTACGTTTCCTGCGTCTTCATCGAATATTTATAGGTTAAGATAATATGCAACTTTCACGGCCGCTGTCGTTTTTTTCGGGGGTCTCCGTCTAAATACCGGTTTTTTTCATTATTTTTTTTTATTATGTTAACTATAGACATTATGTTATAGGTGCTATAGAACGGAGTAGGGCGCAAACGGCCGTAATAAAATGTGGGCACGCATATTGTGTGTATTGCGAAACCAGTTAATTAAATTGTATTTATGACGCTTTTCCGGAGAAGGCCGAAAGATAGCCTCGGAAAATTCTTTTAACCCGTCATGGAACCATAATAAATATATTATTGTGTATAATGTAAAACTGTGATTCGGAGCACAACTCGAATTGGGTCGGTACGATGTATATTATGTGTGCGTGTGCGCTTCACCTAGCGGTGTTCTCGAAATCATTCTGCACCGCGAAATTTGCAGACGGGTTTACTGTAAGCCCATTATGTGCATTGTTATTGCTACCATTATATTGTTATGAGCACCGGAACAAGTGGTGTAAAACGCGCACCGTTGTGTTGTTGGCGGCGCAGACTCTAATACCCGCCGAGGGATCGTCGTCTGACTCTTCAGAGTTTCGTATAAAAAAAAATATTTATATATAAAAATAAAATATAAAAAAAATAGGAGAAAAAATACTCTTGGTGTCGATACGCGATTGGTTCTGGTCCATGTGAATACACGCGCAGACGACGGCGGCTAATAACGCGTGAAATACTGAAAACCGGAGTTTGTTGTACCGAAGAGCAGCGGGCGGCGATGGCGGTGTAGTTGAACGAGCCATAACGCAATGTATATTTTTGTTATTACAATTTAAAAATAATACTGAAAGGTGCACGACCGGCAATTAATGTCATCGATAGTCCAAAAAAATTGGCTACTAGGCGGTCGTTCGCAAGAGACGACCGAATTTCAAGTATGTTCCTGCACTTGATCTAAGCTTCTTAAGTTAACCGGCGCGTGATGCAAAACTATTGTGTACTTAGAACCGCCAATGCATTAGCCACAGCGGTACATGATTTACGTTTGAAAACTAACAAAGTAACACAAATATATTATTATGTAAAATGCTTGTGCCAAAAATTCTATAGTTTCACAGGACGTGCAATTAACGACTGCGTACTTTGTATAGGGTTTCACATAAATATAAGTGTGTATACGTCTTCCAAGTGAAACGCAATGCTATAACGTATTGTTTTTTTTGTTTATTTCTAGACTTTGAGGGGCCTCGAGCCCCCGTGGGATGGACTGCCGTGGCGACGAGCTCATCCAACACAATAACCGAGCGTCCGCCGTACAAGCCGTGCCCTTTCAATACCTCATCAACGAACAAGCAAAGTCTATCCTCGCTCTACAGGTCGGTGTAATGCATATTATTTTTTTGTCGTTTCCTCTAGTGTTGGTTTAGACGATGCATTACACATTGCGTGTTATGTAATCAGTAATAATTATCAACTCATTCGTTGCCACTGTTAGATTGCATTGAAGGTCTGAGAATGTGTTTATTACATCTCTTATCATCCATTATTCTTATTACAGTTTGCGTGAATGTGTATATGTATATACATAAATTATGTATTATAATGACCTATTCGACCGATATTTAACATGTGATCTAACTCACATAGCCTTAATTAAGTGTTTTAAATAAAAATTTCGTCACTCGTATGTGTTGATTGAACTTAATAGTTTTATAATTCACACATGTCTCTCTTGCTTGATATATTTTACACAAAAGTAGTTTATTACTTTACAAGTTAGATAATTTGTATTACCTTACACACAAGTGTTACGATTGTGTATGATAACACAAGGCTCAGAACCATAAAATTATGTTGGCGAGAAAAAATACTTTTAACAAACTGTGTTAAAATATTTTTAAAACAATTTTTTTTTTTTATAATAATTACACAGTATATCGAAACATAACAATATACGTCACATTATGTGAAATAAAAGTAGGTACTACTCAAGTACACGAATGCAAGTTTATCTAGAAAACGTATTATAATCACCAGTATAAATATGTACACATCACAGGTATTTATCTAAATATGAATTCTAACTTTTACTAAACTTTAGTATTTTTCATAGAAATTATAATTTTTATTTCTTACTTAGCGTTTTTTTTTAAATAATCAATTAATTCGTAGAATATGATAATTTCACTTTTTGGAGAAAATCACAGAATAACACTCCAGAAATGTTTGTACTAAAATAATTTAAGAGAAATAAATTTACTGAATAATGATGTCTAAAAAAAAAATATCAATAATGGCTATGCAAAAATAATATAATTTTGATACAACTAATTAGTTAATGGTCTTTGGACACGATAAGAAGAAGAAGTTAATGGTCTTACAATATTGTAAGTAGTTATTATATCATGTACAAGTTTTGTAAACTATATGTGACAAAACTAATTAAGTTAGTATTATGAATAAAAATTAATATAACTATAAAATATAGAAACTAAATATTAAACAACCCATTAATATGATTTATTAATATATGTACCTTAAAATACCATAAACCATTTACAGTTTGTATTTTTAAAGTGCAAAATACTTTCTAAAACAGTATTTTACTGTCGTACAGTCTATACAAATAAACTATCGTCACTATAAATCAACTAAACATTATAATGTAAAAGTAACGATAGCATAATTGAATACTAATGGATTATAGTGAAAATAGCAGTCAACATTTAAATTGGTTCTAAATAAAATATTTACAACATTGCTATCGTATACTCTAAGAGAATTATTTTTGTACTCAAGAGTTTATTTAAATATTTTATTATTTTTAGATTTTAATCCAAAAACCTGCGCCTAAAAGATTAATAAAAAAAAGGTCCACCATTTCTAGGGGTAAATTTAATAGTTTCTTACTCTAAATTAGTTAATTAGTTGAGCTGTATCCGAGAAATAGGTACTACAAAAAAGTAAGCTTATTTTAACCATTGTTCGGAAAGTTATAGCCGTGTCTTTAGTGTATGTGTAAATGGAAACAAACAACTATTATTATTTCTCTTGAGATTATGCGATCATAAAAATTGAAAAACTACTTTGTAATAATTAGAGTTAGATAAAAGTATAATAGATATTTTCGGTCGTTTTAATTAAAGTTTTTATTCTAGTGTTAGTATTAGTTGTGTCTGCGCTATAAGGTGGTACATGAAATTTCCTATAGTTCATATCAGCTTATATTATACAGGAAATAAGTGTATTTAAATACTCATGAGTTATATATATTTATATAGAAAGTACAATGTGTATAATTATACAAAGGTAAAATTACCTCACTTGGGATTCATATTCTGATATTCATATACAACTAAGCCCATAAATTGATTTTAAAATTATGTAAATTGTTAAGCGTGTTTCGATTGTTATTATAGGAATATATAATATTGAATAATTAATGTGTAGCCTAAAATGCCAATGCTAAATACCTCTTTTCAATTGTCATATTATTTGACGATCTTATGAAAAATAGAATAAAACTTTTACTTAATAAGGGATTATAAATTTTCGGTTATGTTTTTCAGGAATTGCAGAATGAGGTCGGTGCGTTGTTGGAGTTTAGGGACCTTGTCATGGACACGTTCCCGCACTTGCGCCAAAAACAGCTATCCAGTCCTGAACCAAGTTCTGGATCGCAGGGCGTCGGTTCCGGGGAGAGCCGGTGGGAGCCCGGGGTGCGTGTTCGGCGGAAGTTGGGATCGGCGTCTTCACAGTCTTCGGGTTGGATTGCGGGAGGAGGACTGTCGACGGCGCCTCGGAGTAGAAGCAACAGTCACGGAAAGGGACCGAAGAGCGGCGAACCGGCCACTACCACGTCGGTGGGCACCGTGCAGGACAGTGGTTTCTGTACGGAGAGCAAGGACAGCAGTTCGACTAGTTCGAGGAAAAACAAAGACGAGGACGAACTATGGAGTCTGCTGGAGGTGATCCAGGACAAGGGCACTAAGTTGAAGCTGGAGGTTGAGTTCCTGCAAAACAGGTTGAGCAAGTCTTCCAGTAAAAACGACCTCCGGCAGAGACGATGCAAGAGCTTGGAGGACCTCGGCCACGAACAGCAGACGACTCCGGCGTTCGTGGACGATTACAACGTGTTCCGCGCTCACGTGACCAACTTGAAACAGGAGCGCGATTCGCTGTTGGATAGAGTTACCGAAATGGAGGCGGAGAGTTTGTCAAATGCAGCGCAAATCCACCGGCTTCTCGCCGAGCTCAAGGCTGTGGTGTGTGAGAATAAAGAACTCGAAGAAAGACTGTGTGGTGGTGGCAAACAGTCAAAACTCGTGAGAAATTCTAGTCATAACGGTTTCGCCCCTGTCCAGCCCGAATCCACTGACCCAAGCTCATCGGGCACTCGGGAAGCCTACTACACCCTTAGCCAACATTCGGCCAACCTATCGTCCATCGAGTTGTGCAAGCAATGTTCGTATGAGACGGACGACCGTTCCAGACAACTGGTGGAAATGGTCCGACCTTCGGACCCGATATCCAGGAATCTAGACGGCCGGGGTACGCCCATACAGGAAGCCGGGAGCTCTCCGACTTTCGCCAAACGGCTGGGAATTCTAGACGGCATTGTTAGCAGCCCCGGAGATGTACTCAACAGATCGGCTGGTGGCACGCCATTGCCGAAACAAACTCTGGCTACCATTTTGAAAACGTTCAACCCCATTGAGCTGCAGCGACATCTCATCACTGTATCTTATGAAAATAAAGTAAGTCGGTTATATATTTTTAGCTTCGATGCGGAGCTTAGAAGGTATTGTTTATCTCCTGAGCCACTGAACCGATTTCATCATGTAACGGTTTATAGATCGACGAATCGTCCCTAAAAGATACTTTATTAGGCCAACAGTTTAAAAAGTTTACTTCTTACCCTTTGAAATCGAAAAAAAAACCCAAAAAGTCTTTTTCCAAATATGTATGGGATAATCTTTAGAATTGTACTATCGATTTACAGTAAAAATCCAAGAAAATATCATTAACCCTTTCCTCCAGAAGGGTAGGAACTTTCCTTTAATATCGCTATTTACTTAGTATATTTAGTAATACTAAATAACTGAATAATGACTTACTCGTTTTAACTTTAATAAGCTTAATAACCTAACTTTAATTAAAAATATCTTGTTTAGTATTATTAACTTGATATATTGAGATTGTGTTTTCACTATTAAAGCTTATCTAATACTACCAAAATTCGCTATTCAGAAATCTCAAGCTTATTTTTTTATGCTATTTCGTCTGATAAAATACAATAAATAATGGTAATGGTAGTATCAAATCGATAAATAAACTAATTTATTTGTTTTTTCAAAAGTCATAAATCAAGTGATGACACACTACCCTCTAATGCATACCTCTTTTTTTACTCGTGGTACGTATGGAATAAACTAAAAGCTTTTAATATAGTAGCCATATAGTAATGGTAATAGTAATTACTTCACAATTGTGTAACATGTAGTGAAGATGACTGCATTCGAAAGTTAAAAGACTGTTCGGTAACATAAAACAATCGCCCACCGGTTTTAAATAGCCCCTTTAGAATTACAAATAATACTACGGATATCCTACGAATTTTCATTTTTGAACCCACATTGACATATTTACATTTAAGTTCATCACAAGTTGACCATATGCGTTTACTGAGTGGCGAGTGCCCACACGATTTTAATTTATTATACCAATCCTATGTATTGTATGTGCAAGGGTCTTCATTGTTTCGCCTTTATTTCTTTAGTTTTTGTAGGCGGGCCATATTGCTGTTTTAATATTTTATCTTTAAACACACCGAATGATTATGCACTTTTCAAGGATATAGTCGCTGTGTATGTTTATAAAACCGTATGTACCTACCGGCTGTGTGATGTTTTAGAAAATAACATATGCGTGACCAATATCAGCTATTAACATTATTGTATTATTCAATACGGTTAAAGTACATTAAGATCATTTTCATTTTGTGGTTATTTAATCAGAGTTGATACTTTATATGGCGATTTCTACTCGCAGTTATCCGTGAATGCATCTCGATTGTGTAAATGTGACGAGACTGTATCGTGGCGTTATTAAATACACCGGACCCGAACTAAACATCATAGATGTGCACTTATTTTTATTTGGAATCCGAGCCAATTAGAAACACAATCATGGTCATCTGGGACACGGTGTTGGGGATTCGCTGGCCTGTAATAATAATTATTTACGAGTGACCTCAGCGCGCGATATCTTGTTTTTTCGTAATTCGATTATTTCATGTTACTCACACATCTTCGGGCAAGGTGGAGACGCAACAACGCCCTTCTGCTAGGATTAACACTTGACGTAAACAAATAGAAAATAATACATGTAGCTATAACGCTTTACGGTTAATAATTGTAATCAGGTCCGGGTTCTCTAACCATCGGCGAATTATATTTATGGGGCTTCAACGACATTGGCTATTGTAGGTTTCGCGATGACGTATACGGTTGATCATGATCTGATCTGCTGGTAAAATTAAACTTGCTGCATTTATCTTCAAGGTAACACATTAGGATCTCTTGAATAACCGAATAAGTATAGCGGCGTGTACTATCAACGATATTTTTCTAGGTACCATCCACTTAATTCAACATCACAGCTCTGTTGGGTTAGGTTAGATTCTTCAATATCTATTATATCGTTAATGTTAACAACATTTATCTCCAACTTCCCCCGCCCTCACATACACCTCCATATTATGTATTTTAACGTCAAACAACTGTCCCAATAATAACTTCTTCACACTTCCATTGAACTGAATCGTTTTAAAATTAAGTCAGTGGTGCAAAGATATATACATTTTTTAAATTAAATATTATTGGATATTATAATCCACTTTATTGAACGAATTTTAACTGTGATATTTTAACTGTTTCTTGCAGAATTTAATGCGTCAAATCGAATCCCTTAGCAAATCCAAAGATGATTTTTCTATCGAATTGCACAAAAGCAAAGAGGATAATGAAGAACTGAAATTCCAAGTGAGTAGAGTATTTACGTTAGCTCGTAAGTTAAATTCTACGCCATTTTTTCTTTATTTATTTTTTATTAGTTGGAAGAAAAGAGAATAGAACTCGAAGGTACCATGGCCCGAGTGCGGCTGCTGCAGCTGCACCAAGAACAGCAGCAGCACTCGTCTCCTCGGAACACCGTCGTCCAATCGTCTTCGCCGTCCAATAACATCAGTACCACCATGACCAACGGTACCACGGCCGCCGCCGCCGCAAACGCCGCGCACAAGAGTCAGTGGTTGGATTTGGTGCCGTCGAACCCGATACTACCTCAATTGGCGCTGCCCGCCACCCCTCCGATGCACCAGAACCATCATCAACAGAATCACCATGCACAGACCATCAACAACCACCATCAGCAACACCAAGAGGAGAACAATAGCAGCACCGAATCGGCGCACCAGGCGCGCAGCAAACAGCCCAGCAAAATACCGGTAAAGGCGTTCTCCGCTCCCCGTCCGCCGTCTTCGTACCGTGAGCCCCGCGACCCTTACCCGTCGTGGAACAAGTGCAAGTCGGACCAGTCGTTACCCCGTAACTGGGATTCCATTAAAACGCCTAACGGACGGTCGACGGGTGACATGCACCAGACGTCCATCGGCAGCGGCAAGTACCACCGCCGACAGGATTCCTTGCAGGACAGCAGAAGGGGCCGACGGGATTCTAGTGGCGGCGGAGGCGGCGGCGGCAATGGTTTGGCCCGCACGAAATCTCAACAGCGGTCAAACTCTGTAAAAGATAAAGTCACCACTGTCGGGTCTCAGGCGGCCGACGATACCAAGGTACGGCCCAGCAAGAGGTTCGCCAACATACTTAACAGTTGGATACGGAAATCCTAAATCATACGTGGAAGGCTTTTATATCATGTGTCTTGACGACATTTACACGCACATTATAAATAGAAAAAAAAAATATATATATTTATACATATATTATGCCACACTACCACACCATCACCCAAAAAAAAAATATATATATTTATTTACAAAAATAAAAATTACCAAACAAATTAGCTTTTCAACGTTCGCTTGTTTGCTTCTTTGGAGTATAAAAGTATAAAATGTCCCCAAAACACACACGCAACGCGACTCAAGTCGACCGAAACCCGTAAGTCTGATATCATTTGTATTGTTTATAAAAATGTTAATTTAATCAAAGTTTCAAAACTTAATAATATTTACCTTCTTTCCCTTTATTGTAGAGTTATGGCTTGTTGCATGATACTCCTCAACCCCTGAACTTACTTTCTAAAATACCTAAAAAATATTTACAACCAAAAACATTCGTCGCTTGACTTTAAATAATAATAATTTACTCGATAAAAAATTTGTTACGCATTTTTCAAAACTTTAGCGTTATTGTCGGTAACATTTTTCCTGATTTTGGTTTTATTGTGTTTTTCATTGTACGCCTGACCTTGTGTGGGCTGCAGTATTTTTTAGATCACCAAGCTTTTCAAATTTTAATTTTTTTGTTGTCCACGTCCGGCGTTAGTCTAATCTCGCTGAAAATGATCATGATGCGCCACGGTCCGTTACATCTATCTATCTAAACGTCTGGTTAGCGATAAACGAAGGGAGAGCTTCAAGGCCCCTCGTCGTCACATCCGAGCTGTATAATTATAATTTATTTGTTCTGTTTCGTTATAATAATTATTATTGTTATTTTGAATGTCGAATCAAGGTCGAAGCCAGAACCCACACGTATGTATACAACACCACATAATACAACGACCACAGCGTCTGCATATTATTTTTGTTTTTTATTTATTTTTTACACAATGTATCTAATTCATCGTTGTTCCCCGCCCCCTCGCCCTACGTAATTGTCACCTACAGCGTTTCGGCTCATCATCATCATCATCTCAATGTGTATACACATCACACCGTATCACACACAGACATCACACACGCACACAATCATAATATATTTTATGAAGCTTTGTATTCAGTTCAAACCGCTTTTGTATATATTATTATATTATAAATACTTGCATGGTCTATCGATTGCCTCTCGTCGATTAATTGTGTTGCTTTTTTTTTTTATATAAGTATTGTATTTTATCTCGACGCGGGTCACGGATCTTTCGCTCTTCGCGTTATCTCTGGATTTTTTTTTTCAGCGCTTATCTCAGTTTTCTTAATTAAGCTCCGCATACAGTCTAACGCACCGCGGTGTGTGTGTGTGTGTGCTAAAAGTATCGAATAATAGTTAGCAAAACAAACGCGCATTGTATTGTTTTCTTCCGGCTAAAACCAACGTTTCTGTACAGTCTGTGGCGGCCATCTGGCGAAAACTGTGATATAATCATTTTGTCGATGAGAAAAAGTCGTTTTCGATTTTCTTTAATTATTATCGTCCTCGTTGTGATAATGATGATGGACTCGGGAGGAGAGGAAACATAGGTCATGGTAACGCCACCGTCGGTTTTATACTTGCTGTCGTTCTTTATTGTTAAATTTTTGTTCACTTTTTCCGGACCGATCGACCGGAAATCAAAACTGTCGCTTTCGTACAACCGCAAATACTACTATTGTTATTACTATACTGTACAATATACTTTTAACCGTTTTACTTATTGAACTCATCAACGTTATTTTACCCGTAATAGCCGTCGTCGACCGGCCGGGGCGGGCTTTAGAAACTATTTTTTTTTTGTTATAAAACGTAATGCGATGGTTTTATTACTGACGGGCTGCCGTATAAGCATAATGACATTTTGTGAGCTGGTCCGGATAAACCCGTATTGGTTCGGGAAAGCACCGAGCGAAAGCTGCAATCGAAGATTATATTGTAAAACCGATTTAAATGTACCGAGTTATTATTATATTTTCTAACCGGTAAATCGTAAATGGTTTGCCGTACGAGTTGGTCGGCAGACTTGTGTAATAATATCGGGGAAAACATAACTCATCGACAAGCTTAAGAATTAATCAGAGGGTTGAAAAAACAAGCATCAACTTTTGTATAATGTTTTTTGTTTGACATATATAAAACCAAGTTTAATGCTTTATGTAGTGCTTAATCGAAGGTTTTTTTTAATTAAGCAAAATGCCGTACTCTAAAAGTGTATGTATGAATTTAGGGGTAAAAAGTATGGATTCCAATAGAAAATTCTTCGATCAAAGACTAGTTTTTCATTGCTAGAATATGCTGTATACATTTCATTGAAACCCGTCAAAGTTGTTCGAAAGAAGTGTTTTAAAGTACCCCTAACCCCTTGAGTCACCTAAGATAACTGCGGGAGTTGTCGGTGGACGAGCAACCGTGGGACAACGGCACTGACGGCTGTTCGTTTTAGTTCCAAATTGTCCATAGACTTAAGCGCTGGCCGAGGCTGCGTAACGCCTGTATAAGATCTGTGGGTTTCCCAACAGCGTGGTTTCGTCATTTTGCGGAATGTAAAAATTGATTTTTCCCGCATACACATTTTTCGTCGCACTAGCTGTCACGCGAAAACCCGTACATGCATGCCACACGAGTATTGTCCGCCGAGTACATTGTGTTAGACACCTTGTCGCCGGCTTGTGCGGTAGATTTCACCGTGACGTTGTCGTTCGTACACCTCTGTCGTCAATCTAACCCGAGAAAAAGACGAGATCGGTGCGATTTTCGGACAACGCGAAGACACGCGGGAGGTTATCATAACACAAAATAGATTGACATAATAATGATAAAAACATGTTTCGAATTTTCACCGATTAGTACAGGCAGGCCGCTTTCGGATTGCGAAACCCTCGTGTTTAACAGACCATATTATATTATTATATATTATTATTATTATTATTATTATTATTATTATATTGTTGTTAAAGCACACGCACGGTCGCTCGCGCACAATGCCCGTAGAGTGTAACGTGTGTGCGTATAATATATTTTTATTAACCTTGCAGTAGTAGTTGTTGTATATTGTTGTTGTACAGCAGCTCTCTGATGGACGATGTTACGGCGACGGATACTGTGGACATTGTGAAATCGCTGTTTTTCCCCAATTATTTTCAACGATTCTACTTTGATTTCGATCGTCCGTTTTCTGGATTAACGTTTTTTTTCGTTTAAAAAGGTTGTTTATTTTACTATATTTTCGAACTACATTGCCGCCCCCTGTTGGTACCTACCTTCTGTTTGACTATATTTTTCTAATTATTTGGGGCGGGGGTTTACCGGGAGTGACGTTTTATGAATGACACCGACCGGTACAGGATTTGTGACGAATAGACGACTTAAAAAAAAATATATATATATAATATTATATTATAGTAATAATTTTATCCGACCGTGTTCTGCTTGTATAATAAACCGGTAATTGATAACGGTAAACCTCTTCGCGTTGTCGGATTCAACGCGATAATGGAATATCGATTTACGATCCTAACGTTTTTTTTCCAGTCACAAATGTCCGTTCAAGATTTCAGCACCGTTAGTTTTACAAAAAAAATGGGCGAAAGTTTGAAAGCAAATTTTTTTGTATTCTATAAATAGAAGAACCGGGCAAAAAAAACTGGC
This sequence comes from Adelges cooleyi, assembly GCF_023614345.1. Taxonomy (NCBI): domain Eukaryota; kingdom Metazoa; phylum Arthropoda; class Insecta; order Hemiptera; family Adelgidae; genus Adelges; species Adelges cooleyi. The sequence goes on along the minus strand of NW_026096579.1, from coordinate 12,617,826 downwards.
AGGTCAACTGCTTTTAATTAAAACGATTAAGGCAAAAGAATAGTCTTGATTTCTCTTTAACACCCCCCTCCCTTCGGAAGGGGCCCTTCTCTAACTGAAATATTGAGAAAATTCGATAAAAACAAAACGCATCCTTTTCATATCATTCAATATACCTAACTAATGATATTTTGAGCTAAAATAATCGTAATTTAATTATTCGTTAATAGCTTATATTCGTTATGAGCTTTTCTTTGATCGAAATTAGAAATAATCACATCTCTTGTGGATATGTTGAGTTTGAAAAAAATACGGGGTGTACTTTTTGAAAGATACAAGAAGCTATTTTTTTTTATTGTAGGTAACCTACCTGTTGTAATCTAACTAGGATTACATGAATTCATTTTTTTGATGGCCGTGGCGCAAAACATAATATTATATTTACTTATATAGTTTTTTATTTCGGGCACCAGACATTCGGTTTTCGTCCATAGGTGGGTAGATGGTTTCATTAACGTTGCTAAGCACTGCAAACTATACTTGTCTGCTACTATACTGCACTGGTACATAAGTAATTAAATTGAATTACACTGGTAATCGAGAAACGATAACGATCTTAACCGTAACCGCATGCGCTCAACACCCGTGACTGCCCCTATAACTTTCTACGCACACTGATTGTATTTAATAATAATTCTTATTACATATTGCCCTAACACCGCAGTCATTATGCATGTAACAACCTAAATTATCATACAGCACGGTTGTTTTTCTGATGTATTTTTTTCAGATACGTCGTTAACGGTAGCGCCGAAGTCTTTTACTCTTCAACAACCAAAGCTGCTTTAACTTAATATACAAAAAAATATGTTATTGTTGTTTGGTAACGTGTAGCGTTATTTAAAATGGAAACGTTATGATGTTGTAAATGAGCCTTTGGTCAAAAAATGGCATGGACTTCTGCGCTACTGCTTGTTGCCAATAACGAAATTGACCGTAACGATGATGATAATTAATATTGTTTTGCTATTTGTTTTTGTTTTTCGATAACGCAGAAAAAAAATCAACCGCTGTTCAGACGTCGCAACCTGATCCGACAGAACAGGATACTGGAGAAGACGCCTGTCCTGTTGCCGGCCCTGGACGAGGTCCAAGAGCCGCCAGAATCGTTGACCGACAACGGCAGCGTCGAGTTCTTCGACAGTATCGAGAGCAGCCTGGCCACCAGCGCCAGCTCTAGAAGACAACAGCCGCTGGACTGTGATTCCATCGATCTGTCCCAGCCCGACTCGTCGGTCACCTGATCCGATCGACCGACCGCCCGCCCGCCCGCCGTGCCACTTAATTTTGATAAATTATAATTTGATGTAAAAATAATATGACGACGATTGCCATAGCGCTAGCCGGATAAACTTTGTTTCCCTTATGAAAAAAAAAAAAGAATATGTTTGCCATATCTTTGTTGTCTCGCTCATGTTCTCTCCCCTCATACACCCATCATATTATATTTGTTTCCTCAATATTATTCGTTTATCAAGGTGCTCATCCACGGTGTTTAATCGAGGTTCTACTTGTTTGTTTTTTTTTTATACATTTTATTTTCATTGAACGATACATTATTGTATTAATTACTAATTTACTACTACATATTTATAAATATACTTGGATACGACACATTCCACATGAATTTTGATTTCATTGTAATTTTTTCTCTATTTAAATTTAGACTGATTATTGTTTAGTAAGCGCATACAATTAATAATGATAATAATATTATTTTTTATATACGATTAATTGTGATTCGTTGCTCGTCCTTATCTTTCCAATTGCGTTCCGTTTTTCATTTTTTTAATTTTTCATACGATTGTTTGCAATTTCAAATTCGTTGGTTTGTCTCGGTACACAAACTTTAAACGATTTTTGAACAAATAAATAATTTCCGGGGGGGGGGGGTGTGAACGTGATTATATATATTATTATATAAATATATTTATATTATTCAAATTAGATATAAATTTATTTTTCACTCTGAACAACGTTGTTTGTGTAACCTGAGAATGAAAATGAAAACAAAGCTCACTGATTACTAATTTTTATAACGTTTAAGTGTCACATTTTATTTTTTAAGATATTATATTATGTATTATTATTATTGCATTAAGATGATAAATTATTATTATTGTAATTTTTGTAACCATAGAACATTATTTTTTAAGAAAAAAAAACATTTATGTAATACATTATATTATTGTTATTTGTACCTATATTTATATATCTATATATGTTATTAACGTCGTAAATGTTTGTGTAGCGTTATTTAATAGTACATATTTTTTGTGTGAATTGCAAATATATACGTTAATATCTATATAAATATACATACGTGTATATAAATTACATGATTATATAGTATATAATAATTATGTACTATATATAATAATTGAAGAACTATACAATAAACTCGTGATCTTAGTCAATAGTGTTGATGTATATTATTTATTTTTTGTACTTCAGTAGTAATAGTATTGTGTCCATAGTCATTTTGTATCTTGCAGGACTTAAACAATAGAAGCTCTTAGTAGATGCATATCTGTTTAGAAACTTGTGCTCACAAAAGATATAGGGTTAATCTGACAAATGGCAATGGACAAACTGTAATAAGATTCGGGTTTCGTTGCCAAACCCAAACGATAAATATCTAGCCCAGGGTGTATTTTTTTGTTTGTATTTAAAAGCTTCCTGGAATCGACTAATGGCTTAACTTATGTGGTCTGAGAAAATAATATTTCAGGTACGACCGCGAGGTCATTTTTAACCGCTGTCCGTGGTGTAAATTGTTATCGACACGGTTTGTAAATTCATAATATTAACCGTGTAGGTAAATATAATGGAGACTATGTGTTTTCATTTGACGTTAGTGCGTTTTTAACTTGGTCGAGATTCTTGGTAATGCCTATTAACTCAACACGCACGAAAATGGTTTAATAACCACACATTTGTTTTGTAGCCGTGTTACAATGATATCCATTATTATGATTATTATAATAAAACACTGACTCGACAATTGTTGTTTTTGTAGTTTATACATAAAGCCGTTTGCGGTTAACGGCTTGTTGTATGTAATTATTTTCTAATTTTTATCCTCTGTATTATACCTATTATGATTAGGTATTTTATAAAACACAAGATGGTTTATTTGTCATCGTCTTAACATTCGGAATTTTTGTAGAAGCTTTAAGGACGAGTCTCATGTGTTTTAGTCTACACTTCCTTTATACGTCTTAGTCCCTCAGATAATATTTCTATACTTAGCTTGGATGCTCAGATTCGAGAAGGTATTGTTTTTACACTGAAGTGTTTTATTTATTATATCTAGACCCACGATATTTTTTAATAGCTGCACCGATTTCTTCTTGTAGTAAGTAAAGCAATAGATCATCAAAAACCGTATAAAAATTTTCCTTAAAAAAATGGAGAAGCTTTTAGCTTCGATGCTCCGCCTAAGAATTCCAATAATTTGTGAACTTTTTTACATCCGAAACCGAAAAAAAATAACCGGTTTTTTAACTTTAACTTGTATTATAATTTAGCGAAAACGGTCGTATCGAGTCCAACATTTTATAGAATATTATTTAGATCATTGCCTTTAACCGCTAATAGCCTGAAATTCAAATCATTTCAAAAACCCTGCATCTGATTTAGTGCTACTGAGGTCTAAGATGTAGGTACAGTAAAAAGATAATAGGAAAACATCATTAACCTTTCCTTAGAAGGGATGAAAACTTTATTTTAACGGTTTTATGCGTAGTGTTTAGATTTGAGGGCTGAAAATAAAAAGAGAGTCGATTTTTAAAATTTTGGGCTTCAAAAGTACTTTTAGGGCTCTATAGACTTACTACAAGAAGAAATTATGTGTTTAAAAAAGGGTGTTTTACAGTTTTTACTGCCTACACATACGAACTTCAAAGCGTTTAAACTTAAATTTATATCATCATATTCAGCTATATTACTAGAATATCTGTGCAGACTTTTTCTTTAAGTTGTCATTCAACCAAATTTAATTAAACCGGGTAATAATAATGTACTAATATCATCTTATACAGCTAAGACACGAATAAACAGCAGCATAAAACCTTATTAATTGAGATAAATAAACGCTTAGAAAAATTATTATCGGCTAGCACTTATTAGATTTGCACGGTTTCTTTTTTAAAGGTTAGGGTTCAGGTTCAAGTTATTGTATGAAGTTGTAGTTGTCTGTGCTTTTGTGTTTTTCCTCATGATGAATAACTGATGTTACTTTTTTCGCTTATCTATGAAAATTAGTATTATTCGATGAAATGACCTCGTACATTTTTTTCCTAGGTATACTACTACAGTGTTCACAAATGATATGAGCAATAAATTGTAATAACATTTCCGACATAGCGTGAAAAATAAAATAATAAAAACAACTCTATACATGTCAAAAATGTATACGGTAAAATAATTGTGATGGCTGTAATGTAAATTGCAAAGTACATCTATACACTAGTAGATGATAAAATTGATAAACGTCAAGTAATATTTTCTGATCATAAAAAATAATATTAGGTTCATTTTAAAAAATATTTTTATTGAAAATAATAATTAACAAATTATAAAATATATATGACACCATTGGGTTTACAACTTACAATAATTATGAATTTTATATGTAAATAAAAATATCTTAAACATTGGTACAATAATAATTTAACACTCTTCTTGTTGACTTGCATAAGTAACCATGCACTGTCAGATCAATAACTTATTTAGCAATTCAAAAATATTCATGTCAAAATACAAGAATAATTAAAATATAATTTGTATATGTATATAAATATAAAAAAAATTAACTATAGTTTCGGCCAATTTCTGGAGGGAAACGGTTATGAGTAATATCAGATAAAAGTGTCAATTGCATAACATAATATATGAACAAGGTATATGCAAAATCAGTCTGCTGCCTAAATGTTGTTTTTAAACACACAATTGTCACATTAAAATTAAAATATAATAATAATATTAATTATTTATGTTATATACAGGTATACATAAAAAAATTTCAATATTGTTATCCAAAAATAAATAAATAAAAAAATTCAACTATTGGTTTTTTGGTTTGTCACTAAAACAAAGTGGTCGTAAAAGAACCAACTGATAACTACAATTTTCCCTTTTAGAAAATTCAATAAAATTATTGATAAATACAAAAAGTTAAAATATGATAATAGCAGAAAATATCGATGGGAATACATATTATAAACTTTAGGTTGTTAATTTGATAATTTTTATATGGCCTTTGTATTCATTAACTACTAACATATTAGCAAAATATATAACGTAAAAATCTATGTTACAGGCACATTTTCGAATGTACTTTAGAAAATATACTAAATGGTATTTAACTACTACTCTATACAACAAACTTAAAGGTAAGTATAAGCTATGTGTGTCGTTCACAAATATTTTTAAGTACATTAAAGGTTAAGGTTTTTTTAATGTGATAAAGAAGTTAAACAAACATTGTAGGACAAAATTAAAAAAAAAAAAAAAACATTACAGTTAAATGGCCTATTGGATTTTGGCAAATAGTATTAATATATATATAATTTTTTATTGCTACTTTTGATTGGAATTCAAATGTTAATATTATTTTGAGAGAATAAAAAGATGGAAATTACTAACTAACCAAAACGCTACTAATCGTCATTGGGGATTAAACATTATAATTAAGAAACTAGCTGCCTATCATTAATTGCCACAAACGTATCATAGTATTAGCTTCGATTCATATTTTTTATCACATTTAGTAGGTGAGAAGATTAATACAAAAACAATAAGGAATGATTTAAAAAAATAATACTTGCATAATATTATAGAAAAACATGACAATTTGAAAGTAAAGACTAGAGCATCTCAAAAGTAAAGTTAATAATACCATTTATATAGTACCAATAAAAAATAATAATGATAGATGAATCCATCGAAAACATAAAAATAAAACATTTAAATCACATACAAGTCCTTGGAATGGAATTATAATGGAATGCTTCCTCAAAAATACCTTTACATTAAAGATAATGGATGACTGTTCACAAAGAAAATAAATAATAAATTACAACCGCAAAAAAAACCCGAATGGTTTATTAAGTACTGTTTGATTATGTTTTAATGTGTGAAAATACTGATTTTCCATACACATATCACACCCGAGTCACAAGTTCCATGATTTTTTTCATTTCTTTTTCTATTTGTATGCGTTTTTCAATCTCTACTTCTAATTTAACTGACAATTTGTCTACAAGATGGTTTTGCTGTTGAACTGTAGATTCCAACTGTTTGACCTAAAAAATACAAATTGTTAGATATTGAAAATGTAATTATTAAGTAAAATTACTTTTTCGTTTAGCACAGCTATCAGACTTCGCTCTACCGATGGTGTGGCCGGATTGGGTTCTGCTGGAGCCAACGTGATTGGACTGGACGGCGTGCTGACTGTGACTGGTTCTGGTGTCGTTAAAGGTGGCACATATCCAGGAGGTTTAAAAACCACACCACCTATACCGACAGCAGTTAAACCAGTCTTGGGTGTGACCAAAGTGGTGTCTGAACTTTCGGATGTTATTGTAGTTGTGGATGGATTAATCATTACTCTTGTTCGAGATCCTCCTGATTTTTAATATTTATTAGAAACGGTCAAATTAATGTTAAATAAATTCAATTGACTTTCTATAGACAAACCTATCACGGAATTAGTACTCGAAGATTTTTTTGCCTGATTCATTTTTAGCTCTTGAACCCACGGAGCTTTTTCTTTTTCTACACCAGGCATGCCGTTTACGGGCAGTGGGTCCAATGATGGATCATCTTCACTAGGAAGACTAAAAGCAGCAGACGGCGGTCTTCTTCGAGGTGCTTTTGCACGAGACGCAGTTGGATGACTAAGCATGGCCGTTCTTTCTATCTGATCAAAATCAGGACTTTTAGATTCACCGCCACTGTTCTCGTGCTAAAAAAAAAAAAAAAAAAGGAGTGTTAACAATTTAGCTAATAAAGCATTATATTTAAATGTAAGTTACATTTGAGATAACTAAAGAAGAGGGAGATTCCGGTACAGATGCCGATGAAACACTGTATGACGATCTGCTCATACAACTGCCATCTGGCGTATCCGCTGTTTTTTTCATCGAGCCAACAGATTCTGAGCGCTTAACGGCTATAGACCCATACTGTTTATTTTCATTGTGATCAGTTGCAGTTTGTTTTAATTTGTCTGAATTTTGTTCGGCACTCAACATAGATTTTATGCCACTTATGGTTTTAGAAATTGAAGATGTTGATGAACTTTTAGCGGTAGGTGGTTTTTTGGAAGTCGGAGGTGGAGGCGGCAATGCTGGTTTTTTGTTGACAATAGGAGCCAATGTTTTTTCCATTTGACTTTGCATTAACTTTCGAAGAGATGCCGTAGTACCGCTTCGCGGACTACTGGATGATTTTTCCAATTTACTAGACACCTGTTATGAGTGAAATAAAAATTACCAATACACCCGATTTTTATGTTAAAAAAATATATCCTGTACTTACTTCATCGTGATTTACAATTTGCACAAAGTTATCTGGAAAAACACCAACTTTGCCTTTTAACTCTCCTTTCCACCAGCCTTTGTCTTCCACATCCCGTGATATGATTGTGATTAAATCTCCTTCAGCCAATGTTAATTCATCACTATTAACAGCTTCATAAGGAAACAAAGCAACACAAACTTCTTTAGCTAAAAGAAAACCAAATCAACTTTTTAGATTATTATTTACCTAGAAATACTATAAACATAATAACTAAACAATTGGCTCCAAAAAATGTAATTAACAATTTTTTTAACATTCAAAGAATTTAATTTAAAAGATATATTATTGATCAGGAAATAATCATAGGGATACATTTTTTAAAGTTTTTAAGTACAAAATTAACTTTATAGACATTCACAGATGTATAAGTTAAGTTGTTAGCTTTTAAACCAAATGAAACTTACATGTAAATATATTAGAAAATCTCTTCTTAACTAAGTTGATCATTATTAAGAAAATTGATTCAACGCAAAAAATAAATAAGTACTTTAGTTAAATAATAGTACTTTAGTTAAATAATAACACTTTATCTTTATGTTTCAAAAAATACGCATATTTCTTCTAAAAAAATACTATTGGCAAATGAATTGACAACTGAGTGACTGCATTGTATTAATGATACTACACAATATTAACATTCCATTAGTCATTATTATTACAGTATACTAGTTATTTGCCAGTTTATTAGTACAGACTTGGCCTGTCTTATCTCTCTATAACTGGCAGAAGTGTTGTTTAAGTGCATTAGATAAACAAACTATTATGGTAAAATAATTATAGGACATAAAAACATGTTTAAAATTTGATTGGTTATTTTTCATACCCAAGGTAAATATAGTGCTACAGATCTTAACAGGTTTTTATACCATTTTATGACTGGTTTTCTTCTCATTGAGCAATCATTTTTTACTTGGGAGGGGATTTTCTATATTGTTTAGTTTATTTCACTTATTAATTGGTAATGGCAAAGCTTGATTTACCTGGTTTTGGAGGTAAATTGGGAACATTCATTAATTCAACATTTACTAATTCACTGTTCTCTGTACTTTTTACTGGTTCCAGTGGCTTTTCTACAGTAAAAAAAAAAAAAATAAACAAAAATTAGTTAAAATCAAACGACATTTTTAAGATAACATTAGAACAAAATGTTCATTTATTTGGCGTCTTATTGTTTTAAGTATTACTTACAGTAAGTAGACTGTGATTGTCTCCCACTTAAAAATGTACCCACGTATAGAATATACAGTTTTCACCATTTACCCTTATGACTTCTCAAGTAACTATAGTTAACTATAATTGGTTGATCGGGTCATGATTTTGTTGTAAAAGGGGTCATGGTTAGGTCTGACTAGTTTATAAAAAAATAGTTAATGCTGACTAAACATTATCTTGGTGGAGATGTCTCCACTCTCCATCTTAATATTTTTCAAGGTCCGTTAAAAAATATATGAAAAGTCAAGCTAACAAGATATGGTGTATTAAATATTTGCAAAAATACCTTTCTTAATACTATCTTCTTTTTTAATTGATGTTGTCGACGTTTTAGAATCACTTCTTGTAACAATTTTTGAATCGGATATTTCAGTAACATAATTTGAAGGAAAAACACCAGTCTAAAAAAAAAAAAAAAAAACAATCAAACATTTATCAATATTTTTCTCAAATATAACTTATTAATATATTTATATAACTGTTTTGTAATATAAGTGTTATAATAATATATACAACGACTTCAAGTGTTATACATTAAACTATCAATTTAATAATTATAACACAATAATTACACATGGCAAAATTGATTATTTTTTCCTACTAAATGTTATTAATAATTTATAGGTACGCATAAGACAATTTTAATAAGCAGAATGTAAAAGGTTTATTTTTATGTAACACACGAGATTGTAATTAAGACTTATTGACACAATCTAACAGAAATCAAAAATTCTTAATTATAAACTAATTGAGCTTAATGGTGGTGTGTATATATATGGACATATGTATAAGAAACACTATTAATACAACACAAGGCAAGTTGCTCAACAATCATAATTTTAATAGCCGCTTAATTGACAACAGTACAAAAAAAAAAAAAATGGTACATCTTCATGTTAAATTAAGAAACACCATTTTTTCTGAAATATTATCATTGATGGTATGTAGATCACTTTAAAGAATTAGCATGAAAAATAAATTTTATTTGGCTTTTAACTGTTGTTTAATCTTTACCTACTTGATTGAAAATGATATAATTACAAATCATTCATAGGTTTTTTGTTATCAACAATACATTTTTCTGGGAATTACAACCCAATATTAAAACAATTAATGAATTTATTTATGTTTAATGAAAGTTTTATAACAAAAGGTTTTTTCTCAGTCTAGCTTACATACAACACAACAAAAAATTGTAGTACATTTTTTCTCTGTAAATTTGAGAATTAAAAGTAATTTTTTACTTCATACATAATATATTTTCATTACAAGTTTAAAGAAAATATAAGTTTAATAATAATAAATGTTGCTTATAAATAAATTCCTTCTATTACCGACTTTAGATTAAAACAGTAATATTATAAACATTTTTACTACTAACACCAAACACATCATTGTTTTTGTTTTATATTTAATGAAATGTACATTTCATTGTAACTCAAGTTACAACAAACTATAGTATAGTTATAAAATTAGTAATGAACATATTAATATTTTTATTTTTTTTATAATCCAGTCATAAGACTATAATTATAAAAATATACATTATCTCTAAGACAGATGCATCATCTAACCATTTATCTTAATTTTATTGACCCACAAATTGTGATATAGAAGCTATGTTGTTATGAATTTGTTTTTAGCAAAAACCATTAAAATTAATAACTCACACAGTAGATATTTATTTTGAAACCAAATGTTGTATATTGACATTGAATAATGTGTTTACTTTACTTAACTGTATGGGTTACAACCATGGGCATTAAAATATAGTAATGCATTTTAGTAATTTATAAATTGTTTGGAGTCCGTAAAATATATTATATTTTATTGCTGACGTGTAGGAACAACTCATTTTGTTTCAGCAAAAAAAAAAAACTTGTGAGCTGGTGTTTATTTAAAATTGTGTGTGACTACAATATATAATAAAAACATTAAGAATGAGCTGTTTTTCCTAGGTAAATACATAATAAATAACACAAGTGTTATGTAGTATGCTTGTTGTAATGCATCCAAAACTAGAATTTTAGATAGGGATCTTATGAATATTAATGTAAAAATTGAGATGTTAGTAATACAAGAATATAATAAGTCATTGATTAAATATGTATATAATCCATGGGCTTGCTGAAGAAAAACAGCAACCGTTATGATTTCAATATCGTATATCATTGTCAAAAAATGTCAATACATTTTTAATCATTAATTTAGATAACACACCATGAATTCAATTTTCCAGATACTTCCATTTCCTGATACATGCTTAGCACTGTTAAAAATGATGGTATCCTGCTCTCATAACTATTAAATAAAATGATACCTCTCTATAACAATCATTTTGGGGAATAAAAACCACTACCAGATACCAAGAGCATGTTTTCTTTTAAAAGTAGTCAGAACATAACTTTTGTAAAACATTATCATAACTAAATACCCAATACTCAACTAGATTTGAACCTATACAATTAGCTTTACTATTACTGATAAGCAGTTACACTTTATTAATTACTCACTTGATTTTTTAGTTGTCCTTTCCACCACCCTTCTTCGACTTCTCCAAAAACTTCTATCACATCGTCAATATTCAATTCCAACTCGTCTCGGTTGGCCGGTTTGTAGCTAAACAGCACTTTGCATTTTCTAGGGTTTTCTATAAAGATATAATAGATATTCAATTTAATACATTCGCAATCTACAACATTTCAACAGCTTACTTTTTCTCAGCACTACACCACTAGACGTGTGCACAATCTAAACAACAGACAGCGTTAACATTTTTGTTTATATGTTCAACATTTTTTAGTATTACCTTAACATAGTTGTCGGGGAACATTCCTTTCTTGCCGTCTTTGAAGCCTTCCATCCATCCGTCGGGCATGGGTTTTACATCGGTTACTACGTCGCCTTTCTTCAACGTCAACTCGTCCGGCTCTTGAGCCGTATAGTCGAACTGTACCACAGCCTCTAAACCCACAACAAATAAAAGACACGTTTCAGCTAGTGTGTTATGGTTAAAAAACAAAAACGGTGCAGAGTCGTATGGCTTCCAAAGGTCTCTGGACCCAAGGTATTACATAACCGAGGTTTACCCACTCGGTAATGAATAGATTTTTTTACTATTAGGTAGGTACCGCAGATTAGATAAAACCAATTATCTAATCTACGCTATTGCCATGGAAATTGTAATAGGTATATACTTACCCATATTTCGGTGGGTCGCGACAGTCGACTGTGCTGTTCATTTGTCGCCGTCGTACATGGGATAAAGCGGACCGGGTCGTCCGTGCCCGCGTTCGCCACTGTCCACCGGCGCTATAACGTCGACGTCGACGTCGGTGTCGATGAGATCATTACCGCAAATATAATAGTAACGAATAGAAATAATAATAATAAATAAATAAAAAATTAGAAAAAAAAAAATATCGGTGTTATGATAACAACGCGACGGCGACGAACACTGGACGAGCGTGACCGACTAACGCGATTGTGTGGCACGAGAAAATAATAATTACAAACGTCGAGCAAACAAGTGTGATACAGTAAATGTGGAAGACGTTTTTTTTTTTTTTTTTATCTGATAATATATTTCAATACCTGTTGGTTAGAATAATAATTATTATTATGACAAACGTCGGCAACGAGCCGGGTTTGTCAGTGTTGGATTAAAATAAATAATTTTCGTGTAGGTACTATAATAGAATAGTAACCAATAGATCAGAAATCGCCACAACAATCGACGGTTACTCGACGGTAGGTAGGCATTACAACACGGCAACCGTCAGCCACCAGGTACAATAATATCAGCCGTCGTTCGGTTGATTGTGTTTTCGACGTTTTTCGGTTGGTGGCATTGGTTCGGGCACGTTCGCCGTGAGATTTTCGTTTCAAAGTGGTGACGACGACGGTCACGATTGCGCGCGGTGGGACTGTATAGTGCGAGTGAGATCGTCTCCTGTGTGTGTGTGTGTGTTTAGTAATAGTATTTTAGCTGTTGAGTAGAATATAATAATGTTATGTTCAACGGTGGTACCAGGTTCGTGGTTAAAAGAAAGACGAGACGACTATAATAATATTGTATTATGAGTCACGAGCGCCGGCCGCCCCGTTTACTTTTACCGTGTAGCCACGACAAGGACGACGTCGATTTCGCCGTAGCATAATAAAATATGTAAAATAACTGTAAAACGTTTATCTTGTACTTGAGGGCGGCGTACGGGTTGTCGTGTATTTGTTTTGCGAAAATCAAGTTCACGCACAGATTTACCGCGCCATCTAGACCAATATTATTAAAAGCTTATACAAAAAGCTGGAACCTGTACAGTGACGACTATACTGGCCTGCCATAGTGAAAGTCAATATTATTATCTACAAAAAAAAAATATATATATAATTGTTGCGAAGAAAGGTTTTTGAATAACGCCGCTTATTAGTTATCATTTTAATTCATTAATATTTTGACCATAAATTGTTGTATTTTACAACCCAAATCTTTCTGATACGATTGATTTTTGCCAAATCAATTATTCAATCTACCATGTTTGACGAACTAAAGTAGCTACTACTATAATTATCGTGATAAACACAGGCTATTAAAATAACAATTAAAAAAAACAGTATCTACTAAACATACATTTTTTCTTTTTTAAACAAATTATAATTACAAAATAATTGACATAATATTTCAAGCATTTATGTAATTCATTTATACGAAAATCAATTATTTTATACAATATAATATTTTAATAATCGATTATTAACATGCAGTTACTGCATGGTCGACTTGTCTTGGGTTACTACATAAATACCCTAATTAATTTATCAAACATTTAAACAGAAACTACAAAACATAATTTAGGTAGGTTTACTGCGTTTTCTTTTACATTATGATATTACTGAACATTTGTCCAGCATTTGGCTTCCTATAGTCTGCAAAGGGCTTAGATTTTTAAAATTCAAAATAAAAACGTCGCAATAAGAGTTTGAATATGACCCTTTTAAAAACTTTTTGACCAGTTTTCTTTTTGTGTTTAATCAAATAAGTTAGTTGATAAATTGTCTAACAAGGAAGCCACAACTTGACCTAAATGAGTTACGTAAAAGGAGACATTTTTCTATTTCTGTTATTTAATCACAAAATCCGTCTTGCATATTTGTTTGTTATTGTAAAATTTGCTCATACAAGACCATTCAGGTTCCTGGTCGATTATTGTTTAGACACCAAAAACTTGTACAGGGACTGTAGAAATAATACGAGAAGTATGTCCAGCGAAGAAAATATCTTCGAAAATTAAATTAAAAATAATAATATTCTAAATATTCTAATAAATTATAAATGTTTATAAGTTTCTGTTAAATTCAGTACGATTTATATACAAACGCTGATCAGTAACATTTAGAGTCTTGATTTATGAAAGATATTAGTCGAATTTTTCTTTGTAACTCTTATTGAGCATACTTAATTTAAAATACTTAATAGTTTTGAAATTTAATGGTTCTATGAATTTTTTAATAGTATTGCAATACTTCTTTAGTAGCATAGAAAAGTTTGTTAATTTTTCCCCGTTAATCTCGTATTTTCGTGCGGTAAAAACATTGTTTTGATAATTCAATCTTAATTTTCCCAAATAAGACCGATATGTGTTGAATGTTTTACTTACAAAATGTCCGAAAATGTCTCTAGTTACATTGTTTTTTAAACTAAAATACATGTTTACGGTTTGGAAAAACGATTTGTTTTCAATGTGCAAAAGTCTGCTAACATCATTCACCGAAGCCAGTGCGATTTTCAAAATGTTTTTGGTTGATTTTCTGACCAGCTTCCAGTTGTCCGAAAACGGTTCTAAATTCAGTTCGATGTTAAACCACTCGTTTTCGACGAAGTAACAGTTGTAAAGCACTAACGATGAAGTTAACATAATCAAAGTGTTTTTGATGAAATCAGTGAACCGGATTATTGAGGAATAATCAGATTTCCATATCACCTGGACTGTTTCAACGTAGTTGGCTAGCGCGTTTGCATATTGTGTTGGGTCGTAGAAATTGTAGTTGGCCAATTGTCCAGGAGGTATAATAGATTTGTAAAATACCATGATTTTCCCGTAAAAAACGTACACGTTGAACTCTTGGTCGAATCTGTAAATGCCGAGTAGCTCGTCCTCGTTTCCGTCTGATATTTTTAAACTTGCCAGCATCTCCAAGACTTCATTTTCGTTGATATTGGCCAAATATGACGGGGCCTCGGACAAAGCGTTCGATGCTAAGATACGGTTTTCAACGCATTTATCTAATAATATATTGGCATCGTCAAAAGTCAAAAGCCCCAGTAATTGATGATATTTTATGATTTTCAGACGGGTTACGGTCAACGTTATAGACATTATCCACAGTGCTTTAGGGGCAGTAGTCCTGGCGATGTACAGCACGGATAACATTCGCCAAGCATATTTGCTGTATGAGTTTATAGTGATCATCAGTTTTCGCACGTCCTCCCGTTCCATGGTCTGTAGGAAATACAACATTTTCATAGTGACGTACCCGTATGTACATTTTAAACCGTTTATTTGTAATTTGAAATCCTCGAGAATCTTTGCTGAATCGTTATTGATCGTTTCGTTTTCAGGAATGGTCTCCAAAGTCAACAATTGACGTAGATCGGCGTCTGAAATTGTCGGCGGTTTACTAACCATAAGCGTTGGGATCCGATTAAACACCTTAATAAACTCTTCTAAAGCTTGAGAATCCTGAACAAATAACATACGGATGGCAATAAAGCATATAATGTTAACAGTGCATTGCATATAAGTGCATTTATGTTTCATTAATATGTTTTACCAATATTTTTGGCTAACCGATGATTACCTTACTTCTAATTGCAATAATCTTTAAATCATTATAAATAATTTTATGTGTTCCAAACATATATGATATTAATGTTAAAGATTGAGTTAAGCCTAATATTTTTTTCAAACTAAACAGCATAGATAATGAGGTTTTCGAATGTAGGATCCCTAATAGAAGTTAGGGTTCGGTCCCTAACTTCAATTGATCATTAAAAATTATTATTTCAAAAATCAATCGGTATTTTATTTACATTTCTTACCTTTTCTGGTACTCCATCGCAGTTCAAAAATGTAGTTTTTAATATTATTGTAAAAATTATTATAAGTAACATAATAAAAGTTGCTTTTGAATCTAACATTATATCTATATAGTAGTCTATAAGTGATAATACAACTTACTTTAAACTGGCGAGTATGGCGTATTTTTTTTTTTTTTTTTGTAGCAATACTTATTGATTAAATATCATGTTGTACATAATTTAACAACAACAGAAAATAATCCATAAGAAGTAGGTAAATATAAGTATTTTTACGGTATAAATATTTATCATGACGTTTAAAGTTGTTAGAAAATATCTGGTTGAACGCAAATTAAAAAAAAAAATACACAATACTTCCACATAACATATCACAAGTTTTTATCGGCTAGTCTAATGTCGTTTTTCACCTTTTACTTAAAAATCCGCAGTAATCTTCTAAAAATATATTTGTAGTGATATTTTCACTTTAGAAAGCTATAACTTGAAATAAAAAATAATATTTCAAAATAATAGCCACAAAAATGTATTATAAATTGTAATACACTTCCGTCTATGGAATATTTTTTAGGTAGTTCATAAAACATTGTTATCACGTGATCTTTTATACTATTTTATTGTTTTAGGGCTAAAAGGTATTATTATTGAATTTAAAAAAAAAACATATTTATTTAACATGTGAAAAACAACCAGTCGGTTTGTCTGTGCAAGCACTGTTTACTTTATGTAAATATTCGATTGTGTACCGGCAAGCTGTTCACTAGTTGCCATTTGAAGGACTGGTTTCGTTTGTGATGCATTGATGTTTAAATTTTAGTACACCCAGGCAAAATGCATTTAAACGATAGCACTTAAGCTCTTTAATGCTTGGCTAGTGCATGCGGATATTGAACATATACAGCGGCTTTGTGTATTGACAATGTTTATTCTGACTACGATTAGGTATAAAAACATAATGAATAGTGCGTTTATGATTGTAAAATATTACTAATATGACCCTGTAATTGTACACGTATTATAAGCAAAATACAAGTTGGTGATTCATCGAGAATATTATTTTGTCGAATGCCTATGATGATTACGCCCAACGCGGTCGATTGAAAAGTTTACATACCTACTCTAACGCGTTAGTTAGCATACTAATACCCACGTAGGCGGTGTTAAATAAATGACTGTAAAAAAAATATATAATAAACGACAAACAAATAACTTTCTTGGATTGCACCTACTTTGTCTGCGTAAATAACGTTATGAACTTCGATTTGTTTATAAAATGTTATTGATTGTTTTACAGTTTTTTTTTTTTTTTACAGAATTTCATCAGCTATAAAATACATAGCAATATTGCCGGAAATCGTCATTATGGCTCTGTAAAATCTTTGAGAAATCTTACATTTTAAGTTTTGTCTTGACAAACATTTGAGAACGTACTTTCCGCTTGTTTGGATTGGAATTAATATATAAGCATGCGTATTATGATAAAGATTGCTACGATTAAGATATCAATTAGATAATTAGATAATAGATAGTGGACTGTGGGGTACCTAATATATTATACTGCCCGATCAGCATTATAATACCACGAATATCTCCACCTCTAATCTTATGGAAATCTTACTATTTGAGAAGATAAAACATCAATAAATTCCCATGGAGTTGTGTGGGATGTTAGAAATTATAATTTCCTATAGGCTCTTTGTCTAGCACCATATTTGATAAAAATATATGAATATACATGAACCCGAAGGAAACTATTATATTAAATGAGTATAATTATAAATCTGTATTTAGGGTTAGGTAATTATGATAAAAATACTTTATACACTCTCACGGCCTATATCAGGCTTCATAGAAAGAATTTATTCAAACTGCACTTATAGATTTTAAAGTAAGCCAAATCGTGGGAGGTTCGTAACAGACCGCCTTTTTAAATATTTTAACATTATAACTACATAACTTTCAATTTAAAATATTTATTCAATATATTTTATAGGTATTTTATATTTACCATTTAAAGAAAAAAGATAAATTCAGATTAGAAAGCTTGTCAAATGATCAACGATATTTAATTCTTTAAATATAGAACAAAATATTTTAATGACAAATATTTTAACCTTAAATCAAAAATCGAATTATAATAAACGCGAATAATTACTTCGTTAATTTTAAAATGTATTTTTCCAAAACAATAATTCGTAATAATTAAAATAATGTAAGAATTATATAGAAAAGAAAACTAAAAACAAACGTAATAGAATATAAGTTTTTGCAAAGTACCTACTTAACATGTCATTAAACTAAATAATTTGATTAAAAAGTCAGCTGATATATAATTTAGCGTAAAAACCGCTCAGTGTTTATCTAATTACCGCTTGAACTAAACATTTTATTTTTAGTTAAGGGTGGATAAGATAAGGGTTAATCATCTGTCTATAATAATTGTTTGTTTAAATTTTTCATACATGGTAATTTGCAATATAAGGCAACTATTTTGAATCTGTCGGTGGTATAAGTATAAAAAAATAATGATAAAAACCATGTTAAGGGGGCTCCATAGTCCATACAGACCACTTTTAAGGAGTTTTGTATAGGCAATATTAAGAAAAAAGTGGTTTTAATAAATTTCGACCATGTAAATTAATTTACCGGTTAATTTGTATAAGCTTCATAGTATTATTTTTAATTTTAATAATTTTGTGTATGAGTAAAAGCCATTTTAGTTAATATAATAGTACACTTTTTGTCCATCGCACAGGCCGAACAGTAATATGAAAACATATTTGAATTTGTCATAAAATTTACTTGAGATTGGCCGAGGTACTTTTTTGATATCAAATTCCTACTACTGTTAAAACACGTTTGAATATTTTTATTAAATTTCAAATTTTAAAATCAAATTTTGGAAAGGGTTAAAATTAAAAATTGAAAAAAGTACCTCGACCGATCTCGGCCAATGATGTGTTTTGACTGAATAAATGGTCTGTATGGAGCCCCCTTAATCGCAAACATGTGCTTATAAATAAACTTCACTTTGTTTTTTGTTTGGTTAGGTTAGGTTAGGTTAGGTTAGTTACCATTGTTACCAATAAGCAATATCGTGTCAACAATAAAATGAAATTAATTATCAGATACTCGTTGACTATTTATTCATTCTCACATAGCAACAACCTAAATATTTACTACGTTAAAAGTTGAATTCTTCTTTTTTTCATTTATAAAAAAAAGTTTGACTGCAGATTTTTGAAAAAATTTTTTATGCAATAGTCCAAAAACAACAGTTGTTTGTTTAATATATATAAATCAAAAAAGTTTCGTAAAATAGCTATTAACTGTAAACACTATACTTGGAGAGTGCAAAAATAGGGGTAGGTAATCATATTTTATGACAGTTCCCTATTACATATAAGGTTTTCAGAACGTCTTAATTAGTTTATACAATACAATTTATTTTAGTTATAAAGACAAGCATAAAACAAAATTAATTAAATATTAAGAGAATTAAGAATTTAAATGAGAAAATATGAATCACAACCATAGTTTACATTTTTGTAAAATATTTAATCTTTAAGCTACTTAAATTGCAAATATTTATAATAATTTAGATATTTTTTTCTAAACATATTTCTATTTTTTAGATAATATTATATAACTTTGTAAGTATTTGTTTTCTTGTACTTATATTTCATAAATTGATTGTAAAATTAGAGTTCAATTGAAATGTATAGTATATTAATTATATTTGTTGAATATCAAATTGTTAATTTAAATATCTTCGCCACTTGTGTTGCGCACACTTAATTCGAAATATTTGATAATTTTGAAATTTAGAGGTCCGATTAGTTTTGTAATATTATTATCACAATACTTTAGTAGTAAAATGGAAAAATCTATTAAATGTGTCATGTTTTTGATGTGGTTTTTTGTAGCGAATATAGTGATATTGTTATTATAATATTTTAATCCTATTTTTTTAGTAAAAATACTATACAGTTTAAATACTTCTTTTGAAAAAATATCGACATTTTCTCTAGTAACGTTTTTTTTTAAAGTCAAATGGGTGTCGCTTTGGAAAAACGAATCGTTTTCCATAGCCAAAAAGTTGCTGACATAATTTACCGAGCCCAGTACATGTTCATAGGATTCACTGACCTGTTCCAATAGGCCAGAAGGCAGTTCCAACTTTCCTTTATTATCAAGCCACACGTTTCTTACGACGGAACAGTAGTGTAGTACTAACATTGAAGTCATCATCATCAATGTGTTTTTAACGAAGTCGGTGAATAGATGTATCATAGAATAATCGGTTTTCCACGTTGTCTGAACTAGCTGGACACAATCGGTTAGCGCGTTCGAAAATTCTATTTGGTAATAATAAGAATACATTGAAAATCGTCCCGGCGGCATGACAAACCTATGATTTTTAACAATCCGTTCGTACAAACCGTACACGTCGAACTCTTGGCTGTATCGATAAATGCCGATCATATTTCCCTCGTTGCCGTCTGATAGTTGCAAGCTCACAAGTATCTCCGTGAGTTCATTAGAAGATATGGACGATATCTCGGACAAAACGTTCGACGTTAAGATATTGTCTTGAACGCATTTCTCCAAGAATCTGCTGTTGGCGTTTGAAGTCTTAAATTTCAATAAATCTTGATCATTTAATCGCTTTCGACTGGCCGCGGTCAACAATGCAGAAATGTTCCACAGCTGTCTAGGTGCAGAAGTTTTGGCGAGGAACAGCACTGACAACATTCTCCATGTGTATTTTCTGTACAAGAGTATCGTTTTCCGGGCACCCAGATTATAGTTGGTTGTCTGTAAGTGATGTAACATTTTCATAGTGACGTATTCGTATGTACATTTTAAACCGTTTATTTTCAAATTAAAATCTCCAGAAATCTTAGACCAATCGTTGTTAACGGTTTTGTTTTCATTTGATGCCGACGCATCTAACAACTGACGTAGGTCGGCATCAGAAATTGGCGGCGGTGTACTAACCATAAGCGTTGGGATCTGATTAAACAAATTGATAAAGTCTTCGTAAACTTGAGAGTCCTGAACAAATAACAAACAAATAACGATAAAACGTGTGTTTAAGTATTAGGACAACAAATGTATCTTTGTTTGTTATTTTTCACCAACAACTGTGAAGACCGTAATGGTAATGAGTTATTTATGTTTGAAATATATGTCATGACTTACGCTTTAGGTCAGAATGAATGAAGTCTAACAGGATTTTACAATAAAACTATTGTGTGAACAAACTATTGTACCGATAGTAGGACAATCTTAATGCTACTAAGTAACATTTTTGAACCACAAAAGTTATTTGTATTGAAAAATAATTATAATTTATTGTAATTTCCCTGTACAATATCCAATCTCAATCTGAACTGCATCTTTACGGGCATAATATGTCTAAGGTGATAACTGTATTTTGTAACGATGAGACCTGTCAGTATTGGCCCTGTACTGACTTAATATTGGTTCAGTAATAAATTAGTAATGTGCCAACGGTTATTGCAATTACTTGATTTCAACTAGAGGTGCAGCTCAGTGGAGATTTTGAGCCAGAGACGGCGGTAGAACGGATGCTCTTGATTTGGACAAACTTGGAGTTGGTGAAGACGTATGCGGACGATGTCTTTTTTATCGCGGAAGAAGAAAAGAGAAAAAGACGGTGGCCAGTCTAGAAACCGGAATTCGTTAGTTAAGACGCTTTAAATGTAGCCGAAAGCAAAGTTAGAGGGATAGAGCCCTCTCTTTTTTGTTTGTAACATATTTGTATTTACTATGTTCCATTTATGTTAGTAACAAATGATACGGATAGAAGGGGAGGGGGGTGGGGGTGAAAGCGTGAAGTGACTCTCTGTAATACCTCACAAAAAAAAAAAAAAAATTAATTACTTGATTTCAAGTGCTGTGTCACTACTAAACATATTTGTAGCCATAACCGGACTGAACAGACAATCAAAATATCGGTAATCGTAATTTGTGTGTATTGCATCTAGTGTGAGTGTTGGCGTTAAGCAGTAATTTTACCTATGTAAAATTTACACATTTTATTACCTTTGCTGATACATCATCACAGTTCAAACATACGTCCCATGTAAATATATAAAGCAGAACAATAATGATCGTTTTCGGTGCGCACATTATGTAGATAATAGTAAAATGTAATTATTACTTATAAAGACTGAATATTTTCTGTAGCAGAACATGTAGTATGGATTACTTCACAATAATTCGAATGTTAGTCTACATTGTGTATCACATATTTTTTTATGATGTATAAAGACGTTCGGAAATATCTGGCACAAGCACATGTTAACAACTAAAAACTGTTTAAAAAAAAAAATGATGTAATACAACAGAAGTAAGTATCGGTTGTATCAATATTAGGTCAACTTTTTAATCGTTATAAACTATATAAATCACTACTCTATAATAAATATAAGGAATTAATTATTATAATTTTATATTTATTATAAATTAATTTCGATAACAGTAATGTACCTAATCGTTAAAGCGACAACATTTTATTGATATTATATTCTGTTCCATTTATTTTCAAAATAATATAGTTTTTTGTGTCTAAAAAAATGTTTAACATTAAAATGTATATTATAAAAAAATACATCACTTAAAATGAATACACAAATGTCTATATAATTTATTTAAATTATAAAAAAAGTTAATTTTTTTTTTTTACTTAAGTGATTCCATACCCAACTCTCTTCCCAAATAAGCGATAAAATTGAAAACTGATAGCTTCAATATAAGAATGTAATGGTAATTATGCGTTTTTTTTGTGTCTGAAGACTGTAAGTAATGAAATCATATTCAAGGAAACGATTCCAAATGAATTGGTAGATACTGAACTTCGTTTAGTAATTTCTTATTGTGCTTAGTTTGGACTGAGTTGGTTTACATGCTTTGGCTTATGGTGTACTTGGTTTGGACTGTTTTATGTGGTTAGGTGATATCGTGAGCCCGGGTACAAAAAAATAAAATAAAAACACATCATTATAAAAACAATACTTTCCAAGTGGTACAATTTTTTTTTGTAATTCATTTAATAAGTTTTCTAAGATCCTTATCCATTTCTTTTACTCTGTATTCTATCCTTAATTCCAATGCTAAACCTCCTATCCTGCTCATTATTTCATTTATAACTAAGGCTAGTTTTTTAATTTATTATTTTAATAAATTATTTATTTATACCTAAGTATTGTTGTATCTCTGTTATTTTATATTCTAACCTATTTTTATTTGTTTTAGTTTCAGAGATAAATTGTGTATGCAAAATCCTAATAAAACTTTTGTTGGCTTAATAAAATACCTTCCAGGTATGACTTATGATCTTTAGAGATTTGTTACATGATGAAATCGGGTCAGCGTTTTAGGATATATAGTGTGCACAAAATATAAAACATTTAAATTACATCTAACATCATTGAAAAACAGTATTTTCTCATCAAGTAATTTTCAAATCAATATACCTTCTCAGCTTCGCATTAAAGTAAAAATATTATAACGTGTAAGAAAAATTAAAATAAAGTATTAAAAAAAACATACTACAATTTAACAGAAACCACATAATCTGTAGGTATTTTGAGTTCTACACAACTGTAATGTGATGCTATATTTTGTAATATTAATTGACTAGAAGATAATATGACATTAAAGGAGACTTGTTAACAATTATCCAAATGCTTATATAGTGTTTTACAGGAGTTAAAAGTGAAGGCTTGCTTAGGTATTGCAAGACACATTTCTAGAGATTGAAAGAACATTCAAGAACACATAAGATGTCAAATGTATTAAACGTTCTTAAGCTTTCTTAAATTTGTATTTTAAAACCCAAAATTGAGCTAATATATATTTATAAAATTTCGAAAACTAAATAAATATAAATGTTTATTGTACGTAATACTATTATTTGGTATTACACAGTTGTAGTGAATTCATAACATACGTCTAACAAAACATATTTTTTAATACAGTACAAAAATTGAATCTTTGTTTTTCAAAAATAACGTAACATAAATAAAAGGCACGCAATAATACAATGTTTAACAAGAAAAAAAAAAGACTAGTGGCTTGCTATTTATAACAAAAATGTAAAATGTACAATTGCTCAATACCCAAAAAGGTATCAGTACCATATAGAATTACCATTGGCGAATTGTGTGTCCAATGGCGATTTAGCGTATAATACGAATTGATAATTATAACTAACAATAAATCCGCGCGAGTAAAAACGTATGTACAATTGTTACTTATTCGTTGCATCGTTCTTTTCTATTATAATAATAATTAAGCGATCATTAAAAATAGTTACCGCTAACAATATTGCGCGACCATAAACGGTTTATTATTTTGCAATTTTTTTTTTTAACGTATTATCTTGTACAATAATGATAAAATAATAATGGAACAGGTCGTGGTCGATTTCAACAAATTGTTCATATTAATAAAAAAAAAAAAACATTATATTTTTACAGTCGTTCGCCGCTAATGCAAGTGGTGATGTTGTAGTAAGCGTTGTCCGGGAACCGGTCGAGCTGAATGTAATCCGTTTCGGTGACCAACAGCTTGTCGAGCAGGTCGAGCAGCTCGCGGAAGTCGGGCCGCTCGTCCGCGCACTTGTCCCAGCAGTAGAACATGATGTTGTACACTTCGCGTCGGCAATGCTGAGGCTTTTCAAGCCGGTAACCGTCCCGGATGCGTTTCATCACGTCGGCCGCGGCCATGCCGGGGTAAGGCGTCGAGCCCAGCGTCACTATTTCCCACATGAGCACGCCGAATGACCAAACGTCCGACTTGGCCGAGTACATGTTGTCGAAAAGAGATTCGGGCGCCATCCACCGGATGGGCAAACGGCCCTCAGACTTGCGCTCGTACACCCGACTGGACGCCACGTCCCGGGCGAACCCGAAGTCCGAAATCTTGCACAGCCTGTCGTCGGTGACCAGTATGTTCCTGGCGGCCAAGTCGCGGTGGATGATCTGCGCAAAACAATAAATCAAACATTTTAGTGCTACAACAATCGTTAAGTCCACCGGCGGCAATCGCTCGGCTGACAATGAACTTCAGACGACCGGTTGTGTGGTCAACGCCATTAATTAAGAACCACAAAGTCAGGCAATACAAAAAATAATCCGACATTGTGTAAAAATAAACAGCTGTTGTAATTAGGGATAGTCCATTAGGAACATTAGTCCATTACTAGGAAAGATAACATATTAGTATGAAGCATTAAAGTAGAGGTTTTTAACCGATTTAAAAAAAAAAAAACGGAAATCTGGCATCTGGGATTTACTTAGTGTTTTACTCGGACGTGCGTTTTAAATTATAGCACTATAGAACGACCAAAAGAAAAAATCTAGTAATTAGAGTTGATGAAAATGATGCACGAAAAAATATGCATTGCTAACTATAGAAAGAATTTACTAACGAGAGTTCAAAATATTATATTACATCCTTTTATGAAGGCCACCTAATGCGTAACGGACTTTCCACTCGTAGCAGTATGTTATTTTGTTGTGTACATAATTGTAATGTACATTTTTGTTTAGTGTACTCGAAATAGTACACACGTGAATACTTCAAAATAACAATTCAAGTCAAGAGCAATAGGAAATTACTTAAAATGATTATACAGCTCAAGAACGGCAAAATGGACTATAAACAGTTTTAGGAAATCTATTAGAATTCAAGAGTATCCAAGATACTTACATAGGTATTATTTATGATAACTATTTCATTCTCTATAACACTTAAAGGCACATGGCCGTGGTACCTACTCTTATTAATGGATTCTAGGTGCGAACGACCTAGTTGGCAGTTATACGTCATATTTTGTATTAAATATATATACATATACATTTAATACAAGAATGAAATGTGGTCTATTGAAAAAATAAAAAAGATCTGCAATGTGTCCTGGACAGAATTGAACGCGAATAAAACATTTTAGCGTGGTCTATATTTTCATCGTGTTTTTATTAATTTTCTTTTATTAATCGCTCCGAACGCATGTTTTCCGGTTTTCGACCTGCCGTTTTTGTTACGCTTCTAAATTAAAAACGCATTTAAGGTGTATCGGTTTCTCAAACACACCAGATAGTGGGACCATCAGCCTTAGCGGTGTTCGGGACGTTTGCTGCAATGTCGGACATTGCCCTCGCTATTCAATGATTCCGCACAAAAATAAAAAAAAAAAGAAAATAAACGCATTGCGGACACACGGTCGGTGATAATAACGCTCAGTTCGGTTTAAACCAAAATAATAATAATAAAAAAAAAGGATTTTCCCTAAAAAAAACACGGTTAAACGGACACACGCCGTCAATCGACACGTCTCGTTCAGTTTAAATTTTTTTTATTTAAGCTCGTGCAAGGAATACAATAATTCTGATCACGATCCATCGCCTACGGGCCTACTCCCTCGCATGGCTAAAATTTTAATAATAAATAATACTGTTGATGATAATACATTATATAATTACCGCGGGAACTGAATAGGGCCACTGACCTTGCGGTGTAATTCTCGACGAGGAAGTCTCTCCATAGTCGGTCGGTTCCCCGTGCCTATTGTGCACCCTATTTATTTTTTATTTTTGTCTTGTCGACCGACCGTGGTAATTATTATTACTTGAATTCCACAACGGCCGCCATTTAAAATCCCGAAGCATTGTCAGTAACGAAAAAACAGAAATAGACGAACAATTAAGGGCATCGCTCTCTTCGACTAGGTGGTCTTACTCTTTGGACGAGAGGTAAAACGTTTATTTCTAGTTGACTGTCTTCGGCAGTTGTTTAGTGGGTCGAGTGCATCGGACACCAGGATCTTTAACGCGATAAATAAACCTCGTGGTCAACTGTACCTTACCCAAAGACATTGCGAAGTTAGGATATTATAATATACCAGTATTGGGTATCGTGGAAAAATCTCCTTGGTATTTTATCTATGAACAAAATTAACCGAATAGATTTCAACGAGGACTGAATTCCATAGTGGCGGTAAAAGGAAATATTAAAACGTTGATTCCTTGGCAATGGATAAAAACAAACGCATTTTTGATGGTAAATGCGGATAAAGATATCAACGGGACACTGATGAATTTGTGTTGTGAAGAAAATAAAGTTAATTATCGAAGTCGACGTCTCGTAATAAGTTCAATGTACCATACCCCTTTCGAAGACAAGAAGTCCATTCCTTTGGCGATCTGATAGCAGAACATAATGAGCTCGTGCGACGTCAACGAACTCGACCCGTGGGTGTTCGTGTAGTAAGTGACACCGCGAGAGTTTCTCAGAACGCTTTGCAGTTTGCCGAGTTTCGCGTACTCCATGACAACGAACAACGGGTCTGTGAACACAAAGTTGAACGTCAGCATTGCAATAAGCGCAGAGCTATCGAATAAACCTAACCTCTCTCGGTACAACATCCCAACAGCTTGACGACGTGCGGGTTTGGCTCCAGGGACTTCATGACTTGCAGCTCTTGCACCAGGTCCAGTCTTTCGCGTTCGCCCGCGTTGTCCTTGAGCGTTTTGACCGCGACGGTCATGTTGCCCTTGAACCCTGAAAATGATCGAAAGGTCAAAGCTAGCAAAATTCTAGTACCGTTTCGGAGCTCTGCAGGAACAGCCGCCGAATAACACCGATGTTACTTACCGACAATGTTGTACGCTTCGCATTT
Organism: Adelges cooleyi; assembly: GCF_023614345.1. Lineage (NCBI taxonomy): Eukaryota > Metazoa > Arthropoda > Insecta > Hemiptera > Adelgidae > Adelges > Adelges cooleyi. The sequence continues at coordinate 12,590,176 of NW_026096579.1, read as the reverse complement.
CCACACTTGGCCGAAACTGCCCTCGCCCAAAATCGAGCACACTCTTATGTGGTGCCTAGGAATCTCCCACGGGTCCACGGCGATGGTGTCCTTGAGCGTCGACTCTTTGCCGCTGTATTGGCCGCGCCCCGGATCCGAGCCCCAGCTTTCATACCTGGTGAAAGCCCTGGGTCCGCTCCAGTGGTGCATGACCATCGGATCGTCCGTTCTCGAGCTGTTCATTTTGCCCTGTTTCAACGTCGTGGTCGATATTAATTACAAATAAAGCTACACCGTGTACCGCGGTGATTTGTTCATTTTGTTTTACTTACGATAGAGTTGACTTTTTTCGACTTGACTTTGGTGGTGAACAATCTTTTCCGGAACATACAAGCCACCACGCCGGCCGCCGTCAGGAAAATGGCGGCCACCACAATGGGCACGAGTGCGAGGACAAGATGGTTTTGCACAGGTTCCTGGGTGGTGACGGTGGGCGGGCTGACCACGGTTTCCGACACGTTCTTGGCCGTGTCATTTGACTGTTTAACTATCGGTAAGATGGCTTGGGTGGAGGAATCGAATAAAGGCGGCGTAGTGGGTTCTATGGAAATTGACGTTTGAGTCGATACGGACGTTTGCGTTGGCACAGCCGCCTTTGGTAGCGTAGGAACTTTAGGAATCGGCGACGTGGCCACAGTCGGTCTGGCAGGTGTCGTCCTCGAAGGCGCCGGCGGTTTGTTTTGCGGGGGGAAAACCACCGGGAAGCCTCCGTTGATTGGCGGTGGCGGTCGGAACTGTGACGATAAGAAATTGGTCGGATGGTTGTTTGGCTTCTTACCTCCACCGCCGCCAGGTCCTTCGATTTTGGCCCAAACTTGAGTTTTAGACGTCAGATGTCCGTCGTTTATCGTTACGTACAAGTATATGTTTTTCCCTTCCTGTAAATGAAATAGTAAAATACAAATTATTAGTGCAAACGAAAAACGTATCCCAATTTACAGTGTTAATTTTGTACATTTAACGCACAAACGCTTAATAACTAAGACGAGCTGCTCCAAATTCGTACAAGAATTATATTAACGATTGTTGTAGATATGTGAATTTCATCAATTGCCAGAAACCAGGGATATACTCAGTAAAGAGATGTGTTGTGCCACACATTATGAACACATTAACATATATGTATACCTACGTATCTAATTTAGATCTAAGAAGAAGTGTTATAGTAAACTAATTAACTCAGATTAGTAACAATGAATTACTACAAAGCACGTAATTTTTCTTCGGCTAACAATAAATTATAATGTATAATATAACATGAAGTGTTTTTTTATAGATAACATAACATTTTATGGTAACTGTTATCGATGAGTACATTGCAAATGAAATATAATATAATACTTATAAATTATATTGTTTATAGTATATTTTAACTAATATAATAAAATATTTATCTTTTGCTTAAACAATCGAAGAGACAAGAACCAAAAAGTGTACTCCTACAAAGTTTGACAGGAGAGCAAAATGAAAATTGTATTTTAAATGTATTCTTGGTAGGTGTTAATTAGTTTGCTTGAAATCTCTTTCAAAAATTGATGACGAAAACTCGTTTTTAAAAATATTTCACTTCTACTCTATATGTTCTTTTGACCCTATTTTTGTTATTAAACGTACTCACAATCTAACTGCGTTTAAAGATTTATTTCAACTTTATAAGTTAGATTTAATTGTATTGAAGAAAACTAGAAGACATTCCTTTTCTTAGCTTTGTATCAAAACTAATAAAGAAATGTAACCCGTTAACTTATTATTGATAATTAATGCCGTTAAAATTAGTAATAAATAGTTATTAAAAATTGTCATGGCATTAAACATAAATAGAAATAGATGTAAATGGATAACCTACCATTTACAACTTTTATAATTAACTAATATAGTAATATCAAATGTTCAAAATGTATTTAATTAATTTTGTATTAAAATCTAGAGATAATCAAGTCTATAAAACATTTTCAAGTACAAATCTAATTAATCATGTATTTAAGTACCAGCTTAAATAATATTAAATGTCTATTAACTACTCGTACGTTGATAAAACTGATATAAATAATTATAGAACACCTGGTTATACAGAGTGATTAATTAAGGATGACACTAATTTTCTATTAAAATAATTACAATTTAGTAGTTTTTCTTTTTGGAGATAATTTAGTTTTAGGTTTAATATGTAGACTGGTTGACAACCAGTTTTGGATAATTAATTTTTGAACTTATTAAAGTTTAAAAAAAAGGAAAAAAAGTGGATTGCGGTAGAATAATGCGCGAAAATAAAAATAATTGTCTGTCCTAAAAATTAAATTTTAATAAATTTATAAGCAATCATCCAAAGCTGGTTAGCTAATAGACCAATCAAAATGAATGACCAGTCACAGTTAGAAAAATTAAATACATACGTCATCATTTAAGTGTCAAAATTTGTTAGAGCTCTAGAAAACACATTAAATAGTAAATATTATTAGTAATTTTGTAATACTATAAAAATAGCAATCACAAAAATATTTTCAAACAAAAAACTTACAAAGTTATTATAGTTTATTAGCAAAAATTTCTTTTTAAAAAACGAGTGACTTATCTTTAATGTACTACCCTGTATATGGTATTAACTTTAAAATAAAATAACAGCAATAATTATAATAGCATAACAATACTAATGAAATAATGGCTTATTGAGTAATAATAATAATAACTATGATAAATTAAATTCGAATGTACAAATAATAATATAATGACATCCGCAATCAAAATAGTAGCTACTGGGTTTGTAAGGTTTAAATTTATAGGTTTTTCTTTTATGCGCTTTATCGAAATACTTGCACGGTAGATAAAAAGGACGGCTTAATTACACTAATGGAAACGTCAATTAAAACATCGGTTTTTAGAATTCATAGAATAAAAAACAAGGCTTGACGTCGGACACTATAATTTATATACTTTACTAACGCTCCACCTCCACTAGTTTCCAAGCTAGAGATTTCTTGAACTGGTCTCATAGTCGTGAAAAGTTATGGCATATGTATACTTTGACGAGGAGATAAATGTTCGGATTACATATATACAATTTAGAGTTTGAAGTAAGCGATATTTAAAGGTTTTGAATTACATCCCAAGGAAAATAACTGTATAGTTAATCGCATGCATACAGCATGCATAAGTTAAAAAACAAATCATATTATACGATACGATTTGATTCTGTAATCGATGTAATGCAATAAAAAGAATAAGAACTAATCGATTATTTTTAGACGCAAAATCACCATATTAATATGCCTGGAAACCAATTATTTAAAAAAAAAAAAAATATATATATATATATAAATTCAATTTTATTTTTAATCAATATACTTCGACTAAACTCAAACACGTGTCAACGTATTACTTGTAGTTCGATTAATTTAATAGTTAAAAACTGGTTATAGACTATAGACCATCTGACCATGTAAAACATATTAAACAGTTTTTTTTGTTTCGTAAAGAAAAAATATAGTTTTTATACATCTTAAGTTATTTTATACAATTACTCTTTCAAATGATACCATAAACATACACACATTTGTAACATATTTTTAGTTACATTAAGTTTTTTTTTTTTAATTTTTAAATCATGGTTTGTGCAGTCGTGTACAGATTAAATTCGTTGTAAACGGTGTTATTTATAATAATTCAACGATTCTATTTTTTTTAAAGTCGTTAAAAATGTTAATCTACTGTGTTGACGATAAAGAGCAAAAATATTATAATATCTAATACATATTTTATTGGAGGAAATTGTTATAAAATGCACACGGATAATGAACCGGAAATTCTCAAGCAACTATCCATCTATTGTAACCGTTATTGTTATTTTGACTGTAGGATATACAATGTCTACTAGCTAACCATCTTATCGCTATAATGTAATACTTTATACTAATATCGCCGTCATCGGCATCGTTATACATTACCTTGGTAGTCAAAGACGTGTTGGTGGTGACTCTCCCGTTGCTGTCAATGGCGAACGGTAACGGTTCTTCGCTTTCCTGGATGATGTTGAATCCCGTGGAATGTTCCAGACCGTATTGCAGGGTCTCGTTGCCGACGTCCGACACCCGAACCCGGGCCACAACGGTTCCCACGGGAGCCGTCGAGTCCACCACCCAATTGCGATCCACCCATATTGTAGGCGGGCTGCCACCGATCAAATCACCGAGTCCTGCAAACCACAATACCGTCAGTTATGTTTTGTACAAGAGTATTTTAGTATTGCTCGACTGTTAGACAATATGAGGAGACACCCCCTGCGATCCTTTTGGGAGGGGGGGGGGAGTTTAAGCTTTCGAATTTTGACTTTAAATTCAAAGGTCGGTTCGAACCCGGCTGGTAATAAATGACGCGTGAACCGTAACGAAACCGGACTGCTGACGGCGGCCGTAACGTGTCGCACTAAGATTATACGCTTTCATTGTGAACGGGAAAAGATGGCGATTTCAGAGAAAAACGAACGGTGTAAGAAAGAAAATTATGTCGTTTTCAAAAAAAAAAACCCGTGTTATATATTATATTATATATATATATATATATATATATATATATACGGATATATCCGTGTATTGTTCATTAGCCGATGGAAACTCGCGCTCATGTAATCATAATACAGCGTAATATTTTTTTCGTTGGGGGAAAAGGCCGATGGCGTATTTGTTTTTGTTTCTCTGCAAGAGTAATATTATTACAAAAAAAAAAAAAAAAATAATAAATAAAAGACACACGATATATTATTATAACGACGTATATAGTGATTGTCAACACGGATATGTTATTTACCATGCAGATGTTTGATTTTATGTAACAAAATTGTCTTAGCGGTTTCCTGCTGGAGGCGACAGAACGACGACGTTCATATTTCGTATACTCGGTTTCTATGTACAAAAACGTACTCACAATATATCATAATGCTATTTTACTTTCAAACGTTTCGCAAACGTATACAATACACGGTGTCTTGATTTGTTGCCTAGGTACACACATTTTTCGTTGGCAAGATGGATTTTTGTTTTTAAATCAATTTGTTTACACCGCCAGGCGCCAAATTGGATATTTTTGTAGGTTTTATAATACACACGATGACCACTTACGCTTTATCCGAATGCAACATAAACGTTGTATTGTAAATCACGGGTAGGTACAAGTTAGCCAACGTGTGTATAATAAATGAAACATAAGGCAACCAAAATAAAAAGTTGTTGGATAGCGTTACAATTATTAAAAGTATTATAACGGCGATAGGATACGGTTTTATATGCACCAGTACAGCTGTTTGTTATTAGCATAAATCGCATACTGACTACTTAATTATCATTGAACCGGTGGTTATGCTTTCTGATTGGGAAATGTACAGAGCACAATGCTGTAAAAGAGTTACTTTCACATATTACCATTTCACGATTTACTATTGCAGTCTTGTCGGCGGTTGCACACAATTTCTTTATTTCATATCATCTATTGCCTACGAATTTTTAGAATAAAAAAAAAAGAAATATCCAGACGAATAAGATAAGTACACCATACAATAGAACACTTTTCCTCTGTAATAACTATTAATATACACAGTGAATGATTACGTGTGTAGATTATCTGATTCAATATTATTTTGGCTTTTTTTTCCTAAATATTTTAATTTGTTGTATTATGTATGTAGCGAGTGTTTTTTCGATTAATATGGTTTATGTTAAATCATAGATGCTAAGACAGTGTCTTACGTTCAGCTGATTATTTTGTAGACATTTTCATATAAAATATACACGGTTATGTTCAAACAGTAATACCAGAAGAGAATATGAAGAATATAAATTTGTATTTGGAATCCTTTGTGCGAAAAATTACTACAATTACTACAATATGATCTAATTGCTATAATTTTAAAACATCTATATATATTATTACAAATTAGTTTGAATAATACGTTTGGTGAGTTCTCTAGTTTTCAACAGGTTACTTATTTTATAAATTAAACTCAACGAGTTCAACTGGTTTGTTTACAAAATATGAAGGCCGTGCACTACGAATGTCAAGTAAAATGAACAAATTACTACCGCCTATGAAACTTCTAAGCATAACTTTGATTAATAAGGCAATAACAGACACATTATTCAGACATTATATAAGTTTCTTGTCATGGTGTGCTTAACATAGTATAATAATACATGTATTCTACTTATGGCGTGGCGTCTGTGCGTTCAACTAGATAGTAATGGCGTCTAATGGCCGACAGTTAATAATTATTATCGCTGACTGTCAGGAAACATAGTATGGAAAGACTATATGAATCTTCGGCGGCACTAGCAGAAATCATATTACCACTAATCGTCGCGTAACGAAGATGGTTATTTTAAGAGGATTAGCTTGTAGGAATTCTCACAAGTCATAATATGGTATTTTCATATCAAAAGATTAAACTAATACCGACATAGTTTTTAACAAAAAGCTTTAGTTAATCCGTCTCGACCATCAACTCTCCCTTTTGCATTTTTAGGACTCCCAATCGTCGTGGACCTAATCGTTCGAAAGTCTCAAACTCGAGAGTTTCTGCGTTTTCCAGCTTTTTCGCACATACTATGACAATATCTCCCGACTTATATTAAGTGCAATACGACCGCCGTTACCAGTCATGATCTTAACAATAATATGGTTGTTGTCGGTCGACCGGTCCGAACCGTACACGGTATGTGTGTATACTTGCACACAGTAAGAATTACAATTAATTTCTCGTGAATTATTATGGCGTACCATTACGGTTTTCTCTTTGAGCGCAGTCATTGTTTGCACGGTCGATATATCAGTGTCGAACGGTCGATTTTCTTCATATTATCTATAGTTGACGAGGACGGAAAGGATCGTCAAAAGACTCAGTTATAATATGTAACTGTATAGCGCATGATAGCATACCACCAAGAATGATGAATGCGTGCCGTTCTTGTGCGCTCAAGTCATCATCAAGACGTCTGTCATAGAACAACCAGTGGTATTTTTTAAAGTGGCATTTTCTCTAGTTTTTGAGGTTGTCCACATTAGAGTGCAGTCGTCGCTGGGACCTTGCGAGGTCGTTAATCCCGACAGATACGTTTGTGTACTCGCCGGTACTGTTTTTTAATAAAAAAATAATATAATATTATCCTTCGTACGCTCCTACGCACGTGTTATCCTTCAAAAAACGTTTATTCCGCCGAGAAAGCTTAAAGTATTGCTGATAATCCTCCCCACCCCACGTCCACTGACGATTGCTGTAATAAGAAGCACATCAGACTCTACTAAGGTGTTCACCTTGGCATCGTCCTATCTGCCGACGTACGGATTTCATGATAATAGTCACCCGGATACCTTGTTGATAATATTATTATTGATTAGACAATGTATTTTTTTTTTCCCAAATCACGTTTATGTAATTCCTTTGTATTGTGTTGACTAACGAATCGACATACTCGGAGATTTCGGATAACTATTGTTTGTCCGATTATTATATTTGTAATGTTATTACAACCGTTTTCTTTGGCAACAGTTACAGAATTGTTGAGACGTTCAACGGGATTTCGTCGTTGTCATCAGACGACCATAAATCCTTTCGGCTCCAATAGGATGTCATGTTTGTTAAAAGGTTTTTAATAAAAATATTTGTGAATGTATCCAATCTGATGAATATTTTTTTAACGCGTGGATGCATTTCCACCCGTTTTTTTTTTTATTATGTGCGTTTATTCGACCGGCAACAAAATCGGCATTAACCGTATTTCCTGTGTTTTTAATTATTGTTATTAATATTATAAGCAACGTATAATAAAATATGTTCTTGACTGGATTCGGTCCATGATTAAAAAGTGCTTCCAAGTTATTATCCGCTGTAAATTGTATGTAGTGTAATGTTTCAAGTGAGTAATTTCTTGTCCGGTTTTTTATTATTATCATTATCACGAGCTAAACGGGTTGAACGATAAAATAAACTGATTCGAACCGATTTTACAAAGAGAAAGGTTAATCTAGACACTAACATTTATATTTAATGTATTGGTTTCCATTTTGATGGAAAAAAAAGAAGTAGAAAGCTACTTCTTATCAAAACTTGAATATAGTCGTTATTGATTGTTATTTTTAAATCATTATTATCGATATCGTTTAATAATATTTATAACTTTTATTTTTGACCATGAAACGACTTCCAATGCTTTCCAAGGCTGGTTAATACAAATTTCAATAAAAAAAAGACCTGCCAATTTTATACTCAATTCTTCTGATCATGAAATTATTTTTCGTAACTAATAGTAAATATGTTTATTAAGTACAAACTTCCTTATAAATACTTTTGATATAATGTTTAATAATTAAACCTTTTAAGACTTGAGCCATTAATGCAATGTTAGCAATATACTTGCACGTTACGTGTGTGTCCTTCAGGTTCTTGCAATTATAAAATTTAAATAAATATATTTATATGGTTAATTGAAGAAAATAGTCGTTAAACTGCGTAGTAACGGGAAATAGTCGATCTATTAGAGGCCACAACATGTTTATTGTACAATATAATATTTTATACTCAACGATCGATACTCAATCAGCGCATATTATGATATTATTATTGTCGTTTTGATCATTTAGATACTTTCTACGAAGTAATAAAATCCAAAATTATTGAGACAAGAACGTTGCGTTCGGTGTTGTTATTTATTAATAGCGCTTTAAGGCAAACAGAGAAGTTGTTGGAAATCGAACCATTCGAAACGCGCTACTTTATATATATTATAATGGTGTCACATAATTTGATTATTATTTTACTGAGACATTTTGAGCGCCATAGTTTTGGAAAACTAGGTTTATTTGTTTGCAACACAAAATAATTTGCTCTGCGGTATTGCCGAACGGATTGCGTAACGGAATAGCGGGTGGGACGCAAGTGAAATCGTCGGCACAGTGATAAAAAGTGTGGGTTAATATTTGTAGGTTTCGATTTGGGCAAAAGCACAGCGGACCATCGATAATTGCCAACGGTAATAACAAATATTATTATTGTCTAAGAAAAATAGCTCAAGACCGCGTTTACCTGGGCCGGCAAAGAATACAGCAGCAGCGACAATGGTCACCGGTATCCATTTGACCGCAATGGTCGCGGCTGCCGCTGTCCTCATCGCTTTGCCGCGTTGCAATGGTCGCCTGCCGAACTGTGTTTCTTCGGGCACACCATAACGCGCGCGCGCACACACACACGCAGATATTACTATTATTACAATTATTATTATTATTATCACATTCGTCGAAATCACTCCGCAAACACACTTAACACTTTCGGTTCACACCACAAGACGTGGTCTGTGGAAAACAACACCGTACACAACAATAATTGTTGTTACACTCGCAACACACACCAGCGCGCGAAAACGATAAAGTTCATAATAATTGAACAAACGTAAATAGGAAGAGAGCGATATTAACGCGCGCCGTTGTCGGCCATATTGAATGCGACTAAGCAGAAATCTGACCCGTACAGACCAGCGTACGTTCCCCTGTGGAACCGACTAACCGTGAACACCGGAATACCTATTGCGGGCGAGCGCGGCTGCGACGGCGACGACTGCTGCCGCCTGGTAGTACCGACAGAGTTACCTGACCACTTTCTATCCACAAGACGTCTCCCACCATTATGTTTTGCTATCCTACGCCGTCGTGATCTTCGCCGTCGAGGAATTTCGGTCGTACACGGCGATCGCGGTTCGACGATTCAAAGCCAAATACACAATACACAACAACAATATATTATTATAATGTACAGCTACGGTAACGCGTAGAACGGAATACACGCCAAGAGCCGTATAGTTAGTATACTTGTGACTTGTCTATGCGTTTGAGTGTACCGTGGCTCTTTCCTGCGGCACATACTCCTCCAACCCGCGGCCGTTCATTGCAACCGGTCGTCTAAGTTTCCCAGTTACATAACAATAACGTGTACTTACTTTTTGTCATCTTATTGTTATGAACGCGTTAATACGGGAAAAATGAAATAATTTAACAAGTCCACCGCCACGAGTACCGTATTCGGTACTCGTGTGGTTTGTATGCTAGGCTTAAGGTTTTTAAGCATATATTTTTTTCAGAGGCTTTCAGTAACAATATTGGTACTCGCACCCAGGCTTTGGGTTTTGGTACACAGTTTTATGTGGCCCACGTGTACTCACGGCGCTTATGACCGTCACAACAAAATTAGCTCGGCCGTCAACTTTTATTTGTCGAGTTTGCTCGACAGCTATTTGCGAAGAAAAATTCAAAATTACATTTTTTGCTAACTTCTAAGTACTAATATGGTAAATATAGTGTATCGATAAAAATAATCATGGAGTTTTTTTCCAAATGGTTTTATGGGACGCTACACACCCATGTATAAAGGAGTGAATTTTAAAGTATGTACAGGCAATTTTTGACAAAATCTTAATTTAGACCATAAACCGTAGTGTAGACTCATCAACAAACCAATGACTATTCTCTTCAGGTTGTCTTTTTTTATCACTTTAAAATCTATAGAAAAAAGTATACTTTTTTTTACCATAAAAATAGTCTTATGCGAATCAAAACCAGTGTCTTGGAATTGTTGAAAAAAAAAAAAACTTCCACAAAAATGAAGAAAACTTTATTTGCGCCTAAACGTGTTAAAATAATTTGAAAAAATCCATTCATTTTAAGTAATTAAAAAAAAAAAATTAATCCTAAAATATAAGAAATGTATAGAAAAAAATTATAATGCTCAAAAATAGATAATATTCTTTTCTATTTTTCTATGAAAATTTGGTAAATTTATTACAATCAGCCTCTATTACTACTATAAAGAAGTACCATTACAATAATCTCGCAAACTCTGTATTTATACTACAAATTAGGTAGGTAGGTCCTCTTAAGTATGTATAGTAAAACAAAAGAGTTAAATTACTGTTTTCCTAAACTTTTAACTCATAATATTAATGTATTACCACAGTATAAACTATTCTGTGTTATTACTATTTCATCGTCCTCTTTCATTTTATATAACATTACATGAGACAATGTTATTATTTGTTTTAAGCGGATATAAAAAATTATTTGATTTACCTTTATGTAAGGTTCATTGACATTGTCCAGTGTATGTAGATAAGTGATAGTATTTATGTTACTGGTGTCAAAAAATAATCGTCTGTTAAAAGAAGAAAATTGCACTTGGCCTGTGGAATATAATATATATTATAACATACCTCCATAAAAAAGCATTCACAATAAAATTTATGAAATATCCGCTCATAATATTTGAACCATAAAATATATAACTTGTTATAACTGTTAAGATAATAAAATATATAATAGTAATATATACTAAGTATTATTTAGTTGCCGTTTCCAGTTCTCTTAACTAATAACAAAATGCATTTATTCATAATGTTGTTAACAGTATTATTCGCTCCAGAGATCTTGATATTTTTAAATTGTCTAGTTTTGTTGTTTTTAAATTAAAAATATTTTAAGGAAAACATATTTTTTCATTGGACATTTTTAAAGTGTTTTAAATGTCTCGAAAGACACTTAAGTTATGGTATTACTTTCTTTGTTTCAGAGAAAGCTGTTCAATGACCTTGAAAGCAAACATGAAAAATGAAAAGGCAACCAAATGTTCGTATACATTACATAATCTATTTAGAGAAACAGAGAAAGTGTCCTCAAGTTAACCTAAAATAAAAAAGTATGCCACAAAAGAAAATCGCCAGTACATATATAAATACAATATGTAAATATAAACGTGACCAAAATACTTAATAAAGCTTTGCGAATTTTACAACGAATTCACGAATAGTATGTGTAATATATGAATATATTCAAGAAAACAATTATATTATATGTTTAATGTAATATTATGTATATTAAGTAGTACAAATAATGAAATTTTATTTTTATGAAAAAAAAATAATAAGAAAACGCGATAGTATAGCGTTATAACGCCGTGGTGTATGAAGTAATGCAACTACATGTACCTACCTACATACTATAACAAGCGTATAGTCTTACAACAAAAACGGCGTTTTACTATTTAACGTTTACAATGTCAAATGATAAGACCAGTTTATAAATTAAGGAAATTCAATAAATTATTTTTATGTTAAACGGGAGATTTTTTTTATTATAATAAATATATTTATTGTTTTACAGTCTGTCCAGTTCTGGCTTCTCCGTTTTGTTCTAAACCTCTGTCATTCTAGATAGATAAATTCAATTTTACATTTTACATATTTCCTAATTAAAAAAAAAAAATAGAATTGATGTGTTGGGTTTACATAATATTTTGTTTGGTAACCCAGTGTTGACTAAAGAAGTCCAAGTCATAAAAGAAGGATTTTTTTTCTTTTGGCAGCCTGCCTATTCTAAAATAAAACAAAATGCTAGCGACCCATAATCGTATTGTATAAAACAACTAGCAAAAACATTTTCAAAAAATACAAAATTGTTAAACTGATTAAGCTACATGAATGAGAAGAAAACATACATTTCAACCAACAGGGAATATTGTATTTAAAATTGTAGAAAGTGGAAACGAACAGGGTTGATCAAATGTCTATAATAATTTGTTACCATTATTCGTAATCAATAGTATAATTTTTCAGATACTAGTTGATTCATTCACACATAGCAACCTGGAAATTGGATACGGCACGAGTGTAGTTCTTCTTTTGTTTCTGGTCTTTCCATAATAATACAAAAAATTGATATAATTGTGTATGCTATAGCCTATAGCCCCACTAGATCTACATACTTTTAGACATTAAGTTATAAAACTTACCTAAAAAAGTTAAATAAAAGAAAAGTTTCCACTTCTTCTGACAATATTTTCTTGGGTTTTCAGAATATACCAGTACTATCACAATATAATATCAGAGTATTAAACGTAAGAAATATATGACGCAAATTGGGAAATAATTAGACTATTTTTAACACGTTCACTACCGCAGTACTTTTCAGGAAAAGCCAACTCAATTTAATCATATTGTATTATTAAAAACTCTAATTATAGTACATAGTTATCATCAAAATGTAAATAGAATGTGTTTTTTTGGCAAGTTTAAAACGTACGAGCTATCATATAGTCTTAGGTGTCTTAGGCAATAACGCAAACTACGAGTTATCTCGTAGTTGGCAGTCAACATGTTAATAAAGTGTTTATTTTAAATATATATAATTTGAAGAGTATGTACATTATTTAGGTGTTTTTTCGGTTTGGAAAGGGAAGAGCTGAATTTTTAAAAAATATTTAACTCGTTAAAGTACCTTTTAGGTACGATTTCTGATCTATAGACTTGCTACATGAAGAAATCGGCTCAACGGTTTAGCAATAACATGGGTCTATGCGACAAAATAGAAAAAAAATGGAAAATACATTGTAAAAACAATACTTTTTCAACACCACATCGAAACTAAAAGTGATAGTTTCTCCAGACACAAAAACACTATTTTCAAGTCCATTGTACCTTCTCAGCATCTCAGTGACCTCATACGTTTTTAAAAAAAGAGTAATTTAATTTTTTATCACGTATAAACTTGCAGTGGACATAATACCTGTCATATTAGATATATCTGTATAATTCGCTCTAAGTAATTGGGACTGTATGTCTGTATGTAATATATATATATATTTATAACTTTCGTTAGTCGTTCTATTTTAGAGTTTTGTTTGAACACATGCTTATGTGGACTCACACATATTTATACCATACGTCGGGAACTAACATGCTATATTATAATAATTATATTATACATAATATATTTACGTTTAAAACAACCATTGTGCCTATAACATTTTATTTCATAGCTCTTTTTTTTTACCAAAACAGTACGACCCAGTGTAAAATTGATAAAGTGAAAGTTTATATTTAAACATGTATTTCTGCTAATGAACACAATTATAAAAATTAAAATCATTAATCACCAAATATCTAGTCATAATTAATTCTTCAATGTCACGTGCAGATATGTTTAAAACAATCATAACTGTGTGTATATAACAACATCATCCAACGTGTAAGCATTATAGTAGAATAGATACCAAGTCCTATATATTGTAAGTCTTATAAAGCCAAGAATGCTCCTCATAATATTGCATAATGGGTCAACAAACTCTAGGAAAATCATATTATCGGTCGCTGACAGTTGTAGTTATTATGCTGGACAACGAATTCGCTAGGTCATATATAATATAATATAATATAATATATGTGTATTTATTTAAATAAAAAAACGCACAATAGTGTACTTTTTACAGTTAAGACAAATTTGTATGATCATAATTATACTTATTATCCATGTTTCATGCTTCAACAATTACAAAACACAGATTAAAGGTCCATTAAAAACGTTACAAGGCCACTGTCCATTAGATGGAATTATAAAAAAACACATTTGGTTATTCTATTTCATGGAAATCAAAAGTTTATGTCTCAAGTTCATTGACATAAATTATACACGTATTCAGTATTTAAGGTATTTTATTGTTAATATAGCTAATAGGTTTGAAACAGATCCAAGGCTACACATAGTAATAATTGTTGTCTGCATCTTGCGTGAAATTCTAAGAAAGTTAGTAAAAATAAATAAATATTGATTCTGATTACCTGTACACCATGACAACGAAAATTAATTAATTTCTTTACTATGGTTAGGTTGGTTAGGTGCAACCACGAATGTGACTGATAAGTGATCACGTTTATAAGACGGATGGCGATTTTGTTTTCAAACAACTTTAACCTTATGCACAAGCGGATGTAGGTCATAATATAAGAAATCAAGTGAGATGAATGGTAACAATGATTTAGGCTAATTAGTTCAACAATAATTATTATCAGTAATTTGTAAACGATAGCATTTTATATTTTTCAATAACAATTGTAATTTGTTGGTCTCCCGATAGTTTTTGATTAAAAAAAAAAAGTTTAAACACTTTATAATATAGCATAAATTAAATAATAATCTTATGAATTAGAGGTTTTATATTGTATTGTTAATTCATTATTCAAATTAAATTATTATTGTTACAGCTTTGACTTATAAAATAATAACCATAACTATGTTGATTACATATCAAATTAAGTAGAAGTTGATTAAAATTAAATTTATTAATAATTTAAAGTGTTGGCTTATGATTTTCTCTTGTAGTACAATATATCACTAAGTATTTTTAGAGCACGAGTCGTAGTTAAAGGTCGACCTTTGCGAAAACAATAACAGGTCATCTGTATCATAGACCAACGAGAATAACATTAAAATTAATGTCAAATATTTGTCGTCGAATATAATTTAATGGTAAAATATGTACATCTGAACCTTTTGTAATGTGTTTTAACAATTGTTAGATAAAAAAAAAACACATGCGTTAAAAGTCGAGAGCGGTGTAACATTCGTTGTAGTGTCGTTGACACCAAATTATTAGTCATTTTTTTTTTTTTTACAGGAAAAAATTAAAAATCAATAATCTCGTGACCATATTATTATTGTATGCATGTTTAATTATATAATTGCATGTAAAAAAGCAACGTGAGATGTAAAACGTACACGGTATTCACTATTTACTTACAATTAGTTGCGAAAACCATCCTTACCTGCTGGCAGACCATAGATCACGACTCACGTGCCCCACGACACGTGACAAGTGGTCGACCTCAGTCTTTCTCTCCGAGAATAAAACCACCTCTGTGTACTTACTTAATGAAATATGCAGCGGGGCAGAATTTTATGAATACGGAATAAGCATAATGAATAATCCTCACTGTTGTCGCGTTCTGTACGGCGATAGCCGATAAAGGGTTATGTAATGACTTAGTTTAGTTTTGTATATAGATAGCGATTGCAATTTGTCTACCGACCACCAAATACTCTACATTTATTTTTTAATGAGCTGTATTTGTTGAAATAAAAATAAATGTAGATTAAATTTAAGTTGCAAGGTTTTTAGAATCCCAAGCTCAATGCAACAGCTGTACTCTATTGTGCTTTAATACGACCAACTTATAAGGATTTTTAATCTGTGTTTTTCCCTACCGGAAAATCCTTGAACTGTAAGGATACCACTCTTTGGAATATTCCACAAAAATGTCATAATTCAAAAATATATCTATAAGCAATTAGTAAAAGTAAAAGTAGTATGGGGTAATTTTTTTTTCTTCAAATTATTTGCAAATTTATTAAACACATTGGACCTTGAGTGTTTCTTTTGTAAGACCGACTGCAATGTCAGAGGTCTTATTGTAAATTTATGAAGATAAACAAAAACAATAACTGGTTTAAGCCATAGTAAAACATTAGTACACGCAATAGAGTTAAAATTTTCCGTATTTGTGTTCATATGGCACAGACAGTAGAGTAATAATTTGTTATTTTATAAATTATTTCATTATTATTAATACGTATATTAAAACTGAGGAAGTCGTAATGTTCAATAAAACAAGTTTTGTTTAAGTTTACAGTCGAAATATTACAGTTCCGTATTTTACATTACACATAACTAATATTACTATAACTATTAAAATATATTAATTACACATACAGATAAATAAATAATATTATCTATATCCGTATTTGGCTGTTCATCTGATATTTCCAAAACTGAAAACAGTTGGATGTTGTCAAAGAAATTAAACGTTGGTTGAAAAATTTAAACTGCCTTTGGTTTCATTTAAGTTTAACTGCATTTTTTTTAAAAAATAATTTTTCAATATATTATGTATTATAAATATTGATATAATAAAAATTATACTTTATTAGTTAATTCTGTGAAATTAATAATGTAATATTGTTTAAATAAAACTACAAAAAAGGCAGGTGCATAGGTCATAGTTAGACAAACACGTACTTAAATATACGAGTCATTCATTGATAACCTGTTCATCAATATACATTCAATATTATAAAATATATTAATATGTTATATTTGTAATTGAGTTCATGGCTTTTGGTTCTTCTTTAACATACAAAACGCATACGAAGAAATATACAATTTTTGTAGCTCAATTTGGTATTTTCAAGATAGATAAATAAATTCGTGTGGCATTATTGACCGGGATTATAGCTAACTTGGTCCTCACCGGTCGGCCTAGTGGTGTGGTTTGCCGCTAAAAACCCGGGTGGTCACCCATCCGGGATCAAGCGGTACCAGTCGCAGCATAACCTCAGGCGCCTTGCGGCAGCTGCGGTGTCCACTGCGCCACACCGTACCAGTTCAAGATAGATAAGATGCTGTAATGAAATGTGAACTTCTAATTTTGATTAAAGTAGTCATTATAGTTGTTAGTATTAGAACATGGTAGTCATGGGTGTTACAAATTAATTCAAGGGTTTTCAGTAATCAAATTTAAAAATCAGATTAAATTAAAAGTAAGTTATTTCAGAGTTTCTTTTAGTGAAAAAAAAGTATTATTGTAATTTTAAACAGATATAAAAACAAATGTATAGCCTTTGTAGGTTAATATTACAACTTAATATTATTATATTTATACAATATGATTTTAAAATTAGCTACATTATTATTAAGACTCGTACATTTGAACTAACTTAAACTAAAATAATTTTATTTTTATTATTATTATTTTATAAGTTCCGAAATAACAGTTATAATACGCTAATTTATATATTATTTTAAAATCGAGGTTTGACAAGAGATTAAAAGTTAAAATATATTATTAACAAAATGTTGTTAAAGTATTATCAAAGTACAGAGAATAAAATTTAAAATATAAGTAAAACATTGTAAATATTTTCATAATACCTTAGCAACATTTTGTAAATAATATTATTGAACATTTAATGCGCTACTAATACATGATTTTAAAGTATTTTAAATGTATTAAAACTTATTGACATTTATAAAATATAAATATTTGTGTGGCTTCAGTAGTAAAATATAAGTAAGTACATTAGTACATAGTATTTAACATTTCTTCTTGAAATGAGTAGGATTTATTTTGCTGTTCAAAGTACATTCAAATATTTTATTGAACTTTTTTTCTTCGAAAGATTCTTGTTAGTAGTTCTTAATCACTCGAATATTAATTTACACTAGTTTTAGAAATTTAAAAAAACTTGACATGTACAATATTCCACTATAATCATAACTATAGCGGTTCGTTTAACATTAAAGTTTGTACTGTTTAACACTGATATTAAGCTAATGCTGTGTGCATTCGTTTGCCTTTGATAAAGTTGTTTGTTATTATTGGATATGGGTTTACATTAATTTATTAGTTAATGCGTACCTATCATAAAGCTTTCTTTATGCGCAACTATTTATAATAATTTCATTTTTGTTCAGCAACAACGTGAGAACACACGTGAGTGGAAAGTAATAAAAAAGGCATACATTGTGCTTATTAAAAGTTACTGAACTAAACCAAGCGCAATTCGTGTTATTATGATACACTCGAGAAATAGCAGTTGTATAGAATTATCAATATCCGGCCTTAAATAAACGCAGTGAATTTTTTGTCTCCTAGATAAAATGAAAAAAAACCTTTAAAATTGTCTATGAATATTTTTCATATTAAGAGCAAATCTGATGATTCATATTATGTCATATTAATTTGTGACTAATGATTGATTTTCAAGATGGCAAAAAAACACATCACCGATAAACACGGTACATACCAGTTTTCGACTGAAAACATATTTTGTAAATATATTTCAATAATAAAATATAATATGGCAGTTTTGAATTTGGTATGAAAAGCTGAAAAGTCACATTGACCGTAAATTTTTTGTTCTTTACCATAATGCGGAAGAAAGAACAAAAAGTGGTTAGGGAAATGTGTGAAAAACTAATGATTTTGATGAACTAACCAACTAAAATAATCCGTAAATTTCTGACGTCCATCGCAATGATTGGAATGAAAGTTTGCATTTATTTTACATGTCTGCTATTATCAAATTTACCTTAACCACTCGACTAATTGGTTTTATTTAGTATATATTTTTTTTTATATAGTATATTAAGTTTTTATTTTATTTTAAAAAATGTGTAAAATTGAAGTATGATATAATTAAACTTACCCTAAGGTATCAGAATTTCTTCTGATGAAAACATGAAAAGTAATATTATATTAAAAGCAAGCAAGAGATAAATTCTAATAAGAGCATGGAATAAAAAAGACACGAAGATATTAGGTTTGATATTCGGTTAGGTTAGGTTAGGTACATCTTATTCCAAACAGAATTAGGTGTTTTAAACAAATGTTTTTTTGTATATTTTCAAAGTAGACTTTTTTAAAATTAAATATTATCAATGGTTACCCTCTAATAAATACTAAGCAATAACATAATTAATTCAATTTAAACGCTAAAATTTATTTTTATTATGCAAAATTATTGCAAAAACAAGAAAAACCGACTTTATTTAACTGCCATCTCAATTAAATTGTGATGTATTTTTTAAAATTTAAGCTCACACACATATGTATAAATTTATTATATGATGGCAATTTATTTTAATTAAAAAAAAAAATGACTCAAATTCCGGTTTGAAGACTTAAGAAACATAAATGATTTTTTACATATTGTAAATTGTTCGTTCAACCGTTGTATTATTAAATTTCTAGTATATTTTACTAAACCACATTTTGGTTCGATGAAGTAAATTAGTAGATAATGAATGTTAAAACACGTGTTAGTGAACGTCAAAAACAACTAAGTATGATGATGGCATTTCCTTTTAATGAAAATATTTTTGGCGTGAGGCCTTTTAAGGTTTCAGCAGTTACTGTGTCAACATAATAATATAATATTGTTGACTAAATGATCGGCACGAGCCAATTTTAATTATTTTAAACGCTGCAATAGTTAATTAAAGAGTTCAAAATAATTAGTGTTTGAATGCTCTATGAATGTCGCAGTGAATTTTAATAATGAAGACCCAACACAATTACATAACACATTATATTGAAGACCAAGTATAATATTTTAATAGTATTTTTATAAGTGAACATTGGCCGAATATGTTATATGCCCGTGACCTAAATAAATATATTTTTAACACCTTTTGTTTGAAATCTATAACCTATGAGATAATTGTTTTCTGATATAGATCATCCGTAACACATAATACATAATTTAATATTGGTTTTTTTTCAAAAAATACACGTGCAAAGGTCTTAAAAATTATTAATAACTAGTTTAATTAAAATTTACAGGTTTGAATATAAAATTATTTTAGTGTAGGTACATCATTACTGACATTGACATCTTTGACATTGCTTGTTTGAATTCGACTTGCCAAGTTTACACCTACAATAACATCTCGATAATATATAATAGTAATATGGTATGATAATAAAATATATTATACCTATCAGAACCTCTTTCGTCACAAACACGATAACCTCTGGTCAGCGAGCTTTAGTTGTAGTTGAATATTATCATATTCTATTAACATAGCGTTTTGCAATAAGCAATTGATATTTCGTTTCAATCGAAGCATCGTATGATGTATTAAAATAATTATTAACCATTAGACATTATCGTTGCAATTTCATTATGATTATCTTGGCAAAATTTACAACTTACAGTCAACGTTAGAACTCATCTTATCACCATTGATTAATTTATTTATCTTAACATTTGTAACCATTAATGATCAAACATTACGAGATGGCGGATTTCAATGAAACTAACCAGGATACGATCATTAACGCATGTCTAATGTATAATGATTGAAATATTTTAATTGTTTCTGGCATGTAATTTTAGGCAATTTTTTCCGTTGCATTAGATAAATCCGTATCGCTGACATTTGACGTTAAAGGTTTTTCGTCAGCGTCCTGATAAGTAAATCAGTAGTTTATATTCTTACTGTTAACTCATTGTGGACTATGGCGAAAACTATAATTTATCGTTATTGTAGTGAAAATAAAGGTACAATACAACAAACATTATAATATCAAATGATTTTTATCATATTTATTTTATATAAAAAAAAGTGTCACAGTAAAAAAATTGTTCGAATTTATACAATAGATAATAATACACAATAATAAATAAATAAAAAAAACACACATACACGTGTATAATAATACTAGTAATACAAATAAAAATAGTATCCTCTAGAATACATTTGAAATAAAAAACAAATGTATGTGTCCAGTTAGCAGCATTTCAACCCTGTAGCCTTGCGGGGATGAAAATCAACTCCTCTGCAACTGCAAGATCTATAAACAAATAAAATAACGTTATTATTTTCAATTCACAATGAAAATTATCTATAAAGTAATTCTTTTAGTATATTTTTTATAACGACATACACTCCAATATGATATACATGTATTTAAACTCCATATGAATTCTCATGTACAGTCATTGAGAAATATACCAAAAACAAAATGATCGTCAAAACAACTCACTTCTAACGTTTTTTTTCATCCAGAAATGGTAGAACGTATCACGTGGAATCCTTTTACACTCCGGGAGGTCCTTATTTGTAAAATCCACGTGCGACACACGTATTCGTCAGTAGCGGTTTCAGTATATGAACTAGATCAATAGGTACATTCAGGCAGGACATAACCGTCATCAATGAACAACTGAAAAAAAAGCAACATCCGTTAGTATTTATATAACATATATACATAAGTAATAATATTCATAATAAAAAAAACTTGGATAACCTTTTACATAGCTTTTTTCCCCCTTCGAAATATTTAAAAGAGAAATAATCAAAGTAGGAATTGCTTATACACAAATGATAGTCTTATAGAAGTTTTTCTTGATAGTTCACCCAAAAGTTTAGTACGAACAATCGCTGTGAATTAGAGAGAACAATCTGTCGACAATAGAGAAGATATTGGCGTTAGTTCGAGTAAAACCAGGTCAAACGTTATGTAGACATACTACATAATTACCAATTTTATTAGGTTTGTATCTATGACGTATTTAAGTAGCCAACGTGTTTTCGAATTCAATGGTCAATAATCGATTATCGTTTTGAGGTTTTCACTAAATAGTAAGTACGAATGAGTTGCAAACTTCAGAGGTCGTTGAAGGGTACCTACTCGTCATAATAGTTCGCATTGTTTTTAAAAACCGGCTTTATAGATTATACTTTTTATGAAAAGAGAGGACCGCACTAGATGCCTATAGGATTTCAAAGTAGAGTTGTTCTTTGTCCAACTGCAACACATATTATGAGTATGACTTTTTACGGACAAAAATAAGGAGAATTTTCCTCATTCACGACGAGTATTATGCACAGAACAAGTTAGTGCCGGCGTTCAGTTGAGCTGTGGTTGATGATAACGCGGTAGATTTTTAACGGGAAAAAATAAAGATAATGTTATTGTCGATGTTGTATGGAAAAATATTGTCAGAACGGCGAATAGGAAACAATAATAATATTATTAATAAAACTAACGTGGCCGAGGTCAAGACTATAGGTCTTCTATTTTCGACGTAGGTATTTTTAAAACCAACTAAGCGTTTAATATTCTGAACCAGTTATAGTCGTTAAAATAAATTATCATCGCATTCGCTTCTGCAAAGAAACCGTGTTGATCAAAGAGGAGAGCTGTTTTAATTGCCATACAAGTTTTTTTAACGAACCAATCAATACTATATTGATTGAACGTTCCAATACACAGGCTTTGTCTACAATACAGTAGTACACTGTTGGAAACCGATCATTATTAGTTACAGTAAGCGATGAACTCTGCCCTATGCGAATTTTATTAATATGTAAATTATGAATAAATGTATTTTGCAAAATGAAACCGCATCCGTCGTATTGTTCTATATATGTTTTTTTACGAATCGTTACGCAATAATTTTTTACATCATTGAAATGCGTAGCAAGATGATGTTTTAAACGGGTTGTGTTACAGCATACATCCGACATCGACCAATGAACCCGTCGGGGTACTGTGAACTGATGTTGGCATTTAACGCGTTACACTAAAAGGACTTTGAATTTCTATTGTTAGACCTTTGTTGGTTTATAGTTCGGCCCGCGTGAGCGTATATTCAAGCTTATACACGGTTATAATATTATTATACTATCTGCTATCAACGCGTTGCCCGCTCAATCGAACATCAAACTTTTAAGATTATACCTACAGGTTTTTTAATTATGAGAATTATTCTTAGTAAGTTATGTGTAACTCCATTTACCTTCACGCGGACTTGGGCGATCGTCGATGAAAATGTAAATGATGAAACTTGTGAGAAATCTCTTTGGACGATGGCACATTGTACGGCTGAAAACGTTTGGCTTCGTCGTTTCCGTCGAATAGGAACTTGTAGTTGTGATGGGAACGGCGGCGGCGGCGACGTCCCTCAGCGCTTTCTTTTGGCCATACCGGCCGCCGTTGTGGATTTCTTCTTTTTGAACACCGCGTCGAACTTCTTCGTGTTGTTCGTGTTGATCGACAACAGTTTGTCGATCACTTGCCTGATGGTCGAGTGCTTTCTGATCCACGGATTGGGATACATGGCTGCCTGCGGTCTTTGAGAAATCGAAAAATAAATACCGAATGCACTACTGGTCGTGTCGAATATCCAAGAACGGTTGGAAACGCGAAAACTATGTCGAACAACAACACTATAATAATATATTATAATATAATTATTACAATCGGTTAACGACGGTTAATATTAATATTATTATAGTAGCGAGTCTACTACGGTTGCGACGGTCCCTCTGATATTGACATTGAACTCGGTACTGACCAAGAGAACGCGCGTGGTCGGTCGTTTTATAAAATATCGTTTTAACATTGACCGTGCGCGCGCCACTTGCATCGTTACACTAGGCATCGTTTATTATTTTTTTTTTACATGCTAGTAGGTATGTATGTATATATGTATGTATAACAGTATAAGAGAGCATAGCCATAATGGTACACAACTGGCACGCAGTCGGTATGGTGGGAGATGCAGTGTGGACGTTTTGCACGGTTGGTATCTATGCCGTTCCTTTATAAAAAAAACCCGACGTTTACGTGGACACATAATTAGGTATTTAAATGAGCTGTTGACGTTTTTTTTTATTTCTGAATTAAACAATTTAAGACGTATTTTCCGGTTACGAGAGTCAACAAACGAGCATCAGGAAACATTTCCATGTTGTCATTATAAAAAAAATTTGCGGGATTACCGAGAATCAGCACGACTTATTAAACATTTTTTTTTTATTCAAAGTTTTTTGTCGTTTGGATTAGAATTTTTTAAAAAAATGTTCTTTAAAATCGACAAAAGCGCATTTAACGCTAGCTCTAAATTCGAAAATATCATATTAATTATAATTTATGATGTAAACTAATTGTGAAATAAAATCAATACTAGATAATGGTAAATTTATCGCAGAGGAACTACCATTTAATATGATTGCATACCGAATCAACTAACTAATCATGAGCTGAAAACAATTTTTTTTAAAAACACTTTTTACTTAGAACTGAGATGAACAGTTTTCAGGTGATTAAAGGTATGAACAAATTATATTTATATTTTTTAATGCACATATAAAAAGAAATAATACAATGTTACACGTTGTAAAAAGAATAAACACGATCAAGACAAACCAGATTTAGATTATTTTGATACAATTTAAATCTTTAAATCTGTTTTCAATTACCTATAGCCAGCATTTACAATAAATTATGACTTCTTAAGCTATAATATCAATTGTTTTTCTTAAAAAGCAATCCTGCTATAAATATTATTCTGCATTTATATGATTATTATTAGCATTTCAACAATTATTTTGGACCAAATCGTTTTGTTGTATAAAAAATGTGTTGCAAAAAAAAACAGGAATTCAGTAAACAAAATTGTACATATATTATATACCTATACTAATATAAATGTAATATGTATATAGAAAACTTAACTATTAGTAGTTAAGGCAGTTCACGTTTGCATTTCATTAGCAGTTCACGTTTGATTTAATTATTATTAAAACGATATGAACATTGCGGTCTAATCTTTATCATATATCTTCGAAAACCTAATTAACTTTAAAGTACGTCATTTCACAAATGTCTCGTGGCAGGTGTAATATGTATAAAAACGTAAATATTCAAATATTAGTTATACTAAAAAACAGATCTTATATCTTATTTACATATTCTGTAATTTCAAAAAAAAAAAAATTAATCTTACCTAAATTATGTAATTTTTAAATATAGAAAAAGTAAGCCGGTAATCATAACGAATTGTATAAGTTATTTATCTTGTAATTTGAAGCAACACATTGTTATTGATTGAGTGCAAAAAAAAAACATCCACATATAATTTTCAAGATTTATTTTTTTATTTGAATATAATTAATTTTATTCAATTTATTCAATTTTACGTGTCTAGTATGTTATGAAAATTTTTGTAAAACAATTCCAAAGATTGGAATGTATGAGACTTAATATATTATCTCATTAAATAAACTAACATAAAAGATGAACATAACAATTTACACCTAAATATTTTTGTGTTATATAAAAACACAAAGTTGTTTTATAAATTGACATTGATAGTAAAAAGCTAGAAGCTCGTTTTTTAATTTACCAAATAATTTTACTCAATATTATAAGAATAATCAATAATCGCTTCTCGTTCGATAACGTTTTTGAGTTCGGGTTGAACTTTGTATAAGAATGTCACAAAGGCTGATGTAAATTTGATAGGTATTCAAGCATACGTTTCGGTTTAACTATTATCAGATATAATAAATAATAATTGCTTTACGCAAGCCAAGATTAATTTATTTCGCGGGTATAATGATTATAAACAAGGGAATAGTGATAACATTTGTTTGGCTTGTTCTAGTGTTATGTATTCTGCCGTCAGTTAATACTAAAGCATATTATAAATTATACCATACATGTGCAATGTTTTATTTATAATTTCACGAAAAGTCACTTACTTTTCTGTTTTGATGCAACTATTATCAACGCTAAAATGTCACAGAGATTATTAGCAAAGAAAACCAATATTATATTTTTACTATTTTGTTTCTTTATTCAAATATTATTACATTGTTATTATAATTGAACATTATTATAATAATAATCACAATTAGGTATTATACTCAAGTATACTGTTACCTAACTGAAAGTAAATATACTTACTATTTTACCAGATTATTATAATAATAATTATTACAAAACTAAATAATATAATTAACGTTACATAATGTAACTATAATGATTATAGAGTGCATAAGTTCAACTACATTGCAAATTCTTATATTTCAGTAGATAGCAACATTGGTTCGTTGTTTAGACCATCGTTAACAACAAGAAAACAATAAGTCATGAGCCATGTGATGTTTTTCACCCTCGTTACCAATGCACTGCGAAAATAATATCCAATATAGTACCGGATTAAAAAAAAAGATCAGTCTTAAAAATAATTATTGGCTTACCAATATGTTTGATTCAGGTACAGTCTTATTACCTACTTCCTAAATAGCCTTTAGGCTATTGAATTATTCTAGACAGATGACGTTTTAACGATTAAAAAGAAAATGTAAACAAGAAATGAGAGAGTTTTATAAAACACTCCAATCAATATAGGCAGACTTGTTAATGTAGTATTAATATTGTGAACATTTATCTCGAAAATTATTGTAGTGTTGAGTAGCAATAAAGGTAAAGTATTTTCTCATAGAACTTTTCAGTTTTGTACGTTTCTACCCAAATATAGTAAGTACACACATAATATATTTTAACATTTAACCAACGCTTTACAAAATTTCAAATAATATAACAAATAATAATCCAAACTTTTGTGTAAAATATTGTTTAATTTTCCCATTGAAAAAACTAAAACAACAATTGTATAGAAGTGTTTTATTTTTTGTACAGAATCCAAAAACCTAATAAATTCAGCATTCTAATAGTTCTTAAAATGGAATCATCGAAAAGTAATATTTGGAAAAATAAACAAACTTTCATAAATTAGTTTAATTTTTAAAATTTCTATTGACTCGAAAACAATAACAATGAATGTTATGTGTATTTACTAACCGAGAAAGTCGCCCCAGGCCCATACAGGCACATACAGAATATACGAGGAAACAAAAACAAATAAATACTATTACCAATAAATTATAATTGTATATGTTTTGATAATTATTATTAGATAGAACTACACTTAGTATAGTGGGAATGTGTTAAAAATTCCATGACAATCCAAAAATTATTAGTTAAATTATTTTCGAGTCTATCCATGTCAAAACGTTAGCTGACTAATGTCAACGTGAATATAGGGAGGTATGTATTTTACAAACTTTCATTTTCGTTTGGAGTGCCACCTAATTTTGTTTGTTGGTTCCCCATCCCAGTGCTGCATAAGGGTTGCACTAAGACCAAAAAGCGAAGATTTATAGTTTTGGGGCTTGTATTGTTTTTTAATTAGCACAACATCCAAATGTATAAAAAAGGGAACTGTAAATCAAGCTTTTACAATAAATATAGTAATACGAAAAAATTAATTATTAAATAGCATAATTACAAACATGAAGTATTATGTAATTTCTTACACTAGTGTAAAATATCGAACACGTTTAAATGTCTATTTATGCAATGTATGACAATTACGTCCTATATTCTAAAAATAGTACTCTCATTAGTTAAGTAAATAAAGGAGTACAGGTAATTTATGTAGTAGAAATATACTACTATGTTTGGTCGAGTTAATTTTACTATTCAGTCGAGCTAAGAATACAACTAGTAATGAAAAAAAAACGATGTCCATTAGGTGCCATACATGGCTGCAGTAAAAGTTCATTAGTACTGTAAAAATCAAACAATTAAAATGGCCAATACAACTATATAAATATAACTATAAACCGTGCATTAGGCGTTTCATTATTAATTTGTAATTAGTATTTAGAACAATTATTGTAAATTCCTTCGTCGCCAGTTGGAGGCATAATATGCGCCAACATTTATTTGTAATTAGCCAGCATTTTTGAAACCATATTGGTTTAATGGAATTTGTTCTTGAGTACATCCATTTTAGAATATTCTAAAATCAATGGTACAGCTAAACTATCCGACATCAGTCCAATACGATAAACTTGTCCATCGATATGTGTATCTTAAGCGACGACCGGGTACGCCAAGATATGTAAAAAAAATCCACACGACAGTCTATGAAATCTTCTGTTTCACCTTTAAACAAATTCTATGAAGCTACTAAGTGCCTGAAATAATATGGTGTAAACATTTTGCAGCAATAGACTTCTAATATTGTGGTTTTTAACTCTTTAATTAGTTATTTTTTAATAATTTATTTATTGTACTACAAACTTTACTCGTATACTTATGGTAAATATTTTGTTTTTCAAATACAAAAAAGTTAGTGCTAAAATAGTCAATACATTTTGTTATGTACTCAGGAAAGCAACATCGAAAGGGCCAGGAAAGGAGTTAAAGCGTCGGTTGGAAATGAAGAAATTGGAGAATATATTTCTATTTCAAGGTCGTTGGAAACTGTAAGTTTTGTCGCCTAAGAACTATCATGGCCAATTTAAAAACAAAAGGCAAAATTGAGATTTATATAATATCCAATGCGTAGTGTTTACAAAACGTGTGAGGCCTTGTTTTTAGACTTGATGTTTGTCAGACAGGTTGGCTGTGAAAAATCAAAATGTCATCATGGCCTGTATGAAATTGTTGGTTATCATTGATAATATGTTTTTTGTTCCTCCTGAAAAGTTGCGAAAACTGTCATAACGGTTCTTGGGCGACGATTTCTTTGTTTTGTTATAAAATTTAAGGTTGACCTAAACCTATTTTTTTTGAAAATAAACTTATTATATTAGGTACTATAATTTGAGTGCAGGTACTCGTTTAAACCGCAAAGTAATTAATAAAACTTGTATAACGAGGTAGGTAATGAAATTAACCGAATAAAATTTGTTGGTTTTGTAACGTCAGAACATAAGTGTATATATATGTTTCGGGGTTCTATTTCACTTTCCTGTTATACAAGTACCTTGTATACTTGCTATAAAATGTATAAGATCGTTAAATTTTTTAAATCAAAAGATTTATATGCGTTCATCACTAACACTTGTTGTTAATACTTTACGGATAAAACGCAAGTATATATTCATGACATCAGCGTGCACGTCAAATTTTTATAATCCAGAACTATTTAAAAACAAAACAAAAGAGTTGTTTATGTTTTCGTAAATAGTTATTAACAAACCGTAATCACTAACCTACATACGTCGTTCAATCAATTACTAATCATATTATCCTCACAGATAATTTCTGGACAGCCAACACGCGTGTACCAAGTTAAAAACAGGTTTTTGTGGTCTTGTGGCATACGTTACTAAAAAATAAAATTACCCAATAATTATTACTTGCTGTACCATAAAAAAAATTTGAATCTTTATTTCACTGTATGACGTCGACACATGTGTATGTTATGTGCGTATACACGGGCGCCGCGTCGCTTACCTTCATGACGTATAAAAAAACAACACAGACCACACAATATACTGTTTTTGCGGTCTAGTATCCAAGTCAGATAACAGCAAAGGTAAATTATTTTTTTTTTTTTAATTTTATTCGCATTAATATTGTTATTACGCAGTCGCGTCATCAATTAAAAGGAAAGACCCGAACGTTAAGACGGATAATAACAAAACATAATATTATTATTGTTATAGAAATACTTATATACTTATACAAGTCTTATAACTCTACGGATCACAAATTGTTTTATTTCGTTTTTTTTTAATACGTTTTTATCAAATTTGTAAAAAAGAACGCTGCGCCGCGCCGTCTTGTTTTACTCATCTGATAGACAGGATTGTCTAAGAATATTGCTTCGTCCCTGTTTAAGTCATGATAGTGGTTTTATTCTAAAAATATTGATGTCTGATCTTTTGTTAAATTTAACATATTAACGTATTAAAGTAATATTCTGTTGAAATCAATGCATCGCATAATTGGACACTTAAAAATGTGGTGATATCGCCTAAAGAAAGACAAAAAATAGTTTAACGGCAACAATATTGTAATAACCGTTTCTTTAGATAGTCCTGAGGCTCTACACCGATTATACTGGTGTTTTACGTGCCATACTGCACGTTGGCCATGTTGATTTATTTTTGGATTTGTTTATTTAAAATATAAATCGATTTGCTAACTATATTATAATTAGCTTAATGCATTTAGTTGAACATTTTTTTAAGGAGGATTATTGTTAACATTCTTTAAAATTCACATAATATAGAGCTTACAATTGGTTAAGTAATAAGTTCAGTTGGGTGTGAAGAAAGTACGCGAAGATTTCATCCAAAGATAATGGGAAGATATTATTTATTCATGTAGGTGTTGGTACAGATAAATAGAGAGATGATGGAATAAGAAAAACATAAAGCAAATAACAGTGATCAGCATCACTTGCTAGGTTAGAGTGTTAGACGAACATAAAAATTATGATTATGGAAAGGAGGAGGAAAAGTGTTTTTTCAACACTACTTTGGATTTGTTTGTATAAGCTAATTATTGATAAAACTTAAAAAATTAAGCACTGAAACACTACTTTATGTTTTACATGACACACATTTAAAAGTGTTATGTTAGAATATATGTATCATATCAAGGTTATTTCTGTTTTATGTAATGTTATTACACGTTCATTAATCTTCAGCATCTGCTTGTTTGCTGGTAAGTGTATTCTATGCAAATTGCGATTTTTCGACCCACGTAATTGACATATGTATACAGACAATGGCGAGTGTAGATATTTATATTAGGAGTGTACAGACCGTATGTAACTGTACGTTATTTTGTATTTTGTATACAGAGTATTGTTCATGTGAAAAACCCAGAGTCAACCAAAAAGGAGTGCTAAAAAGAGAAAATTGTCATTCCCCGCTATCCATTTTCGGTTTTCATTATTTATGTAGGTCGACTGTGCGTTTTGACTTTTGTAGCAATACTTTCAAGTCTCTTTTTTTATACCATATACAGTTTTATGCTAATACAAACGGTAGATTAAAACGGTTGTTTTTGCCAATGCGTTTTGCACCCGGGGATACGCCGCAACGGTTACAATACAAGTATTCTATGATTTTGTTTATAGAGTAACTTTTTATTATACATATAATAATTATGTTTTAATAGACGAGTAATTATTTTCTGTGTATTACTCAAAGACGTGTAATATGCATTCGCTATGATAATTATGTAAATATTTTATATAATAATATTGGTCCGGTCAATCCTTTTAAACAGTTCTAGAATATTCTCATAAAAAAAAACATATAAACGCGTTGTTTATTTGAAGATTCTATTTTTTAAGATGGTAGCTGTATGTCTTTCATGATAATAAAGAAGTATGCATCATTGTACATTATTTATAGTTTCATAGTATGATGCATTTGTAATATTGATAAACTACGATGGCTAAGTTTAAATTTGTCGGATCTACTCGAAGAGTAAAATACAGACATTTAAGTATTAAATAAATGTAGTATGATATTTCAGAAATATTCATATTATTTGTATTGTTCAATTAAAGTAACAGTTTTCTCACGAATAATGTTTAGGGCATAAAATAAAAAAATCTCTAATTCGTTAAAAAAAACCAAAACTGTAATAGTTTTTGAAATAATGTACCCAAAGTATTTATCCTGAATATATTGTTTATTGACAACTCTGTTTTTTTTTAAATTACTTTTGACGCTCTAAATATTCATTTTGAATCACTGTGATTTAAACGAGAACGCCACGAGTCTGAACACTTATAAATTATAATCAATACATCCTTTAGTTCGAGTACGACCGATGAAAAGATAAGATGATTGCATTTAAAGTTCAATGGAAGAACGTAAATGGAAAGTAAAGTAGTTGGGAATAATCGACGATATCGTTTAAAGAAGAAACAGAAAGTCTTCGAACCCTAACTGTTAGTGTTGGTAATTGAATCGTAAGAGCGAATACGCAAACGCATGAATGCCAAAGACGCTCGTTAGTACAGGATCTAAAGATCAAAAGGTCGAGATGGAAAAAGATCCGAAATCAAAGTTTGTTGTACTTGTTTTTACGAATCGCTCTGCCAAGTAAAAGTGTCGAGTTTGTTTCGTTTGAATGTATTTTCATCCTACATATCATTTACATACACTCGATATCATCATGATAACGTCGTTATTAAATTACATTAGACATAAAACAAGTTTACCGTCATATCAGTTTAAGTACCGAGTAAAGGACCACTCAAGCATATATCATACTTCAGTTATCATAAGCCTTTACTTGTATTACAAATGTGAATAATCCTTATATTTCAATCATGTAATAATTATATCCTGTTTTGTGATTACACAATTTTCAGCAGTACCTGTTAAATGTTTATTTTTCAGAGTCCATTACTTCGAGTTTGAATCATATCTCTTGTCGGGAAAAACTTTGAAATTAAGTCAATCGAACTCAACTTCTCGAGGCTAAAAACATATGTATGATTCAATTTGTTCCCCGATAAGAAAGATAATTTTGTCTTCTTTTTTTTTATATATATAAATTAATACTCATATGTATGTATTAAAGCTAAAACGGTTATAGGGTTATAAAATAGCTTTATAGTGCGTGATTTATAGTAACTTAGTACCGTAAAATTTAAACAATTCATAAAAAAAAACTATATAATTTTATGATTGTGTACAATTTTTTAAATAAGCATTGAGTTAAAAAAAACTAATGACGTCAGCGAATTGGCATACCTTGAGACTAAAATTTTCGTAAGATAAATATATAAAAGAATGACTAACAATTTGTATACCTATGCTAGCTGTGTTTTTTGATACGTAGATAGTAAAACTGTTTGTACGATTTAAATATAATAAAACCTAAAAGTGAACATGATATATAAATAGATACAATACACTATAATATTGCTCGATTCCTTTTTTTTTTTTTGGTATCACTCGAGATAAAAAAAAACCGTAAAATCTCTAATAATTTATTGTTAATATTAAGTGTGTTGACCGACATCGATCAATTAAACAAAAGCAGCGATTAGCGAGCTAGTCCACTTGTGTTTGTTCCAATCAAAGTTTGTTGGCGTGATTCGATGGAAACGAATTGTTGGCCGTGTATATGTAAGGGTTCTCGACCGTGGGACATTTAAAGTCTTGCATGATGTAGTCAATCGTCGATTCCGATTTGGCACCTACCGGTTGCATCATGTTGTTCCATAACAGGTTGGCGGCTAGACAATTAATAATAACCAATAAAATAAAATTCCATGTAAAGTGTAAAATAAAAAATTAAAACAAATGGCTCACCCAAAGCGTGTCCTTTTTGACTGAAGTGGAAACAGTCGTAGGTCACGTAGGAAATGTCGATTACTTCCTCGAACTGTTTACTCTTGTCCAAAGGTGCGTTGAACAGTTTAATGAAAGGCTGTATTACTACGGTGAAGTCTTCTTTTTTATTGTATCTGCCGCTGTTAATCTGAATGCAAGCGTGTAAAAACATCATCAAAACGAGATCGTCATTGTAAAGATGAAAATTGTGTACCGACTGTTTGAACGGTCGAAATGTGTAGTAATATTATAACATAATAGGAAAAACTAACCAGTATCTGTTCGGCCGCTTGGTAGTCTCTGACCAGCTGCGTGATCTCGTCCATTTCGTTGACGTTTCCCCTCTGGTGGAAACAAGCGCAGAAGAACACGTGAAGCATATGGCACATGAAAGATCTCTTCACCCGAACGCTTACCGAAACGTCTGCGACACACACAAAAATAAAACATAAAATATGAGTAATTTTTTTTCTTTTTTTTACAAAGATCAAAGGTAGTTGTAAAGTATTTGTTTAGTTCGCGAAACAGCGTCGTGTCGGATTCAAAACCGACGATAACTTTCACTTTTGTTCTTCGATAAGCTCTTTTGGAAGTTCATTTCATATGCGGATCGCGTCTCTTCAAGGCAACGGGGCCATTATTGTCTCATTTCGTGTCCGGTAATATCCCACTTTCCATAAATACACACACACTCATACAGTCGCAGCAGTTTCAAAACCTAGCAATGCTCGTTAGACACGAGCAAGCTCCAAGGAATTGCGATCGAGTGTCATAATATTAGTAAATGTGGAAACAGCTCAAAGCGCTCGAATTGTCCAGCCATTGAAACGGCTGGAGAAAATTGAACTGTGACCGCTAACCTTTCGGTTTTGATTATTAAATGTCAAAATAGCTTTCGTGAATTAATTTGACACGTGCGAATATTAGAAAGTCGCTTAGCTTTAAAAATAATGTCAACAATCGTTTAGAGGATACACGAACTAGCTGAACTTTGTCCGAATAGTTTCGCCAATGTGGTTAGAAATAAACAACAAGAAAATAACGATTAGAGTTATAAAATAATATTTAACTACTTAATATTATACGATACGCGAAACATATATTTAAAATTATTGTTATTATTTTAAAAGATAATTTAATAACATTAAACAACAGACTAAAATATATTTTCCATTAATAATTTGATTGTACAAAAGTGGTTGTTATTAATATGCTTTCTTTTTTAGTGTACTTATACAGAACATAATATAGCATCATAATTTGAAGTTTTTAAGGAAATGTCTATGATGCAATATTCGCCGGTTGAATTGCGGCGATTACTTTATTTTTTTAATTATTACCATTTTGATTTTTTCTTCATGTTATTATAGCTTAAAACTCAATTATTCTGCCTTTTATTATAGGAACTTCTTAGATAACTCGACGATGCTTTATAAAATTGGTCGGAAGGGAAATGCGAAATTTTCATTTGAAAAAAAAGTTCACACATTGGTCAGTGTCAATGGACTCACTGTATACGATAATTATTCTACGGGTGTATCTATCATGAACATCGTTTGTCGGTGTCGATTAACGTTAAATTTGATTTAATTACGTGAAAGCGAGAAAGTGTAATAATACAATCAATTTGCGTCCTTATTGTTCCGAAGTAACGGCCTCATATATATTCGCGTTGACGAAGTTAACAACGATAATAATTGATTGCAGAATTAAAAAAAAAAAATAAAAAACATTAGGATGGGTTGTAAATAATAATTGTAAATCATGGTTAATGTTAAAAAGGATTGCTGTGTAACACGATCATTACTACAGGTGCCGATGATGCTCCATTGTGTAACAGTGTACAGCACACGTAGTGAATGAACGATAATGATACTGCTTTTTGAATGGTATGGGGTTTTGGTCGTGAAAGTGAATTGGCGTGGTACTCATTCACAATTCGCTCGGTACAGGAACCCGTTTGATTCCGGACGGACTTAAGACGGTATGCGATCCTTCTCCCACTGCTCATTGCCTTGCCCTCGCTGGCACACGTCCGGCTACCGGCATAACCCTTTAGGGAGTTTAACCTTGTGCTGTGCGAAAGCACGCCGAGACGTTGTTTTCTCCCCGGCCCGAAGCGAATCGCCCGGAAAACCGGTTGATTTTAGCGAATAAACAGGCAACAATTGCCGGCGCGTACTCACCAAGTACCGGCACGAGATTGACCATGGTCCTGGGAAGATTGGCCTGGAGGTAATCCAACGCTTTTTGCAGTTTCTTGCTGTGTTGCAACGGCGTGGTACCGTCCTTGTCGTAACACTGTCCCGAACACAGGTCGTTGGCGCCGAAGAACATGGTTATCAGCTGTACGGGGCGAAATGAACATGCAATGAGTATATGCATACATAAGAAAATTAACCGCCGTTTCCTTACCTTCCAGTCGTTCTTGAAATCGACCGTCGGGTCTTTTTTCATTTTTTTCACCAAAAACTGCGCTTGTTTGTACGCCTCGTAATCGGCCGACACGGGGAAAGCGACGTTCATGTGAGAATTGGGCGCTAACCACTCGCCCTTTCCCACGGAGTAGCCTTTGAGACCGGGGTTGAATTCTTTTAGGATATTCGGTAAGGTCAGATAGCTCCGCCACGTTGCTTCTCCGCCTAAGCATATAAAAACGTTAATGTGGACTCCGACAGTGAAGTACTCGAGTCGCTATCTCACCTGCCGCCCAAGACACCCCGCGGTATTCGATCAACGTGCCCATAGCGAACTCTTCCAGCGCGCCGTTGCCGGCAACCAGACTATCTCCCATGGCGCCAACCACGTCTATGTCGCCGGGCCGGAGCATGTGAACGTTAGTGGGCCTTATCGAACTCCTTCCTAATCCGGGGGCTGTCATGTTTTTGCACGGGAACGGCAGCGACGACGGATATGTGTGCTGTCTTCTTATTCCGGTAGGACTCGGTGTCGTATTTATGTCTTCAGAGACGGCGGGCTCCTTTAAAACAGATATTATAATATACTATGATCGGTTAAATGCAGAGCAGGGTGACTTACCATCCTGGTCGGTCGACCATTGACCCTAGACGGTAACAGTTGGTCATAGGTTAGCCTCTGTGCGGCGCACCATGCGGCTAAACATGAAAATATAAAGTAATTTATAATCACCATCGTTTCATTTGATAACGTCGATCATTGTGGATTACTTTTTCCGTGTATCCATTTCCAAGAGACTGAAAATATGAAAAAAATCCGAATAAGTACGACTATTGTTTCATAGGACATTTTTTTTGTAATTAAGAGGTACTTGTTACACATTAATAGCATCAGTACACCTTACCTAACCATGTCTATCTCACTTGATTTCGTTGAAATACAATTTAGAGTGTATAAAAAACTATAGTTTGAAGCACAGAAACTACACTGATACTATGAACTGGTAAGATAAACTTATGGTAGATGGGTCGTCGCTTCTACCGCTGATTTTAACATCAATGTTTCAAAATTTATTTTATGAAGGAATGTATGCTACTTTTAAATTTGTAATTATTGGTAACCGCTACCACTAGGCTAAAGGTTAGGTTTTTGAACATAAAACAAAATTATACATTATGCAATACACTTATTTTCCCTCTAAGCGGTCATGTAGAGCAGGGTAATGAAATAACACATGCAAATGTAACTATAAAAAAACTATACGTAATAGTTTAACGAGAGTTTTTTAAACAAAATTATATGGCAGAAGTTTTACAGCAAAACCTGTTGTGAAATTATAAATTTCTATTAAAAACCCACAATGGCAGTAATACAATACCAGAAATTATATTTCATGAACGTCATTTCACCGATAAGTTACACTTGTTGATAATCGTTTACTTAACATTTAGGTCAAAAGACTTATATGATTTTGAAACGCGTGGAACTTATAAATTTTAATTTTTGTCAAGTAAGATTTATAATGTCAAGGTGAATGGTCGTTGGTCACGGGATTATAGAACAATACGGTATAATATTATCATGCATTTATGCATGAATGGATTTAGAGCGAATAGAGATGCACTGAGGGTAATGCGGATTGCTTAAGGTGGTACGGGGTCAATAGAATGCAATATCCAATTATTTTGTATGTCTTCTACTTGCACCACATTTCTACCGGTTACGACTGCTAGGTTAATGTTTCAAAGCGTGCATATTATGTACTTAATATGGCTCAAATCCTGAAAGAGCAAAGATTACTTAAACCAAAACTGTATTTTTTTAGTACAACCCATAAGTATAAATAATGTCTCCTCACAAGAGAGGATCCATTGTAATGCGCATGTGCGTAAACCAAACTTGGCCCCAGGCTCTAATGTCATAAACCAAACGAATTTTAACCTAGTCAGCACAGTGAAGCCAGTGTTGATAAGCGCGGTGGTAGGTTCAAAGCTATTGCGGTAAAATGAATCGGGTAAGTGCATTTTTTCCTACGACGATACTAAAATTAATTAACAGATATAAAAAACAATTTGCTGATACCTTCGGAATGTGCTCATAACCTAATGAATATAAAGAAAAGTCAGCACAGTAGTGTCACGGGACTATAGAATTGATTATAAATCAGTGATGAAATCACTATAAACAAATAATGCTTTGATGCGAATTTGTAGATGGTGCAATTATTAAATATCGATAAAAAAACACTGTGAAGACAATAATGGACTTTGAATTGTACTATTAGTATTATAGTGAATAAGATTAGGGTTGATCGATTGTCTGTCTAAAATAATTTGTTCGTTACTCATGTAAATTTTCGGCCCAATAAAGGTACGATTTCTGGTTTACAGACTTGCTACATGCATAAATCGGATCAGCGGTTAAACAATACTATCTCAGCTACGCCTAAGTCAATAACGTGTGATCCTATTTAGGCTATGCAACTTTAATGTAAAACTGTGATCTTTTCGGCTGTTACGGCTCGGGCGATTCGAGTGTTGTTCGGTCGCGGTCAATGATTTAAGCAGCAAAAAAAAAAGTGCACCGATAAGCATAACAGTAAGGATATAAAGATTTATTGTAAGCTCGTGTTTGAACCTCGACATAGTGTGCTCTCTCCGCGGCAACGGCGCGGCGTTCCTAATTGGTTTTCATTAACAATTTTTATTTCGTTTCCTACGACAAAAAAAATGGGCGTGCATCGGTTCAGGCAACGGTTTATGAACGGGCTTCGAGTACAATAATAATAATAATATGTAATAACACCGTACACACACACACACACACACACACACAATAATAATGTGTACCTAGTCAGAATCTAATATTATAAGAGCCACGGTTTTAATGAATTTCGGTCTTCTCTGCCGACCATCTTTGCCGGCGGTTACGTCACCGTTTTGATGTTCAATCTAAAACGCAATGTCAATCATTTGGACGACGTGGAACTTTGTTTCTTAATTTTTTTTTTTTGGCGAGAGTTATCTAACAATAAGATATTGGTACGAGAGATACCTACCCGAGCACTCGTTCTGCGGCCCGTGGCTATGTGTAGGTATACAACACGACGGTTTTTGTCCGCATCAAGTTCACACGTTTTACAGCACCGATGGCCGGCCGCGGAAGTCGCCGGTAACTAATAGCCCGGTACCGCCTAAATATTAATCATAATAATAATAATAATCTCTTGAATATATGGTTTCCGAAAAGCCGGTTTAAAAATGTTCCCAGTTCGTTGACTCCCGGATTCGATGATTCGAAATCGACGACTACGACAACCGCGATGACATAAGCTCGGGCCCGGGCCCGGCATCTTAGGAAATACCTAATGATAATAGCTGCGGTGCCTACACACGCTGTACATAATATTCGACGGTTATTTTAGCGAGATGTACTTTTGGGTTCGTTTACAGGACGGCCGAGCTATTTATTCCCTACCGGTTTATATCGGACCGCTGCGCTGTGTTCTATAAGAACATTTACTTTTATTTTTCATAATTATTATTAATCTCGATTACACGTTAATTGGAAAGCGGGGAATCCTTTAACACCCTGCAACGTTTCTTAACGAGTGTATAATATTTTATATTGTCGATATTTTATGTTAATGTTTTTGGAAAGTGTTGCTTGGCAAAGAGAGAGGGAGAGAGGATACGCGTATATTATATTAATCAATGTACTTGTAATCGTTTAGGAAAGAAACGGACAGGAAACGTTTCCGGCAAACGTTTAGGTTTGTCTTCCGAACCACTTGGCCGGCGGCCGGACGATCCTTTATTATGTGTTAGTTATGTTTTATTAATATCGTATAACTGATATCGATACGGTTGTCGTGCATGCGACCGGTTCAATCGACCGTAAGAATTTTGTCGAAACCTCGCACGTTATGTAAATAGATGACCTATTGAAAACCAGATCACAACAATGGGTCAAATGTTAAGTCCTGGTAGACATCTCGACGAGTTGTAGTGTAATTACACAACCCGCCAATTATTATACGTAAACGTTTATGGATAGTATGTATTCACGTTGCCTTGCTGAACGAATACAAGTGGGTGCTTGTCTAATAACTCCTTGTAATTAAATTGTACCGAATCCAATGTAGTGTAGTTACCGCACAAAAGTGGCCGTGCGGTTACTGGGAGTTTGATGGTTTATCCGGAGGCTTGTACGCGAATTGTTTAATGGGGTTATTGGCAACTATGATATAATATTCTGGTAAATATGATTAAGGCTGCTGAGTAAGTATACTGGAGATTGGGAACAATTAATACAAATTATCGAGCAACTATAAAATAAGGTATAGGTATCATAGCACACCCCATGTAATAAAAGTGACACAACTGACAAGGCGTGTTGCGGTATTTAGATGGATTTTTTTTAACGTCGTGTTCGAGTTTAAGGTAAATCAAATTTTATTTGAACCCAATAATTCGGGTTAACAAAGTTGTCAGCTGTATAAACGGCAAGTGATTGATTTTAAGGGTATTAGAAGGGGTTGATTTGCGTTAGATTTCTCATGGTGCGTTGCAGTACAAAATGTACGTACCCACTTATAATTGTGCCGGTGTGATGTTGTAATGAGGACAAAAAATGGAATTTCAATACGAATTGAACTAGGGAAGAAACCGGATTATCACTGTGTATTTTTGTAGCTTTGACTCGAAGCTGCAGCTGCGAAGGTATCGGTTTTTTTTTTTATTTTCACTTTCTACATCCGGCAGCGACCGACCTCTATCCGCAAGGGATCCGGCCGGAGTAGGTACACACACCACGGAGTGCTTATCGATTTTGATTTTCCTTATTAATTCGGTGTCGGTAAACTTTGTGCGCCCGAGCTAATAAATACTGTACGGATTGGTATCGCCGACGTTTCGTAAGCGCCTATATACGAATACCCGTATGGAAACGTCGAGATCATAATGGTGCAACTGGAGGAAAAACGGGTTTCTGTAATACGTGTGCTGTCCATAGTGGCGCGGCAACACCGGCAGCAATGTGAGTATAATTTTTCGTTTCGACATTATATTTTATTATTATATATGTTTGCGTACCAGATGAAACCGGTTCGGTCGATTAAAAAAACCGAGAGTGAGCAAATGAAAAAAAATTGGAAACGAAGGGAAATGACAGAAAAAAAAACAGTTATTTTCAGAACCCGCATATTATACGTCGGGTCGTCTGTGTCTGTGGCTTGTACCCGTAACCAATGTCAATGGTTAGTAGGCCATACGGTACTTATCTCATGAGGTACTGTTAAATAATCCGACGGGTTCGATTGTGCTGTATTTATTCAACGAAAATCCCAAACTAACGGTTTCGATCTCGGTGTACGGTATATAGAATAGAAAACAAACTCGCAGAGACTACCCCCTGACCAAGTGTTGAGTGTCCAAAGAGCACAAATTTGTATTAACTCCAGTGGCTCATTACCATCATGACGTTTGCTACCCGATTCTAGCGGTATCATCTATGCGATCAATCCTAATTAAAAGGTTACGACTAAAAGTAGTATAACAATATAAAAGTTTAACATTGGCGAGTACCGATTATGGTTCGAGTTCAAGTTTAAGTTTTTTTTTTATTGAATTTTTAACCAGAAATTATTATTATAGTTAAAAGACGATGACCAACCCGTAAAATCAATGAAAACATTTGACAGGGTCTAGGTTAGGTTAGGTTTTGTCCTATTCTAAAAGTAATAGTTCTTCTTTAAATAACAATTTTCACTGATTTATCATAATCACCGCGAAAACAAACTGTTGTATCGAATTAAAATTACAATCTATACGGTAATATTTTATAAAAAAATTAATAGATAAGTATACCTAACGTTAGAATAACATTTTTTTTTTTACTGTCGCTAATATCTCGGCGTGTTATGTCGTTAAACGATATTTGTCCGGTCTATTATAATATGTTTATCGTGCAGGTAAAAGCTTTAAAAAAATGCATATTATTATTATTATTATTATGTAAATAATTTGTTTTCAATACTTACTCGGTGGAGATCGAAGCCGGTCATTGAAGTCCGATGAGAGTCGAACGGCTAATAACACTGGAAACGTGACTGACTGCTTGGCAGAGGTGCGCGCATACACACATACACACTTGTCGACCACAGACGGATTGGCGGGCTGGTGGCGGGAGCACGGTAAGCGGCAAAAGGTGGCCGTAAGACGTGGGCCGGTGGACTTTCGTGGGGGACCCGAGCGGTTGCTTAAGCCAGGCGGTGGCGAAAGACACGCGACACAACCGGAATGTCGATATTGATCATCTCGAGGCGGTGCATCGCGTGCGAATTTCCATAATATATGTCATCGAACATATATTATATTGTAAATTATGTGTAACACCAATAATTAATACACCAGCGGTACGATTGCCATATATACCTACCGATCCGCACCGTCGAGCACCGCGCATAATGATGATATTTGTATTATCATTATTATCATCATTACAAATCCATATAGAACTACGTTGGAACCAATAACGCTAATTAAACAGATTCGATAATTATTATTTCTATATCCTCGTATATTATACCTGTAACGTTACGTGGGACGTGGCCAAAACGGATATCTATACACGCGTGTATCCTGTGTACCAATTAACCTTTGCTACCATTAAAGACTCATTAAAATAATTTCCACAGTGTTTAATACCACGAGAAAAGGTCAATGGACAATGCGTGGTACGTTTGCCGGGATTTTTTAATTCTTCAAAGAATTCGGATGTGAAAAACAACCTATAAGTATTGTTCTATGTCTACTTATCCATCAAAGTCCAAATAGGTTATTTTGAAACATTTGAACCCTGTCTGTGTTTCAGTTTATTTAAATTTCATGCCTTAGACACTAGGCCATTGCGTTTGGCGGATCACATACTACTGCAGAGTAATGTCGTAAGCGTTAATCTTAAACAAAAGCTATTTTTAATAAAATCCTTCGATATTTCAGCCAGCCCTGTTTTTGATGCCGCTCTTACACGGTATAATCCAAAAAGTGAGTTTAAAATGTAAATCTTGAAAAATGATTTTAATTTAATGTTTTTTTCCCAGTTCACGATATTATTGCCAATAAATTATCATCGTATTATCAATACCGTTGTCTTCTGTTAGCAATCTTACGCATTCGACTAAATAATAAACAGAGTTATAATTAAAAATACGGATACAGTCTTAATTGATGATCAATAGTTGTACAATTTGTAGCAATCACTGTCCCTAGTTATTACTAATTAAACCAAGTATAATGAGTTCAGTAGTCGCCATAGTCGACGTCGCAGATACAAAAAGGACGTTTAAAGGAACTAGAGACCTTTGTATCTAAAAAAAAAAAATTAAGCCAGGGTCAATAACCATATAGAATTTTTTGAAGAAGATAATCTAATGAAGTTACCATCGTATTGAGAAGCGAGACAAGAACGGTATTACGGGTATTACAAAATTTAGAAAAATATCCATTATTAAAAAAACATATGAATTAAATTAAAATATAAATTATCGTAAAAACTCAATGTAATCTGCAAATAATGTATGCGTAATGATTTAGGCAATGAAAGGCTTCGGCGATTTTAGAAAATAACCATAAAACTAGATAACACGATTCGAATATTAAATTATTCCTAAAAGTAAATTTGAATATACAATGATTTTGAAATAAATTCTTAACTGGTTTTGATTATGGAATTGTACAACAATTCTAGCAAAAATAGCTACTCAAATACTCAGGTTGGATAATCAAGCTTTTTATTTATATTTTATAAGTTCTATGCGTCTTTTAATAATTTAGGGAAGTATATATATAGCCCAATTCATTCATTCTCAGAACTAGTATTAAGATTATATCGCAACTTCTCCAGAATATACAACATTATAACATATTAGCGTACGTTATATATTTTTAAAGGAATGATTTACAATATGTTTTCCCTATTACGTTGCCGGATATATCTGTAATTGCATTACCACTTCAGCGTATTTAACCTAAATCAATTGAATATTAAATACAATTTCCAATGTTGTTTTTATTTGTTTACGTCGTAGCGAGTGAAGGAAACGTTGCACAACAGCTTATATGTGTGACAAATATCGTTTGTGAAATAAACTGTCATCGAAAAATCCTACTTCACTAATTCTATTGGTTATTTTTCGGCGTAGATAAAATAATTTCACTATC
Source organism: Adelges cooleyi (assembly GCF_023614345.1). NCBI lineage: Eukaryota > Metazoa > Arthropoda > Insecta > Hemiptera > Adelgidae > Adelges > Adelges cooleyi. The sequence goes on along the minus strand of NW_026096579.1, from coordinate 12,546,178 downwards.
ATAATTGTATTGGTTTAAAATAACTGGCTTTTTAAACGAACAAAAATTAATTTTATTGTCTAAGGAAGGAACTTATAGGACAGCGTTATACCATTCAGATTATTTATGTTAAAAAATAAAAATGTCTACTACACTTGCCGAAGTAGGTAACTTTTAGTATTCTAATCACAAGAAGCGGTTAATCTGAATTGATCAACGCACTATTCCTGGTGTACACATCTTTTGTATCTTCTGAAAAGTCCAAAAATTTTTTACTGTAGAAAAACACAAGGCCGTATAAGGTTCTAGCGCGCAAAAAAACATTTATAATTTTCCATAAAATATATAATATATTTTTGAAACTAATTAATTATAATCAACAGATTTAGGCGAAATTGAAAAAGATTGTGATATAATGTTGACTTTTAACGTAACTACAAAATTGACTGCTATCTAGGTGGCCGTCCAAAACTTGTTCGTGAGCCGGATGCGGTTCCCCTTCATAAATTTGCTAATAAAAATAAGTTGCGATATTATCGTTGATAAATATAATGTTAAGACTGTTACAAAATACCTACGTTGTTTAAATATTACGTTTAATTGAAATCGATCTTAACATTATTTTGGTTAACTTTTTTTCTCTCGCAATTAACCAAGGATGAGAAAGTCTGTATGCAATTGCAAATTAAATGCATTTTATTTGTTAAGCTGTACATTATATTTTTAATATCTAATATTAATTAAAACGTGCGGAATGATATGCATGGAGGGTTAATGAATAGTTTAAAATACTGTGTGCGACTTGTTGGTGTGTAAAATAATTATGTACTTATTCAGGGTGTTATGTAAAGATGATTAACAACTGTAATATTGATTATCGCGGTGTAAATCAAAATGTGATAGATTTAATGAAATTAATTATTAAATACATAATATCAAATGTTAACAAGTTAAAATAAACTACCGTGTTTATTAGGCAGTTTGGTTTTAGAGTAGCCAACTGTTGTAAACGCAGAATGTTCTGCGCTCTGTTGGTAGTGATAATCTAAATTATAAAATTTACATTAAGTCAGAATTTCAAGATAATCTAATAACAAAATTATATTAATCTAATACTTAAATATATGTACTTTAATTTTGTTCCAGTGCACGCGTTATTTTGTATTCAAACCCCTAATTAACTACGCTACTATTTTGTATATTCCTTATTTGGTTATTATAATTACTTGATTAGCTCGTGGAAACTATCAGAAAATTAGAATACTATTTTATTTCAGTTTAAAACTTGTTAACGTATAAAATAATTATTTGATCCAGTAACCGCTATGCATTAGTATTATTCCTTAAAAACTATATTTATCAAAATAAATAGTAAGAACATTTATAAACGTTCATTATCTCACATTTATATTTTGGAGAAAAGTATTTATTATGGGTGAGATTTATTGTTTTTTTTTTTTAGTATCTTTTTAAAAACTATATGCAAAATTGGCGAGTAATGCATAAATAAAAACTTGTTTTTAAAAAATGGTCACTTGCACATCTTTTGGTCTTGATACTATATAATAATACGATTATAAACGTAATCAATTAATTAATTATTTAAATTAAGTAAGTTTAGTATACCTTAATTTTATTATACTTCAGTGGTTTTTATTGCAGAACTCGGACAACACGAATCACATAAAACTAAGACAAACCCATAAAACATTCCTCGGTTTCATTATAATAGGTTAATGTTAGCATATCACCAGCACTTTACTCAGATTCTTGCTGAATCTAACAAAAATTACCTATCAATGGTCAATTGTAATCTGATATAAATGTTTAACTACGTACTCGTATTGTCTTGTTTAACAAAATTAGCATATTCCGCTACAAAAGGGTTTTCATTTTTCTTGTCTTATTTAAACAAATTGTTTACACAACATATTTGAAGTTTAGCCTGTCTAAAAATAATAATAATTTTTTAATGTTATTTTATTATATTATGATTTTTGTTTTATATACATTTTAAGTACTTAAAAGTATTTGAGTAGTATTCGAGTAAACAATTTAAACATATATTTGAGTAGTAATTAAAGTACTTAAAAGTGCAAATATTTTAAACACATACTATTAAATTCTATAAAAATATATTTTTTACCACACTATCCCTAAACAATAGTGAGGTATTCGGTACACCAACATTTTTAAAACATGTCCAAAACGACCTCAGCCCGTAACAAGTCATATGTTTTAGTGTTGAAGTCGGTTATATTAGTCGTTATTGCTATAGCGTATTAGTATACAATTATGTATTGAGTAACAAGCAATTAAAAATATCAGTCTGTAGGTCGAAGCGATGCCATTGATGTTATCTGGATTCGTTTATATTGCAAACAAGTTAAACGATATTTCTGTTGAATCGTCTACACTCCATACAAATTGATCGTTTTAACGGCGGTGACCACAATGTTTCATAACTCAATAATGTCAAATAATGATATTCGTATTCCAATCACAACCAATCAGTTTCCATCATCGACCTATATAGTGCGCGTTGACTCAACTCGAATAATAATTGTGTCTAATCGTACAATCGTTATAGATAATAAATCCTCACCGTCGACATTTGAATATCTTTAATTTTACTTAAAAATTTTAAATGATAATATTTTGTTGGTGCTTAGTGCACTAGTTGGCACTTATTGCAGCGGTACTACCTACAAGCTTTTTCAAAAGTTAGTAAAAAACTAATTGCTAAAACTGTGAAGTGTTATAATTTTATTAAAACATAAATCAATAACATACGCGAATTCCTTGATGTTTACAAGGTGAACTAAATTATTTTGTTTATCGAACAAAATATCATTTAGCAAACAATATAATTTGGAATAGGTTATAAAATAAATTGCCTAAAACCACAAAATGGCATACCTACTAGCAGGATGTATTGTAATATTTTGGCAATAACATAATTATTATCAGCGTTTACCAGAGACTGACCTTCGATTATTTTTTTTACTTATAATATTATTGTGTCATATATTCTTAATTATTTTTGTACGAATACATGTTTTATTGTTTTAAAAATATAAAATAATTAGCATTAAGTCGATAAGGCAGTAAACATGAAACGTGTTTAGCAATATTACTCACGGAAGTTATCGCTTCCTAATTTAAAAATATATTGTTTATTATTAAGGTGCGATATTTGTAAACAATAACGAGGTGGTTAATGTGAATGTAATTTTATTAATACAGTAATGACAATTTTTAATTTATACCGATTGCTTTTAATTATTATGAAATGATACTGCATTACACAAATTAATAAAACAAATTAATTTGTTGTTTTTCATTAAAAAAAAAAAATTAATTTCTATTTCCCACCCTTGTTTAAAATAATTAAACTTATATAATCGCCGCTATTATATTTTAATTGTTTTTTATGAAACGAGAATTAGGAAACTAGTATTATTAATTGTTTTTTCGTTTTGCTACACCTACAAAATGTATTTTTATACAGTTATATGAACAATTCAAAATGTAAGTTGAAACCGCGAAATGCATAGAAACAAATGTATTAAGGTTACTACTAAGCGATTTGGTATAAGTTATATAGTTGAAATCAGAGTTTTTTTCAATTAAAAAAAAACAAGAACCATCTGAAATGAACGTTCAGGCAGTATTATGTACGAAATAAAATGTAATTAAAGTCTATTTCGAGTAGGTTCTATCTACATACAGATATACTTTGTTATTAAGATAGTATGAATTATTCACAAATTTATGATGATTTAATAATAGTACATTATTCGTAATCAAGTCTGATATACACATACATCAGTATCGCACTATAATAATACTAATATTATGTAAATTCGTAGCAGTAAACGGTTGGAGCTGACATAAACACCTCTATAAACACGAACGATCAAATAGATATTATGTGCTGTTTGTTTATGTCGTACTTAAGAACAATTACTTGGTTGCACTGGCGCAATGGCAATCTAATGTACACTATAATATTAGTTAATCAAATAGTTTGACGTTGTGTGCAAATTGCAATGATTAATGGCAATGTCATAGCGCAAACGAATTTTCTACCTATTAACGACGATTAAAATCGCTATTGGTAATCCGTTTCAGTTTGGTAAGTAAAGTTATCAGGCTGACAATACTATTAGACGCACAAAAATTGAATTAACTGCATTTAAATTGTACATAAGATGCACTACACACCAAAGCCAATTTGTACCATATGTAATATGTACCATTTGTATTATATATAATTGATGGAACGAAAATTCATTAAAAATGGCTACCATACTTTATTGTTTCGTGTTTTATATAACTGTTATTTGTGTTTTTTTGATTATATCAGGTATAGTATATATAGTTGTTAGTACAAAATAAATTAGAAGATGTAACCTATTTACACAGTTAGTAATACACCTACATCCAGTCTATATTATATTCAACAAACAGCGGCTGACACAGGAAAGAAATACCGGTAAAAATTCAGAATTTGATAAGATCATATTTTGTAAAGTTACAAACAAAAAACGCAAAACACTCGAGAAATAAGTTTATTAGTTTATAACGACTCGATAATATATTTTTAATAATTATAGTTAATAATTAATGTAGGTTGTATTATAATTTTAAAAACAAATCACACAAAAGTTTAATACGATATTCAAACGGCGTACATCTACGACGTTATCTGGCAATCGAAATAAAGAAAGTCAGGATTTTTTTAAGTCGTTGAAACGATAATTCTACACTAAATCAAATGGCTGAACAATACTATTTTAAAAATCTAAAACCACCGATGTGCACTGACATAATAATATTGCCGTGTAAATGGATTATATTATTATTGTTGATGGAGCACACAGAGTGGGTCAGATTTAAATTTAATATTATCATAAATAATTGGCAGAGATCGCGAATCACAAATTAGTCGACAATAATAATAATAATAATTTTAATAATAGTGTAATAATAAAAGTTGAAACGTTGTACACTTAGGTATTGGTTTTATCCGTGTACGGTTCACGTTTTTTTTTTGTTGTCAATAACCGTATGGTCAATATAATAATCGATACTATATAGTAGGTAGTAGATACAATATATAATATAGGTAAAATATCATGTTGAACGTCCCTAATTTGGCACATGACTTCAATGGCGGTTAGGCTAGGAGTTAAAAGACACACCGGTCGGGCGTCAGAGGTAAAATTCAAAAAATCGCTAGCGAACTAAGTAGTTATTCTCAAACAAATTGTATTGGCAAATAATTCTCCGTCACGGACTCTTGGCTTGCATGTCTTCGTCTTCGTCGTCGTCGTCGTCACCGTCGTCTTCGCCGTTGTTGTCGTGGCCGTTTCTGGTTTTGGTTTTCTTGTACAGCAAATCGTCGTCTTCGTCTATCTGCGACGAATACTCCGAGCTGGGCGTCATGGACTCGACGGCGATGTAAGATGCCGAGAACCCTTTGCTGACGATAGTGTTGTCGGTTTTGAATCGGATCAACAGGGCGTCGTTCATCGATATCACGTCGGTGGGATTCTGAAAGTACAAACCCACGTTGTTGAATAGGTTTCTAATTGGAGTCAAGACGGAAAATATATGATTATATTATAGTGTCTAGCTTACTGTCGGTCCGCAGAACCTGCCGAAGAACGGCCCGCTCGTGTCCAGGCTACTCCAGACTTCCACGAAGTCGTACATACAATCCTTTTCCTCTTCCAATTCGAACGTCAAAAACGTCAAGTGCACGTTCATGTTGGCTTTGGCCTCGATGGTCCATTCGCACATTGAGTCACTGTCGTAGTTCAAATCGCCGTAATTCGAATGAGAGTACAAGTGTTTCACGTGGTTTGTTGCTATTAATCTGCCGCCACAAACTAAACAATGACAAAATAAAAATGTGATAATTACTTCAAAGTTCATCGACACATAAATATGATAATTATTATTTTATGTAAAAAAAATCAACCCTTCCCCTTCAAAACCGAGAAAAACACCCCAAGAATGTACATATTTTCTTACTTGAACATACAGCGCTCTATAACTTTTTAAAAGTAGTTAAATTAGTACCGAATTTGTAGCCAATATTATTTAGGTAAGTACTACCGATAAACGTTGATAGCCCAAAAAAATATCATAAACCCTTTCCCCTAGTAAAGGTATAAACTTTTTCTTTATGTCGCTTTTTTAAGGTGACGTTTTAAGGCTAAAATTATACTTAAGGTCTGGAGACCTATAGTGAGGCTATAATTTAAACAATTTTTTTAATATTAAGGATTAACCATAAAAAAAGGGGAAAATTATAACTCGGTTATAGCAAATTTCTAGATTGCTATGTGAGATTAAATCAACAGTCAATAAGTATTTGAAAAATAGTTTATTATGTTGTTAATTGCGATACATGGGAAATAACAGCAACATATTATTATGGACAAACGATCACCCTAATCGTATGCACCCTAATAGTAAAAATACCATTTTAAGTACATTATTATCATTAAAATGCTTTTATCGATATTTGTAGTTCTACCATCTACAGATTCGCGTCGAATCGTTTATTTGAAAGTGATTTTTATCACTTGCAGTTGTAATCATTCTTATAGATCTGCGATCTCACCCCGCTCCCTCCAATATACATACTCTGTCACTGCTATGCCTCCAACCAACGGTATTAGCTTTTTTTCAACATATGTACATACGAATCGATAAATACTTATAAATTTACACATATGGATGAATCTATATGGAAAATGTATAATTTTCGTCACCTGTGCTGTGCGTAGCCAAAAATCCTTTTCTCTGTACCGAAGCGTCGCTCTTGAACGCCAAGTACAGTTGGTTTGACGATGAGACAATTGGATGTGGACTCTTCGAGCCACAAAACCTTCCCAGTGTTTGAGAATCCGGTGTAGGACCATCGTAAAATACTATATGATCGTAGGCACACTCTTGATGAGGTTCCATTTCGAAGGTATCGAATATCTGAAATCCCAAAGACCGCATTAACATCAGAGAAATATATTTACACTGTTATAACTCACCACTTTAATCCGGTGCCCAGGGGTGGTAGTGAAATGCCAAACGCAGTCTTTCCGGCCGGGATAAGCGTCCGGGTAATTAGGACTACTGATTTTGCCATGAGGAGCCGATATCTCGTGTTTACATCCACCTTCTTTGCAGTCATGCTTGTTCTCGTGCAAAGTGAAACCATTGTTACACGTGCACTCATAAGAACCCGGTGTGTTTTTGCACTCATGCTGACACCCGCCATTGTTGATCGAACACTCGTCCATGTCTGCAATAGTAAGTCACAAATTTAATGTCAATACATACTTGATAAAAAATAAATAACCACAATATTATTTCTGACGTTTTTTTTTTTTACTTTTTAATATTCGATAAAAAAAAACCGAATTGAAACTATGAGTAAAACATTGAATACCTAACAAATGTCTTGAACAATGACTGGGTAAGTAAGAGCAACAATTTTACAATGGCTTAGATAAGAACTTGCCGGTAAAAAACACAGCAGCGAATCCAGTCTTGTGCACGGAACTGTCAGATTCAAATTCCACACGGAGCGCGTTGGCTTCAGAAGTTATCATGGAAGGCGCTTCTTGTCCACAGTAAACGCCGTGCTTGCGAAGTTTGTCCGATCCAATTTTGCTGTACACCTCCACTCGGTCGTATTCGCACTCGGACTAAACAAAACTCACACAAACAAACTCAATTAATCGTCAAAACAAAAAAAACCTTTACGTTATTGACAGATGCGTCCAAAGAAACAATGACACAAGTTTTTCCCGGCCAAACCCGACGCACTCACCTGATGCAACTGAAAATTAAATTTAATTCATTATTAAAAGTAATAATATTGTTAAAATTGAAAACAGAAATTTAATCAACTCACGTTGTTGCCTTCCAGATCAAAGTGGGTAAAGTTTAACGTTATTTTGAATTGCGCCGGTGCTATGATCTCCCAAATACAGCTCTTGTTTCCGGGATACAGATCAGGGAACGAAGGACTCGTTATTGTTCCGTTAGTGGCTTCGATTATTCCACCGCATGCGTCTGTGAAATAAAAAGGGTTTAAATTTAGGCCATCTTTCAATTATTATTGGTAACAGGTGTTAGTCTTTGAGCAGATTCTGTCATTATCGGTTTTTAAAATGCAACAACTATTTTTCGGTTACTTTTTTCGTAAAGTTAAGGAATAAATTAATTCTATATACTCATAAGTAAATGACCACTTATGTATGGTTATATATATATATATATATATATATATATTGGAATTACGGGTTGGCTTTCATTTCATTTAAAGTCCTTAGACTAAAGCAGCGACAACCTCTAAAGAGCTTTAGAGCGGTTTACTAACTAAAAGAAACCTAATCCAACCTAAACCTTATTATATATTATATGATATAATATATTTTTTATGCAATAGAAACTCATTTAGTGTCGACATTTTCTGATAACAAGTCTTCGAAGGCGCCTGACTAGTGCACTTTCAGATCCTACTCACACATGCTGTCTTATTGCATACACCAGGCGCCTTTTTATAATTACACTGTTGTTTATGGATTCTTCTATCAATCTTACCGTAGAACCGTTTACCTTAAACCCAATAATTATAAACTATGTATACCGAATTAGAATAACTTATATTTTTACCTTCGCAGTGTTTATTGTCGGAGTGTAACTCAAAGCCAACTTTGCACGCACAGTCGTATCCACCCATCGTGTTTATGCAAAATTGTTCACAGCCGTGGTCTACCGAAGTGCACTCGTCGTACTCTAAAATCAAATACATAAAATATTAGTTTTAGACGATGTTAAAAAAAAAAGTCTGTCTTTAAAACTAATTGATAGCAATTGACATTATCTTAATTTTATAAAAAAAAATGTTACAATTGTCATGCCAATTTCTTTTCCCTGAAACTTGATCAATGGGATGCAATTGTATGCTCTGAATATATTGATATATAATATTTAACATTTTAATTAGTTATTAGAGAATATAGCACTACGGCGATAAAATGTTCGAAACTTTTGCTTTAAGACGAAAAGTAATAATCCGAGTACTTCATCTTTGTCGGTGGGCTACAATACATTTTTATAAAGCAAAATTGCGTACGACAACAAACATGACAAAACTAAATTAGAAAACGTCATAGACATTCTAGCATATTGTCAGAATACCTTTCATGAATGTCGCAGAAAATCCTGCCTTTTGTACCGAACTGTCCGATAAGAACTTAATGTACAATTTATTTGTAGTGGAATGTACGTCCAAGGGTAGTTTGTATCCACAGTATTTATTTATCAAAGGACTATCAGCGCTGTGTCCATTTCTTATTTCAACATAATCGTAGAAACAGTTATCGTGGTTTTCTATCTGCAAAAGTAAGAACACATTGTTTAACCTTACCGACGTAGACAAAATTAATTAATTTTTAATATTTTAATTAAACTCATTCAAACCGTACCGCTACAAGATTTAAAACAACCATCGACAATTTGTAAAAATGCGTTACAACTAAATTGGCATAACTCACTTCGAATACGTTGAACTTCAATCCGACTTGATAGCCTTCCGGTGCTGTTAGCTTCCAGACGCATTCCTTGTTTGGCAAATAGTCGTCAGGGAAATTGGGCGACTCCAAATGACCCTGTTCGTCAGTCACTAAGACTTCACCGCCGCAAACGGCTAAATAATAAAAAACCGAAATCGAGAAATACAATTACAACTCTATTTTAGTACTTTTTGCTTAGTGTAAAGCGCTCTACAGACCTTCGTAATTCGCTGTAAATCCTTTGAAAGTGGCGCCTTTGTCAGATATCATGAGACTGATGAGCATCCTACTGTTAGCCGTCACTATCAAATCTTGAACACGGCCGTTTCCGCAAAACCTTCCTATAAATATCCCCAACAATAAATTTTAGCTGGAAACAAATGTAACCGTGAAATTACATGTCCTAACATCCTTACACGTGTAAAGCGTTTTATTTGAATTCTCGTTTTTTTAATGTTGAAAAATTGTAATTATGGCCTTTTTTATATTAAAACTAGCTATTGTAGTATTAGACCCGGCTTCAGCTTATTATAAGCATTTAATATTTGAAACTATGCTAATAATCGTTTAAGTTTGACAGTTAAAACGTCGTTCAAAGCACGTCAGGATCTTGCCAACGAGTGAACTATTACAAAATGTGAGCTTAGTGTTAATCTAAGTACTTGTCAAGTGTTTTGTACGTGTAGCTAGCAATTTTGCTAAATAAGGTAGTATTCGCAGAAACCAAACTTGAACTTGATCGGTTGAACATTTTAGTAACATCTTTGCTTAAAACTTTGAAAGTCGAGCCTCTATAATATTTTATTACACAAAGTATCATTTTTAGAGACGGTTAGCGAATTATGGTCAATTATGTAAAAAAAAGTATCAGAATCGGTTCTGCCGTTCTATTTTCTTTTTGAATTTGTATTTAACTATTATTATATTAAAAAATAGTAATTAAGAAGTCACAATTTAATTGTGAAACGTGTACAAAGTAAATAAACTATATGTAATTATTTATACATATATATATATATATATATATAAAATTGTTTAATAGTAAATATAAAATGTTTGGTGGAATTGTGTCTAAAGAATATACTCATGAATTAATATAACCATTAACAGTTTTTCTGTTTATATATTTTATTGACTGAACCGTATTTATCCATCCAAACCATTTTTTTCGAAATCAACAGAGCTTTTCAATAAGAAGTTCTGAGAAACAATATTCTACTCAAAAACACTTAAAAATACACACGAAATATATTTTATAATTAAGTTTGACGGTGCTGTGCTAAAGAAATAGCTTAAAGTTCAAATTAAAATAAAACGCCATTAAAGTTTTATATAGTGTTGTTTTTGTAGAGACCGTAAAATATATATTTTGTTACGTTTATTTTTTCAAATAAAAAATGCGTTTACTCTTACCCAGCAATGGTGACTTATGCCAATAGCCGTCCCGGATTTCTAAGTAATCCGTGCTACATTGGTCGGATTTGAGTATGTCCAGCTCAGTGATGTTTAACACTATTCGCTCACCGTGTGTAGCTGTAATCCGCCATTCACAACGATCACCGTATTCTTGTCCGGGCTCAGGCGAATAACCGAAAATACCACTGTTCTCTTGCAACGTTTTACCGCATTCTATTTAAATAAAAACAAAAAAGTCAATAGTTACCACAACATTTATTTTTAAAAAAAACATTACCAAAAGTATATTCAGAGTTGGGGAAAACCCGATTTTTTTAAAAAGCTTGGGATTAAAAAACTTTTGTGGATATACATTCACTCATTAAAAGGCAAATTTTTAATTAAATACTGAAGATTTCTGGATTTTAAAAAACCTAGCTTAGTTTTTTATGACAATTTATGTACAATAGGTTGTTAATTTTTTACCGAAAAACAAATTTCGAATAAAGATAAATAGATACCTATACCTTTTCACAATATGAATTTGTTTTGTTTTTTTTTTAGACTACTGTTTTTAGGAAATCAAAATGCAATAACAAAAGTATTTGGTAATTTATGAATTTGATTATACCGCATTTTTTTTAGTAAATTTACTGTCTATGCGAGTTATTTAAAATACTTAATTTAATTTTTAAAGATGGTGCTTGGGAAAAACTGTCTGAAAATTTTAAATGTTCAGTGTTCAAAATTTAAAACATATCCTAACTCTACTAATAAAAACGTTGTAAGACTTGTATGGTTTTTCGGAATCTCAATATTTACATACTCAGTTTCGCAAATTGTTTTACTTAGACAGTTTTTATCGAGCACCATCGAGTTGTTTACTCACTGAAACATTTGTACAGCAGCTTTGTCTGGGCGATATCCCCTTCGCTGAGACGAACTCGCTGTCCTATTTCCGGTCTTTTCTTTGCATTCCTTATTGCGTCAATTGGATGTATAGTTTCCAAGTATGAGCCCTTTGACATAATCGATTAAAAAATCAATATCTAATTTTGTTCATTTAGTAATTCATTTATTTTTGTGACATATTTGAAGTATTTCTAACCGTAAAACTGTATTATTCAAACTGTACTGATCTTAATAAGCTACATTCAATATTCGTTTTGGCAGACCAATCACTACATAATTTCTATTCAGGTTAACCTTTAAAATGTTGAACAATCTCCATTTGTTTTGACTTTTAAACTTTATGTAATTTTTAAGTGATTTTGATAGTTAAATAAATTAAATTTAATGACATCCAACGACGAAGAATAAAAGAAACTATTGAAAAATTGTGTCGTACATACATTTTTATTTGTATTATTTTAACACACTCGGCTATGACTGTAAACATTAATAATTTTTATAAACACCGTCACGTGGGTGGTAATATATATTGAAAATGATTTACTTATAGATTAAGTAAAAGTGTGCTGTATAAGCATACATCACGTTATGAGCCTGTCAAGTTAATTTGAAAACATATTAAAAAAAATCTATCGAGCAAAATAATTCTAAACAAATTGTGAACATAGAACTTATCAGATCGGCATCAATATCAACTGTTTAACTACTAATAAGTCAATATACAACATTGAACCAATCGTTTAAAATGTAAATTAAATAATTGCATTTTAAATAAGGTAAGTGCGGTTCAAGAGTTATGAGTGGAAAAAAACGCTTTAATTAAAAAACAATATTTACCTTTCAGCTTCACACAAAAGCAAAAATAATTGTGTTACCTCTTACAGAGTCAGTGATTAACATTATTTTTATGGATTTTAGGAAATTCCTTTATTTTTTTGCTGAATTACGTTTTATATTTCAAAAAAATAAAGATAAAGCTACAAAATATGTATATGAAGTATAAGTTTGTTTATAACCTCTAAAATAATAAAAGAAACATCGAATTACTTTATATAGTAGATTATTTACAGTTCATTACCATAGTTTACAACAGCTTACATAACATATCAAGCTACAAAAGGTTTCCAATAGTGCAGCTTAAATAATGACGGGTCATACAATTGTGTAAGAAAATGCATTAAAAAAAAAACCAAAAAATTGCAACACATTTGGGACAGGTAAGATATTTTGTTTAGTTATATTAAACCGTTAATTATTTAACTGTTTTAGTAAAAGTTAATGGTTTTCTGTGTATTTTAAGTTAAGTCTTTAAATTGAATAATCGTATTTACAAGTTGTGAGTTTATTAATATAAGCCTATTATATTTACGGTGTAAAATATTTTAAGTCGCCTCAACTTATATGATGCCATAAAGTTCTAACGATATAAATAACTGACGATGCGCGTAAAAATGATTCTTAGTGAATACTTAATATGTATCAGTCAGATAAGTCGATGTGTTCATATGATTCTAACCCGAATGCAAAATAAGTGAAGTCAATTTGAATTTTTTAAATTAAATTATACCCTTATAGTTGTATTTTCTAGAGTGAACAGAACATTTTAGGTAATATTTGTATGCTACACTGTATAGCAATTATTTACTTTTTTTTTTTTTGTAGAAATGTAATTTATTTTTCAATAATATAATTCATATTTAAATAAAGAATAATTATGTTTGGCAAGTTATCGGGTATAAGAGGAAAAACAGGAAACAGTGCAATTTAAATTTTCAAACAATGCGAAATGGAAACGTCAAACGCTGTTAAACGAGCGTTAAACCGTTAGCATTTTCTATTTCCGGTTTTCCATTTATTTGTATATGTTTATTCATATATGCTTCCTATTATAACCCTAAATTTAATTTGGTGTCATGGCAATCTAACCATTCTCAATCCCAGTTCATGCACGTGATGTGCATTAACACACGTATAAGCTATAAAATAAAATGCTTGGCCTATATTGTACAGAAAGCATTTAAACGGTATTAAAACTTTGTGGATTATCGCAAATTTCGTTCGGTGAAAAAAATGTACTAAAAAAAAATGAATGGTTTAATCAAAATACTGTTTTATTCCATTTAACTTTCGCGCATTACACTGTAACTTTGTATTTTGCGAGTATCGGTACTTTTATAATTAGCGCAACTCTAAAAAATTACCGGACTAGACCTAGATTTAAATTGTTAAGAATTTGGAAACGTTTACAAGAAACGATTTTAAAAAAAACATATTTAATAAAAGTATCTCACAATAATATAACATGTACAAAAACGTTACTGCGTCAATTTTGATATTTATAATAAATTAAAATAATAATATAATACTTGAAAACGGTACCACGATTTACACAAGAAGCATTGTAAGAAGCAAATTGAATTAATGAGAAATATTGTGCGCGTTTCAACTAAAACAGACTTCCTTATCAAAATCAAATTAAATCAACCGTCGCAGTGTTATGAAATACCTAGTTTTTCATCAATATAATATAAGATTGTGTTAACATTATCAATTAGGTTAAACGGGAATTCAAATCATGTAAATGTAGTAAAACTAAACGCCAACAAAGTAGAATAAAGCAAAATACTCAACACATCATTATAACATAATACAATTGAAATGTAATCAAAAGTTACTTAAAACGCCAGTTATTTTCATAAAACATACTTAATGTTTCATACTTAATTTGTATCAACGAACGTGAAATTTAATAACTAACGTAAAACTCTCTCAGCTGGATTAAAATAAACTTAGTTTTCATTAAACGGCCGAGGCTTTATGTACTAATCTGCACGTGGCGAAAAAAAGAACTTTTGAAAAATATAATATCAACAGCGCACGGTGCGGTAGCCTCAAAATACCGTTCATCATAACAAAGCGAAATTTTCAAGTAGTTGAGAAAGATTTCCAAGAAACAAAAGTTAACAAAAGCTAGCGTTAAAACGAAAACCCTAAGTATAATTGCGTGTCGATCGTAAATGGGGATTTTCAGTTTTTTATTCTTGTCAAGTATGACAAGTTGACACTACATTAAACCCCATTAAGTGTTCGATTATGCTTTACTCGGTAATTGTTTCTTTCCTTAGTACAAACAAAAAGGCTCATATTTTTTCAAAAGACGGTTACAACAACACTAGAAAATGATTAACAGTATTTTTCCATTAACAGAGCTACATGTATTAATGGTATTCGATTTAATTTTATTGAATTAAGAGCTACTAAAATATATTTTCTTCGTATCTACCGAGACATAATAATTAATACATTTTATTAATTACTATAACTAAAAAAAAAACAGTTTTATTTATTCTTGCGTATATTTAATTGGTCTGTTTTAAACTTGACAACTTTTGATTACTCGTATGATATTTCCATCCGATCATCACAATTATTATTGTTTGTAATAGTATTGTAGTTGATAATTAATTATGCTATCAAATTAACCAATAGACTTTAAATTTACACTTTATACTGATTACTAAAGTAAACATAAAGAAAGGTTACATTATAATAACTTACCTTCGAAAACGTGTTTTTGGCATAATGCATGATAGAATCATAATCGTAAGCAAGTCCTAATGAATTGACTTCCTCCTCCGTGAGTTTGTTGAAGTTATACTCTTGGCCTGTTGTAATATTAAATTGTATTAAGCTATGTATACGGACGTCGTTTGGGGGACTGTAAGAATTTACATAGAATTTAACTAAGCCCTTAAAATACATTTCTTAATATTTTAACTTTTTCGTTTTATTTTTGCCACTCCAATCTCTATTCTACCTTTTAGTTTATTTGTTGAAAATTTAAAGCAAACGAGAGTATTTTGAGAATAGTATACATTTGATTATTTTGATAAATCACTGCGAGGTTGTTCGGTTAATTTGGCTAGCGATATTGATGATTAATGATGAAGCTCACAAACCAACCCTGCATAGTAACATTTATGGTGATACATTATGAACCTCGGTAATCAAAAATCCCATTTCAAGTTATAGAACGTGTATTTAGGGTTTGTTAGTGTTTAAGGAACAAAAATGATTGTACTTGTCATGTATTAGGTAATTAAAATCAATCGAAACAATTAATGAAAATCCGAAGTGGGGTTAATATTTATAAGAAAAATAACGGATTAAATACTTTGATAAAATAATATTTTGAACTATCTATTTGTTTTTAGTTTGAAACTTCCTCTTCAGGAGAGGCAGCGATTGGCCTGAATGTTTAGTTAAGCTTAGAGAATTTGTTAAGCATTTAAGGATTTTATTTTTAGTTTAAAATGTCGTATTATTGTATTACATGGTAATATACAATTTATCATTGTTAACAAAACTTTAACTCTGAAATAATTAAGAACACAGGCTTTCATGCAAGATCACGTAAAGAGCTATTGCTTTAGAATTGGTTTTTTTTTATATTTCACTATAATTAGATAGCATAATATACTGTTTTTTCTGTCGAAAAAAAACATATTTATAATGCGCACATAGCTTGCTATGTTAATAATAATATTATGCATGTACAACGTACCCACTATGATGTGGTCTCTCACGATTTGCACGTGGTTGTCACGATCGGGTCTGGTATGTTCATGCCAGAATCCGACCACATGTCCAAGTTCGTGCACCACGATGCCAAACTTGTCACAGTTTTTCCCTATGGATATTGCCTGCGGTCCATTTCCACGTTTCCCGACAAAAGAACAACACCTAAAACCACGCGACGTCAACATATGTAAATACAATATTCAACTTAAACTAATAGCGGAAATATTTTGTTTTGGAAATGGGTTGCCAAAGTCCAAACGTAAATAAATATTATTATTATACGTTTAAAAATTAAATTAAAGTACGATAGTGGATATGTAAGAATTATCTTTAGGCTCTCTCAAACAGAAATTCAATTATTTAAACATGACTAAATTCATGTAACGGCATTCAGAATTTGAAACGTTCTTTAGTCTGGGTCTAATTTTCTTAAAAATGGCATTGTTGTTCGAGTTTTGAGTTACAGAGCTATAGGGAATACCTAATTGTTGATAAATTAACTGTTTCTAAAGTACTATCAGTCATTGATAATAAAAAAATCAGTCTCGTTGATCGATACCATTTGTAGAATGATAAAATATTTGTTCGTTTGAAATAATTATTACTTTTTGAGTGATTTGCCAGGTAAAAAAATAATGTTTCTGACAGTTTGTAACATCGGGTTCAATGTCATTCTTATTGAAATTGAACTTCTTATTATAGTATATTTGTAAAGTCGAAAAATTAAATCTAACGATGTACGATAAAATTGTACATAATGTTTTTTATACAAACACTTGACATGTGATGAATTGTGTGTCAGCATTGTCACCTGTTATAATACGTAAAAATTAAAAACTAGCGGTTTTTGGTTTTCTATACAAACAAAAACATTTACGGGAAACAAAAATAATTTATAAACTTAAACTTTAATTCTCGATATTTAAGCAATCTAAACTACCTATTTATACCTAGAAATACCCTGAACAATTGTAGTTAGACAAAGTTAAATAATAAAATAATTTAAAAATTTTAACATCGGTTACAATGATAATTACTGAAAGTTTATTAATTTTGATGGTCAAGGGTATTATTTTAAATGTTTTATCATTATATTACTAAACAAACCTTCTATAGTGTTGGTATTAGTTATATATTGTATATATTATACATTAGTAATACTGTAGTCTGTATTAATGTATGGCATTTGCGTTACACCCTATTGCTTGTATTATGAATGTTATGTTAGTAAACGTCTCCTCACCCGCATGGCCTTTCGGTGAAAACAATGTAATTAGGATGTTCTTCTGGGTTTCGTTCGACAAACTTGATACACGTGAAGTTTTCCCAGTGTCTCATGGCTTGTTTAAACAGTGCTTTGTGAGGGCCACCGAAACTGCTGTCGATCTCGTACGGTATAACGCCAAAGTCCCATACTCTCTCTTTTCTTGCAGTAGCCGCCCTGCGTCTTCTCGAATGCACTAGATTGCTGTAAAAATATACATCCATTTCTATTTAATAACAAATAATTGCGCTATGCCATATTATACGTATTGCACTTTTTCTTGCTTGACATAGTAAACGTTTAATAATATAATAACAATAATAATTACCGAATACACAAACAATACAATATAGAATGTGACATCAATAAGACATGTTTACATATTATTATTATGTACCGTGGCGAATTTAATGATTCAATTATTGGTAAACACAATGTGTGATACTTACTTATTTTATAACGTTTGTTTGTTATGAGTACTGTGTTGTTGACATTTATACATTTTTCTTATTCCTACATCGTTTCCGCTAATAACAGCCTCGTTATTCACACTATATCATTTGATTTGCATACAAAACAAGTTTATGAACGTACTAATCTAATAACTGTACATTGTACATCGAAACAAAACTTATTTTATTTATTATTTTTTGCTCAAAAACATCATTATAATTAAATTAAAATTTTAGTAGCATTTTGTTGTCATAGCATTTACAACCGGAGGATAATACTTGTGTATTATGCAAAAAAAAAAAATCAAATAATATGTTATTCAAATAATGATGAATTGTGACATTAAATCTTAAACATCAACGTTTCCCGTTAATCACGCAACATATTGATGTAGTCTATAAACAGAATTAGGCATTATTCGAATAGCGTTGTATCTAAATTACATAATGAAAACTTGCTCAACTCTGTTGTTAGATCAAACAAGCATTTTTTTTTTGATAATATACACATATTATTCGACAAATTTTTTTTTGGATGAAAACATGCTCAACTCTGTAAGGAGATTTTTTTTTATAGGCTAGATATATTGTCTCGATATTTGAGTAAATAATAATCTAACGTCTATTAATTGCACTTATCGCACAACGTTATAAAACAAATACAAATGAACATCCCGCTAGCAGTAGCAAACATTGGCTGCCGATTTTCACTCCAACCCCATTTGCCGTTACGATTTCCGTCTTGTCTATATATGTATTCTATGAACTATATCCGAGGGTAATATTGTACCTGGTAATATTATAAATGACCTAATTTCCTCTCTGTGCTGCGGAGCGACGCGCCAGCCAACAACGGGCAATATTATAGCAACCTACTACTTGTAATATTCATGATTAAGCACGGAAATTACAACAATTTAATAAAGTTCGATTGACTACACTTTTGATAGGTGTATAGGTTTGAAGTCTATTTAATCTTGAGTAGAGGCTTTTTTTTTTATAAGTTTAGTTTGCTCAGCGGCAACTTCATCTTGAATTTAAAGCATGACCTCTGTTTTGAACACAAATTTAAGAACATTTTATCAACAATAGCTCTACAGTGTGTCTCGTGGGCAGTTGATTTTGTGACGGGCTAATATTGTACTATTGGTATATTATATTAGATTCCAAAATGACATCCCATCGTCAGACTTGGCTATAAATCGAGACAGTTTAAGTCTGGTAACCTAACATGCGTTTGATTAACCGGTTATATTGTTATACAAACAATGCATAATGTCGCTTACGCCGCTCACCGATACACAAATTAAATTTGATTTCCGAAACAATTTATTCGTTTTACAGCCTCGATATTGTGTGACACACGTCGTATAGTACTCGTATAATAAGGAACTGCATAACGCCATCTTATGTATTACAAAAATTGGTTTTATAATAATATATCGTATTGTCACTTGCACTGTATTTAGCCAGACGACGGTGACATTTAAGTTATTTGTTGGCCAATAGTTTTTATGTCTACCCGACAACTTAAAATAGAGCCGCAATATGTATTAAGACATAACGGTCGTTTTTATTTTATGCGGCTCCAAATGTGATAATATGTTTTCTAGAATATTGTCCAACCGGTTGTGACTACAAACATAATATTTTGAAGATTGAGCGATGTCGCATACATGTTAGTATTGTGAATTTCCTTTCAGCGAGTGACGGTTAAATTTAATTTAAGTACCGAATGAAAATAAAAGTTATGTCACAAATGCAATAAAATTATTCGTGATATATGTATTATTATTATTATTGCACCAATGTAGTTTACAAGATTTTATATTCTAAATAATAAACATTATTCGTGGTTTTGATACTTATAAAAATATTGTCTCGACTGTCAAACTACTCGAGTACCAACGAAAATGTATTTTGAATTATTTGATTTTTTTAATTTAATTTGAATTTTTACAATCGAACAAATCACTACCGTTTCAACGAGATATAATATTTGTAAAAACGATTTTTTTTAATTAAAATATATATATGTTTTTGACATGCAAGTTATGAAGTGTAGATAAAATTGAACACTTGTACGATGGCTTTTAATTAGAACTTTAAGCGGGGTTTACTTAAAAATGGTTTAATATATCGTTGGTAGAAGTTATACATAAGCAGATCATGTATTATGCTCCAAACTCTTAGTGATTTTTTCATGGGAAATAATTTCAAACTAATGACTTCCTGTGTTTTATGATATCAAAGTTAAATTTATAATTAACGGAGCTCTGATTTACTTGTCTTAAGATGCAAATGAATATTAAAAGAAAAAAAAATAGTTCAGATTTTTTAAAGCTAAAAAGTATTATAGCTGTAGGTAGCTAGTTAGTGTAGTAAAAAAATACTAGGAAGGAAATATCGTATTAATTGATGACGTTGTTTGTATGGCTAATGAATAATGACTACTTTGTTAAAAAAAAAACTACTGAAATTCGTTAATTGAAATATTTACACATTTCTAAGCATTCAATTCAGCTAATAAAGCATATCGTTAATTTTAATCAGTTTTTGGATTAATCTAAATTTTCTCATCCATTAATTAGTTGTTTTTTATATTGCGAGTATTACAGATTTGCAATTAAAATATTAATTTCATTAAAAAAAACATTCATTACTTATAGTCAATTGTTCAGTCATCACAATTCACCTTAGTTTTTTAATTTGTTCATAAATATGTTATAAGTATTAGAATCATAAATTAGTTATCGATTTACGTTGAAATTTTATACTTAGATTATATAATTATACATATATATAGAGACATATGATTTTTAGAAACAAACTCAATTAAATACGATATATATAACCTTACAATCTAAGAATATACTTATTAAGATTACGCTAAGTAATAATTTGTAATTTCATATTTTTGCGATTGTAAAGTAACGAAGAAGAAGAAATAATAACGTTTTTTATTTTTACAATATTAAGCGATTGTATCATACAAAACAGTTAATATCGTATAATGTGTTATTTGTTTTCGACCGGATGTTAAAACTTTTTATACATCAGTAATAATTTTACCTGTTAAATGAAGAATCTGTACTCGTATTATGTTTATCAGTATTCTTCTTTATGAAATTATTTTTTCTTGTCTTATTGTTATGCCTGTGTCTGATCTTAATTTGTGGTACGTCGGCAACTTTTTTTGTCCCTTGTATGATGCCCTCTTCTTCGATTTGGAGTCCTTCATTAATTTCTTTCTTATATTTTTCCACTTTTTCCGCATACGCTTGTCGGTTCTTTTCTTTTTTATCGCCATAATCAACTCCAGGCACGGCTATATCACCCATAAAACTTCCTGAAATTATAATAAGTATACTTCAGCATGTATAGTAAATTACAATAATATTAAAGAAAAAAATATAGTTAACTATAATAATATAAGTAGGAGTTATTTAATACATATAGTCATTTTTTCTAGATGAAATAGAATTACCATCTTGTCCAGACTCATTGACATTAAAATTAATACATTATCCTACACCCACATCCCGCATGTTAAACACATAATTTGCTGTAATATATTTTGTAACATATAAATAATTTATAACAAGATTACATGTACTAAACAAATTCAAATGTTCAATTCACGTTAAAAAAAATATTCCGTACTAAAATGTATAGCAAAAAGATAAGTCTTTAAATTACAACAAGTGATTACATCATGTATTTGTGAATTTTCTTTCCATAAATGTTAAACATTATTTCATTGAAGTAATGTAAGTAATATATAGATTATAGAACTATATTTACAATACTGGATTGCGCATTTATTTTATGCCTAGTAATCTTAATTATTGTTTTTAAAATCCTTTTGTTTTTTATAAATATATACATTGGCAATTGAAATTTGTAAATATTATAATTTGTGATGATGAAACACGAAGATCCGGCAAGTTCACTGGCGGTACCAAAACCAAATTTTAATAGGATTATATTTTACTTATTTTTTTTTGCTTGGCTCGGTTTTGTAGGTACTAATCCAAAGGTTTTTATCTCGATGACCAACACCGTAATGATTAGCTACTTCCCAAGAAACCAAATGATGCTGACAGACACACGCCAAAAGCATATTTCATATCTATTTAGAATCATATAATTTTATTTTACTACATCATATACATGACTATATCTATATTTATTCTACCTATCTATGCATTTATAGACATTTCAGTCCGTGCTCACTTTTTTATTTATAGGATTATGAAAACGAGCCTTTATTATTGTATAAGCCTCCCATGCAACCGTATCTTTGTGTATTATACATCTATTTATATACTAACTCGCCAGACGTTTTGAGATATTGCACTGAGCGCATATAAATGCACGTGGCGGTAGTAGATTTGCGTAACAATATCTACTAGTATTAAGGTCATACAAACTAAAAGACCATGTAACCATGAACCATCTTATCTGAAGAAAAAGCGTTTTGATATGAAATATCAGTCGTATACCACCATTAAGGCGGAAGTGGTTGAACACTGTACAGTGCCGGTACTCCAAATTAAAATTGTATTTTAAAAGAGTTGCAAGATGAAGATCGCAACTCACATTATTACTTGAAAAAAAAATTCATAGTTTGAGTGAAACTAACTTACACAAATTACAGCGATTCGATTTTACAGTAATTTTTAATAAATATTCAGTAGAATTTGTTAACGAAATCGTTTCTAACTATATTTGCTGTAAGATTTTGTACAGCAATATTTTGAAAAAAATGATAATTTTCATTTTACTCTCTACTCATGCGGAAATTAGAGCTTAGAAGTATCATTTATAGCATTTTGATTATCGTCGTTTTAACTAAGTTGGTGTTAATAATACTTAACAAAAGTTCAAAATATAAATAAAATATTTGATTTATACTACTTCTGATAAGTATATTGTACGGTGAGAAAATATATTTATGGATAATTTTGATTTGTTTCAAATTTCCACTGTGGTCATTTCAGAGTTTTACACTTGTAAGAATTAAACGATATAACTACTTTTTTGTTTTGCATTAAATGCTGTTGTTTTAAAGGTTAACACTTTGAGCTTATTAATGTTATTGTATATTATATTATAATAGTAAACCTATATTTTTAAAATAAATGAATTAGTTCTAGAAGCACACAACCTATTTTAAACAGTACTAAGTAGTAGGCTATAATATTATTACCGTTGCTGTGAAAACCTATAGGTAATATCTTAGGTTCCCAAAATAATATGTAAGAAAGTAGTAAAGTGAGTAAGAAGTTTACTTGACAGGAGTTTTTTTTTACGTTTTGACTAATTAAATTATATAATCCGAAGTGGTAGTGTGTATTACATGTAGAGTGTCGCGTAGACATGCTGTGTATATTATAATAAATGGACATGATGAGTAATTAGTTCTCCATAAGCTCGAGCTTGTGATGG
Source organism: Adelges cooleyi (assembly GCF_023614345.1). Classification (NCBI taxonomy): domain Eukaryota; kingdom Metazoa; phylum Arthropoda; class Insecta; order Hemiptera; family Adelgidae; genus Adelges; species Adelges cooleyi. The sequence continues at coordinate 12,522,548 of NW_026096579.1, read as the reverse complement.
GATTAAAAGTTAAGGCTAACATCACGTCAGAGAAACACAAAGCAACGTTACTTAATCTCGCACTACGATCCATTTAATTCTGCGAGCGAGCGGTTTGTACTTGAGTAGCTGTGGTTTCGGTTACGTGTCTTATTTAAATAGACAACTTATACGGGTTGAATATTGCCCATTGTTTTCAAGATGCTTTTACCCAAAATAAGGCACAATTTTCCCGAGCGAATTACATATTAAAATACAGATTAAGTGCATATGATCGAATTCAAATAATTAAACCTAAACTCCTATAGGTGGAAACTAACTATGGTAAGAGTGAAGGACTTTGGCCGTCTCTTTTTATTTTTTACTAATAGTCTAATTAGTATTTACAATCATTAGTACTTGAAGCTAAGAAAACAAATTAAATGTGGTTACATTTGTGAAAGAACAAATTCGCGTAAGACTTTGTTTTTACTATTGTTAAATTATTATTATTGACAAAAAAATAATTAAGAGTACAATAATAGAGCAAGTAGATAATAATTTGATTTTGACTAGCCTAGCCCAGATTAGTCCCTCCCATTTTTAATTTCCAGATTAGTTCTTGTTTAACAAAATCATGCGAGCGTTTTAACATGACGTATGCCGAATAGCTCCTTGAGGCGATGATAAAATGATTAAACTTTTGTACAGTAAACAAACGGTACTTACTGAATCACTGCGTTTTAATAATAATTGTATAGACTTGACAAAGTTCTCAAATTATAATATTGTGTACAACATGCAGTCAATGCGAGATATAAAGCAAACACTTTCAGTGATATTATTTACCCAAAACCGACCGTTCAGTATGTGTCTTTTGACTCGACTGCGTTACGGAATTCATATGAAATTCACCCTTATCAAAATGAGTCAAAGTTTATAGTTTGTTTTACAAAAGTACGTTCGTTTTCAAAGATAATGACAAAGTACACGTATAAGTGAAAGTAACAAGGTTCGTACTATATACGATAAGACATATTATTAATATGAAAATATGTTAAACATAGTATATAAATATATTTTGTATTAAAAAAATTCGCGAGTTTTTCTGTTCAACGTCAATCTTGTCTTTATGCCTCATTTTTACAACATTGAAAAGATATATAATTATTGTTGATTTGATTAAATCATAAATTAAATGTAAATGCAAACGTTATCATTTGATTTTGTTACTGAATAGACTTGTCCTTAACGTTGGATAACGAAATAGGTTTTAATGATTGTTTAAACTATTTTACTTCTATTTAAAAATACTACTTAAGTCGACGAGACAACACGTCAATAGTAAAGTCAGAATAAACTGATGTTGAAATAATAAATAAAAGCTTTTTATAATAACTTATTTACTGTTTAAATTTAATTAATTATAGTTTTGGTCGTTATCAATATAAAAGGTAAATTATTTCAAATGATATAATATATCAGGGGTTTAATAGAGATTTATTATCTAACAACGGAAAATATTTTATGAAGACTTCGACAAACGCCAATGTTTATCAGAATGATTAAATTATCAGAATAATTGAATTGGAGTGTTCAATTTTATTTTTATGCTTCTTGCAGTCTTGTAAAAAATTGCATTTAGGCATTTTTGTTACATAAACAAGCTAAATAAACTATTATGAGTTTTAACCTATGTGATAGTACACTGTACAAGTAAAGATTATTTAAATTAATATTGGTTAAATGATAAAAAGCCACGATTAACGAACAACGTCATGCGCTAAAATTAATATTAAACAAACATTAAATTTAAATGGCCCTTTTATATTTATATGAAAGTACTTCACTTATTGTTAAATTTTATGACAAGATCCGTATAGTTTAACAATTACAATAATAAATTAACAAATTCTAAACGCAGTGTATTCTGTATACAGTAGTGAATCACATAATTATAAGTATATAGTAAATATTATTAATAATTTTTCTAAATATGACTAAATGAGACCTGGAAGATTTTATTCATAAATTGTCTGGTCAAACGTATTTTATTTATTGACAGAATTGTTTATATACAATAAATTACCAAACACATTATTATTACGTTCATAATACATTTATAATGATATCTACTAATTTTTAATGATTGTTTTAGAGTGATTGTTGATATTTTTTTAACAAAATATCAGTTCATAGCCAAGAGTCAATTGCCATAGCCAATTCTGTAATAATTTTGTATTTATTGTACAATATATGAAATGATTACATGCAATATTTAGTTTAAAAAATGGCACGATTAAAATACCAATTATGTTTGTTACCCGTTATTAGAATTAAATTAAATATGTCTCCGTTTAAAAAATTAACTTATATTTTATGTTTGAAATCTGTTGGTTCAAATGGTTTGAAAATGGTTATATATTCAAATTTTAGACTCCAGCGACCAGCGACTCTTAATAAGGTTGTTATCTGTGATAAGATAATCCTAGTATAAAATGAATCGCGCTACAAAAAGGGGATAAGTTGATTTCTATGGAACTTTGTTTTTATACAGCAATGATTTAGAAATACATTGTTTATAGCAGAAAAAATATAATTAAAATCTTAAAAAAGTTTTTTGTTTCTGCAGATTACAATATTTATTGCAAAAACGAGACAGGCAAAATGCTTTAAATTACAAAATATAAAAAAAACGACAATTTGTTTTTTTTTCAATAGATTTAAATTTTCAGTGAATTAATAACCTATTTTTCTCTTAAACAGTCGGATGAAAATTCTCATCAATGTTTTATCGAAAGAAAATTCTAATGAAAATATATATTTTTTTATTTGAGGCAGCGTTTTTTTCGTAGATTCGAAGAACTATTAAAAGAAGGCAGGGAACCAAAGCGAAATAAAAACATTTTACTTCCCTTTTGGCGTTTAACAGAAATGTGCTGAATTGCACCTCAATGACGACCAGTGCAGCTGTTACGGCTAAATCACAATATACCAACAAGTACCCTTGGGGTATACAGTTTATACCTCCCCCTCTCTCTCACGCGGTACTTACCAGCTTTGCAAGGGTCCAAATCGATGTCTTTCGATATCTTCTTCGGGAAAATCGAGTTAAGCAACTCGTCCATGGCAAACTTAGAACTACTGACGGCCGGCCATAAACCCACTAGAACGTGGATCAGCAAGACCATCCTCGCCGTCCTCTTCATATCGACGGCCGTGTCCTTAAGTCTTTGACTTCCGCGTTGTACTAACACCTCATGTTTTTCCGCATGTTAGCCTGAAGACAGAACAATGTTTAAAAAGAGTCCAATTCAACTAATAGTAAATATTTTTATAGTTATTTCTAAAACGGCGTAGCTATAGTTCTATAAGAGACTTATCGATGCACCCTTCACCTTGAAGTGTTATATTATAAAGATTTATTTAGGTTTGATCTTGAAAAATTGCTCAATTTAACATATTGTTCTCTCCGCGAAAATTCTCTGGTGTTTGGAGAGAATAGGAAATTCCGATTATTCTTTTGTAATTTGATTGGTACCATTCATAGATAATAAAGCGTAGTTTAAGTTACGACTAATTGCGATTGCCGAAATATAAAGCATATATCTTTCTTAAAAAAACGTAACGCCCAACTCCAAATTTCCAACAACAGACACCACTAATGATTGGTCACCTAACGTTCATCAAGCATTGAATCCTTTTAATCAAGTTGTAATGAACAATAAGTTAAGACAACTTAATGAAACGTTCAATTTATTGTTTATGAAGAATTTTTTTTAATGTGATAATTTGTGTGACAAACATTACAATTTTTTTTTTTTTTACTCTTAACTCTTAAATCATAATTTACCAAAACTTGTCATAGACTCTTTTAGAGTTTCGATGCACATTTAGTCCATAGTAAATGTTAAATGTTAAGGACTCGAGTTTTAGTGTTGCTACTGTTTTATACATTTTACCGGATATTGTTTATTGGTCCATTACAAAACTTATTCGGTGCCGCGCCGGTACAAAATCGAGAAATAAAATTGCAATTGGAAATGAAGCTCTTAAGATGTTTACCGTCATATTTGCATCTAACGTCATCCTGGCGGATGGACGTCGTTTAACGCGCGCGTGTGTGCGTGTTATCACTACACCTAGTAGTATTATTTTACTTTACTGTGATAAGAAGAACAAATAAGCTTAATTTGTGGCCTCGATCCGACGTTAAACGCGATGATCACAAAGTCCACGTACCCATGCGTTTTGGCCGGATTGACTGTGTGCACAACTGATACAATTATTATAATTCCGTGTACAACAATAACGAAACGAAAAAGGCTTATACAAATAGTATGTATAAATCAAAACGCGTCTCGATCAATGACACCGACAATCTGTACCGACGCACGTCTTGGGCGTAAGTCTTTTGGTGAACTTATGGCAATAATTATCCGAAATTTCACACGTTTGTTCAATAATTAAATAGCTTTTTTGACTAAATTCAAATTAAAAAAAAATAATAATTTGTAATTCCTACGCTCGAACATAATAACGGGAAGTGAATTAAATTATGATTTTTTAACGAAATTATTTTAATCAATTTAACTCCGATGTGATAGCAAGAAGTAATATATTATTATGTGCTATAAAATATGTATTTATTTTTATTTTTCAAAATAAAACATATCCGCGCAAAAAGCTATAACTACAAATATTCGTATTGTTTCAAACGTTAAGAAAACAATCGTCCACTTACTTGTTGTCGAATTCCGATTGCTTGCGGGAAAAACTCAGCTTTTGGCGTGGACCAGATTAATTTTAATCCGATCTTCACTGTTAAATAGCGATCACGAAACTATGCACGTCTCGCGCCTACTCGACCAACGACAAACTACGGCCGACCCGAGTACTTCCACGGTTACTACTAAAGAGCCCGCCGACGGCGTGCGATGCGCCTGTTCACCTATACAGTTTACACCACACACACACACACACACACACACACTCTCTTAAATCATTTTCCATCCACCCTATTCGCTATTGCCGCCATATCAATCTTCCAGCTCCCATATAATACATACACACGATTACAGCAGCAGCCGCCTGTTAACGCACATTTATATATTATTATATTATAAATAGGCCATATTGTATATATATATATATATATATATATATATATATATATATATTAGGTATATCTATTTATATGGATAATGATAATATTACATTTTTTTTTTTTGGCAAACCTTTCGCAACAACGATAAATACACCGCGCAAAACGACTGTATACATTAAAAAAAAAAAAAAATGATTACAACCAAAATGACATAAATGTACGTACGATAATAAAATAATAATTATTACGAATAGCCGCTGTTGCATTACCGCGGAAATGTGAATTTTTTCTTCCTAGAAAAAAAATTTACAAAGACGCACGGTAAAAAAATGAAATAAAATTATTACATGACGCAAATGTGATGTGGGAGACGCGATTTGTGAGTTCCGAGATTGAGGTTAAGTATTGAGATTTATCGGAGAAAACTTTTTAAAAGAAAATCCCAATTAAAATGTTTTTACAGCGTGGTTTCTGTTGTACCGTCGTGATCACTGTAATCTGTCGGTCGTCAAGAAAGTCACTTTACGACCACGTGCTAAGCCGATTTGGTGGACGGAGGGTAACAATAATAATAATTATTGCGGTGTTGTTATTGACAAGACGTCTCGTGGTTTCGACAAAGACGGTAAATTGAGACTTAACAATTAATCGTTCGGTCGGACGAAACAAGTGAATTGGTGCAAAACGATTGGTAAGCGTGACGTCATTGACTAACAACGTTTAGAGTAATGACTTTTCTCGCACCCTTTTCGCGCACACTTAGTCATCGGAAGCAACCCTTAGCCGTCACGTTCAACGGACAACTCGACAACAGCGGCCGATGAACACAATTATTTTACTGTACAAGCGGGTTTTTCGATATTCTCGTTTTGGTGATCGTACCTGTGTTTGGGTTTTAAACTAATGTTTTTGAGCAAAAAAAAAAGCGTCTCAAATCGATGAATACCATAAGCTCCGGCTTGGTCCAAAAAACCGTTTGGTCGTTAACGTAAATTTGTAAAACGGGTTTATATACATCCGAAAACCGAATACGCATGGGTAGTTCAAAATTTTGAGACGGCCTGATTTCGATTGTATGTGAGATTTGGATATGAGTGTGTGTATTATATAGGGTCCTTCTCGATTCGTACCGTCGAGAGTGGGAGATAATATGAATACTCTACGGCGAGCAAAACACTTGATATATTATCATCGTGTACCCATAGCCGTGCCGGTAGTCGGTTACAATACTATTGTACCTTAAATGTTGTGTACGTTTTGCTCGTGTGTATCAGTGGACCGGTTTTCGGTGCTCATGCGCACTGCAATACAGGTGTACACACAGTGTACAGGTACAGGTACGGCCATAAGAGACGTTTCGACTGGCGATCGGAAATTCGATTTTCCTCGAGTGGAAAACATATTCAGCGAAATTATATTTTGGAAATTTTTTTTTTTTTCTATTTAACTCCCAAAACCAAAAACGCCCGTAGGCTGTAGATCTTCCACGGCGTTTGCGCGGCCACAAAACATTGCGGTGCACTGGACAGTCGTGTGTAAAAATGCACGTTAGGTTGCTATGCAGCATACATTATACACGGGCGATGGTAGTGTCAGCGGTGGGGGCGGTGGCCGAGCACAGTCATCGGTTGTTTTGTAGCTAAGAAGTGGTGGTGACGACGACGACGGCGGCGGCGGCGATTGTGGTGGAGGTAAGACGCGGCAGGTTGACGGACGTTTCCAATCGACTCGTCGGTCTGGTTTCGTAGTTTTTGTTGTTCGGTCTTACGTTCCTCCTTTACCGTTGGTCTCTGCCGATCTTGTATTTTAATATATCAGATACCATCGTATTTGTTTAATATTATATTGCTTGCAATCGGCTGTGCGCGTTTTTCCAATTCGCTTCGTTTGAATAACGTTTTTAAACGACATGTAGAGTTGTCCAGAATTCGTGCAAGTGAATATATAGTGTGTGTGCGCGCGCGCGTTTCTGTTTGTACGGAACCGGATGCTTCGGTTTTCGGATTCCTTTGGATCGACGAAGGTCTTCGGCTGAGAAGCTGCGCACTACCAAAAAGGTAACGTCCAGATAATCTATTATAATAGATACCTATGGGGTACAATTAGGGCTACAATTTGGGTAATATCAACAAACGAGTATAGCAACGGCCTGTAGTGTAAACAAAATACAGTATTTATAATTAATGTTCTTCTTGTACACACATAACATAATGATATTTTGTTATTATTTTTTTAAAAAAAGGTACTTAAAAAAGTGAGTCCTGTATAATTGGATTGTACCGAAATGAAAATAAATATTAGACTTACACTGTAATTGATCGAATTTGCCTCGGTCGACGACGTGACGTTTCATCTGGAACTGAGGTGTACACCTCAAAGAGCTTTTTAAATTGCTTTTTTTTTAATGCGCCCGGAGTTCCGATTTCGAGTTCATTAAAATCGGAATACGTTTAACAGTTTAATTGGTTTTACCTTTATAATATAGCGAACGACGCTTGAAAGGTTGCTGTGTCTTTAAGACGCTTTTAGTTTTCGAGCAAGGATTATTTTGACTTGGTAAATTAGTTTCGTTTATTAAAAGGAGTAAAATATAATCGTATTTAGCACTGCTTGAAACGAGTGGTTGTTTTAAACACAAAGTCTACTAGTATAATTTACTGGGGAATTTCTAAGTGGTCACGTTCATCGTAAAACCATTATAAACGCGTTGTTATAACGTTTCAGAAAATTATGAAAATGCAATCATACTTATTTGTTGATTCGATAAAGGTAAATGCAATCTTCTCGAAACGTACACAACGCAAATGTCCGATCTTAATTGTTTTTGAATAAACCTTTACACAGGTACACTGTTAATAAAACTACACACATATCTCATGTCTGTTCTCCACTCGGTTCGGTTAGGGAAACTCTTGGCATAAGGGTTTCAGGAAAATTGCATCGAAACGCGCTGTTAATTAATAAACGCCATCGCCAACGTGATAAACGGATAGGACTATCCTCCCCATTTTGGTTTTGGACCGTTGCCCGGTCGCTGTTGCACGCCGGAGATGACACAACGGTAGACTTCATTATGCTATTATATATTGTGTCCGAATGCTGTTTGGGTCTGATAATAATAGTATACACTACACAGTCGTGCAACGCGATTGTAAGTGGTTTTGTTCGCCAGATCCGCGAAGGCGTGCTCGGTATATACGAAGCGCCCCCTTAACGCCGCTCTGGTATAGTGTAGCCCACAAACAATAATATAATATTATACTATTGTGTAAATAATGCAACGGTATACCGACTCGGCTTAGGAACCAGATAGGCACCTGATCTGTTTTATCGTTCTAACCGGGGCGTACACGTTGCGATTGATTTTGAAAGTACACAAAAAGACACTCACAATGAAAACGGTCGATATAACGATATGTCAAAAGTTTAATTCGGCCCAAACGCCAGGCGCCTTAGAAACCAGCTACCGAATGCACAAATATTATAATAATATAGCAGAGTATGGCTTATGACGGTTTCTACTTTTAATGTAGGTATTCGATTTTTTGGCTGTGCAGAGAAATTGAGTAATAACAGTTTGGATCAAAAACAATATATATATATATATATATATATATATATATACATATACCTAATAATAATAACTATTATAAAAGTGAAAATGTTAATTACAACGGACGTTCGTCGTCAACGTTGTCTTTATTATTACACTGTTTTTTTTTTGTTCTACACGTTATATTCGCGCATAGGAGAAATTTAATGAACTTGAGGCGAAAAACTAAGTAAATATGGTGACTGCGTTCGACTTGTAAATTCAAACAATCGACGGTTATAGTATTGCAAAAACTTAATAACAATAATTGTCGAATAGCCATATTCGCGTTAAAACTTAAACATCAAATTCGTTTTAAAACTGATCATAATAATATCATACACAGTGCTTCACTTTCGGATTTGTGCATTTAACTACAACAAACCCAATTTGTAACAGTTATTCCCACTCATTCGGTGTTGACCACAAAACGCCTTAAAATGTTTTTTTTTTTTTAATAATAAAAATTGTTTTTTTTTTCAACAAACTTTATCACGAATACCGCAACAGTCGTTACGGAACTTAATGTCTCTTTTTTTTTATACACTATCGGCGTGAGTTGAACGTATCCGCAAAGTGACGGTTTCTTGTGCGGGTAATTACCATATTTTATTTCAACGAGAAAGTTAATCACTTTGGTTTGGGATCAATTCGAAATAAAAATAAAAAAACACGTCCGACGCCAATCTCTGGCCGAACGTTCAGGTTCTAGTCGGATGACTTGAAACTTTTCGTATCATAGAGATAATATTGTTCAAAAAAAATTGTGGAAGTCAACAATAAACGGATACGCGACGACTGTCTCCTCCTAAAAAAAAAAAAAACAAAAATCCGGACGTTAGATTTTAAATATTATGAATATCATAACCTATGGAATAGAGAAAGTTATTTATTAATCATTTTTTCCCCCCCGTCAGACTTGGATGACCGCGACCTGTTTGCGGTCATGACATATCCTAGTTCAATGGACACGCAGAACATAATATTTTGTTGTCAAAGAAAACTATCTTGATTCGGTCACGCACACTATCGTCCATCATTGTCCGTCATTGATCTACCAGTAATTTATAATAATATGTACATTGTACATACGGTTGTTAGATGAATGATCACGCTTCAAAATTTCCAATTCAATAATCCTTTTTCACTTTATTCAATATCAATTAATAATTGAAAATATCATTAACTAGTTTACCGTTCTGATTAGGTCGATTATCCCTAATTATAAGTATAAGCTTTTTTGAATTAAATTATTTTTATCGTCAATTCGTGTATTAACAGTAAGTGTGTGTACCGCTAAACAATTTCACTAATTTTTTAACGGTTTTATACATAATACAACCGCTTTAGAATTTATGTATTATACTTAATGTCGTTAATACTTGTGTTACGGACGGAAAAAAAACTGTAATAGGTATACATAATTATTTCAATAGCTGTGTTCCTTTTTTTTGCTGATTCATAAAATATACGGTTTGCCCGGTAATAATGTTATGTGGGTACTCTGGAAAGAAATACGAAACATCATCTAAAAACGATTATTTTTATAGAAACCAACATAAGCTCTCCGGTATATGTAATAATAATTACACGGAGTGCCTTTTAAACGCACGCCTTGAACAATATATCTAAGCACCGACGTCATGAATCATAATAATATTATTGTATAGGTGTGTTGTACCATTCTGTCCGGCAACGACCACAGGCGTTTTATCGTAGTACTAATTACATCTGCTCATATCCGGCACAGATTTCACATTAGTGTATCAAAAAATAATCTTCCATCATAGTTTAAGCCGGCATAAAAAACAATGTTATTTGCCACATATTATGTCCAATAGAAAAAAATAAGTCTTCGAAAAAATTAAGCGCCGTCTGGAATTCGAACCTTAACTATTTTTTTTTTTTAACTTATCTTTTTATATCCATTTATTTATCAAGTACTTTATATTATGTATTTTCTAAGATTTGTCTTCTTCACCGGTATAATACAATTCGTACCCGGTGCCGGTTAAGTTATAATAATAATAATCAACATTGCCAATTTATTATAGCATGCGACTTTGTACCGTTTGATTGACACATAGCACTCGGTAAGCAAATATTATAGCTATAACTAGGATTGCGGTATGCGAAACGGAAACCTCGTCGAATACGACAATACCCCCAACCCGATAAGGTAACATATTATCGTGCTATTGAATATGCTCGTGGGAATTTCGATGGAAACTGTAGTCGTGGACACCACCCACGATACAATACAAGAGGTATTATAACCTCTGTAGTCTGCTGGCTCTACGATATCAAATACAGATGATCCGTCTTATTCAAATATTTATTTTTATTTTACTTCACGAAAACAAATTAAACATTAAAACGGTCCGGCGATGCAGAACCCGAAAAAACTAACCATGGAAAATATTATATTATAATATTCATGATAAAGACAGATACACTATAAGGAATACCAAGCGTAATGATCTTTTCACAATACGAATGGGGCCAACCAAACCTCTCTATAAATTCCAATCGGCCACCATATCTTCATTCGTTCTACAAAAATCCATGTCTTTATTGAAAAACGTCTCTCCGTTGCTTATTCGGCCAATCTCTATATCTAAATCCCTTAACTTTATTATACTCTTTTCCCGTTTTACTATTTAATTTCTTCCGACATAATTTAACCATCTAAAACTATTCTTTCTTATATTCCTCGCGTTTAGCACCATTCCGTTTGGCATATACTTGTTATTTATTCTGTCTATAGATTAATTATTAACAAATAAAAATGTGCAATTACATAACAACTTAGATAGCCAAGTCAGCTTATAACAGCTGATCAGCTTAGGCAGCTAAAATAAATAATTAAAAAAAAATCATAAATATTGGATAGAAGTATGGTAGATTGTCCTAGCACCGGTCGTACCTTAGGGTTATGCATCGTTATTAGAATGCGATTACTAATCAAAACACATTGTAACAATCAATTCATTAAAAAACTAGTTTGCTTAGGAATGAATTGACATTTAAAGAGTTAATTTAATTGATTTATCTAAATTTTATTTGACGACGAATATACTTTGAAACGACTTGACCCACTTAGATAATAATACCTACCATTTGAATGAAATCGTATTTTGATAGCGGCAATGTCTTTCAAAATGTAATGAAAAGATTTTGTTCGCGGTCCGAAAATTACTTACATAATGCGTTTTTAATGTAAACCCGAAACTGAAAAGTGTTGCTTGCGGTCAGAGCTACTGCCAGACTAATTATATTCAATTGTATGATTTCTATGAAACATTTATAAGCAAATTCATTTACCAGCAGACCAACATGACGTGTGAATTCGGGATCGCCATAATAACCAGCTAGGCGTTCTCGTTTTATTTTATTGCATACTCTTATCGCGTTCCACAGAATAAAAAATAATTAACCCTGATGGAAACTATGTTTTTTAGCTGAAGCCAAACCGTAATACTGTATTCCGGTTTTTTTAATGCTCCATAAAACCACTAGCGTGAAAACGTCGTTGGATGCCACCGAATCCAATTCGAGTGACTATGTCATTTAAAACGCAAACGCATTAAACGTTTTATTTGATTAATTTTTAAATATTACTAAAATCATGATGTAACCTGCAGCACAGGTAAACATAGGCTGTCATAAGAATTAACTACATATATTATTTACTAAAATGGGGGGGGGGGTCTTGAGTTTTAAAAATACATTATTTTCATTTAATTGGCTCTAGTTTAGTAAATATTTGCATAATATAACAATTAATTAATAAATATATACTGTGCATAACGATTAATTTAATTCTGGTAAAACTTGCAAAGGGAAAGTCCTGGGAATACTTATATAAAAAATACTAAATCATAAGTTTCTCGTGTTTCATAGATTCTGAGTGAACTGAAACTAGAGCCTAGCTAAACAAACTGGTAAAATTTTTAAAAACGTGCACCATGTATGTCTTACAATAGATCTGATTTCTATAGCAACAAATAAAAAATTTAGAAAATGATTTCCCCGAGTAATCATAACAATAATAATCTTAAACCGACTTGAATAACCTATTCATTATTTGTCACTTAGTTCCTCAACTTAAAGATTTCTAAACCGTTTAGACTAAACGCGTGATTTATTATGAAAAACTAGTTCCTTTGTTTAGTATTGTATACTAAATTACTATTAGGAAATAAGAAAAACTTTAACAATAATGACACTTGCTAACATTTCTACCTACATGCTACATACCTACACACACGATATCTTCTGTTGGTATTTTTTTGTTCTTTTTTATTAAAGTAAAAAATACAATCTGTATAAAATATACAATAAGTATTTGTGTTCTGTTAGTACTAGATAACAAAGACGACGAGCAACATTATCTGAATTCTCAATTTGATTCGTGTACGGGTTAAGTTCATATCAGGGTTAATTTCAAATCACTAAGACTTTTGCGGTGCACTAGGACGCTTGCTCGTTTTGTAAGGAAGTTTCAAATATATTTGTATGGTGTAAAATAATTAACAGCTAATAATAAGTACAGAAAGTGATAGAAAAATATCATCATCATAATACATATTATATTACATGTTATTATGTTCTCAGCCTAGCGGACATTGTAAACTTATTGTTGCTTTCATCATACACATCCATTTTGTTCACTTCTAGTACATTTGTATTTTGTAGTAGGTATCCAATTATGCAAAGAAAATTTTACTTATTTTTTTTGGGGTTTTTATCATTGTTCTCGCAAAAACTTGCGTTATCGAATTGTTCCTTGTTTGATAATTTAAAAAATGAATTGGCGATATTTGTAAATTAGACTTAATTATATTTTCTTTTGTACATTGTGTGTTTTGTATAAGCATACAAGCCGAATCAATTATTTGATATGAAATGAAATTTGTTCTGTTATTCGTGTAGCACCTTGGAGTATCTGAATAGCGACTCGCTACCTTCTAAAAAAGTAATACAAAACAAAAAACACGCGTTAAACGTACATTGGTTTTATGTATTGACAGGTACAAATTGTTCGTGGCAGGTCTAGGTGACATTTGGTATTGATTGGCCTCGTGAGTCTTAAGTTATGTATGTTTTAATAGCATAAAACCAATAGTGTACTGGAATTATACTACTGTATACAATCAAAGCGACTATGGTTTTTGTCGATACAGAAAGAAAATAAACCGGTGGCTTGTCTAAGTGTAATTCGGATTTATTTCAGTTTGTAGCCACTACCTGGACTATATACAAATATGATTTTAACGCCATATTGTTAAATTATAGACTTATTAGTTATTACCTAGTTGCTTTATAAAAATTATGTGTAACAACAAATTGTAGATATTTAAAAATTGTTTTAGTCATTAATAATTATGTTTACAATAATAATAAAAACATTTTTTTTTAAGAGTACTTGAGTTTTTTTCCACGTTAAACTAGAGGAAGTCACTATAGTGCTCAAATATATAAGGATTCAAGTTATCTTTGTACGATTGTGAGTTATGATTTTTGCCATAATTGTATTTTTGAGCAAAAAATAAATTGTATTTGCGCAGTTGTATAAAAGTCTATGCGTAAACAGAATTCACATTATACCATTGTAAGTAAGCGGTAAACATGTGTTTGGGAAAATGAAAAAAAAAAAATAATGGTTTAGTCACACCGAATAAATTAATTTTCTTTTTCTGTTAGAAACAAGACATAAAGGGTTAGTATTATTGTGAAACGTCTCGGAATGGAAATTGCTAACTCGCGTGACATTACAATGTAATACTATTTACTTTTGTGTAAAAGTTCTCTCATGACAAGAGTTTATTCACAAAAGCCCCGAAAAGGGTCGGATCTGCAACAACAATGCTTAAGGTCGTGGTCGCGGACACGGAAAACGTATGGACTTCGGGTTTTTTCTTATTATTTTTTTTTTTAATTCAATGCTATTCTAACCGTGCTTGTGCGGTGGTTCTTGTCTACTCCGTTCCGGTTTTAATTGTTCCCGGTATTACACGGTGACGTCACGTGCCGACTTAAGACGACGACGGCGACAAGTTTCCATATTAAGTCCACGTTATAGGCGAATAACCTGCACTAACACTGGCCAGGTCGATCACCGTGTGTGCCTTTTAGAAGCGCCTTTTAAAGTGGCAACATAACGGGATATGATATGAATTCCGCATTTAGAATGTGCCAAAGGTCCAAACAGACAAATAATAATTCTGACCGGGTCCGTCCTGGCATGCTCGGGATACATTGACCGCAGTTGGCTGGCGGATCGAAGACAGTGCGTATACTAAGATTTGTGTACCTATTGGCTATTCATAATAATCATAATAATATAATATCATACTATTGTAATATTTTGTGTTGGTAACGCAGACCCGTGCCGGTCGATCCTCTTTTCTCTATACGATATCTGTTATTGTGTATTATTATTTACAACGACTCCTATACATATTTATGTATGCTGAGTAGGTATATAGACACACACAGACTCGGCGGTCATTGAAACTCGACAGACGGCCAAACCGGTCTTCATTCGATTTGTTATTGCTCTGTTCGTGTCGCAAATGACATTGAATGAATTACTATTATCACCGCGTACACACTTTATCATACCGTACAATAATAATTACCCATACTTCCATATTTTGACTTATACACTATTACTCGGAATCAGCAAATCCTCATATATATAAATGTGTAATATTTTTTCTTCACCGTCGCTCTCGTTCGTTTAGGTTTGTCGCGGGTCGTGACTTAAACGACCCTAATACTTACCCGGTCCGCCACAGTCATTTTATTTTTCGTTCGCTTTTAAATATTTTAACCTAATTCTTATGACACGTTCGTGAACCGACTAGGGCGCCTCGCCCGAGTCCAATTGGCACCCTAAATTTGTATTTAGAAAATGCCAACGTCTTATGCGTACACTCAAGATTGATATCGGTGATATGATCTTTTTTGAACAGGTAGTGAAATATATTTAGTGGTATTAATACTGAAAGCGGATAAAATATATGTAAGGAAACGCACTGACTGAAACACGTTTTTTCTGATCCCGTAAAATAATTACCGATTAAATGTTTTAATGTATTTTTTTTTCTAAAAGTAATTGGTTAATCGTTTATTTTTACGTTAAATTATTCGTTAAAGAGCGAACGGACTTCAGGAAATCAATAATAACGCTTTAATAAATTATTCACAAGAAAACCAAGACTGACGTACCTAATACTCGGTAGCATTTACTGCTCAACAAAATTTTATAAATTTCTCTTTGATAAATACCATTAATTCTCGATGTGTTTTTCTAAAGGACGCGACAAGATTCGTTTGTGGTGTTACTTCGGTGGCATGTTCCGATCAATAGACTTAATTGTACCTACCAGTGTACGGGTACGATTCAAGTTTACATAATATATTATACGGTTCGGCCGATAGCTGATGTAAATTACAAAACAAATAATAAAAGCGTTCAAGAAACGAGTCCAAGGACCATAAAAGGCGGAAACACCTGGCACGCCTCTAAAATCGCCTTCACGAACGCAAATGGCGTTATACCTAGTAGGATTTAGTACGATAATAATTTCTCATTGCAAAACAAAGCGTCATTAGTCTAGTACAGATTGTTTTTGGATCTCGACGCCCCCCCATCGTGGTTGTCCGCTAGAACCGAAGTGTAGAAACTATTGTGGTCTTGTCAGAAATTCACTTTGTTCGCAATAAAGCAGTTTGTTCGCTGTATTAAATTTTTCGTATGCTAAAATGAATTTGAAGTGTTATGCGTTTGAATATAATTAGCAACGGCTCAAATTTAATGGATAAAAATAATGATTAGTGTTTCCGCAGTGCCAGCGACATTAGATAATAGATATTATGTCCTCGGGTTTCATACATGTCACACGACTCGTGATGGTTGTTAAGCGATTGTACTTGGACTTGTACGTTGAAAATAAAAACAGGTTTTGCCCGTTCCCATACTGACAATCCGCACACAAGCTTTTAATCTGAATTTAAATCTAGTCACCGTAATGACCTAAGACCATACGGTTTTAATTTTTAACAAAACGTGCGCTTATTTAGATGTCAAAAATAAAACATTTACCATTGTCGTTTGCTGAATAACATATACTTGGGTATTTTAAATGACTTCTTATCAAAGTGATGTTTAAAACACTCGATCCGACTATTTTTCGCCACGATATAGTGTTTACAATATTGTATTTTTAAGTTTGCAAAAAAAATCATGTTCCACTTGACCTTTATACATTATTACAATTATATAACACTGCAATATATTTATGTTTTTCTAAAAAAAATGGATATATTCTTCTGTATTTTAGTCTTTTGCTTTTTTTTTTAATTTTAAAGCATTTTCCTGATCTTTCATTTTATAATAATTATATGATCTTCAACAGTTATTGTTTATAAAATCCATTGTAGTGATTTGTGTAACTTAGTGTATACTATGATTTCCTCGTTAAACCGATTTCCTCTATATCATAATAAGTTTTTCCTCTTACACATAAATTATTGTACCTATCCAGCACATGTTTAATTAGCCATGTTTTTGATTGTTATACTATAATGATAATATTTTAAAAGGCTCGATTTTTCTTTTCTGTTTGCTGTATCGTATGCAGGTGAACTAAAATATGATGTAGTAATCAGTCTCAAACCGATTACTTCATTAAAGGACAGACAAAAAACCCATTAAAAAATAATGTGGCTGTTAAACCTTTAATCGTTTTTAGTTATGCCGACGTGCATAGCACAAATTCTCGTTCAAACGGAATAATATTGTACTTATAATTAACTTATTAATTACCTAATTAAACTTTTTCTTAACTCCATTCAAAATTAAAACAAACCTTTTACTTCGAGGCATCAAATTTAAGCGGTTTCCATTATAAGTTATCTCGAATTAACTGCAATTTAAACATGTTGTAGCCTTTGTTGGTGGCTCCACGGCCGTTATCCAGCTTGAGTTACCATGGCTATGTCGTTATTTGGGCTTTCGTCCATTGTCTCTTCATAATATTATTCAGTATATGTTTTAAAATAAGTCTGTATACCTACTGTGTGTCGTTAAAGAAACCGTCTAATATCATAAAACCGTTATCTCATCCTTCGCACATATTATGATATATTTTGATATTGATTTTTTAGAGTAACTCCAAACGTGGGTGAAGTGGTTGGTCCCCCGTGGACCTCAAATAAGCAATAAGCATACGCCTACAGCAAAATACACAACAATGACTATAATTTACCTATCATCTCAATATGATTTAAACGAGCTTGTTACTAGTGATTATAATTCATTGAATACAATACAAAAATAACAGCCGTCAGTTTTATCAGGCTCACGCATCATGAACACATGCAATATAAAATGCAGTTTGTTTCTATTAAAAAAGTTACCGAAAATGATTATATTTTATTCAAGTTTTTAACAATGTCAGACCTTAAATTAAATAGTATTTTACTTATGGAAAATTAAAAGTTAAATATTATTTCTATAGAACAAATTGCATTAAAATTTATTTACATTCGTATTCAACGACATGGACCAAAATAATTGCTGTTTCTTGATTTTACATAATTACCTGTCTATGCTTTCAGCTTTATAGAGTTGATTTTTTAATATTAATTATCTGTAGTAAATAACCGGCGGGAATGTAAGACTGGAAAGAAATATGTCTAGACTAAGATTGGGAGATCTGGCGGCAAACAATCGTAGAGAGTAGTAAAAGAACAATATATTTAGAAAAATACCTGTTTTTTTTAACTGTATTTTAGTTTTGATGATCGTATGTCTGTCTACGTGAAATAGTTGGTATTGAACAAAGATTTTAAATTTCACTACATCACACAGTAATAGGTAGGCTTAGTAATATTTTTTTATTGTTATCAGTAGTTATAATTCAATCGCTCCTACACATTATAAAAAAAAACCCAAAAGCAGTTAAGTCTCATGTCCATGATGTACATTGAGATTAATTTTACATGTTTGTGTAATATCTTTTTATTCTATATACTATGTGTTTTAGTCCGGTCCATTGTACCATTGTTGACACTTACACTATACATTGAATAGGTCTAAAATCGGTAGTCTTGTTGGTTAACATGCTTTGTAAGACTTTGTACACATCACCACTGTGTTTACCCAACACGCCCGTACTTCAATGCAGTCCCATCGAAACACAATCGTCGTTCCACACTGAATCTTATATCACATTTCCGGGCTCATTAACATTTCAATGTTGTCCGTAAGACGTTTTATTGTCCATCGATGTACGATGGACGGATATGGCTTTCAACGTGCTTATCAATATTTTCAGTTGAACTCCATTATGAAGTTCATTTTTATTCTATACATTTATTTGTTTTTATATTCATTCTATTAACGGTTTGTTGTAATTTATGTAACTTTAAGTTTCCTGCCCTGATGGTAATATAGTATTAAATTTAAATCCTAATTACGTTTTAGATTTTCTATAAAAAAAATCGCCTGAGGCGATTTCATTTGAACACTATTTCTTAAATTAATATCAAAATACAAATTTGGTCATTTAGTAAAAGCAATATATTAAAACAAAATTTTTAGCTTAGCAAAACATTAACCAAGGCTGTATATACAATGTGTAATAAGTCATTATAGTTGCCCACACATGTGGTAGCGTTACGTCACAAGGTGTAGGTCACTCCCATATTATTATTGTAGTATATTATGGTTACCGTGTAAAATAGTCGGTTAGATCCTCGGTTGAAAACCAAATATATAAATATATTTTTTTTAAATTTGTATCAAATTACTCGATATAAGTACTGGTTTCGTTGTTGTTTAAAGAAACATTAACTAAAAACCATCCACTGATCGTATAAAAAAAAATACTAAAACATCTTATGCGCAATCTAAGTAAACTTAATGTTATTAAAGTAACACGTTTCTCGTTTAATACGGGATCGGCGTATCACTTTTGTAGACATAATCTTAATATAATAATATTATGTGAGTGCAATAAGTAAAAAAAAAAATCCCATAGTGAATAGCTTACCGGTTTTGTGCAAGTACGATCGTAGAATGCATTATCATGATAATACCGACACCTTGCGTCCATATTTTGTAACGTGACCTCATGTCATTTGTAATGTGTCTTATGATCGCTGAGTCTATATTTCGAAGTTAAGACAAATAATGATACTCAAGTTTGATATTTGCGTGCAGCAACGTTCTAGTTGTTACGCAATTTCTTCGGGAATCATAATCATGTCTGTATTATTATTAATATTGTGTGTAATACTATTACAGTATTTCCACTGTGCGGCCAACAGTTAAAAAAGCATTTACTATAGGTTCAAGCGAAAAAAGTAAAAACTATTATTTTATTTTGCACTCTAAGTGATGCCCCAACGCCACTTGGAAATAATAACACAGCGCAGTAGCTTAAGACGTATTTGGTAAAAAAATAACGATTATTATGATGATGATGACATAGATCCTTGGATAAAAAAATAATATGTACAATAGGCTCCGTTAGTTACGCCATACACGTTTGAGAAGTATGCCTAAAATATAGAATTCATTTTTAATCATCCTTCTTAAACCGTTACTATATTATAATACCTTTGAAATATATTTTTTATTATGGTAATGTTATACAATAATTCTTTTGGCGAGTCGTTGTATCCATAATAATAATTAGTTACTATATTGCGGACACAGAGAAGTTCAAAATAAAACAACAACGCACTTATAAAAGTATTCAATTTTTTTTTTATAAAAACAGGGAATTTTTTCAACCGTTGTATATATCCTGTATGTGTTTACATATGTAGCTTACAGGCTGGTGATTTTTATCACTAAAAAAGGCTCACTGTTTATCCGAGAATCTGTATGGTTTTCAAAGTGCAAGCCGACATAACATTTGATCATGTTGTATACTATGAACATATTTCCTCCCAGCGATAATAACGAGGTTTTTTTTTTATAATAATGGAATTTTCAAGCTTTTTTTTTGTATTAACGTTTTGTTTTTTAATTAATATCATATACCGTCATGACTGATTTCCCGTATTCATTCAGAGTATGTATGTTATAAATTACAATAAAATATGCTCGACGCCATCGTTTGATGTATTCATCGTGAAAACCATCAATGGAATGTTTTTTTTTTTTGACATCCGATGAAAATATTCTCCGTTAAAATATTAATTAAAAGTTTATAACGGCACACATAAAATGGTATTGTGGACGAGTGCAATAATTATTATTGGCCACGGTTAACGATCGCCATTGATGTTCTGTGATCCGTTTCAATAAATTTGGCAATTAATCTTCGGTTATTGCACTATGATGAAAATCCACATAAAACTAAAATGAATAATTTGCTTAAAAATAATAATTTTTACTAACGACACCGCCGAAATAGTAATCTAAAACGGTTAGTTACCCAAATTGGGTCATTATGATAATGATAATTAATTTTATTACACAAATAGCGGAGCGTAGCTAAACTGGTTATACAATCAAACTGTGAGTGACAGATATATTGGTGTCATAATATTATTAATACCGTTATATTATAATATAACATTTAGGTGACAATCAAGGCGTGGTGTTACTCTACTTTGGTCCGGTAGTATAGTAAACAGCTTAACTTTTTTATCGCTGTTAATTCATTGATGATCGATTAGTCTTATAAACACATTGACGGATTTATATATATATATATATATTATAAATTATTAGAAACGCATTATAATAACGAGCTATACCTACTACAATTCTTACTAACGCTTACCTGTCTGATCTAGTGTCTCCTAGTGATCTCCGGTCGCTCGAAAATACAACAGATACCTCGAGTGTTCGCTGTTATTACCACACAATAATCTTATGTGGTTTATTATTAATATTTAAGTGTTTTGTACTGTCAATCGTGGTCCGTAGGTATTATTTCGTCAACAACGTTAAATAAAAGTTTTCGGTTTCTTTTAAAAATCGTACATAAAATAGAATGCAATAAATAAATAAGTTTTTGGGGTCTCTTACAAATGTTGTTTAGACGGCATAACTAACCAATAATGTGCTATACAAATATTGTATGTTCTTTAAAATACACGGAACCACATTTTATACTTAAAACATGATTACTATGATTATATTATACTATGATATTAGATATATATAACGATGGTGTATGATTATTGTATGTGGTTATTTTTTTTTTAGAGATTCAATGGCTAGTGGAGAACTAGAAGTTTTACGATGCGAGTCGAGCCTGTGGTCAGGTCACTGTTGTGCCCGTTGTCGGGCCGAGCTGGGCCGTATCGCCAACAGAGGAGCCAATTGTCGTGCTTGCCGGGAACGGATATGCATGTCTTGTAGGGAATATTCGACAGCCACTAACGCGCCAGAATGGCTTTGCACTAGGTGTCATAAGGAAAAAATCGAGTATGTGTATTAGTATTGTATCTATATAGTAGTAGTATTAAAAAAATATGTCGAGTTATTCTCGAAGTAAACAAAATAATACAAACTATTTTTGAGTTTGCATAAAAATATTGATTTTTGCGTTATAAATAAGTATGCTTTACTGATATTATAACAACATTGACGTTCTCTGGTTGCGCTTTTAATTTTGCCTCCATTTAACCACATGCGTTTGGCATAGTATAAGAACGAAGAAAACACATTATAACAATTATACTTAAAGTGAACCGTATTTGTCTTAAAGAAATTATATACATAACGTTTCATCCGTGCAACAAAGAACGTATCTGTGTAAAGCTGTATATGACATTACTCCCATTTTAAATGCTCTATTGTTTTTAAAACACAATACCTACATTAAACATTGTGCGTGTGTGTTGTACTATATTTGTTATTACCATAAATTAAAAAAACAATTTTTAGGCAAGTATAGTTCACTAACGTTTCAGACAAAATGCAAAACGTCGTCTTACATGGATATCAGCATGTTTAAAACCATAAATATATTTTAACTGTGTATTTTCTTAAGTTTTTTTTCCGTTTATTCAGAGTACCTAACTAGTTAAATAAAAATAGTAAAAATGTTTTAATCGAGCAATTAGATACGAGTAATTATTTTTGACATTTTAATTAGAAGGTATTTTGGGATTAGGTTTGTTATATCTAATGCGCTTAAACTATAATTTGAAATTATGGTTATTTAAGTTACCTGTTGTGTAGATCTTACTGGGTACTTAATTATACCAGTATTATATTGAGATTAATTAAGGTTCGTGATCATAATTTACAACGAGTTAAAATTAAAGTTCGAGCATGACAAAATAATGTGCACATAGTGGATTTTGGTTGTAACTTGTAGGAATGTAAACATATTTTTTTAATAGACGAATCTGTTATGTTCATGCAAAATATTGCGTGTTATCCTTCGCTGTAGATATAGTAATCATTTTGGTTTAGGGATTAATAATTATTTGTCGTTTATGTTTTATTCTAACTTTATCAGCGGCAGGTGTAATTAATTATGTATAGCTACACGATCCTATACTGTTTAAATTTTGTATATAGCCATGTAGGCAATAATGTAAAATCGAATTCTGTAGGTTTATTCATTGCGCTGTACACTTAATTACTTATTGTGTATTATACATGATTTTAAGTTGAGCTTATTTTACTTCTAGATCGTTAAAATTTTCTAGAGTGATATCCGTTGTCAAAAATAATATGCTGTTTATCCCATACATTCATTATCGTAATGGACCAATCCAGCTTAAATAATCGTCCGTTTTTTAACGTTCTTCGTGCCTCGGATATTATGTGTCGTTATTCAATGTGATAGCAACGCTCACATCCAGATAGTACCAACAAAAATAAATTATATATAATATATTTATGGTTTTTTTCTAATATTTTAAGACAACGTGGTTGTGCCTGAAAAAAATAGCAATCATAATATTTACATAATATTTTTTACTTTACAGTTAGGTGTTGTGAATTTAATGTTCCTTCTTATTTTTTTTACGCAAGTGATAAGATAGTTCTTGTGTAAAATATTGCGTGGGGCGAAAATGGTTTTTCTGCATATTATGAATAAAATAAAAAATATGACAATAACGCCTACTGTCCTACTCATAAGCGGGTAATACGATTACTTTATAGGTTACATTATGACACTCAAAAACGTGTTTTACTTTGACTTAGCACTCTTTATACTAATATTTATGAGAATTTCCAAACGTTATAATTGTTGATTGTTGCGTGCAACGCAAAATTCAAACATTTATTGGCAAGCATCTGTTACTTAAATTGTTTATTATATTGAAATTGTTTAAGTTAACTCTGTATTTTTATTTTTTATGGATCAGGTAGGCCAATACAAGGTACCTACAACATTTTTTTTTTTTTTTAATTTTAAAAATTATCATAAATTTACCACATAGTAATATATTTTTACTTGACAACGACTCGCTAACCACCCGACTATTGAATTTGAAATTAAAATAATAATAATAATAGTAATTTTCAACTAGTATTCCTATGTCCTGCTACTAATTATGCATGCCAACCATGTAGTTATATTATAACTGTTTACTTCAATATAATTTAATGATTAACATAAGTTTTATTATACGGCCATTATTGTTTGCATGGCCTTCGTAATCACTAATGATAATTAAACAATAAGCCTACCTAATGCAAATTCAGACTGTATTCAACCTGCAGATATTAATGACCCACCAATTAAAAAGAACCCGTCTTTCCCGATGATTAATTAGCTAAAAAATAAAATAAAATAATGTACAATTATACTCACTCATTATAAATCGTCGGTATTTATTAAATCAATTAATCAACTCTTAAGTGAACAATTTGTATGTACATTGTAAAATAAAACTTGGTTTATGTACTTTTTTTAAGAATACCGTAGTTTTTTAGGAATTTTATTATCATATTTCAAGACATTCAAATATTTTGTTCGCAACTCTAAGCTACCGTTTTCCAATAAGCGATATCTGGTAAAAGTCGATAGAAATAAACTTTTTACTTGTAATTGGAACCTTTATTGGTTTAACGACCAACATTAAGTTGTTTTTGAAGATTTCTTATTGCGGCAAACTCTTCCATGGACATAAGCTAGCTATGCCGGACATTATTACAACTGTTGTTGAAATATTGGGCCGGTCAGTAATTGGCTCATATTTTCTTTACCTACCTGTTTCGTTAAAAAATAATATTTATATTTATATACCCGGTGATAGGGCCATAAATGACAGATATCACATTTTAGGGTACCCGAAGGCGCCTGAACTATTGTTTTTACATTATAAATAAAACTCAAATCATATATCGATAATATATGTACACTTATGTTTCGCAGGACTATGGAGCCGACAAGCGAGTGGATCGTAGACTTTTTAACGCCGGACAATATGAAATATCAGAAAAACGAGACGAAGCTCAACAGATCGTTGACGTTCAAAGGTAACTCGGCACTGTATAATTAGTAAATCATTGTGAAGCGTGTTAACGGGGTTTTCTACTGGATTCGTGAGCACTTTATGCGCTCCGATTCGAACGAGTCTGCCCACAGACCTAATGGGGGTCGCCTACTGTGGCGGGTGGGCCCCATATTGTATACACCCATGTAATAATATCAGCTGTCTTCTACCGCGTCCTACTCGTTTATACTTATTACATAAAACTATATTGTCAGTGTCTTAACCGCTTTCTCACCGTCTCGTTGTGTATGCCCACAGATCCGTCACCGTGGTCGGCCGTCAGAGGGTCGCCCGAATTGCGTGCCTACAGCAGCATGCCCCGAGGCAGCACGCCGTGGTCGCAGAGGAACCCATCCAGGTGCCGGCAGGTGCCCGCAACGACCGGCGTACCCGAGCCAAAGCACAAGCCCTGCGCCACCGTTCACCTGGTGGATACTTGCGGGGGAGTTATCGACTTAGAGCCCGGGTCCTTGACGGTGCCCGCAGCAGCGACGGAAACCGAAGAAACCGACTCTGTTGACGGACCTACGGCCAAATCCGACCGCGGACCGGACGGTGTAAGTTCGTCCCAACGACTACAAAACACAACAGAGTCGGCCAAAATACCCGAAGATCTCAAACAAATTCCACCCGGTAAGCTCAGAGTCAGCGTCGGCTATCGTACAGTCAAAGGGAAACCCCTTTTCTGATCTATTTATGTAAATACGGTGGTCGAGCTACCCTTTGTGTAATGTATACACAGCCACGACTGTTCAAAGCCGTTCAGCGACCGCTCTTGCTGCAGTATCCAATGAATATCCCCCTAATAACAGCTATTGCCATTGTAACTAATCTAAGAGTCTGTATCTAGTCGTTCAATATAACAAACGCCATTACAATCGTAAAATCATTATATACTTAATGATATGCATTAAAACGTGGCCCGTACCGCAGTAATATATGAAAAATCATCGGTTTAATATTTCCAAACTTGATCATTGATTATACGGATAATCAACTATATTACATTTATAAAACTGGCGACCGATTTTATTGGTGGATAGTCATGACTTGAGTTTTAGTTCTTAGTTGTTGCCTTTTTTCCTTGTTTTGAAGTCCACGCAAAAAGGCTAAAGGCGTTAACATCCGGATCTCTCCCATCTAAGCTGAATACGAAGGGGTACTTTACCAATAAAAGGGGAAATCCCGCTTGAAATCTGTGCCCGGTTTCGCTTATTACATAATTAATGTAAATACTTTTATCATAAATGAACAGGTTATTTTGCTTAAACATTTTCCTTCAATACTCCTTGACGTCGCTTTTTGTTATCTGAGGAATAAAATAAGTATAAAAACGATTAAGTACTAATCGTGTTTTATACTAAAATATTTTACAACATCATTACGTTTACCATGATTTACAATATTATAATTGAACAAATAGAATTAACTTACGCGACCTAAAACAGTAGACGAGTACGCTCGTACAAAATTGTTATATGCCAAAATTACATTTTTAATAAATTCGGAAGAAACACATTATTAATGCGCCTTTTTTAAAATTAAATTAATAATTCTGAATAGAATCATATTTCGAATATTATATTGGTTTTTACCTTATATCGTTACATGCTAAACAAATAATAATAATAATAATAATACTAAAACTTAAATACTAAAAGCAGTATGTGCTGTTTTCATTTTAAAATTATCTTATTGTTCAATCGAAAAATTACAATACATTTGGATAAACAATTTCATTTTTATAAATTATATTAACGAAAAATTATTTTGAATTATTATTTTAAATACTCTATGTATCAATTTATCGAATAATGATGTATAGATAGAGGTCCATACTTTTTTCTTGCAAGTACATTCTTATAGCAATCCGCGACAGGTAGGCAACATAATTAACGTTTCTGTTATATTATCAGTATCGCTGAATATCTATGATATAATATGTT
The DNA here is from genome assembly GCF_023614345.1 of Adelges cooleyi. NCBI lineage: Eukaryota > Metazoa > Arthropoda > Insecta > Hemiptera > Adelgidae > Adelges > Adelges cooleyi. The sequence goes on along the minus strand of NW_026096579.1, from coordinate 12,495,448 downwards.
TATTATTTTTTTTAACAACATTTATATCTTGTTTCTTATTATTTTAATATTTATTTAAAGGCAAATGGATACTAGAAAATAATCTTCATTGATATCTATTAGTTTATAATAAATATTGTTTATTATTATTTTTGTTTATCAGGTATTATACCAGAATTATTACTAGGTTCGTAGTTTTTTTTTTACTTTAATTATAATATACTACTTCAAGTATTTGCTTAAGTTTTCTACTATAATGTGTTGTATCCAAGTCGATATATAATAAAAAAACAACGCAAATAGTTGTGCATAAAAAAAAATTCATAATAAATCAAACAAAAAAATGTTAGCCCATTTTCAGCTAAAACTGCCAGCAAACACTACATAGTCTGTAAATACAATTTAAACATTGCCTTTTATTCAATATTATAGAACGGTTTGTTGCCATTAAGGGAAATCGCCTAATGTTATACAAATAAAGACTAAAACAAGTCACTTTCATACTTATTTTTGATGGATAGATTTTTTGTCAGATATTGCCTATTCTTTTCCCCTTAATAAATAACGCTTTCCGTTCCCAAGACAATTTTGCATGCTGTCTGATTTTTAAGGAATTTTGTATAGGCAATATTTAAGAAAAAAAAGAGGTTTTAATAAATTTCAATTAGTTTACCGATTAACTTTTATAAGCTTCAAGGTATTATTTTTAACTTATAATTTTTGCTATGAGTAAAAACCGTTTTGGTTTTTCCAATTTCCAATTTCAATTCTATAAAGAGATTCGAGTTCTTTGACTACTTTACTATGTCTTGTAGTAAGCTGATTTTAATTAAAAAATGTAATTTTCTTATAAATAAATTTTAAAAAAATGGAATTTTTTTTTTAATAATAAACCCAATTTTTTTACATAAAAAAAAACAAAAATCTGTTTCCTACATAACCTAGTAAAATTGTCAAAAAACTCGGATGTCTTTACAGAATTTAAATCGGACCACTCTTAAGTAGTCGACATTTTGTCTGGCTTTTTGGTCTAAAACGTCAAAAAACCATTATAGTGAGTTTTTGAATGTTCTGTAGAAAACCGTCAATTATTTTCTTTTTTTTTTTCGGCCTAGTAGCTTATTATATTACGTGTAATTATAAATCAAACACTACATTCATCACTTATATTAGGTATGTGATATTTTAATAATTATTATCATGCAGTTCGTAGTTTATTGGGTACGCCAATCGGTATTTGCGTTTTGAACGAATACTTGTTTAGAGCGCCTGAAATTTACTAGGCTTATACTTCTCAACATACACGCGAGTAGTATTGGCAAGCTACGTTTCTCGTTCCCGGACATTGTTCGGTTCAGTCGTTGCGCGGTTTGGTGCGAGGTGGTTAACCTTGTGCCAGCCACTTCTTTCGGCAACCCATCACCATTGTTGTTGTTGGCGGTGGCGGCGACGACGACGGACCATTGCCATTGTTGTTATGCTTTCATTTGTCACACCCATGGTTGCCAAGTCTCCCGGCGCGCAACACATCATACCGTCATATTATTATTATTATTATCGCCATGTGTATTTTGTGCCCGGCGTGTACGTCACTCCCGAGCCTCATTACGTTTCTTAACAATAATTATCTTACGTACACGTTACACGTTATGTACTACTCTTATCTAACGCATTGCGCGTAGGTGTTGTTACGCGAAGATGTACACAGTACAATAACATACTCGTATTACTTATGTTTCTGATCCGAGATTCTTTCTGGTTGTTGATTTTTTTTAAAAAAATATTTTTTTTTCCTACCGAAAATGGGTTTACATTATTTTGAATGAATAAAAACACATCACAACGCAGCGCTAAAACGTCGAGCAACCGATTTAATAATAACCAAATAAATGTAATATAATAAAATGTATTATACAATTTTGTTATTGTATTTTCTGACAGTTTAAATGTCATTTTTGCTAGATAATAACAACCTATTGATTGCTGTCATCGCGAAAATCCACATTTTCGCTTTTGTACGCTTTTTTTCTCGAGTTTGCACGCTGAAAAACTAATAATATTTTCACTCCGTCAGCGTTTCTGTGTTGAGTGTCAAATTCAATCTTCATCACTTCCAAGTATGTAAAGGTCTTCGTTGTTGGCATTTATCATTTTATACGACACCGCTGTGTTTCTCTCGAGTCAATTGTACAATAATATGATATATTATTACTTTACAGCCAAACGATTTCTATTTTATTTTAAAACACTGCTCGTACGCTATAATAATATTATATGTGCGTTATAATTTATGTGTAGTGCACAATGGATGAATATAGGCAAATTAGTAATTATTGTTTGCGCTGAATACTATTATCTTTTGAAACAGACGAAATCCCAAGAGAACCCAGATAGGCACACCATGTGGCGTCCATAAGTTAAGTTCACATGGACATTATGATATCTAGGCGCTTGGGGCCTATCGGCTTACAAACACACCATCACTTTTACTGTAAACAGCTATTGTCAATATTACAACATAGTTTATTGGTCGAAAACGTCGTGCCTAAATGCGATAACAAGGATCCACCCCGCCGGCTCAGTAATTCACTCGCGAATCGGACAGATTGCTTAAGTACACAATAACTGTCGGTTAGGACTCTGGTGGCTTTAAACCACCACCGTGAGAGGTTGCGTTTTTTTTTTTTAATAAAATGGTTTTGGCTTGAGACAACAAAAGTATAACCGTTGTTTTGTTCGATTCAAATACAGCTGCCCTGCCCAACCCTAGCCACGTGTTTTGAAAATATTTAATCTAAGAGTAAGCGTAATCGCGGTAACCGGATATACCTGCAACGACCAAGGGTCTTCGTGTTCCGTGGGCGCGTGGTCTTCGTTTAATATTATTATATTTTATCCATACTTAAAACTTCTTTGGGCGGCCATTAGTAAAATTGAAGGAGGTTCTTTTTCTAAATATTTGTCAATAAAAAACAATGACAGTGTTTACGGTTAGGTTTTTTTTTTTGTGAAATCGCATATAAAGTGAATAAAAAACACAATAAACACCGATACTGCGGACGGAGTGAGATGTTTGTTTGTTATTATCTTGTCGCAGTATTGTTTTTAACATTTAAGTATTATGTTGTTTTTTCTATAAATTGGCAGGCTCGTTCGTTATTTGATTTGCTGTCTTTTTTTTCGATATACTTTGGATTTGTACATGACTAAGCCAAAAATCGCCATCCTCCTCCGGCTCGACGGCAAACGGCTGACGCTAACGCGTTTCAGTTACCCTCAGCCGGTGCTGTCATAATACACGTGACACGACGGCGCTTTAAGGATTGAAAAACGATCCGATCAATCTCACAGTGTAGTTAAAAAAAACAAAAAAAATTACACCGCAACGACAAAAACGTATTGTTCTCTTTATTTCGAGCTATAATTAATAATATTCCGGTAAGTCTAGGCTTACAAACAGTGCCATCTTTGTACGTTAAAAATATCGAACATTAAAGTTAGCAGCTTAAAGCCAACAAGTATACATTATATCAAGTAATAATTTTACTTATAATAACCCAGAATTATTAATTAATTAATTATCATAGTAAAAACGCCGCGCGCCTCTGGACATACTATACTGAGTACAGCATAATAATTGCAAACGTATAGACAAAGCTAACTTAATTATAATAATAAAATCCAGCACAATGGGGAAGGGGGCATAGTGGGGACGGAGTATATTGTGCAATAAGGGCGATCACAGATTTTATCAATTTGACTATTTTAAAATTTATAGGGCGCCGTAATTTTAAGTTGAAGAATATATACTTTTTTTTAAAGTGTTTTTCGATTTTAAACGGGAAGGGATGAACTTCTTTGAAGTTTTGGCCTAATAAAGTACCTTTTAAGTACGATTTATGATCTATGGACTTGCGAACGAATCGGTTTTAGTGGCTGAGAAAATATCGTGGGTCCAGACACAAAAATGAAAACAATATTTTTTTGAGTTCCGTTTTAAAGCTAAAATATATGTAACGCATAATTAATTATAAGTATGAATTATGAATGTATTTATATTACTGTAGATAGTTATCCATTTTTATTCAAAGAACAATATAAAAATTAGATAGAAAATTAGCATAAATTCATAAATATTAAAAATATATTATAAATGGAGTTTTTTTTAATTGTAGAAATAAAATTCATGCTCGCCATATTAAAAAAGTAAAACAAAAGTAGCAAAAAATAAATTTTTTTTTTAAAATTGCTATATTTTTCTTGCTAGACTAATTATAGTTTTGTATACGTTTAATCATAGATTTTCCATAATGTATATGTAATGTATTTAAGCTTAAGAGTGTCTGCCGAAACCAGTGGCGAATACAAGAGGGTGGCTACTGTCGACTCGGTTCTAAAACACATAATAAAATTGTCTGTCTTTTTTTTTCAGGCGTAACGCCACCTCGAAGTCGACGATTCCTTCGACGGGACCAAGAGGACAACTTGCTGAGCCTGTCCAGTTGTGGTGGCAGCGGCCGCGTCAAAGAAGACTACAGGCTAGTGTTTCTGAACGGCGTAGACTGGTCGTCGGACGACGGCGGAGGGCGGCATACGTCTTCCAGCCTGTCGGCCGACGACGATTGCGACTGGGACTATTTCATGGCCAGCGCGGACGACGACAACAATCAGCAACAGCGACCGTCGACAGGTGGCGCGGGTACCGGTAGTAGTAACGATATTAGTGGCCGTAGTAGCGGCGGCGGAGGTAACGGAGGCGACCAGTTTACCGACAGCCGCGGCGATGGCAGTAAACTGAGCGAAACCGACGCGCATACAACGTTCGTGCCGGTCGTGTTACCGTTCCCCGTGTTCGTGCCCGTGCCGATATTAATACCGCAGGAGCGCGCCCAATCGACGCTCACCGCCGCGTTCGCAAACGTGTTGTCCGAGTACTTTAGGGACCGCGACAGTAGGTGCATCGAGCACCACGGCCACAGTTCAAATGTGATAAACTGTCGCACAGAGGACGACGGCTGCGGAGATCAAATGCCGGAGCCGACGGTCGCTGACGAACGCGTGCCTCTCGCCATGTACGCGACCCGCGCCGCCACCTTGGACGCCAAGCCGTCGTCGGCGGTGACACCGGTTATTGTGGACGACATGGACGACGACGGCCGCAAGTTTCCCGGCGGGTACTACTCCACGTCCGACGATTCGGACGACTCGGACGCGCACGCCGCAATGTCGTACGACGTAAACGACAGTCCGGACGACAGTCAGGACGACGAAGATGACGAATGTAACGTAAAACTGTCCAGCATACTGGACACGGCCGGGACGGTCAAGTCCAACGGTACCACTTCGGACGAATTCTCCGGCACCGAGTCCATGGAAAGGATACCGGTGGACGAATCCAGCATCGGCAACGGCAAGTACACCAGTCTCGTGATGATCACACAAAACGACAAACCGTCGGTGAACGTTGTGGCAAATGACACAACTAAGGTGATGGAGTGTGACGACGTCGATTGTCAAGTCGAAGAATACAAGCTCACGTTAGACACATCAGAACCGGCAGACGACAGCGAGGTTAAAGTGGTGACCGGAAGTGAGACCCTGTCGGCGGTCATCGCGTTGGAAGAAGGTTTGGCCGACGACGACTCCTGGGTAGAGGATCTGGACCGAGACGACTTTAAGAACGAGTCTTCGGAATGCGAAGAAATGTCGTTTGAAGAGGAACCGGAGTACAAGAGGTCCGAGTTGGACTTTACGTTGCACACGATCGTAGAGGAAAGCTGCGAAGAGAGCGAAGTGGAACCCGAGAGGAGCAATCCCACGGAATTAGAAAAGTATTTCTTTTTCGGCCTTTGCGGTGAAAAAGAACACGACACGAGATACACGGATGGGTTTTCTGAAACGAGTTCCATTATTAGCGAGGGCCTTGAATCGCTTGAAAGTATCGAACCCCAACAAACCGGAACCGAAATGATAGGGTCCCGATTGGAACGGTATTTCTTGAGCGAGTTTATGGGTTTCGACCGGCCGGATTCGGACGGAAGCGTGGGCAGTGACAGTCCTGAACACAGTCCCGAGCAGAGAAGAAAGCGATTGGTCAGAGCCAGAGGAACGGGACGGCAACATTCGTCTCTCGATAACCTCACCGAATCCGAACAACCGGTCGACGTACAATTGGATTACGAGGATTCGTCTTCGGATTCGGATTCACACGACGACACGGTTTTGTTCGATAAATCCGACGGCCAGTTCGACACCGTAAAGCGAGGAAAGAAAAAGAAACGTTCTGTCGTGACAGTACCGTCATTAGAAGCTCTGGAAACCGAGGAAAATGTTGAAAAACCCGGCGAACACGTCGTAGTCATGTCTGACGAAAAGACGGAAAACGTGGACGTGGCAGAAGAACAAATCGCTGCGTCGACTCCAGTGGAAACGCCGCAAAAGTTAAGCGGCGTCGACGGTCTAACGAGAACGGACAGTTTTAACAATTGGAGTTCAGACGAGGAGACGAACCTCATGATGTCCAAGATGAGAGCGTTCTTCAAGACCATGTTGGCTAATCAACCGAAACCGGAAGTGCCGGGCGAGAAAAACAAGCCACCGCAGTTGGTCAAATTCGAATCGGAACTGACCAGATTAATGAAGACCGTGCCGGGCATTAGGGACGAACAGGTCAAGGAGATCGTCGAGTACTTGAGCAGTGAAGACACGTGGAGTGACTCGTACGACTCTTCAGACTACACGAGTTCCGACTTGGAAACTGGGTCTAGACTGCAAGACGAAAACCGAGACACCGCGTTCGTTTATCAAAAGCTGATGGCGTCGCTTCGGCGGATCGACGTGCCGAGTTCGGATTCTTCGGCGTCGAGAAACTCACCGCCGCTCGTCACCAAAGTCATGACGCACATCGGCAGTCGACTCGTGGCGCTGATGCACGCCGTGTCCGAAAGCCCGGGAACTCCTCGGGCGTCTAGGTACCACAGACGATCTCATCACCACCACAAGGCCTCCATCATTTCGACCACTACGGAAGAAGAAGACGAGGGCGAAGAGGAATTCGAACCGCCACTCCCTCGATCCAAGTCGCACGATCCGTTGTTGGAAGAGGCCCGGCAAGAAGCCAGCGATAACGAACGGTTCAGCTGGAGGGGCAGTTTCGAGTCGACGCTGATGATGTCCGACTCGCGAACCCGGTTGACGTCGAGCGGCGAGAGTTGCGTGACGTTGGCGGCCAAGAGGCGGTCGGCCGGCGACCTGTTAATCAAGAGCGCCAACAGCAGTAGAGAACAGTTGGACCGAGTACGGTCGTGCGGTAGCATAGGCGGCAGCGTCGAGGACCGCATCTGGAGGAACGGCCGGCGAAGGGACAGCGTACCGGACAGCGGAGACTCGGCGGCCGACAGCGACGATGCCACCGCCGCCGCGGCCGCCGGTGCGCCTTCTGGTCACCACAACAAGTCGACGACGTTACCTCGGAGCCTGCAACAGCAACCGTCGGTCACGTCGTCCAGTACTAACTCGTTACCTAGGCTACCCACTACGCCCTTGCCTTCGCCCAGCCCGTTAACCGGCATCTATAAGGCGCACAGCATGCACCAGTTTAACGTCAAGTCCGCCAGATATAGGCCGCCCGGTTACAAAAACATGGCGACACCCCCTCGCCGGGAGTACAACCGCAGAAGACAGACTGCCGCCCAACCAGCCGGCCAATCCCCTCCGTCCACAGTTCCATACAGTAATAACTTTCCGCCATCACCATTGATCGGTAAGTACAAAAAGAGTATATCTTAAGAAAACATTTTTTCCTTTGAAGTTGCATCGACAACGGTAGTGTGTATACATTTTTGTTGAGCGGCAGCGCTGCGTTGCTAATTTTGCTTGACTGTACAACGGGCGGAGAATAGCCGTTCCGCGTCACAGCCAAGAACAGCACGGAGACGTGTACGTGACCTCATAATCGTCATTTGACCGAAACACTAGTCATAATAGTCCGGTACTGCCGTCGAGCAGCGCCATTTCATTTTTCTCGTTTATTATAGTAAAAAATCTACGATATTATTGAATTCAAACGCGGTTTCCTAGAATGCCTACATTAGATTTTCTATTGCTATTTTAGGAAACAATACGCCTATTTTGATTTAAAGTATTTTTTTTTTATCTTCGTTCTCTGCTGGTGTCATGATAACACGACGACGAGTGTCGTTCCGGATCCATTATAAAACGACCGTCAGACTACAACAACAACGACAACTCTCGGCAACGACCAAGTCCTTGTGCAGCGGTCATTTTTTATTGTATGCAAACAAGCCATAAAAAAAAACACCAAGGCGATACCAGCCAATAGTTGACGCGTCTGTTATCTTAGACGTATGTTGATAAATGATAGGTCCCAAAAACGAGCAAAATGTACTTGGTGTAGTACCGTGTGGTGGCAATATCATCGTACAAGATGAAGAGGTTTGTGAGGCAAAAAGATACGATTTTTGAACGGCTAAAAAACCAAATAGAATTTTGTACGTTGGATCACGATGATAATAATGACCGCGTCCGAATTGTAGTACACTTTTTTTCACAGTCTGTTATAATAATATCGGTTCTATACACCGTGCAATTTGCAATATCAGTCGTTGTTGTCGAGCTATTTAACGGTGCTAACAGTACTTTAATGGCATTTCAAGAAATACAATCATATTATTGTTATTGCTGCGCCTCGCGTACGTACCTCTATCCTTTTTGGCCAAACACAATTTTTATTATAATACAATAACAATAATATATTCTTATTGCGCATTTAGACTGAGCGATAATAATAATAATAATAATAATAATCATTTTTGACCATTTTTACAAAAACACTACACCGTAACGCATTGTGTGTCTTTCGGTAAGCGTTCATTAGCCGCCGTTATTTAACGGTGATTATTCGTCAAAGTAAAAAAAAAAATTCTTTTTTTTTTTTACTTCACTCTGATATAGTAGGTCAGTAACTAACAATAATAGGATATAAACACATTATAATAATATAGTATTATTATTATTATTAGGATTATGGCGGGTAAGCCGGTCTTCGACGTCATAAACCATATTATATAAATGCGCGTTATCAATGTCCTGAAAAAGGCATTATATGTTAATTTATCGATTTAAACACACTATTCTTTTACCTCCACGACTGTAGTCTGTAGTCGCAATTGTTAAATATTTGTTTTCAAAGCCACGCTTATCCCTCGACATCATGCAAGCTTAACAGGCCATGAAGCCCAACGATGCCATCATGAGATGGTTATAATACCTGATGAACTTTATTCTAATAATCGGCTTTCAATGCCTTTAGTGTAGGTACACCGCAAGGGTAATGTGAGTTGTACGGTACTTCTGGCTGATAGAAAGAACATAACAATGACCGAGAGAGCCTGTAATAAAATATTTTCCATCAAACCTAACCTTATATCTTTTAGAATCGAAATGGCTAAGACGGCGAATAGTCTATCCGGGCCAGAATAATATTTATGAAATTATAGCAGCGTTTCAACATAGAAACGTTGACGGTAGGATTGGATTTCAAACAAGACATTATCTATCTAAACTATACATTATAGAGGCTCCCAGGTCACTGATTGACATTTTTTTAAACGTTTTCGTTCTTTATAAGCAGTTGTTTTTTATACGCCTAGGCCCCAGAGACGCTTAATGGAAAAATCTGCCTACGGTTAGGTATAAACTATAGAAAAATTGTACGAGGTTTTCATTGTTTTTTGAAAGGTTAAAAAAATGTTATAACAAACGCCGTTCGGTCTCGGAGCTAGTCACGTTTACATTGAAAAGCACTCGAGCTTCATATCATAATAGTACAATGCGAAAACGCCAGTGTATTCTTTACTATATCCCATCATAATAATAATTCGTTGTTATTGAAGAAAAACATAATATTTTTTTTGTTGTCCGCTATAATAATATGGCGATACATATTGCATGGTATTCTATTATAGTAGGTATACAAATTTTATGCTGGGACGACGACAGTACCTGCCGTATTAACATTTTTTTTTTTTAAAGTACCTAAACAAGTATAGGTAGAGTATATTATATATTATTATTATTAACGATGCGCTTGCTCGGGTACTTTAAATTAAACGGGTAATAATAATATTATTACCTATATTTTTTCAGTACGGTACATGTGTTGGGCCGAATTCCTAAGAGGGTCGGTCGAGCGGATAAATAATTATTAATTATTATTAGTATTATTATGACCATTGCATTCCACGAGAGAACGTGATTTCGTGTTTCGATTTCCGCCTCTCGCCCGTTAGGTTTGCGAGCAGCCGATAGTAGGTATTGATCACTTGGTAAAACAATGCCAGTGCGTTAAACTATTTATGGGATGATTCCGACCGTGTTTACCAGATGGTATGACGTTTTAAAAAAAATGTTTTCTACATCATAATAGTGTACCGTGTGCGCGTACCGGCAAGTCAACAGTAGGTGTATGCGATTGCCAGGTGTAAAACCATGCACAACCCTCGACGTTATAATAGCATTATACTGTAACGTGTGTTCGTTATTTTGTTTATTCCCCGACTTCATTTCGTTCATGTTATTGTGTTTATAAGGCTTCTTTTTTTCTGTACTTACTACCGACGTACCTATTTTTATGACACCGTTTCTGACTGGCAACGACCAATCCATATAGCCAAAGCCTTCTGCAGGTCGACCACTCTGAAAAAAATGCTATTGATTGATATTAGTACATCAAAAACACTAAGTGCTTAAAATCTAAACTCATGTGGCACTGTTTCTAAATTTTACAATCGGGATTCTATTCAAAGACGGTCTTAGGCGGTTGTAAGATGGGGTAAGTACCCCTATGAAGTTTGGCTTTACCCTCCTGTAAATTATGAAATTGAATCCAAATGTATACTTGTATGCAACATTGGACAAAAATAGTGTTAGTCCGACTTTATTCCATCATTGAATAATAGCTGGCACCGCCACTGATTTCACCCTACGTCTTACCTCATAGTCCAACTATATACAAACGGTATGATCGAAAGGGGGTTTTACTATTTCTGGAAATCTCAACAAGATCTGTCGCCGTACTAATTGTGCTAGGCTTATGATACAAGTATAATTATTGTGATCAATAATATTTTTATTTTAATACAGTTTACTATTAAAAGCGTTGTCCGGAAAGTAATACTACTCACGTGTAATTTAATATGTTTCAAGGATATCAAAGTGTATTAATATTAGTTTCAAACTTCATTAGCATGGGTACACATACATAAAAATTGATCTTTATGATTACACAACGCAAAGCACCAGTGTAGTTAATGTATCAGATATTATTAAGTCGGTTAAGTATAATGTAGGTCCGTCCTTGACTGGTTAAGGAAATATTTTGTTTTTATTTGCAATTACAAAACTTTCCGGTCATAATATTATTGTTGTTAGAATATACTCAGACCTATAATCAGCTGATCAACGAAACCGTTGACTATTTCCGTTATTCTTTAAACAAAACACAATAAACGCATACTATTACATTTTCAATGTCCACTATGCGTGTATATGATATTAGTTGAAACCTCATAGGTCGTTTTTAGTTATTGGTTGAGAACCACTGTTTTCCGGGGTTTCGCGTGTCGTTCGCCCGTCCGTGTCCGTCCAAAACACAAACGTTATGTTTAATTTAAAAAAAGTGCCTTTGTTTCGTCCAAAGACGTTTCTGCGTGGAGATCTGTAGTACCTACCCGTGTTTGATAGGCCATCACACGACTTTGTGTGTATTATAATATAGAATATACCTATTTTGTATATTTTTCTCAGTGACGTTTGACAATGATGTTAAGTGTGTTTGGCTACCTTGAATCAACAAAGGGGTCTTGGCTCGGAAACGATTCGGATATTAGAGTTTTATTACTATAACGTGTGACATCCAAAAGAAATGAAAACGGTGTTTACGGGTAAACAAAAAAAAAATTCTCTAATGAAATCAAGGTCCTGTCGTCCTTATACCTTCGTCGATATTCCCATAGCTGTATTGAATAATAATAAGATGTAAAAAAAAAATTGTTCTTTGTTGTAAAAAATATAAAACATTTTATGAAAAACGACTATGGTAAAAATGATCGATAATGCGTTGAATACCCAAGTATATATTTTGTCGTTTAGATGATTAACGGGTTTTAAAACAACATAAAAAAGTATTATTTGAAACACTGTGACTGTCTATAGAATTGCCATTTGATTGTGGCCTAGATATAAAATTTTGTAATTATCCATCATTGGACGTGGCCAATATGTCTCCAATGTGACCAACAGCAAACCGGCAACACTATTGTGTTGTGCTCGTTAAATTTTTTTCTTACTAAAAGCAATAAACGGAAAATAATTAATAGAAGTATTTAAGTAATAAATTACATTATATTTTCCCCACAAGCCGCGTAGGCGTATATAACAGTTGACATGGTATTTGTATATATTATGCATGTTACTATTAAAATGAAACTTAAGTTATTTAGCTTACACGTTGAATTCAAGGGTTCGGATGGGACTTTCTCACATCAAGTCTGCTGTAAAAATGTTCTTAGTATACTAATTATTGACATTTGACTGTTTTTATTTTAATCCATCTACTCGTGAAAACGCACAATTAAGGTGCTACTCTCGAGAAAAACGTTTTTATTTTATTCTGTCTATGTCCGATTTCTAATTGGGTCCATTTCTGAAGTTGACATAATAATTTACCTACTCCAAGGACTTTTGAGTGGATACCGAATGAGTTTTTTTTCTAAGAACCAATTTTTACCCAAAAGCTGAGTGGCCTTACCTATCCGGATTTACCTACTGTATATCATCAGTAATAACTGGAACTCGAAAAAAATGGCATAATATCTATTTTTATCGACTCGCAAGTGGATTTATTATACTAGTTTTTTTAATGCTTTTCAAAATAGTTTTAATACTATTTTATACATATCCTATTACTCATCGTGTTGACGTGCAGGATTATACGTGGATTGTTAACATCACGGTCCACTGTACTTAGGTGTAGATTTAATTCGCATCGGTGGTAGCGACCGAACTACGCTTCCTGTGAGATCTCAAATTTGTATTTCGGGTGCTAACGCTAACTGACTCTGTTCACTGTTGTTTTTCGATAAATTAAAATGAATTTCGGTAATTTTCGAGTAATCTCTTTGCGCTTTGTTTGTAGCTTTTCGACTTGTGTCGGTCGTTTTTGCACACAAGACGGAATGCATCCGTCCAGTATAATATAACCCTGAACAGGTTTACGACCCACGGTGGTCGTCGAACGTGCCGGCCGTCTTATTACCATAATTTTTTTTTGCTTTTGAGAGTGCCCTATGCGTGTGAAAATGGATAACAATAATTGTTATAATGAAAATAAACAAATAAACGTTACCAAAAATGTCAAACGTGCATAAGAGATAAGCGGTGACACGAGAAGTACCGAAATTATTATAATAAAGTAAATGAAATAATAACGTTATGTGGAGTTGTTCATAGTTGAGTTCGAGATCTTTGTACGATTAAAGCCATTTCGACCGTACGAGATATGTTTTGGAAGTATAGGACTTAGCGTTGAAATGGAACTCTCGGGTAGGTATATTATAAATGTGCCTGTATTTTATTATGTTGGCACGTGAAAACATTTTTAGCCGTCCACCTCGAACCGCTATGTTTACTGAATACAATAGAATATAATGTTAATAATTAAGAGTTTTCCGATGGACTATGACCTAAATACACCGTTTCTCTTTCACTGAACATTCTGAGCGTTGCGCTAATCCTTTGCCACGATCAAACGCAATATTGTAACAAGTATAATTGTTATTATCATTATTATTACTGTATGTATATTGCTGCTGCTGCTGCGGTGTATTTACGTGTGCATATTAGAAAGGAAACTAAGCTGTGTTGGCTCAGCACAGGCGTATTGCTTTCCACGTCTGGATGAGTAGTGAAATTTACTTATCCGGGTTTGGATAACAAACGGGTGATTAATATACATATATATATTTATTATTATTGTTATACATAATATTTTCGTTGCACACACTCGATGGAGATGAAAAAATGCATGTTAGTATTATTATAATCATAATATGATGGCAATCCAAAATTTTAAAATGTCTTTGTGTAGGCGCATAACATTGCAAGGTTGACTGCATAATAGTTTACAACATTATCGCCTACAAACACATGTGTGTACGCGTAGGCGATTATTGGATAGCCGAAAATGGATGAAATAAAATATCTGAATATGTCTGATCGTTGAAATTATTCAAAAATCAATCAACGGTCTTACATTCTGCAAAGTTGGGACTTAAGTGGTACGGAAAATAATTCCAACGCTTGTTAGTATTTTTTTTTTTTTATATTCGTATAAGTAATAAATTAGCAATATGTGAAATATATTATAATAATTAATAATTTTATAGCATTAAATTAATGCTGCGCACTTGCAAATGTTGATTAGCATAAGTAGATGAATTTAGAGCACATAAACACAGGTGTAAATTTTAGTTGATATCCGTTTTCGAATCTAGGTTAATGCCAATTATTATACGACATCACCGTTAACTACTCGACGTCATCGTTAGTGTGGTTCAACGCTACCTATATAGCCGTTTGTATCATGTATGATCTAATAGCAATGAACACCTTCTGAAATTTGTCAGTACCAGTGACTGCTATTTGCAAATTGCTTTTCCCGTAGAAGGTGAAACCGTCGCTTAATATTAATCCATCATCTGTTAAAGCGTAATTATTTATTTATTTAAAAGTTTCTAAAACGCGCACTGTTATTATAACGCTAGATTAGTAAATATTCACAAGTGTTACTTATTATTAAAAATTACACGTTCTTCCGGTGAGGTATATAAATTGCATACCTCCATACATGATGATCAGAAAACTTTCATAATAAAATGTTAACCTCAAGACGACTGGATAAGATAAAGTAGATAATTGACGATACATAAGGTCACACAAGGTTTGGCTATTGCGAAGAAACATTTTTTTTTTTACAATTGCGTGACGCTAAATAATTTATTAACCAAAATATTCTCATTGTGTAATAATTAATTATCATATATTTCTAAAACCTTCGACGGCCAGCTTTTCGTAGTAAAAAAAACCTTAAGGTACTCAAGCCATTAAATATTTCTTTAGGCGCGTTCGTCCTACGTGATCGCCAATAATCATAGTTGAAATTCTCTGTGTGTCATTATTCATTACAAAAAAAATATTATGCATAGGTGCATTATTTAAGCGCATACATACCTAAAGTACCTAAATAGTATATGTAGTTTTACTAAGTTGTTATACATAAAGTTTTTAAAAATACTAGAAGTTTTTGTTTAAGTGTCATAACTACAGTAGTGTACAATAATCGAATAATATGCTCAGTATGCGACTGAGTACCTATTTTAACATCCTCACCTGTGCGTTTTAATTATTTTTAATATCACGTCAAACAGCAATTAGTACAACAGTAATTACTCACAAGCGACATTGATTTATATGTTTTATACTGGAGTAGGCACATTAATTTCTTTTGAGCGCTTACGACCTAAACATATAATATTATGGTTTAGCATTACTACGACAGTATTGTGTTTCTATGAAATGTTCTGTCGATTGTAAGCAATTAAAAATATATAAAAAGTGGAAAAATATTGTTCTCGAGAATGAAGTAAGTACTCGTGATGTTTCAATCTAACCTGTTTTATGTACACAGAATTTTACAATTTATTACTTTATAATTTTATTTTTAACATTATATTATGAGGAGGATGTGTGGAGGTCCGGGGGAAAATATAAGAAACTGAGCTAACCCAAGGCTAAATTATATATTTGATAATTGGATAATAAATTTACTTATACGGTAACTTTAAAGTTTAAACTCTCGGTGTTGGTTCCTTGGGTGTTGTCTGGTCAACTACCTCGCGAGAGCCAGAATGATGGTTAGATGATAAGTGACTTAGCTCAAAGAGCTCTGAGTCTATCAATTTGACGAGGTGTCGGCGAGGCGAAGGCGTTTATTTGATAAATTCCAGGTATAATATACACAAAACGCGTATTGAATCGTATACGACGAATTCGGATTGTCCATTTGCTAGCCTTTAGGCTTGGTTGGCATTAGGAAAACGTAAGACCTAAAGCCGGAATGTTTATTGTTACTCGAGAAACATTACAGCTTATTATATTCGTATCGCTTCTGGAAATCCGTATTCCTGCCAACTGAACTGTATCTGAAAGCAAACAAAACCGTAGTCCGCACCCGTTTCAATAGACAATAGATACGGCATAATCATGTTATAACATCGTCTTGTTTCAGCAGACGAGTCTTGCAATAATAATTGTATTAGACGTCGGTGTTGTTTCCAAGTCACACCGCGTACCTGCATGTAGTGCTCTAGGCCGGACGAAATACAAAGAAAAATCAAATGCCTTTAGGGGAGGGGGGGAGGATATTTTAGCTCCCATGCTAAAGTATTGGTTTTATAACGCAATGGCGTTGTTTTATTACTAGAATTATATTACACTGATGTTGCTTGCCGATGTCGGCGGCTACGTTTCTTTCGTTAATCTTAAACCGCGGCTATAAATCTAGTGGTGGCGGCTAGTTGCTTTTTTGTTTGTATTTCTCTGTATTAGTGAAAGCCGCCGTCATCGCCATCCGGAGAAGCAAACATTTTCAGTTTCACTGGACACTGGGCCGGACGCACATGTCCGAAGGCCGACGACCTTGTAACCCACATCAACGCGGTTCGACGACACAATCGCGCATGTGGTGATCGACCGTAATGGCCAAGCAGAGTCGTCGACTACTTGACATTGAAAATCCACAGATATCCTATCCGAACGGCGTTTCTCCCTCTTTTCTCACACTGTTAAACAATAACGACGAATATATCGTTTTCGCAACAATCGATTTCAGTTTGATTAGTTAGTACGAGCAAACAAACTAATCTTAGAGTCTCTATAGTCGTCGGATAGAACTAAGCACAAGCGGTGTGAGAGTGAGTCTTTAGGTATTTCTAAAATCATCATAATTTATCTACTGCGGTGTCAGGCAAATGATTTATTGGCTTTGAAAGTATGTGCGGTCGTCTATTAGAAACCGCGAAATTGTTCGGCCTACGTCGGCTATTTATTTATTGTGTGATACGGCACGGCTCGTATGCGTGTCTAACGTTCATAAGATGTAGGCTTAGTTTCCAAAACCAGTTTTTTCTCATTCACTCCTGCGGTAGTCCTCGGATGCACAGTATGATAATGTACATTTTTAACGGACGTCTAGAAATGCAATTATAGGTAAATCGATGAAGTCTAATCAATTTTGAGTTATGCGTGTACTCGTATATGTCAATAGATATGTTCAGAATTTCTTTCTATCGTTTCAGGTCAGGTTCAAAAGTCGTTCATATAAAACTAGACAAATATGCATTTACTTACACCTTCGGTATAATGATTAACATTTGATTTAATTAAGTATTAATTGTTTAGACGCGGAAAAACTGTCGTGCTTTAAGCGAGACGCAATATTTAGTATTACGTTGCAAAATAAAAAAAAAAATTAGTATGAAATAATAAAATATGTAAAACAACTCCTTCGTTAGTTTCGTCATCTTTTCAGTTCGATTCGGTCGGTTAACATCTCGAGTGTTAGGTTGGTTTTTTTTCTACTTACACCCAAGCTGTGAGGCAATGCACGAGCGCGCGCTTCACCGATGGAATTGCAGCGAATCGTGAAAATCGTTAAAGTCTCCATGGCTCCGCGATAATACTTAAAAAACAAATTGTCAATGTTCTCTCGGTGAACGTGTACCTAGTGTTAATATTTTTTAGCTTGAGGTTTTTTTTTATAACTCACTTTCCATTATTGCGACCGTTTGTTCAAGCCGAGCCCATAACAACCGACTGTTCATTCGGAATAAATGAAAAAAGGCTAACACATTAATTATACTGCGACGACGTGCGTTTGGACTTAGGGTATCGGTATAGGGTTTTAGTTTTAGATGTCGTTTATTAGTGGCGATAAACAATACAACAACGGTATATTAGAAAACGCACAGAAGTATAAACAACTTTTACTTTTGTGTAAAGAGGTCCTGCGACCATAAGGGCGAGAACCGCTCCGTTCCCGTCACGTCATTCGTGAGATTGTTTCACTTTTGTTCGTACGCGTTTCAATCAGATTATAATATTATTATAATGTATGGAAATTACACCGATTACCGAAATAATGACATGTTTTATAAACGAGCAATTATTAACTATTAATAATTATAAAAGGTCCACATATTATTATACTGAAAGCTAGAGTACAATACACACACATACCCGTCGAACGAGTTACTTCCGGCTAGGTTTTCTCTACCTGGCATTCACTTCGGTTTGCATACCAGTTCTGTGTAGGTACTTACACGGACATTGAACATGCGAAAATCGATTATTAAATATGAGTTAATATTTATCGTTCATCCGGCACGACGCACATGAATGTACATTGTCCATAAACAAAACATGATAATGATAATTACCTAAATTACTTTCAGCTTTTATAACACAAGTAAAACCGACTAGACACAGAGTTTCGAAAAATAGTTTTACCTGCTACCCAAAAACGAATACTTACTTTATTTAAAAAGAAGATGTTTCTCTTGCGGCGTAGTTTACAAGAGTATTTTCATGAAAAGTTCTCGGGTACATTTTATAAGAACTGCGCAGACAGATTATGTCATGACAGGTTATGACAGGTTATGTCATGGTCTCTGGGTCTATTGTCATTTCTTCAGACTATCCTTCGCATCCACCATTCCGATAGTCAAGTCGTGAGCACCGTTTTCCAAAGTAATAATATAATAATAACCGTGTTATTGCCAAAGATATCTAATAACTATATAGGCACGTATAAGTTACATGAATACAAATCACAAAAGCAATTTTAGCGTGATCTCACCTTCAATAACGAACGCAAATGTATGCCTATAGGTATAGTAGTGTATTATATCAGTGACATGCAATAAAAAAAAAATCATAATATACCTTAAAAAAAAAGCTAGCGTTTGTCGGGGTACACTTATAATATAAGAACCGTTGAATTTATCACTAAAATATTATCTTTGACCATTAAAACACTGAACTATTAATGGTAATAACAATAAAATATAATATCAAGATATATTGCTTTGATAATAAAATTGTAGTAACAATAAACGTAGCAACATTTTCCTTGGAGTAGTGTAACTTATTTGTTGAACGGTATCTGAACGCAACGGCACAGGCTTTTGTCCAGTGTGCTTCAGTGAAAATTGTATACTTTTTACCTAGCCTCTTATTTTAAAATAATTCGATAAGGTGCAAAAAAAATACCCTAAGCAAGAACATTATAGAATATAGAAGTAACAGTAAAAGCGTTGTCAAATGACAAAATCTACAAAAAAAAAAAAAATTGGTCTATGTATTGGGGACAATAACAGTTAATAGTTGACCGATGTGCCTACAACGCCACCAGGTTACTTAACGAAAAGACAGTGTTATAACAATGAGAAATAATAATAATAATGAGCAATTAAATATTTTTAAACTAGTACTTTGATAGAATTGATGAAGCTCTCGGATTTGGTTGATAATAATTTTGATGATAAATGTTTGGTGATATATTCGCGTGAAAAAATATAATTATACATAAATCGCTTTTTCAAGAAAGGGGAAAGACAAACAACTGTTTTCTGCTGAATACAAACTTTTTAAAAATCTGAAATATACAGAAACGCTTTCTTTTTTATTTTGGAAACATTTGATATATTTTTTAGATTGTTGGGTACTAATTTTGTAAACACATATTGAAATGTGTATTCATTAAATTGAATTATAACTAAAATGAGATTTTATAATATTTGCAAATTTGTTTAGGCTTTCAAGTGTTGACTTGTTCCTTTTGATGTATAGTTAAAAAGTAATTGTCGTAAAAATGGTGATACATTCCCTTTCTTAAATAAGCGATTAATATTTTATCATTGTAACCTTACAAATTGATAATAAACAATAATATCATACGTCATGCATTAATTTATATTGCAAATTTTTTACAAAACAATAATTTAAAACTATGGCCCGACTTATGAACACGTTCTAGCTATATACGAGTTATATGCCTAAATAATTATATTAAAACAAACCTAGATGCGGTCTTTTAGTTAATAATTTAATAATATAATTAGTTTAGACGATATTATATTCGTTAGTTAGTTACCATAGTCGTTAAACTAGTAGTATAAGGCTGTTGATTAATACCAATATTGATGACGCCTCTGAAATATACAATTAATTATTTGTATGCGCTAAATTAAATGTACTCGGTTTGCGGCATAGCGCGATGCCTGTTTGCGACTTCTCTCTCCTCACTTCTCTAAGGACGATATTCTTTAAAAGTGACCTAGTTTCCATTTTTGAGATTATACACTTTTATAGATTTGCAAATTGGAGTTATGTTTACATAATGTTATGTGTTTAATTTTTTCAGGTACTTTCGAAAACGACAGTACACAGATCGTTGGTGGTAGCTGTGGTGTAATTAGTCCAGAACCTTCGGCAAACAATTCCGTGTGTTCCTTCAAAGCCGAAGATGACGTCGAAAAACCACAACACAGGAGTAGCTCTTCTCTCGGAGTGGTATGTACTTTTACAGTATAAAATTACTTACATAATTAGTATTCATCTGGTGAAATTCACTTTCTTTGTTGCATTTACTTACATCTTCAAACGCTTATATTATGATCACACAACATGCAAACATGTATTAATTTATAGTTTTTAAAGTTAAATCAAAATCTCAGTTCATTCAAAACTGTACAGATACCATTGGTATAGTATTATATTTTCGCTTGTTTATTATTTTTTTATCACTAAATTAACTTAAGGAAATACACAAAACATTTTTAGACGGTTTAAGTAATAACGGTATTATATAATATTATACTAAGTTAAACTCGACAGGGCATAGTCGTCGACTAGTTAGTATTGACACTTGACAATGATATTTCCGAAGTGAAATTTGAAGCTTATTGATTATATATAAATTATTCTACACTGTAATTGGATACACGGTCTATCCAACTTTGAGAACTTTATTTAGTCATGAGTCGTTCTCAAATGTAATGATTGGGTTGATGTTAAATGTCAATACCGGAAAACCTTATTTTTCTATTATGAATTCTATCAAACAAATGATTGGCCATAAGATAATTATAATAATTTGGATAATACTCCGATCAAGACAATAATCTAAGACCACTCTGTACATTGAAAGAAAATTATATACTAAAATATTCTATTTTTCGAGTTCTTTCATTTATTCAAACAAGTAGATAATGGTTATTTACACATTTTTACCTAAGATATGTAAATGTTATTTACATAACGGAAAACAAATATATTTTATGACAGACCCTAAAGTAGTTTATAAATAACAATGTGTTTACACTACTAATGTATCTTTCGAATTCTCTGTCTTATCTACTACAAAATATTTAGACTAAACCTATAAGAACAATGGTCTGCTGCAGAATGTACGCGATGCAATAGGCATTAGTAGAACATATTAGTGTACAGTTTTATATTTAATTGTAACAATTTAATTAGTGGGTATAGTTCACTGCGTGGGTACTTTTTCTTACTCGTTTCGCTGATCTTTTATAACTAGGTACTTCCATTACATTCGATAAGTATACGAGTTAATTAGTCATTAAAGCCCATCTTAAAAACTATAATGTCTATAATTAAAAAAAACTGTTCCTTTTAATTACACTATTAATCATTACTTAATAAGTTTTCTTATTAAAAGAAATGTGGGTTAAAATTATACCATAATTGTAATGACTCTGTATTATTTATATCAATTTTAGAAAAATAATAATTATTTGTATTTATTAGTTTATGTAAGTATAATTGGTTGAAATATTACGATAAAATATTCGAATATTATAATTTTATACTAATTCCTTAATGTTACTCAGTTGAAATTCGAAATGTAAACCAAAATATTTATTATAAAGCCTGTTCATAGTCTAATGAGTTTAATATAGATACCATCGAATGTAGTTCAGTGTGTAAGTACACCTTCACTACTTCTTCCGCGTCGACTTAAATTATTCCAGTGGAATGCTAATAAAATCTGATTTCTAAACATAAAACAACAATGGGCTTCTTATAATTTAAAACTATAGCTGTTATACTATTATTAAATTTGTCCGATGTTGATTTATTATTCAGTTATTTAACATACATATATTTAAAGAAAATTTTACTATTTATTATTTTTATCAGTTTATGTATTTTTCTATACTTTTAGCCCTTGAGGCGTTTAAATAAATAAAAAAATACCTAACATCAACTAATTTGTTCATATTTTCACAGGCGAGAAGCGACTCAATGGCGTCTGTGTATTCCGGAGCCGGAGAAGTTAGATACGGAACGGTGGCCGTCAGAGGCGAAGTAGAATTTGGTCTGCAATATAATTATAAGGCTGCTCAATTCGAAATTAATATCAAACACTGTCGCGATCTAGCAGCTGCTGATCCAAAACGAAACAGATCTGATCCGTAAGTTATACAATTTCTAAAAGTTTATCCAGTCCACACGACACCAGGCCTTCTTGTTCACATTATCTTCTTTTTTCTCTGAACCACTCGAGCTAATACATCAATGATGCTATTAGTGTAAATAAATAATGTGTCAAAATAGGATAATATAAAGACACAATTTGTTTGCACTGATGGCAGTGCCAGTTCGCCTCTCGGCCGCTGGCGATTTCTTTACAACAAATAACCACACTGTCTTTACTCTTCCGAGGGCCCTGAACTTAAGTTAGCGGCTAAATGTATGGCCAGAGTGTCAATGCAATAAACTTTCAGTCTGCCCGATAAAGACATGCATACGTTAAACGCGAAAAAAAATGTATACTACTTTATAGTATAGTAATTATACAGTAGTATAATGTAGTCTATTGACATTGTGTTTATTTGCGACTAATTCTATAACTAATAGTTTATATTAAATCTAACAAATTTTTCTGTTCTATTACAGTTATGTGAAAGTGTATTTATTGCCCGACAAATCAAAAGCTGGTAAAAGAAAGACCCGGGTTAAAAAACACACAATGAACCCAATTTTCGACGAGGTCCTCAAGTATAATTTATCCTTGGAAGAACTAAACAGTCGGACACTATGGTTGAGCGTTTGGCACTCGGACATGTTTGGGCGCAATAATTTCCTCGGTGAAGTCCGAGTTCCCTTAGAAAACAAGATCTTCGATGATCCCACCCCAAAGTTGTACCCACTTCAGGAACGAGTAAGTTTGTTGATAATATTATGATTACCTTTACGTGCAGAATTTTGTAAAAAATCATTAAAATTACAGACTGAACCTTTGGAAGACATGTGCGTCAGTAGCAAAGGCGAAATAATCGTTGGACTGAAGTGTGTACCACCTGATCCGAATTCGAAAAAACGTACAAAGGGCACATTACTTCTGTTGGTTAAAGATGCGAAAAATCTACAGGCGGTGAAATCAAACGGAACTTCTGATCCATTTTGTAAAAGGTGAGGTTTTTAAAAACTTTTATCCGATATTTATCTAGACATTATTATCTTATTCACATTGAATAACTATTATAAATTAGTGGCATATACCGCATATTATATCCACCAAGTTGTATAAGATTAATGATCAACCAAATGTAACAAAAAAAAAAAGTAATGATCTAGGAAATAAACTATTTAAGAAAAATCTACTAGGACAAAAACCTCATTTGTAAGACTACATAGTAGTTAATAAAATAATATAAAATATACACATGTCACATTTATACTTTTATGTGATTATAGGCACATTATATATGTCATCTATAGGCATGGCTAGCTCTTAGGTTATAATAAGTGATTTACATAACAAAAAAAGTTATTAAACGACAAAGGAAAAGTACCCTATTTTGCCAGCATTAAGTTTTCAAGTTAAAAATATTAAGTAGCATGTTTTTGTTTCCAGAACATTAATATTTAGAACACTATGTTTTTATATGAAGTAGACATAATAGCGTCAAACAAATGTTATTTGTATAAGCCAAAAATAACAAGCGATTTCTCGTGCCAAAAATTAAAACTAATTTGTCGGAAGTTTTGCCCAGAATTTAAAAAAAAACGACTATATTGTTCGCATTATCTGTTGTGTAATTAATAATTGTTATTGGATTCTTTTGCAGTTATTTATTACCTGACAAAGGACGAAATTCCAAGCAGAAAACCAACGTTGCTCGCAAAACGTGCAATCCAAGCTGGAATCAAACAATCACGTACCGAGACATATCTCCTGAAGAATTAGCTGAGAGGAGCCTCGAACTGACTGTTTGGGATCACGACAGACTTGGTAGCAATGAGTTCTTAGGAGGTGTCAGACTCTCGTTGGGTTCTGGTAAATATTTATAATTTATTCGAGTAATATCACATACGCGTCGTTTTCTCAAGATAGAATTATTTTTTATTATGTTACTAATAATTGTGTTTGAGAGTTGTCCGTTGGGTAAATGTTAGGCACGCCAAATAAAAATAAAGTTGAGTATTATAATTTATAAACTGTACTGTTTGACTTTCACAACAGTTTTCATCTAACCATATTTTGTTATCGATTTCAATAGTGTAGTAAAAATCGCTCTTTTAGCAAAATGTGACTTAGGTACGTTCAATCGGGTTCTGAGGTACAAATAAATATATGTAAATAATATCAGTGTAATCATTTAAAAATAAATTAAAAATTTTAATAACCATACATGTCATTAATAGTGGTTTTTTGTGTAAATTTTAGGGATGTACGATGGAAAATCAGTCGAGATGGATTCCAACGAAAAAGAAGTGGCTTTGTGGCAACGTATGCTGGATAGGCCAAATTTTTGGGTGGAAGGATGTCTGAGTTTGCGACCGTCGTTGGAACATGCGAGCAAAAATTAAAATTAAAAACGAAACAGATTGGATTTGTATTCTTCAGATGTGTTTTCTTCGTAATTTTTTTTTTTTTTATTGTGTGATATATACATTTAACTGTATTTACTTTTTCATTTTTTTTTTGTTTTTATTAATTCTAAGAATATCTGTGATCTTTAATTTTGATCGTAAGAAGCAAACAAAAGACTATTTAAGTAGTTTTGTGTAATATTGTTATGGAACACCACATTGTGTAGCTTCTTTGTATACTTGGCGTATATGTACTTTCGTGTTATTTATTTATTTTGATAAATGTGAAACATTTTTATCATATTTATACTTGTGTATTGCTTTCGTTAATCACATTATTTATTGAACAATCAGCCAAATTTTAACCTTTCAAGAATATTATGGGGAAAGTAGTTTTCGCATCTTGTTTAAATAATACTACAAAATGTTGAATCTATTAAACAATATCATAACCTTTGAAAAGTTACAAATTATTCAGTCAGGTCAGGTTTAAATGTTCTAATTTTAACTCATTATTGTAACACACATTAATTAAAATAACTTTTTAATATTAAAGATACTTAAACAGTAAATACAAACTTTGTGAATCTACTGAAAATTCTAACGTAATTATGTAGGTAATTAAAATTTGGTTTACGTTCGTTATACAATGTAAATTGAAATATTCATGATTATGCCTCCTGAAATAACATTTTTTTTGTCCAAAAACATGACTTAAGGGAATAGGAATGATGACTCGTAGAGTAAGAGGAAGACTTCACACACATTGATCTCCGGTTTTTTTAACTTTTAATTTCTATGCGTCTAAAAAGCGTTTAAATTTTCCAATTTAGTTAGTTTTTGTAATCAAATAAAATATTGAGAACAGTGCATTTTGTAAAAAGTGATCCTGTATGTATACATATTTTTTTTATATATATTTGAAAAATTCATACAAAAAAATCGGTTATTATACCTATTAAAGCTAATATAGTTTTGTAAAAAAATAAGTTGACATGTTCAAAATGTATTAAAACGAGTTTTTTGCATATAGTATATACTGCTTATATATTATACCTCTCAATATATAGCCGTTTAAACTAACATTATTTTCTTGGTACTACCACTATACTATACATAGATTACTACAATGGTTTTTAAATGAGAATTTTTTTTATACATGTTGCACAAAAGTATGTTAGATTCAGACAAAGATTTTTTTTTTGCAAAAATTAACTTACTCGATTCATATTTGTTTTATTCAAATAAATAAAAATTCATAGTAAGTTTTAAAATTATTATAAAGTAGAACATTTTGGGTTTAAAATAAAATTGGTTTAGGATGTTCAATGCTTGAAATGGTCAACGTTACTTAAGTGTATCTACGCAACGTTAACTGTGAACGGCAAAGCTATAATTATTATAGTTTGAGTAATGAGCGACAAATAATTATCATCTTCTTAATGGAATTATGTCGTAACAGTTAAATAAAAAATAATCCGGTTAAAATAACCTATTTAAATTAATGTCGCGCACACGCAACTTTAGCCGTAAATGGGTTAAAATTATATAAAATAATTACAAATAAAAAAGTGAAACTTATAACTATTAATTGCCTACAGCGAATTACCCGTTTTACGGGTTGCTTGACAACACAGAATACAAGACAAAGACCCAGATAAATATTATGTATGCGACGTCTAATGCGAAATAGCAGCATTAGGTATAGGTACTATAAAAATGTTTTTAAAAAAAAATAACAAATATTATTTTACTTACAATCAACATACAATAACTAAAAATCAAGTATTTAATAAAATAAAATGTAAATATACAACAGTACGATTTACATTTTAAATGCTACTGGTTTTTCGTTATCCATATGTTTAGACTATAGTGGGTGGGATTTATACATAAATGATACAAACTCATCTTTGAAGCCGATGGAACTGTGTCACAAGGTTAATAAATAAAATATATAATTATTCATCTATTAACCTTGACTGTGTCATACTTACACTAAAAAAAATGCCCAATTGTTAAGCTGTGGTTAATTATGAATTAATACATGTCAGACACTTAGAATCATAATATAATTTGTCGTGTTCATAGACGTTATATTTATTATTAAGGTCTATTGTGATCGTTTATTGTTATGTTGTTGTTTTCTTATCTCACTTAAATTACAAAGTTCGATGCCCAATTTGTAAGTATGGATAGTTGAAATTTCATTGATGGTTAAATAAGTAATTCCAGACTATAATATTATAATAATTATAGTTGTTACATTAAATTTGTCGATTACTATTAATACCAAATTTAATGTCGTTAATGTAACATTTATTTTTATTGGTAATAATTAAAATTTACGCTAAACGGCTTTTTCAATATAATATTGTATACAGTTGCTTGGTATAAATTTTAATGATAGATAATAATGAAATAGTGACAAGGTATTGCCATAACTGTGAATTCGAATAATTTGTAGATCTAGAATCACGTAAAAGGTAGCCAAGTTCGCCTGTTAGCGGTAATTCACCATAAGCATAATATCGTACAAGCCTTATGACGATGTAACAAGCACACGGTAATTTCAATCATACCGTTGGCTGCACTGTTGTCAGTGAACACAGTCGGCGGCCTCGAACGAGCTGAAGAGTCTACATAGCTTGCTGTGCCGTCGTCATGTTGTCAATTGTCAGCTGATTAAACTTGTTATCGCGGGTCCTACCGACACACAGCCCAGTAGTGGCCGGAATAGAAAGGGTTGGCGGCAGGCGGTGCAATAATATCATTATTATCTCTGTATTAGTATTTTCGTGTTGCGATTAGGTATGTCATACTATACTGGAATCGCATAATCATAACAATATTAAAGAAGTTATCGGTTTCGTTATTCTGCAAGCGATTTGGTCGTCGGTCAAAGCCGGGAGCGTGTCGGTTAACACCTACCAACGGGCCGCTTAAAATGCTTGAACTCTGCAGCCGCTGTTAGGTGGTCACCGCGAAATTCATCAAAACATGTCGATGGATGCAAAGAATTCGTTGGACGACGAAGACATGAAAGGTTGGCTTTTCAAGTGGACCAACTACATAAAAGGCTATCAAAAACGATGGTTCGTCCTGTCCAATGGAATACTGTCCTACTACAGGTACGCTAGACTTAACTGTTCAACATGGGATCTCAAGGTCTATTAATGTAGCCTTGATATTTTGCAATACTTTCATTGTGGAGTAGCCACTAAAACAAGTTTATTGATTTTGAAAGAGATGAGGCAAAATTTGGTTAATAGCCTTTGAATCTTTGTTCCTCCAAAAATTATTAGTGAAACAAAATTCAACAACATTGCGTGGCCTTAAGCTATAGCTTAACAGTTTAATCCCAATCTGCCAACTTTTTTCTAGTTGAAAAAACAACAATTTTTAAAAGAGAATAAAACAAATTAATTTTACCGAGAACCCTTTTTTTAGAAACTTTTGTCTACAAATTGTTTGTGCTTTTAATACTGATCTGCAGACTTCTCTAATTTAAAAGTTAAAGCTACTTTAACAGTGCCCAAGCCGTTTAAGTAGATATTATTTTTATTATAAAATAGGGTGCCCAGTAAAGTAAATATATGAAAAAATAATAATTAACTATAGTGAAGGTATAGTAATATCAACTATTTTTGAAAATGATAAAAGCCATAATAAAAGTAAAATTAAAATATAAATAAAATTGTTTAACTACCTAATTATGACAAACTTGGTTATCAGGAAAATGTTCTATTGTATTGCCTTATATAATGCAGTTTTATTTTGTACAATGTACTATTTATAATTAATCTATATGCCGTACTAAATCTCATATTATTGAATTTGTGTATTTTTACTTTTACATAAGATATTTCATAAGGAATAGTGTTTTTCAAAGACCTTATGTTCATTTTTTTTTAAACAAATTAGAACAAAATATGTAGAAAAAGTTACTTTAGTAAAACAGATTACCTAGATAATATAGTCATTAGACTACTACAAATGTCAATAGAATTTCATTTTGACATAGTACATTTTTGTGTTGTGTCAAAATAAATAATGGGCTAGACATTTAAAATACCATAATTTAGCATTTTTTTTTTTTACATTATCATTATTCTTTAATGATGCTATTGTATTAAGGTCATAACTTAATTATTCAAGAATACAATTATTATTTACAGTAGTAATGGCCAACAATATCAATTGTTCGTCACTAATTACAATATCAACATTCAAGCAAATATTAAATAATATTATAGTAGATTTTAAAACTTTTTAATATAAAAAACAAAAAAAAATTATTAATATTCTTTTTTTTTGTACAAATTAACAACTTGATAACAAAAAAAGCTAAATCTTTTTAGATTTTGGTTATTATACTTTAATTTGAATAAGCTGACAATTGAATATGAATTAACAAATGAACAGTGATTTTCAATTTTATATCTATCTTTTAACTCAATTTTACTGTTAATGTTAGATTTGCAATAGATTTATTATTTTATTTCTATATAGTAAGACTTTTGTAATTTTTTTGGACTGCATCATAATACAATTAATAAGGTTATATGATTATTCACTAGAAATATTTTTTTTCAACGAAATTATCAGTCTGTTTGTTGGTTTATTGGTGTAATGGTTTAAATTATTTTACTATTGTCTATTCCAACAGCAACAATAATGTCCAATAATATATGTAAACAGGTATAGCAATCCTAGAGGCACATTGGGGCACTACTGTGTTAGTTAAAAACAAACCAAAATATGTCTAATTTATTCAATATTCCTCCTTTTTTCTAAATATAGACTTAAAGTTTGAGCACCATGTCCAATTTATAAAAAAATAATTTTTTTGTAAAGATTTAAATAAACAATTTTTTTGTGAATTTTTTAAAAGTTTAACAAAATTTAGTTTAAAAATTTAATATCTAAGATTTACTATGCTGAAATTTAAACCAGTCATAAAATCAGTATAATATTTTTGAAGAAAAAAAGTTTTTTCTATTTATAAATAAGCACAATTTCCATTTGTAAGTAAAAAATAAATGAAATGCCTCTTAATTATGCATAAAATATAAATGTATTTACCTATGTAATAATTTAGGGAAGTTCAAAATTCAGCAGAATAAAATCTTTTATAATACATAAGTACTTTTAACTAATATTTGGTTATTTTTTTTTTAAGTACACAACATACTATAATTGACAAAATTGTACGAAGTCCAGCAGAGAGGTATGACGTTTTTCTAAATTCATTAAATCACTTAATTTTAAGCAAAATTGAATTAAAATTTTTATAAAGATCAATTACATAAAGCCATTTTGTTTTTACATAAAAAAACATTAGTATATTTGATTTAAGAGGCAAAAATAACATCATCTAATTCTTTTGCAACCACTCCCGTAAACGAGCTGAAAAGTTGTCATTAGGCTTGCCAAACATCTCGACTGGAATCGCTTGAATTTTCCTTGTAATCGCTCGTGAAAAGTCCTCAAAAGTGCAAGGTTTTTCAATTAAAATTTTCCCTTTGAGGTACCAACATAAAAAGTAATTACAGAGCTACAAAATAGGCGATCACAGAGGCCATGCAGTGTTCCCATGTAGGGAAATGAGGTGCCCTGGAACATGTTGCCTCAAAAATGACAAAGATATTCTTAAAGTATGCCAAGTGGCCTTATCTAACTAAGTACTAAAATACGATAGACGTCCAGCTGCGGTTGCCTGTGGTGATAGCTGCGCCGAGGTTTTGCTTAAATGGTTACAACAAGTGGTTGAACTATTATTTTTGTAACATATCAAAAATCCAACAAGTATACTAGTATATTCTATATAATATTTCTTTAATTTTGTACTATTTCTGAACTTATTACAATAGTTGTAATTCTTATATTATTTAAAATGTTAAATTGATCATTCCTTGATGATGTACTGAGAAATAATTACTTGAATAAGAATGTATCATTATCCATAGTATATTCAAACTTTGTAAAATGGTACTTTGTGACGACATTTGCTTTTAAAAAAACAACTCCTGAAATAAAATAAACAAGGTATAACATTCTGTTTATTTAAGCCATATTTTATCAATATTACACTAGGAATATCTATCTCATAGGCTTTTAATTTTCTTACCTGATGGGTTTGTTAGTACTTTTATCTGTGAACTGGGTTTCAATATATGTTTCACAGTGTCGTCTTTTGTATATAAATTCTATTATTGAAAAAAAAAACAATTTAAGTTAAGATAATTCAGTTTTTAAATGTAATTTTTTGTATAAATTATTAACTCAAGTATAGTATTATTTTAATTTTCATTACCATGATGATATAACCTTTAGGATTAGTTAGTCCTAAATTTTTCAGTGAGATTTCATAAACAAATGGTGTACCCATGGTTCTGCGATTAACAAATGCCAATGCATAGGAGTAATATTCTTCATCTATCGGTTCAATTGGTTTTGCCCAAATATCAATACCTTGATCCTATATGGCCCATAAATGTTTTAATAGAATATATAATTTCTTACATAAATATTAAATTGTTAAAGACAAGTAAAGACTAATATAATATAAATTTTACTAACCAAATAAATCCTTCTTCCCTGTATACCAAGTTTATCTTGATTTACATTAATTATTTCTTTGTTCTGAAGTATACTCTTAAATTCCGGACGTACAGTGGACAGCTTATTTGACATCATCAGAGGTGCAGTTAAAACAGCCCATAGAGCCATTTGTGTTTTGCATTGCTCATAACTTAATGCAAAGTTACCAATTAATAGCTAAAATACAATTAATTTTGTTACTAATACATTAGTAATATGTGCACAATTACAGTATTTTAATAGCTGGCAATAATACCATATCAGGATCATTCCAATGTCCAGGACCGGCAAATTGTGCCCAATAATCTTGTTTTGCTGCAAATACATCTACAACTCCCATTAGTGAACTATATGATTCTTGAATATCACCATAATTTCTCCACAAGTTACAATTTTCAGCTACTAATTTATAATTTACCTATATTACAATATAATAATCAAAATTATTTTAACCTTTAAACTTGACGATATTGTTTTTGTCTTACTTTCATTCCTTTTCCTTCTTGATAGAATGGCCAACAGCACGAGTAAACTATAGGTCTACCAGTTTTATTTAAGTATTTACCAAATTGTGGAAAACCTTATAAAAAATACATTTAAAAAATGTTGGTTAGTATATCTTTTTGTTTTCATATAGATAGTCAATAATTTATTATTACGCACCTATATCCATTCGATGTTCGTCTATATAACATCCATCAAGTTTAACATAATCAACTCCCCATTCAGCAAATGTATTAGCGTCAACTTCTTCATGCCCTTCTATACCGGGGTAACCTTCACATGTTTTTGACCCAACATTTTCATATATTCCAAATTTCAACTCTTTGGAATGAACCTAAACAATATTTTTTATTATACAATATAAAAGCCAATACAAAAATGTATCTTTACACTTTTGCGTGAAGTGCAAAATATTATTTGCTTTAAACAAATTTAAAAGTTACATTTAGATAATTGGTACTTGAAATATTTCTTTAACAGTAACAAACAACTTACATAGTCTGCAAGAGCTTTAATTCCATTTGGAAATCTTTTTTTATCTGCTTGTAGTTTACCTTCAACGGTTCGATTTGGTTCTAGCCAGCAGTCATCGATGATAACATATTCATATCCTACCTGTGCATAGCCTTCACTTACTAATAAATCGGCCGTTGTTTTAAATAATTGTTCACTGTAAATTATGAGTAAATAACTTAGTGTAAAAATTTTTTTTATATACATTTTACTTAAAACTATGTTATTTTTTTACCTAACACATTCATCTGGAAACGTATTACAGTCTATTGTGCATCTAAATCTCTGCCAAGCTAGCCAACCCATTGGCGGTGTTAAAGCTAATCCATTGTTAAGCGCATACAAACCATCATTTATAATAATTAAAATAAAACATAGCGTTGAAAGTTGATAATAAGTCATTTTTATAACTAGATCTAATTAACAATCTGTTAAGTATATAAAAACAAAAAGTTTTAAATTTATAAGCTGTTGTTGCAATTTATATTTGTTTTATCGTTTGGATTACTCTTCCCTATTAGCCACTACAATATAACTGGACATGTAACCTTTAAATAGTACCATACGTTCAAGTTTTTACGGAGATAATGAATCTTTTAATGAGGCTCTTTCAATACTCTCGTTGGTGTACTATTATGAATTTTACAATAGTTTTTAATTACATTGTAAGTATTTACAATATAGTTATCAACATATTATGTATATTAACATAATATAGAGATTATATATTATTATTATATTATTATTATTTTCGACTAATGATAACAAATAGTATGAAATCTACATAATAATTTGACGTCTTTATATTTTATCAAATTATTAATGTACAGTCATTAAAATGTATTGAAATGGAGAAATGCATAACCACTAAAAATTAAAAACCTGTTAAGAAATGCTGTATAAGTCAGTACTGTACATATTTACAAAAAATATAATATTATGTATATTATACAGTTACAAAACAATTTTTTAGTATTACAATAATATGAATTATTTGAATAATTATAAATTTTTTATTACAGTTTATTAATTTTAGCAACAAAGCAATATAAATTTGCTAATAAATAATATACCCACAACCTACTTCTGCGATAATTGTTTTGTTTCTTCACTCAGAGATAAGATCATAAATTTTAAAAAATTTACTTAAGTAATTCAACTTTATTTTTATAGGACTCAAGCTGAGATGTCTCAACTATGTCGTGGCACAATCAGATTACACGGGGCATCAATACAGACAGAAGACTCCTGTACTATAGTAATATCTAATGGTGGTGCTCAAACATTTCATTTACGAGCAACAAATGAAGTAGAACGACAACGATGGGTTACTGCTTTAGAGTTAGCTAAAGTTTGTGAAATTAAGCCAACAACAACAGGTAATTTAAATATATTATTTTGATTTTTAATTACATTTTTATTAGTGAACATTTCGACTGCCCCAACAAAAAGGGTCATATCTTGTTTTTTGCAACTTTTCAGGATGAACCAAACAAACATTCAAATTTAAATTCTTATTCTGTTGCATAACATGCTATAACATGTATCCAAATTTTCAAACTGATATGTTATAAACAGAATAAGAATTTAAATTTGAATGTTTGTTTGGTTCATCCTGAAAAGTTGCAAAAAATGTGATACAACCCTTTTCGTTGGGGCAGTCGATTTATATTGAATTGTTGAACCTCAATTGATGATTCAAAGGATATGTGATTAGAGTTATATAGGGCCATAAATATCATTCTATGGTATTGATGCATTGTTTAGTTTCATCAATATTGTACTACTACCTCTGTAGTCCCGGTATAGTAGAATACAACGCAAGTTATTATTCTTATAAGGAAACAGAAAAATGTATAAAACTTACATATTTTTACTATGGTGATCAAGATGAACAAAAATTAAATAAATCTTGTTATATATAAACTGCCAAAAAGTGTGAACATTTTCTTTAGTTCAACCTACAAAGTGTGATGTGTATTTTTTTTAAATAAAAGTGCATATTTGTTAATTATGTATGCATAAATGCATGCAAGATAAGGTAGCTTTTAGTGCATAAATATATTGACGCCTATTAATAAATAACTAAAATTATTTAACTTGTTTAAAAATGTTAACTATAAGAACAAATTTTGTTTTAGATGGCAGCAAAGAAAATGAATTAAATGCAAATCAGGAAGTGTCATCAGTAGTATCTTCATTGAACAAAAAATTAGCGGAGCTACGTTCTCAAAATGAAATAATATCAAAACATAGTAAAGCTCTTCAACGTTGCCTATCAGAATTAGAGAATTCAGATTTGCCTCCTGATGTCTCTACAAAAATAAAAGCTTGGCTTGAACGTGCAAATTTATTTCGCATCGCATCTATTGGCATGGTCACTGTAAGTATTTTACGATACTGCATAAAACTGTGAGTTTAACAATAACAGTACTATATTAAAACATTTTAGAATTGCTCCGAGTACTTAGATTTGGCCCAAAGTCAGGGTAACAAGTGGAAAAAGATGTTGTATAATGAACGACGACAGCGACTTCAGCTAGTCGAAATGGTTGACCAAATTGCTAGAGAACAGACGGTCATGGAGCATGTAGCTAACAATGACAAACAAGGTAATTTTTTTTTAATGTATAATTAAGTTTTATACAATTATGATAGGTCCATAAGTCTGTTTTTATATTTTAAATGATATGCTGAGTATTGCTAAATTGCCAACATTTGACCAGACAACTTATTGTTTTCCCAAAATACCATGTTTGGCTTTCGACGACAGAATTATAATTAGTTAAAAAGAGTACACGGGTATCTATAGAGATCATTAAAACTCTTTTTGAAACTTTAAATTGGGTAGCTTAAAAGGTGGAGTAATAACTAAAATATCCTACTGAAGTCCAATAAAATGTTAACTTTTAGTTTATATTTAAATAAATATAATGCAGTTGCGTTTCTAGTATATGTATTTTAGTGCTGTAAATAAAAAAGCAATCTAATTTTGTCGGTTTTTGTAATTTTTAAATTATAGTTAAAATAGGGTCGACCTATATCTATAGATTAATTCACGTACCTATATTACTTAGTAGGTACTATTGTATGCTATTTTTGATGATTATAATTTTGCACATGTAAGCTGCTATTGTGTATAAAAATGTGTTTAATTATTATGTTTCCTAGTAAATCGTACGCACGGTTATTTTAATTTTAAAAACATATTAGGAAAAAAAGAGCTAATAGTCATAAGAATATGAAGTTACAATTGGATGGTTAAACACGGTAATACTGTAACACGTTTTTGGAAAACTCGGTTTTCCGCCAAATTTTTCTATTTTATTCAAAGTAAAAATTACAAATAATATGAAGAATCTAAAAATTGTAAGATACATTACAATTTTCAAAAAAATAACTTATTGTGTTATATTGATCATAAATAAAACTGGTATTAATCGACAATGTCTGATTTCCATAAGGTTTTTTTTGTATTAATTAAAAACTCAGAAAACAATTTTTTTTAAAAATCCAATAGAGTTTATTAGAACATTAAAATCTGGTTGCATATTACAACAAAACGGTACACTATACTTCAAAACGTGATCACAATAATGCGGGCTTGGTCGAAGATATTAAGTAGAAAAAAAAATTGTAAATATTTGACAAAAAAACTGGTTTTACTAGATTTCGAACACGTCAGCTATTTTTCAGATTTAATTTAGGTGTTTAACTTTAATTTTGCTATAGGGTATAATTACTGTGAACGTATTCGGTATACAATTTTTTTATGAGATCGGATTTGGTGGTGAAAATTGCTCTTACATCGGAGTTGTCCGATTTCGATTTTTTTTTGTTAAAAAGAGAAAGACGAAGCGCATTGGATTTCGGTATTTGATTACATTTCAAAAAAAAAAAAATTAAAAAAATGGGATGAAATATGCGTAGAATTTGCCTTAATTATGTCTTATGAGTTATTACAGCGTTTAGAAATTTAGTTTTGAGAATCCAAGACTTTAGCGCCATGTAGGAAGCTTATGCGCAGACTCCTTATAAAGTAATAATAATGTTTGAGCAATTTATAAAAACGTTTTGTAGTTTTGTCGGTCGTAAGTGAACAATAAGATTTGTGAACAATGTATTTTCATATGTGGTAAACATTCGTACCCGCATACACAAGTCGGAGCCATGTGTGCGACCATAAACAAATATTTATTTTTCGTTGAACAGACAATTGTAATCCCAACATTATGTCGTCGCGATTCCTACTTCTGAACAAATTCCATTTCCTCACTAGAGAAATTCAATGATAGAACGAGACGCTTTAAAAATTACTTTTAGTTCATTTATAGTTGGCCATTTTTATCTCAACGCATTATTATTAGGTTTTAACTATGGCGTGTCAGAAGAGCCATATGAAAATAATGATTAAGTTGTTTAGTTGTATAATTACATTTGACTATATAATATATACGTTTGTCTACAAAGAACAATTTCAAATATTAAGTAGTTCGTAAATTTGTGTTCGCTTTGTCTGCATTATATTGGCTGTGGTAATATTAAGACGAATAAAGATTTGTATTTTACCCAAAACAATGGTCTCATAATAAACATTTGATGTAGTATAAATATTTAAAACATAGACATCACCATGTAGCTTAACGGGCCATGAAGGCCCAGGCTGCCATCATGAGATGGCAGCATTAAAATATAGACAACAAAAGTGTAAACAAAATATAATTTCTATTAACTTGTTATAGTCGTATTCATTTAAAAACAAATTTAGTTGTTTAAGTAAATTACTTGACTAAAATAAATAATATATTCTGTATTATTTATAGTGTTATAAATACTATTTTCATTTGTCACGTTGACATTCATTGAGATTCGCAATTCACATAAAAATGTACTCCCGTGTTTTTATTTACGAGTTCATTAATTTAACAATATTTAGATGTAATAACATTTAATTAATAATAACATATTAAAGCAAATAACGATATTATGTCCTGCTGGTTAATTTAACATTATGTTGCTATGACTTTGTTTTATATTGATGTTATCTGTTCTTTAAAAGTATATTACTTCCTTGTAGTAATAAATAATAATAGCAAAAATTTATCGTCATAGAATAATTACAATAATAGTAAACCTAGTAAGAATTACAATTTAAGTTCACTGAGATTAGGTTTGGAATAGGTATACTGTCAGTTTGTTGTTGTATGAAATAATTGGGCAATAATTGTGTTTCTATTAAAATTCAAGATTAGCATTAATTTGCCGTCCCCTCGCTGCTTGCCAATTAACTAACAGACATCAAATTCGAAGGAGTGTGGGTAGCTATTGAAATAATACTAATAAGAAATAACAATATCATAGCATTTTAATATAGATTATGATGCGCAATTGGTATTTACCATTTCCATGGCCATAATATTTTTATCACAAGAATCAATAGAAGTTATACAATAATTGTTGATTATAATAATATGGTTTTTAATTTGCGCGTGTCGCGTACAAGACGTTCAACCGATCAGTATTGGTTTAGAATCCGTGTGTGCTTCGACGAACCATATGGGAACAAAAATGTGTAAATCAGATATATATCGAGCTTTGCGAGTGCCGGTAAACACGTATTGCGTATAAGATTACAGTATTAAGGACAGATTTTGAGCAATGAAGCAAAAATGCAGTGGTGGTAAGGAATTATTCGTATTTATTTTTTTTTTGCAGGTCATAAAAAGGGTATATTTATATCGTTCATAATTTTGATTTTTGTTAAAAAATTAATGGATGCCGTTTTCTGAAATTACTACAATAATCTTTAAGTCCTGGTCGTTTACATGACGGTAATATAAATTATAATATAATTTTTCAATATCCGTTTTACGGTTATTTTCTAGTTGTTGGCATATTCGTGCATCTGTGTTAGCTCTAAGCAACCGAAGGTCTTTATTGTGTTGTTTACCATAAACTTGTAGTAATAAAAAATTTGCTGATAAGTAAAGTACCCGAATTTCTCGTTAACATTTATATTTTTAAAACAAAGAACTAATAATAGTATAATCATTTTATCAACAGCAACAACAACGTCATAAAAACCATTTTCTTACCATAACATTACAAAAAAAAACCTTATACCTTTGCCGCTCTGCATCGAAGCTAAAAATTCTACATAAATTAATGTATATTAGATTCAACAGAGTTAGCCTGTCATTTTTGTACTAATTATGGATTTTAATATCGCATACAGACTACTACACTGACCTCGAAAAATAACGAATCTATTATTGCTACTTGTTATGTAACTTAATCATATTAACTATATAATAATAATCAGCCGAATATAATGTGAGTGGATCAATGAATTGAAAATATGTACAAAATATCAAGAGAAACAGCACTTTTTGATTTAGAATTTTTATTAATAATTATTTTAATGAAGTTACATTACTTTTTACTGAAAGTAGGATTACAAGATAAGTAATAAAAACTACTAATTTAACGTGTAAAATATGTAATCTCCTAATTCCGAAATTCTACTGATTTGGACATTGTTTTATGTTGGTTATAGACTATAGAACAGACTAACTATGTTTGACATGATAATTACATTTATGATGTAAATTTCCCGATAAGCGAGTAGATACTGTATCTTCCAGAATCCAAATACTGCATAATATTATCACTATAATAATATAATAATAATAATAATAAACACTATAATATATATCATTGTTTTCTTTATGTGTGCCGACCAAGTAGGATCAGTGTAGTGTAATACGTAGTATAAGTAATTTAACACGTTAGCTGCTAGGAGAGATTCTAGTTCAATTTTTTGAGAACCACTTGAACTGGTACCGCCGGCTTTACCAATGGCAGATGTGTTAAAAAAAACATTATGTTTATCGTCTCGATTTGTCGTCACACAGATCTAAGATTTA
Organism: Adelges cooleyi; assembly: GCF_023614345.1. Classification (NCBI taxonomy): domain Eukaryota; kingdom Metazoa; phylum Arthropoda; class Insecta; order Hemiptera; family Adelgidae; genus Adelges; species Adelges cooleyi. The sequence continues at coordinate 12,455,882 of NW_026096579.1, read as the reverse complement.
CCCTGAATTCGTTGATCATCAGTAAAATTAATACTTAAATCATTCCGTTCAAAATCCTTAAATAGAATTTATCTAGAAAACGAATCTGTTATTTTTTTCGTCAACGATTGAGTTACACTTCACCAGTTTTTAATAAAAGATTCCTCTCTTTGCACAACGCACAGCAACCATTTGTGATTTCGGACATATTTCTTCACTGTTTCGATTTTACTAAATTTTAAATATGCTTTATTTCTTTCGTCGGGCTGATTTTGTAATTTTGATGATGATTTGAAGATTGTGATATCAATGAAATATCAAGTGTCAAACCATGATTTTGTTAATAATTCGATTATCGGTACAGTTAGGTTAATAGGTATAGTCAGATTGTGTGAAGTTTCATGAACATAAATAAGTAATAAATAAGCGTTATTTCACAGGAATAATTTTCGAAGGAGAATCAATATGATTAAACAACATTATAAATTATTTTTTATTCAGTAAAACACAAATTTATACTCTGGTAGATTTAGAAAATTAAGCTTACTCAAAAACAAATTGGATAATTCTTGGCATTAAAAAAAAAAAAAAAACTGAAATTGAAATAGTGTTTGGTAAAATTCAAACATTTAAACATTTGTACTTAGTTTTGTTGTGTTTTTAATTTATCATGTTCAAAGCGTTTTTTGGAAAAAATTATAGGTACTAAATATATCATATATCAATCCAAATAGGCACTTAGTGACAATATTATGACACTCGAGGGTTTTTCTTTAGCAACATACTGTAGTATTGTTGTTATTTGCTATCTTGTTATAATATTAAGTTTTATTTAAATGTTTCAGGAGATTCATCCGATGATGATTCTTCGGACAATTGCGAATTTTTTGACGCTCAAGCTGGCGACTTATTGGACGGGACCACAAATAGTTTCCTAGTCAATAGACAGTCTCCCAACGTCCATCAACATAAATCTTTAACGCCCGGCACACCGGTAATGATTGTTTAATAAAATGTGTGATGGTATTTTGGAAACTTATTCAAAGTGAAATGTTCATTGGTTCATAGGCTTTAGATAAGTTGGAAACCGAAGAACTGGACTGTAGTGGAGGATCCAGCAGTGATATCGACGATGTGCCAGACTCTTCAGCCATATTGACGGCGGCGATTTGCTCGTCATCTGCTCTAAAAACGACTCGTGTATGTATATCAGCTAGTCGATTTTTGTACCACTTGTGTTAAACTGGCAACGCCATATCTAATTTAAAAATTGCTCATCTAAAGGATAAAAACAATGAGCCTACCAGTATGTTCCCTCAGTTGTCTGAAAACGCGAAAAAAATGGTTGAAAGTGTTAACAAACATCCGCTGAAACCGGGCGACAAACGAAGGTGCCGGGTTCCAGACAAACCAAATCATCAGCTGCACATCTGGAGCATTTTGAAAAACTGCATAGGGAAAGATCTGTCCAAAATACCAATGCCGGTATTTCATAAACATATAGTTTAAATTTTTAAAAGATGACATCATTATTATTTATTTAATATTTTAGGTAAATTTTTCTGAACCGCTGTCGATGCTTCAACGAATTACGGAAGATTTTGAATACTCCAGCATACTTGACACAGCTGCTCAATGTAAAGATCCATTGGAACAGTTGGCTTACGTTGCCGCGTTTACAATATCCTCATATTCTACAACTGTGAACCGTACGAGCAAACCGTTTAACCCGTTATTAGGCGAAACCTATGAATGTGATAGGATGGCAGATCTAGGTTGGAAGGCATTTAATGAACAAGTAAATAAATAATATTTTATTATCCTGCCAGTCTTGTATTTTCTATATGATTAAATGGTTTTATAATTTATCCATTAATTATTAGGTTTCACATCATCCGCCAATTTCAGCACAACACTGTTCGGGTAAAGAATGGACGTGTTGGCAAGAATTTTCCATGTCTTCAAAATTCCGTGGCAAGTACTTGCAGGCCATCCCTGGTGGTATTGCTCATCTTGAGTTCTCAGCTTCTGGTTTGTATCTTTTGTTACTACTATTTGTAATGTTTTTACATTTGTCTTTTTTTTTATGTTTTCGTTATTATTTTTTTTACAGGAAATCATTACACATGGACCAAAGTCACAACTACCGTCCACAATATTATAGTTGGAAAACTTTGGGTTGACCAAACTGGTGAAATGACAATAACTAATCATAAAGATGGATCTAGGTGTCGTTTAAGCTATATACCTTATAGCTATTTCACGAGAGATCAACAGAGAAAAGTATATTATTTTTAACAGTGTATAATTATCGAATAATTATTATTGTTAATGTTTTTTTATGTGTCAAGGTGAAAGGGTATGTTGTGAACAAAGATAACGAGGTAAAATGGGTCGTGAATGGTACATGGGACAACAAAGTCGAAATAGCTCCCGTAATTAAGTATGAAGGTCCCGTCGATAGTCCGACCTGTCAAACTGGAAGTTATATGTTAGTTTGGCAAAGGAAAATTCCTCCGTATGTATAGAATGTGCATTAATAATTATAACGTTAATAATAATAATTAATAACTTTTTTTTTTAATTTGTGTAGAGCTGATTGTGAAAAATATTATTATTTTACCACATTGGCTAGTCAATTAAATGAAATGGAAGAAGGTATAGCACCAACAGATTCGAGATACAGGTCTGATCAACGGTTAATGGAATTCGGTCTGTGGGATGAAGCTAATATAGAAAAACTTAGGCTAGAAGAAAAGCAGAGAATTCGAAATAGTAAGGCTCATACTCTTAATGAAACCACTAAGCAGTATAATGATAATGGTATGTAAAATGTACTGAGCTGTTGGAATTGTTTATATTTACCTTACAAATATAATTATCGTTTTTCAATTTTATACCATTACGCTATTTTATAGAAGACGACGATGAAGACGCTGATCAAGAAAATGTTAAAAGTGTTGTTAAACCGGCGTGGTTCAAGCGAGATTTGTGCAAATGGACGAAAACACCATGCTACATATTTACTAATGAGTATTGGGAGTGTAAACAGAAACAAGACTGGAGCAGATGTCCATCGTTATTTTAAAGCAGCACTTGATAATTGTTGTTTTGTCTTTATACAGTTTTGATAAGTTTTTTAATAGTAACAACGGTAATAAAATCAAACCACTGCTTATATACAGCCATGTACAATATACATAGTACAATGTATCAGTTAAGGCGTACCACTAAGAACTTATTTTCCTACAATTTGTCGTTTGTTAATTTTATTTTTGAACCACTGTAGAACAAACTGCTGCGATGGATACATTATTTACGATTTTATTTCGGAAGTTGCTATAACAAAAAAAGAAGTTGCTATAACAAAATTACTCAAGGAGACCGACCTTTGTTTATTTATTTATATATATAACTATAATTTCTTTCCTATATTTTGTTATTGTTTCACATTGTTTGTATTATAGTTACCCCAATTTTATATTTGAAATTTACACAGATATATTCTTTGTACAATCTCGATGACATAAATATTCAACTTCAATTATTTTTCCTCATAATTTTATTGTTTTTTATTGTATTTTAATAGAAATCCCAAAAGTGGTGTACATGTTGGCTTAAATGTTATCTAAGAATTTTTAAATCTCATTGCCGAGGAATTGATTTAATAATCATTTAAAACAATTTTTTTTTAATAGCAAATTCTAATAATAAATATTGAACATCGTTCCTTTATTTACTTAAACTGATACATTTTATAATTTGAAAACGTAATTTGAATTAAGAAGTTTTACGACATGTCCATTTCATATATCAAATATATGAAATTTAGAAATTTGTTTTAAATGTAATATGTGGACCTTTATTTAACTATGACATTAACACTCATTTTTCATTTTTTTTTTTTTGGGGGGGGGGGGTAGGAATTTGAATTATAATTTTTTAATATATTTTAACGTATTTAGAGAATATCTATTTTCGTTTTTCTTAATGTAAATAATTAAATTTCTTTTTAACGATAAGTGAAACAAAAATTTAAATTGATTACCAAAATGCTCTCAAATAAAATCACTGTAATGCAATTTTCCATGACGTGGCTTATTATTAATTATTATAGTTTTACTTGTTTAAAATAGTATGACACCATATGATTTAACTCTGTAATTTCGGTGTTGGTTCGTTGTTATATTTGATCAGCTTTAATTTCCATTTTATTTCTTAACGAGTGAGTTCCAATAATGTACTTTTCTTCACGTTTTCACGTCATCTCTTTATCCACTCATCATACTTCCTTGTAGCCGTAACTCTTTGCTTACCTATTTTCCGCAATTTTTATCTAATTAGTCTTGTTATTCTTTAACTTAATGTTTCTTTGTATTCTTTTGCAAATTTATATTTAATATAATTTTTTGTTATTGTCAAAACGTAGACTTCACTAGGCTTTATTAATTTTACTAACCTACTCACAATCATAATTTAAATGAATTAGATTCTCTTTACCTTAAGTTATTAATATACTATGACATTATGTTTACTAACAGTAGCGTTGTTAAATTGACGTTCTTAGTGAAGTCTGCGTTTTACAGCTTGGTACCATATTATTTTTTATCATTAATTTAGTCAAATATTTTGTTACCTTTATATAAAAAAAATTACAAAGGAGTAAACACGTTTATTGCCTAATTGTGTTACCTTAATTAGGGTGATAGTCATAACAGTTTAATTCTCTATTAAATATTATTAAAAACTTAAGGGCTGTGAAAATAATCAAGAATTGTTATAAGGATTTATAGGTTATCAGTATTATCAATAGTTGTTTATTATAAATAATTATTATTATAAAAGAAATTATATATTAATATATTAATGTTTTGTTTTATTTAATTTTGGTGCCTGACGAATTGCATCGTTTCTCGTTATAAGTGAATAGTCTTGACTCCTACATAATATATGACTTGGATCACCGAGAAAGCAGCATATATTTTCTTAGAAACGGTGTAGGTGCATTTTATTAATATTATTTGTTTTGTATAAAACTAATGATAAAACGATTATTGTTTAGGTTAAGATCATTATATTATTATAATGTACTTACATATATTTTTTATTATTGCGTGTTTGTGAATACATTATTGATTATGTTAAAAAAATATATAGTATAAAATTAAGTGGTTTTTGATTTATTATCATGCCATCTAGTTGACAGTCTGAGTCTTGTTAATTAATAATACTCCTTTGAGTCTAGATCGAACTAGTCTTAACATATGTTAATTGGTCTTAAGTATTTCTACACACATTTTGTAGAAAATCAATTATTTTATGCATAAAAAATAGTATGTCTTAAAATAATAGTAATTTTTTAGCTATTTATAATTTTAAAATTTCTGTCACAAGTACACATCAAAACAAACAGTTCGACTTGGGTACTTGTTTATATTTATTGTTTCTTAATTTTCCAATGAATATTATACATAATAAAAAAATATTTATCAACTATATTTTTATAATTTAACACGTGATATATATTTTAAAAAATTGGGGAAGAATTTTTTAAAAGCAAAGGGTACGATTTTTTACTATACAGTAAGGTTGTCCGAAAACTACATTTTTTGTTTTTTCACAGCCTTAAATTAACAGTTTCCCAGCTTAACCCTAGCCAATTCTGTTCAGGTTAAAAAAAAAATTCAGGTCTCGAACATCAAATTTATAAAAATGTTTTTTTTATTATTTTAGTCTTGACAACAATACTCAAAATTAAAAACTAGCCGATTGAAAAAATGTACATTCCACGCTAGGTTATAGTTTATAGGCCTTACAATATACTATCCATATAGACACTAATAATAATTAATATATAAAAAATGTTTAACAACACCTTCAAAAATTATTTTTCGCGGTGCATGAAATTCTAGTATTTTTTCTATGCTTATGACAAAAAATAATTTTGTGGATAAACAACATTTTTTTTTTTAAGTTTTGTTTGTTTATTTAATTGTAGCAACTTAGAATAAAATCGATGCTCGTGATTTCTATTTTTTTTTTAACAGCAAAAACTGAAGATATCGCCTTGAAAAAACAACAAAAAGTTTTTACTGTACTACCCTACTAATATATAATCATTTTATTATACTGATTTTCTTATAATTAGTGTAATTAAATATTTTTTTCCCGGTACTTTGGGAAATGGGATGAATATCTCATTTCAGTAAAATTCAAAATGAATGTTACGTTTTTCAGACAGAAATTGTCTAGTTATTTGGCTTTTTTATGTTTAAATGTGAGTATATTTTATAAGATCGTTTTAATATTAGGTATGTAAGTATCTTGCAAGTACATCAATAGCTTTGAGCTATAATTTATTACCGCGATGTAGATCAAATATCTAACAATGTTTTAATTGTTCTTACCGGTCTGTGTTATTAGTTCGAAAAACTTGCATGCAGTTGAGTGATACTACAACGACATACTTTCGTTGTTGGACATAACATTATAACGAGCAGCTTTAAGGAATTCCATGATATTTCCCTACGGTCCGAATTAGGATTTAAGTTTTTAATTGAAAAGTCAACATTATATTAACTCTGTCCCGACTGAGATGTCTGGATAAACAACTCGATTTCGTTCTTCGGTCACCATTGAGTTTTTAAAATGTAATTCAATGTTTAAATAATTATTGTTTTGTGTGTTATGCAGGAGTTGTAAAAAATCATCAAACATTATAAGTACTTACTACAGCAGTTACAGCGATTATATAGTACATATTATATTTTGTTATGTATAGGTCTAATGATTTTTTTTTATCGTTTTCTTAGTTATTAAGTAAAAAGATTACTGGAAGAAAGTGAAAATTAAAAGTTATACCTAATGAAGTATATGAAGAATATGTCTTTTTTGGACATTTTAGTGCAATATTAACTTATAGAGCTAAGACAAATTATGAATGCCTACTAGTATTATTAAGACAATTGGTAATTAATTATTTTATTAGAACATCACAGTGCCCATTCCGACGGTTATTGTTCTACTCTAAACACTTAGCTACGTAACATACGTACCTACATATCTTCATTTTTTAGTATAATATATTCACTATTTAGCCTAATATTTGATGTTGAAAAGAGACATTTTTGAATTTCTTAATATAGTGAAAATTTTTTTTAAGGAATTATGTTGATAAATATCAGAAACTAATCACACAACTATTACACTTAACGAAGTTAAAGAATTTATAGTTATACGATTGAGCTACCAAAAGTATATTTTCGCTCATAGTCTTTTATCATTGTGTATATAATATACCCAATGCTTTTATTTTTTGATGAGTGAACAATTTGTATGGGCTTGCTTGATGAACGCTGACCGCATTGCGGCATTACCGTTTTACTTTCTAGAAAATAATATCATGTCTCACATTTTTATAAAAAAAAATTCCGAAGAAATGGTATTAGCACTTACCTGATCCCTTTGTATGTGTGTACTTGTACGTTTATATTTTGTATCTTTAATTATTTGATGGCATTTTGCAGGTGCACTTAGGGTACTCATCATTTAATTTTTTTTATCACTGTCTGACGTACTTAATACGGGATCTTGAGGAGGGTTGGTTAAAATGTAAAAAACCACTCAACAAGCATAAACGTGCAGTCTATTTGAATTTTAAACATACTTTGTTTTTACTTTATCTCTCTCTCTCGAATTTTCCTGGCTTCTGACGAGGCGACGGAATTGTCGCTATTATTGTCCGCTCGGTCGATTGCGGTTTTCAAAATGAAGTCATATCCAAAAAAAAAAAATCAATACAAATGCAAGTCAAACACACTTATAAGCAATGAATATAGCAGTGTATCATTTCACAAATCACACATCAATGAAAAGTTTACTCGAATATTATAATAATATAAAATTATTCAATTATAATATTTCACATCTTATCAAAATGTTTAATGTCTTCATTGAAGTCATAAATAATTGATTTGGATCTTCATAATTACATAGTTCATAATGTACCTATTGTATTTTTCTATTAATTTGTTTTGACACGTGTGCGATATCAGTGGAGAACTAAAGCACTTTTAGATGTTATAAAATGTATTATTTTATTCAACACGGTTATATTATAATTACAAGGAACGACGCGAGGATTGCTAAAGAAAGAAGACAATGAAATTTCTAGTTCATCGGATAGAACTTCTTGTACACGGTAGTCTCCATTACATAGGCAACAGCTTAAAATCACATCCTATAGGACTGGCGGTTTTATTAGGGTTGACTCAACTGAAAGCAATAATGGGTTTTACCAAATTGCTTACACGTTGTCGTTGGTCGTTAAAGTTCATAATATTATGTAATCACACCTGTGAGAAATTTCAATTAAGCTCGTTTTGTTAAGTATACTTGATACGCTGTAAGACGCGATGGCGCTATTTATTCACTAAAAAGGTGTTTGCCGGTAAAAGTTTAGACAACATAGGCGTGCAAAGTTTCAAGTGGGGTTAAAATATTGTTATTATTATTTGGAAACTATTAATTCCTAACAAGTTGTTTTGTGCTCGACCGGACGCGGCTCTTCAAAAACGATTGCATTTAATGACTTGTTTCCGGAAGTGCAATAAACATCCAGGTAGGTACGTTACACACAATATTATTAAACATTTAGTAAAAGTTTAGCGATAATTCTGTGGAAGTTTCGGTACATAAATAACGGTTAAACCGAAAAATAATTAAATTACGCCATAAATAACGGGAGAAATTGCTCAGGATGAAGAAGACAGCGACCGGCCGTCGCGTTGGGGGGGTCAGTGATACGGGAATAATTATTTTTCGACGGTATTTCGTTTCTATGATAATTAAAATATATTGGACCGTAGGTTACCTAAACGCCGTGTTATTACATTAATATTAGCAAATAAAGATATATTAATTGAATACATTTAAAAAATAACAACGAAAAAAATTAACATGATGAAATTGTTTCTACTTGGTTAAGATTAAGATAATACTACGATGAGCACTATAATGTAGGCACATTTCCTTTTAACCGTTAAGTCGTAACTCGAGTTACCTTTTTCAGAAATATCTGAACTTGGACGTTTGAAAGTCTATAATATATTCCGTCTCAGACCTTCCAAGACAGTATTAGGAACTCAGCGGAAGTTTTAATTTTTTTTGCGCTGTTGCCTGTTAGGGTCTAATTTGTCTTTTATTTGCAAAGGAGATATTGAAAAAAAATCCACATAGCCAATACAAACTCGTCGAAAATAATTTTCGTTTGGTTTTCCTGTAATAGTACATAATACATCAATAGTATATATAATTATCTACTTGTATCCTTTTGATCCTTATCCCTTAAGTTATTAATGTTTTTCAATCATATTATATAATTGGTTGTGTGTGTGTGTATTATTATTATAATTGGGTGTGTACGGATTTGCCTTCGAAAAACTACGAATTGCCTTCTTTTCTTATCTTAACATTCATCTATAAATATTCCTATCATATTTATATAACCCATCCTAGTCATATTCCTCTAGAAAGAAATAAAGTACAATGAATTCATCGGAGGAATTATTTTGCAATCCATGTAGATGTTTAAATTATCACTTTTTTGCTTTAGAAGGCGAGAAGCGCTAATGGATTTGAATTAATCTGGGTAATTATTTAGACGGTAACGATTTCGAAAATTTGAAGTTCACAGTGTCTTAGTGTCTAATGAGCCTACTAACACTTTGATCCGGCACTGATTTTGTCCGGCCATTAACTCAGAAATCTCTTTAAAATATTGCCGTTTCAGTTTTGTCTCTGCGTGTATACCACAGTGAATGGCTTCATTTTACCATACATTTTGTCAAAGGCACCAACAGGGAGGGGCAAGGGGAACAACCACCTCCTAGATTCTCTGTAAGTTAAAAAAATGTATATCTAATATCCAAATTTTGTAAAATCTATTACAAAGTCATAGGCACCCCTATTGACTATTGTGCTCACTATTCAACCAGGAAATACCTAATACGCATTTTATCATTAATATTATATTTTGTTATTTGCCGTTTCCATTACCTTAAAAAAACTCAATACATTTCGAGAGTATTGTTATTATCTTACAATTTAACAGACCGAAATACTAGAATAGTGTACATGTTATTATATCGGTATTATAATAACATGGTCGTACCGTTTTTCATACAAGATGATAATCCGCCAAGTATAAATTGCGTTCAAAGTAGGATTATTATCAGAAACGATGACTATATCGTTTACCCCACGGCATTGTTTTAAGCACGGTAACGTCGACGTTATTTTGCGTACAGCCTATTGTTTACATTTTCATAATAGACAGCGGTATATATTGTAAAAGTAAATGTGTAACGGGAGTAGGTACATTATTATAATATAATAGGGTACATAAAGCTATTGAAGCATATTTTTATATTGTACTTGGGGAGGGAATGGGAGGGTCTAAGAAATGCTTTGCTTAAATTTCAATCATTCGATTGTAGGCTGCAGTAATCGTATATCAATATGAACATAATATTTATTTTATTTATCGTTTAAGTTTTCTTTTTATATAGATGTAAAAACAGGTTTATGTCATTGATAATCTCATGCACAATAAATGTGACTCTAAATTTTTAATATTAGGTGACTATAATCTCCTAAATATTAAATAGATTTCTGTAAATAATAATGTCATTCCTAATTTATCTAATATAAACAATTTCGATTCGAATAGGTTAAGTAGTCTTTTTCGTATTTAAACTTAACACAGCATAATATTTAGTTTATAATCGCTTTGGTTCAATGCTGGATCTAGTTTTTTCTAATTAAAATAACGTAAGTGTGTCCTCTGTAATGTATCCCCTTGTGTTCATTGGACACAAATGTCAAAGGTGTGCTTATTCAGAACGAAAATATGGTCCACCAGTCGCTTGTGATCAATGTAAACAAAAATGTGCGTTTAACAGGACCGACGTGGAGAGTGAGGTAAGAGGAGTGTAAACGTTTTATTTAACAACAAAAAGTGCTCTATAAATTAAAAAGGATTGTATGTTTTACTATTTAGGAAAAGTGTTGTGTTGGTTATGTACATTATCGTTTAAACGGGCCTCGGCCATAATGAAAAAATCGGACGCTGAAACGAAGCAAACGTTATCTAGAAAACGTGATAGGTCGGTTGATGGTTAACTTAAAAATTATTATAAAAAAAAAAATTGTTTGGTTTTTTTCATGTTTGCAGATCTGAATACAACCATGGCAACGTTATGAAACTAATGGACGACGGTGCACCGGATTTTTCACTTCCGCCGAAATTTAAAATGCAAAAAAACGTTGACACACATTCTTCGGACCGCGTCATTACTGAACTTAGAGGACAAATAGCTACGATACAAGAATTATCAAATTAAAAAGATTTACAACTTTTGAACAAAGATAAATTAGTAAGGAAAATTAGTTTTACAGCGCTCTGGTAGAGCTTGAACGAATGAGGGAGTTGTCGAGTTTCGAATGACTGCAGCCGTTTGAAACCCCAGCATTCTTTTTAAAACACCCTGTATTTTATGTAAATTTTTTGATAGTTTTTTAAGCTGGAAGCAAAACGTTTTGGGGCTGAAACTGAATTACGCAACAAAATGGACTGCGATAAAAAAGACTATAGTAGGAATGTAGAAATGATAATGAGTAAAATCAAAACTTTGCAAAAATAAGTAGATGCATTGTCTAAAATCTGTCGTAAACGAGGTGCATAGTCCGTCGGTAACGTGAAATGAATTTCATAGGTACTACCAACATTCTATTGTTTACGGTGTGTTTGTAAACTAGTAATTTGTCAACTGTGTATTTCTGTGTATTTAATTTGTACAATAATTAATTTATATTCAATGTGTAATAATTTCATCTACTTCGATAGTCTAAAATTTAAACCCATGTCAATGTTAACCTTATACCTTGTGCTCCAAATAATATTTTTATTTTTGTAATTGCGTTGTTTATATTTTGAATTGTTTAATTATTTTGAATTTGTGTTGAGATAGACATTATAGTTGTTGTTATATTGTTACAAAGAAATGATGTTGTACTCTAAAATTTGTTAATTAACAACGAAAAAATGATGATTCATTATGTATAAAATTAATTTGTATAATTATAACTTATAAAATATTGTCATGCTATGTAAAACAATAAATTATGTGATTTTAAAATAAGTTATTTTTTGGTCGTTATTTGTATCTTGAGGGAAAAATTATAGATGATTTATTTTTTAAAAATAATCATTGAAATTGTTTGATAGTATTTTATTTGTATTTAATACTGAATAGTAGTGATTAAAAAAAACCCTATAAATCCCAATCTTATATTTTGACCTTTTATGTATATTACCAGTAGTAGATAGGGCACTGGAGGCTCCTTGTAAGTGCTGCCAACTTAACCTAATCTAAACTAATATTACATTGTTGTCAGCTGACAAGGACAAGTTGGCAACACTACAATGTTAGTTTAGGGCTATACTCGAGTCCTAAGTTTTCTTACGATAAATCTCAAAATCTAAATTATTGTCCATCATCAAAGTTTAAGGAATGCTATTAACATGTGTGTTATGTATTACTCTGCGGATTGCCTAGGGTCTGCGGCTTGTACTCCTCTTTATTTTTCGCATTAAAGGCCTATAGAACTTTTAAAAAACCACACAATCTATTTATTTTTTATCCAAACGAGGGTACAAAAGACACCATGTCGTGTGCACGCACAATATCAATAATATTATTATAATCTTTGGTATGCAGTTTGGAGAGTCATTGGCCGGCTTCTAATTAGAATAGCTTCGTGATTTCAATAACTGTGTATAGGTCCAATTACAAACGTGATTGTTGTCATTGGGCAATACAGTAATAATAAATTGTATTATACCAGCATACGCCGTATATATATACCTAAAAAACTAATATGGTTCTATTTAATTAAAATCCTAAATTTTATTTACTAGTTTTATCTTAAAATAACCTCCCTCCCCCAAAATGAGTGCTGGATACGACCATGCTGCTCCCAACATACTGATCTAACTACTAATTGTGTTTAAATAAAATATTACAATAAAAAAATACTATAGCACAAAGAAATACAACATACAGAAACATGTCATAGGGTCCTATCATGGGATAGCTTCCCTACCCAAAGTCTCCAAGTCACATATTTACATTGTTAACATATTTGCTTATTGTATATTTTGTATGTACAGATTGTAAAAAATAAAAAAAATTAAAAAAACCATAGGTACCATTTTGTGTATGATGTCTAGCAATTACTGTTCCACCTTAGCAGCGAATGTAAATCGTGTGCGCAATCAAATAGCAAACACATTAGGTTTATCACATTTTGTCACTCACAAAGTTTAGCATAAGTCATTATATAAAACTGTAAAAAAACACGACGAATGCACTTATTTGACTGTTATTCATTATTTTTACTCCAGTGCCAATAGTTGTTTAACTTTACACGTACGTCATTAAATTTCATTTATTATGCATTTAAAAAGTGCTATTATTCTCTTTGTGGTGTATTTCTTTACATCAGTATGGGTAAGATACTTATTTCTCTAAAATAATATTTCCTTCAGTAAATATAGCTATATAGCCCTATCACTTATGCGTAAAATCTGTATGACCTTAAGCTTTTAAAAGGTAACGTAAATACTTTATTAACTTTTTAATTTAACAAAAATGCACCAAAACGGTCGGTAAGTAAGACAGTAGGGTCGAGTGAAGTGTTAGATTTTTCTGCGTGTGTTACTCAACCAGAGCAAAATATTCATATTTTAATAAGTTAATTAAATATACACTTAATTTATAAAAGTTGATCCACTTGGGGTAATATTAAAGAAACTAAATATTTTATAATTTTATAGTATTGTAAATAATTGTTTATTCAAAAATTAAAACTATACAATTATTTTCCCAGAAAATGAGTTTGTTACGTTAAATGGATCACCATTCAACCATTATTAAGTGTTAAACTACAAGTCATTATACTTTATTTTAGAGCGTTGGACTTAATGAGGATCAAATAAACAACTGTATTGAATTATACAAAAATCGCAAAGATATACACTATATTCAGAGTATCCCATACCTTTTGGGGACCGTTTTTCGAATTCAGAATGCTGAAAATGTTTTTACATACAACCCAGGTAACATACTATTTAAATAGCTATTTTATTCATTACATCTATAGATAATTTACGTTGTGTTATGGTTTTAATAGTTTTATACTTTGTTAATTACATACTTTTAACTCAATAGATAATATTTGTCATTTTATTTACTTCTAATAACATACTTAAGCGATTAAGTTCTTATTTCTAACATTATAAAAAATTGTAGTGTACTTTTTTTATATTTTAAAAAAAAATCAACTTGGTTGAAAATTAGTGATGAAATAAGGTGTAGAAGATAGAGTTCCTTTTAAAAAATATATAATTGAGTTTGAAAGTAGTCAAACTACTTAATCGGTCTCAATAATTGCATATGTCAAGCATACATCATTTAATTGAGTGTAGTACATCAATCTTAAATTTGCCAAGTTTTGTTGTTGACTATTATATTTGTTATTAATAGCATATTATTTAATTTACTTAGAGGAGGTCGATTATATACACTTTAGCAAGTTATTTTTGGTGTTTGCATATAAAGGAACGAAAGACTGGTTTGAGGTATTTGATCTAAAATAACTATTTTAACATTAAAATATATTTATCAACTATTATTAATATCAAAATATAGTAAAAGTATTATTGTGTATTATTCGTGTATGTTTAATATTGTACTTAGTATAATATGCTGACGTCTTTTGAAGTACACTTTTACCTCAAAATGTTCATTAGAGACGTCCAAAGTTTAAACCAACATGGATACTTAACACGTCATCAACTATCAGTTGTATTTGAACACTTATATCTTAATGTAGATGAGAAGGCTATAAATTTAGTAAATAAAATTATAGGTAAAAATGGTCATATTAAATTTTGGTCGAAGAAGCGGTGTACTTTATTAGTTAACAATCTCCATTTATTAATTTTAGATGGCGATAAAATTAACCCGCCGGAATTCTTGTTGATCATGTTAGAAGTTCAACCGGAAGTAAGCAAATATTTGTGCAACGAAATAAAGTATCTATAGGGACATCATATGGAAACCGTATACAAAAACGAACAAAAAAATCATAGTATGATAAATAGGAATACCAGGATAAGACTTTTAAAATCAGTATTTAATTTAAAAAAAACACAAAATACTACTATTTGTAATTTTTGTAATTAACCATATAAATGTTTTTTATTAAAAAAACAAAAGCGAAAATTTGATTTTAAAAGCAAAAGTTAAAAAATCATTACAAAGTAGTAGTTAATAAATCGTTGGAAATTATACAAATGCTTAAAATGTAAAATGCGTCGAAATTTTTGTACAGCTTTTTTTATGTATCCTTTTTGCTTACATTATAGGGAAATGGTCTAAACCAAGCACAAATTGAAGAGTTCATTACATTGTACACATTGCCTAAAACTGAAACCGGTAGCATTAATCCTTTAAAAATTCATAACATCTTTAAAGAGTTTCGTATGGCTATTGAGTCGTACGTAGATTTAATGATATTTGAATCTAATCGTAAGGATAAAATATAAATGAATTCACGTTACATACATTGTAATTTCTTATAGTAGTTAGTATATAATTAAAACTTGCACAGGACCAGCTGCAAAAGAGTTGATGGAGTTGATGCTAGTTACGGCAGTACGTTCTAGGACAGTTAACGAAAATGTAATACAATTTTTTTTTTTATCAATTTAACATTTCTTTGATGTCATGCAATACTTTCCTATTATTTAATTATTCGTTACGCTGTTCATAATTTTACATCGCCGATTTTTCAGGAGGATGAGGTGTTAAGTACAAATGAGGTCAAATCATTGATATATGATTTCAAACAACTTGACACGGACAAAGACGGTTTACTCTGCAATAACGAAGCGGAAGTGGTCCTGGGAGCATTTCGCGCTAAAAACATAAGTGTTGGAACATTTAATTTTAATGGTAATTTCACCAATTATACATTAACTTGGTAACGATGATTGTTGGCCACCACCTAAAAATTTGTTTTTTTGCTTATTAGGTAATGAAATAAACGTTGCGGAATATTTATTGTTAAACTTATTTGAAAAACTGGCATCAAAAGCTTCAGATATGGATGTGCTTATGAGTAAATTAAAAATATAAATTAAATTGTTAAGTTACCAATATTTAATTTATTACTTTTTTTGCTTTTTAAATTAAACATGATTTATCGTAAAATATGAACACTTTTTATTAAAAGAACGAACTCCTGTCTCCACAATAAGCTTAGCTTACGGAGACAAACATTAACTTTAACAAAATAATATAACCAATTTATCTAACTAAATAATTAAAAATTGTAGTTGAAATGTATTACAATTATTGTAGAAATCATAATTTTTAACAATGCTAA
This sequence comes from Adelges cooleyi, assembly GCF_023614345.1. Taxonomy (NCBI): domain Eukaryota; kingdom Metazoa; phylum Arthropoda; class Insecta; order Hemiptera; family Adelgidae; genus Adelges; species Adelges cooleyi. The sequence continues at coordinate 12,439,391 of NW_026096579.1, read as the reverse complement.
GGTCCTTTTTGTTTGATGTTATAAACTTCAAAGTTCAAACAAATTCTATTTTACTAAAAAAAAAAAAAAAATAGCTTACCACGCATATTTAAATAATTAATATACAGATTGCTTTAAGACATTCCAAAATCACTCTTACCGAAGTGGGAAAAATCACAACGATTCTAAAAATATCATTGTACGATAAAAACCAAAAATTATTCAAATAGGTAGTTTTTTAATAATTTTAGAAAAACGTCAATAAGTCAGCTGGGCTGTGTAGTTCTAATGACCCTGTATTTGCCGACGTTAGGTGCACATTTTTATAACGCAAGTTCAATATTATGGCTATCTAAATAATGTTCACAGTCTTTTGAACGGTTAAAACGTTTTTTTATACAGACGATTACTATATTTTCATTTTTGTAAACAGTGGAACTGAAAACGCACATTAAATCACATAATTTGTTTTCTATAGTAAAACAAATTGTGTTTTCAAGTGAACGTTTAGGCGAGAATTCGATGTACAATACTTAAATAAAAATCGTATATTATAATTGTTGTATACTTTGTGTTCATTGTCATTTTTGAAACACATGCGCCGATGTGCGAAATTACACAAAAACCTAACTTTCTTAAGATTAAAACAATTTATACAGGGTCTTATCATTATTGAATTACCCTGTATATTCTGATAGCCAGTGGACTAATTGGTATTATTGACCTAAAATGAGACCGCTAATTTTTTGAAAATTTTCACTGACTTTTAATGTTACCGCCATTTTAACTATTTTGAAATTGAGTGGAACAAGAAGCAATGGACATTTATTATAACTTTTTTTTTAGAATTGTACAGTGTACGAGTACACTCAAACCAAATGTTTTCATCATAGTTTAAAGATAAAATGAGTAAAATTAGGTATATATTTTTGAAATTTTCAAAAAAAAAAAAAATTTCTATGTAATTGATAATAAATAATGTTAGTATTTAAAAGTATTATAAGTGTCTATCATAAAATATTTGAGATAGCGGTGACTTTAAAGTTGGTGAGCAAATTTAAAAAATGTAAGGACCTCATTTTAGGTCAAGACGAACCTACAAATCTACTGATTATCAAAATCCCACGGGGTGAGGAATATTATATAAATATACGCTTATTTTTCCATAGAATGATTGCAATTAGGGAATTTTTTTTTTGGAAAACAATTTAAGTAAAATTATTTTGACATTGAATTATTATTAGGTACCTAATACGATTTTTTATATTTATTATTATTGTTGTTGTTTTATTTATTTAACATATAAATATATTATTTGACCTTAATTGAAAAATATTGTAGACTCAAATAGTTTTCTTTTAGCTCATTGTTTTTATAAACTGCAAACGAGGAGAAGCGTTATAATGTAACCATCATCCATCTTTTTCAACCTCAGACTTCCTTTCTCTTAAAATATTATCGTTAACTTTGTTCTTTAAAAGGCTCAAGTAAATAAAGCCCACCGGCATTTTCAATTTGTACTTGTAATTGCACTTCTTCTTACTTGGCGCCTGTCGAGCGCTACTGCAGCAATTTGTAGTGATTAGATTTCCCGACCCACAGTATTACCATTGGGTATATATTTTATAAATTATACACAATGGTATTACTAATATAGTGTTATTAATATATATATATATATATGTAGATTTTCTAGAATTAAGTCAAATATCTTCTTTTGTTTCATTCCAGTAAGAAAAATTGAATTGCGTAACTTGTGGTTGTATGCAGAAGCGAATTTAAAGGGTGTCTTGGGAGCTGAAGTACCCGTAATGACCTTTTTTTTAGTATTAGATATTCGCATATAGGCAACAATAGTTCAACATAGTTTAAGAATTATTTATTAATACATAATATATAGGGATGACAATTGACACATTCGATATTAGCATTAAATCTGAACTCAATAATATAAATAAGTGACTACTGACTAGTAAGTACCACCAATCATCATGAACAAAAACAAGTAAGAGAGATGGCAATATGTTCAGACAATGACTGAGTCTAGACTGAACGGTTTAGCCGTTTTAAGTGTTCATAAAGATAAGCGTGTAGATATGGTTATCAATAAGCTTGCTAACAAAAAAACAGAATGCAATGTTATTTTTATACTATTATGGTGAACTATTGTTTCAATATTGTGTAATGATTTTCATTAATAATAAGCAAGTAAAATGTATATACGTAAAAAAAATGTATTTTAATTTTTGACTGAATATCATCATGGGTGTTTGTAAGGAGGAAACCAAAGGAGGACATGCGTTTCTGGAAAGTAACAAAATATATGCACTATAGACTTTACTGGTCATTCAGTAACCCTTGCTAAAACTCAATAAGACCCTTATCTGTTTAAAAAAATGTACATTTTCGCTCGCCCCGAGGTTATACATTATATACCTAAGTACCTAAGGGGAGACTAATTAGCCCTCACGATAGCCTGGTCGTATGTCATCTTGATCAGTCACCAGATTCCATCAGTCCAGACACACATTGGTGGCACCGGCAGCTGCCTCTTATACATTATTATAATCATATAACGTGTCTTGTAGAACGTGTGATGTGTCGGAACGACAGGGCAAGGTGGCAACGGTGGCAACAGCAGCAGCAGCAGCAGCAGAAGTAGCAGAGAATCAATGGGGGTCGATAAGGGAGATAGGTTGCCATGCGCTAGACGCGTTTGCTACGTGCCGGCAGCTTGGGCTACACGTTCGTCGGTAGTTTTGAACAGCCGCTGCTGGTGTACAGCCGTCGTAGTCGGACATACCGGTGTGCTTACACTTAGGGTTTCTCGTTTGTTCGGTGAATTCGTCGCGCGGGTTTAGTTCACAAGTTTTGTGTTAAACGAAATTTCCTATTTGTTTCGAGAGAGTTTTTTTTTATAAAAAAATCGAATTTCCGTTTTTGTGCTAGTAAGACATCACTTGATCGGAACGTACAAACCAACGATTTATCAGCAAGCTACTGATGACATGTAAGTATGTAGAAAACAATCGTCATTGGGTGTTTCCGTTATACAACTACAGTTGTCGAAATGTAGTTATTATCACAATAATAATTATAAACGGTACACGGAAATAATGTTCGCGATACAACCAATTTTAAAACGATTTACCGACCACGTGAACATAGTCGAGTCTCATTAAACGCGGTATTCGCGTTACGACTCGAATTAACGACCGTTAAAAGTAAAATCGTGGTGGGTGTGGGATGACATCGGTATACGAGCCGGAAAATCCAAAAAGACTAAGATGAATATACGCTGTCCTAAATTAAAGTTTTTGGTCGGCTTTAACGGCGGTTAGGAAAACCACCGCTAATGTTCTATTATAATGGGAACTAATGAAAATGCTTTCTTGTATGAATGGTTAAATGGACGATATTGTAGTTTGTTTTCTAATGAAAAGGATTTGCGTTCAACGTGAAAATCAGTCAACACATGTTGTACCTCATACAGCACAAACACATACATTTTTCAAACATTTCGAATTTTTCTTGTAAGGAATCGAAAGTATTTTGAAATATTGACGCTTTATTAATACATTTTAATTATTCGAATGCAATTAAATATCTCCGAATGATAATATGTTTTTATTTGGTTCAAACAAAATTACATAATAAATGTTTAATTTAGTGGTGGTTTCTTTATTTTGATAAACCCAACCACTGCCAATATTTTTCGAGTGTTATAGGTAATCTGTTAAATATTTCTGAGTTATGTCAGAAAAAAAAAATGAGTTTTATTAGATTTGAAACTGAAGGGATTACCGTCAGCGCGAGTTGGTGACTACAAATTAATATATATACATTTATACATAGGTATTTTATGATTCATTTAATATTCAAAACATTATATCATATTTATTACTCCTTTATCGCGTCACACTTTGTTGTCTTATAACTTACTAATATTGTCGTGAGCCGTTCTATAAAAATACAAAAAATTTAAAGACAAGAATATTGAAACCTGTCTATAATAATTATGCACTTTTTCATACCTGTATATAAAGTTATTTTCAACATTTTATTTCACATAACTGCCAATCTTTAATTTTCAAAAATAAATAAATAAAAATAATAACACTAATTTGGTCACATGTAAGATAACAGTTATAATAACCTATTTCATTATACATTTATTTATTTTTCTTCTTCACCTTAACCCCTATAAATAAGGTCGGTCAAAATGGCTACTTATTTGCATTATATTTTTAGTTTTTGTATCACTTTTAAACGTCACAATATGCATTTCTCTCTTTTTGACTTCTGCAAAATCATGCGCTTCCGCTAACTTCCATATTTTCTCTACCGACTCAATTCTGTCATGCCCGTTCAAATCTCCTCCAACCAAAATATTTTCAGTGCTAGGAACTGTCTATACTCTGCACAACCTGTTCTACCCTTAACTCATCTCTCATATTCAATATAAATCCATATCTAACACAAACTTTACTACCATAACTCTGTCATATTTTCTTATCACCTTCATCGATTAAGAATTCATATTCTCATCTAGTATTATTCCAATCCCACTTCCTTCATTTTTGTTAAATACAAAATGTATCGCCATTGACTATTTCACTTTACAGCATATTCATAACTTGACTATGCACACTGTTTTCGAATTTTTTGCCTACAGTATGTTTGATGCGACCGACAACTAGCTTTTTAAACCACTAAAATACATTCCGAAGACTGGTTAATAAAATATTTTTGCCGGGAACAATTTCCTAATATAAGGATTAACGTTCCACATGCCATAAATTACATCATGGTAATATTTGGTTCTTTCGGCCCTTGTTTTTATGTCATTTTATTTTGTCTTTTAGTTATTCCTAAGAACATACCTCTTTTGTCCTTGACATATTTCTGTTCGTGTGTGACATTTGAAACCGTTTTTTTTCAAACTAGGCTGCATATCGACTTTCAGAGCAAGCGAAAATTGACTTTAAAAACTTTGTTGGGAATAAAATATCGTTACTACTAAAAATCGATTAGAATGTTTTCTGTAAAATATTCAATTTTGTGTGTTTTAGTGTTGGTATCGCTGTTTTAAACATTGAAACTACAGGAGTTATCATCAACATTCTGTAAAAAAAAAAACATATCAATTAAAGTAGACAAGGGGTTGAAAGGGTTAAATACACAAACCGTGAACATTCGTGAAAAAATGTTCTATGATTTAACAGTTTTAACTATAGGCTGAACTACACTTAAAATCCAAACAGGCGGGAATGAACAAAAAATTAATATAGTTCTATGTTGTTTAGTTGAATATTTTTAAATATATTTCATTGACTTGTATATAATGAATTATATTTTTAAATTAATGAAATAATCAAAAAACTAGTCTTTATCAGTAATTAAGCCAGGAATTGTTATTAGCCGTAGCTGAGAACTAAACTACCTGTAACCTATTTAAACGTAAAACGACATGAAATTTTACGAGTAAGATAGGGTTGGCTTTATCATTTACAATTACAGTATGTCTTAGTAAGGATTTCAACGGCATGCAGGAGGCGTAGTTAAACTGTTTATGCTTTTGGCAGATGGATTAATGTCCGTGAAAACGTTGAATTTCAGTTCTTCACGGGCATCCTAGAAAGGTAACCGTTTAAACCAAAATATTTATGAAGGTTAAAGTATATAAACTGCATCTAAGCTAAAATATTCCAAAAATCGTACGTGGCCGAAAAAGATAAATATTCTTTGATTTTCCCTGTACTAGCTTTATTCAATCTTAAAGTAACGTTACCATAGTAATTTCATAAAAGAAAACATACATTCTTTGCAGTACTTGTTGCTGTCATGAAAGCACCTGTTTGTAAGTGTGTATTATGCATTAGTATTCATATAATATAAAGTTTTATATTGCAATAACACACGCGTGTATTTTAATACAAACTCACTACTAACCAGTAAAATATACTGCATTAGTCTTTGTCAACTGCCGTTAAAATGCTTGATTTTATTTAAAAATAGGCACTTTGAACATGCTTGTACTAATTTTGATTTTTGAGTACACATATTTTACCGTTTCGAAATATTATTTTTATGGTTAGTGACAAGTACTTAGATTTTTATCGGTGAAGTAGTAGAAACTCTTTTCATGCAATCTTTCTTTGCCAGAACTGTATGGCTAATAGTTTTTTGTAACTCAAATGTTTTAACCGTACCGTTTTAATTAATTTTTTAAAATCAAAGATTCGCGAGTATATTTGTTTTTTCAACACACGTTTAAAATTGCTACTGCTATATATAATAACAAAATTATCGGTGTACATTAATAAACGCGGTTTGTTAGGGTGAACGGTTGGTTACAAAAGGCAACGTAGGCACGCAAGAATATTACAGTCTCGAGTCTTTGTAAAAAAAAAAAGTGTACTCTTAACAAACTTTGTAATTTAATGTCGGTGCATTTATATGTTATTATCCGTGGATCGTACTCGTGCATGTTATAAACGAACAAACACTGTAAATCAGAACAGTTGTGCTTTGACCCGTGAAACCCGCCGAATACTTACCAGCCGAATATTTCGGGTGTGGGTTCCTTCTATACAAGGCGAGACCGGTGGGAAACTTATGGGCATGTAATTTAGAGCCAACGACCGTTTGTATCGCCCAGAAATTCCGCTTTGCGTTTGCATGTGTTCGCTATAACCGCACGGGCAAAAGGGAATATACGCCAGGGCACGTACTACACGTGTACTTCATACGCGAATAGCGCAATAGACCCATGTCAAATGATATGTTTGTTTTTCTTGTATATTTGTTCAGGCAATACTAATTTGTATGTATTAAAGATACGTATTTTGTTATCAATTCGTAAAATGTAATCGGGTAATCTCGGTTGTTGAAAAATGCGTTTAAATCGCATATTCTGTAAAAGTATTTCGTTGCGATGGGAAAAAATTCGAGTCACTGTTGCGAGTTAACGTCGTTTAAGTTTATATTTTATGAGTGTTGCTCGACTTAAATGTATTTATTCATTAGGCCCGATTCTTTGAAATTTCGGGTACAATCAAAGAGACCAGATGGATTTTTTCGCGTTTATCTGTTAAGTGCTAATGGTAATAAAAAAAACTATGTTCTTTTATTAGGTTCAGAGTACTATTCCATTTAAACGTCAACACCAGATTTCGAGTCGTGAAATTAAACTACTTATAGTTAAAATTAAACAACACAAATAATGTTTATTGGACTTACTGTTATCGATTATTTCATTGTGTATGTGGCGCACACACACCCACATTTTATAATATTAGTTCTTTTCTTTGTTATCTACAGAATGTTGTCGTGTCACTTATTGTAGCCATTATGTATTTTTCAAATATATATTGCGTCTCATCGAATCTAAAGTATATGGATTTGCTGATTTCCAGAAAGTTTCACTGAATATATATAATAATAGTTATTTTAATTTTAATGCATTTATACTGATCGTCGTTACGTCGTTACCTACATTTCTATATAAACGGTTTTGATATGACAGGCACGGTGTCCAATAATCCAATCTTCATACATTGTGCAATAAACTTAATAATACTAGAAAGCCAAAACCATAGTTGGATTAAGATTCTTCAAATATGATGTAGAGTTAAACTTACTGTTGTAGAAAAGTGAGTGGCTATACGATGAATAGGATGGTTAACAACATAATTGTTATTATTAGCATTAATAGATTTACACAGTTTTTACATTACACACAGAACGAGTTATTATCTATGTCCAAGCGTATAACACAAATGAAGACGTTAGATTTTATGTGTATTGGAAAACTGGTAAATCTATCGCGAACCCTTATTACTGCACTTGTTACATGGTTAAAATTCCTATCACATGACATATCAGCTTATCCGAACATTATTACAAACGAAATATTAATAAAGTAAAACTTAAATAATAGCAATGTGTCTTAATGTTGTCTTGTTGTTCATAAAATGAAATATTTTTCCTACTAAAACTTAACTGTACTTAACTGTAGTTCCATTAAAGGGATTACGCATTTCAAACAGTAGTAATTTTAAATATAGTCGGGTCGAAATTAAAATACACATTCAGTTAGATTGTTCACTTTATTTTGAAAACTATGTTTACAACTAAATCCCTCTTGCATCCGGCCCGTGATTGTTTGCAGTACAAGCAAGCATCAAGACCGGCGTTCTGTGTAGGCAATTCTGGTACGCGTAAGTGTAGAAGTTTTTATTTCAGCGCATGTTTTTCTCTTTGAAATATTAATTATTTCGAGAAAAAAAAAACTTTTTTACATTTTATTACTCGGTCGGAAAGCCCCGTAAAATAGTACTCTTCGAATGGCGGTTTACAATTGCACAAAGGAGAAACGTGATGGCGGTAACGGCCTGCGCTGTTTATTATTATTTTTTGGACATTTACTTTCGGAATTTCTCTTCCGGTCATACGAAACAACCCTTTGAGTAGGTGTTCGTTGTAAGTCGAACACCTACCGCGTTGAATTGCGAGAAAAAGGTCATGAGTGCGGTGACAAAGGAGGCGGTTTTCTTTGCAGTGTACTTATTCCTTCCGGGATTTCGGATTTAAATCGTTCGCCGGCGTTTTGTTTTTAGGCGTAGTCGACTGCCAGCTCTTCCGAGACCCGAACGATTTTATATTTTTGTATTTTCTCGCACTCGATGTTCATTATTTTATTATATTCCTTTTGCCAAACGGACTCTACGCGTACGTGTTGTGATAGCTGTTGTTGTACGCCGCACAAGTTATAGCCCCGTTTTGGTGCTAATACACAATATTCCTGCCGGAAATTTACTGCAGAGCCGATTATTCCTTCTGTTTTCCTCGACTTTAACTTCGGCTTTCGTGCCCTCTTGGTGTTTACGTTTTCTCCGGGAAAAAAAATACATAATTTAATTAGTAGCGGAAATTCGTTATGTACGGCAGCAGCTTGGAGTTATTTATGCACGAAAAAAAAAATGTAAACTACTAAAATTAATTCCGTAAACTTGTTTTTTTTATCGATTTTATACACAATATCTGTGTATGTCGTTAATAATAATAAAAAAATAACCCACGACTACTATCTGCGGAAAACGTTATTTAAATTTCATATCCAACGTGATTACGCGAGGCGGTATAATTTTTTTTTTATAAAATAAAACTCCAATGTAAATTTGCAACAATTTTTAATAAAAATTCTTGCATAAAATGTCAATAGATTGTATTCTAGAAATGGCCAAATGTAGGTATTTCAATTTATATACCACGCTAGATATATTCTATAATATAATTTTAAGCTCTTATTTCTGCAACAAAAAAATGTTTTATCATAACCATTTTTTTTTTTTTGAAAATAGCTTTTAAAATATTGTAAACGGGGGGTTATACTATTTTAAGCTCGTCGAGTTTACTTAAAAACGTGTTTGAAATATATATATCTACTGAGTTAAAAAAGGGTCTTAGATTATTTAATGATTTTTAGTGTTTTAAACGTAAATTTTGATTTTAAGTTTTAACCATTATACAGATCCCTGGCAAATGAAAAAATAAAATATATTTTATAATGTATCAATCAATTTTGTTATTATCTCAGTGTCAAATAGAACCCAAAATATAATTCAGTTACATTTGTAACGGTAACAGTTGTATCTATTTGATTACATAAAATATTGTTTTATCAAAGTTGATTAAAAATAATTTCCTAAGTGTTATTGAAATATTACAATATTAAAAAAAAAAAATATCTGGTTGGCTCATTTTTACCAAAGACAGATCTATTATGCTTAAAAAATAGAATTTATTTTTTCTGTTCTCACGTTTACCTTATAATTATTTCTATATCTTTTATTAGAATTTTTTTCCCGCAGTTTGACCATTTGTATGTCAGCGATTCTTGAGGTAATGCGATATTATTTTTTAATACATCATTAACATTTTATACTTCTAAAAGTATATTAAAACCCAATAAATTACAGTCATATTATTTAATTTTTATAATATATTAAAAAAAACTGTAATAATTCCTTTAATCACATTGTAGTAGTTCATCAATTATTTGGTATGCACACAAATCTCGTTTACCGCAACATTAATGTATTATGATTTATGATACATCTATTGACTATTACACTATCTATTATCTATTGACTATTATTTGCAAATACCATGATATATGATACAAATACCATAATACCCTAACATTTACTGAACACAGAATTTTTTTTAACTAATATAGTCATATACTATTGCGTAAAAAGTCTGCCAAGTTTTTTTGTAAAATCCATTGTTAAACGAAGAACTTACAGTAACTTCAAACCCGGAAAATACATTAAGTATTAGTTACTTTTTTTATCTGTTATGGCGTGAACTTTATTAACTTTATTGATATTTATTTTTATTGCGATTTAAGTTAATTTAATTTAATTATACTTTATGGGATCAACAGAAGAAGTCTCTTATAAAATAAATTTTAGATTGGATTTTCACTTCTGCAATTGACAGCAAAATGACAAATGTTAACAATATGTATTCATAATAATTTTTGCTTTCATATTAACGGATACTAAAAATATTGAAGTGTATACTTATTAAGTTTTAAATAGAAATGCATTGTATTAATAAACTTATTAATGCTTATATAAAAAATGCAAGTGTCTGTGTATTTGTAATTTAAACTTTAAACGCGTTTATTTAAAAATCGTATTTTTCAAAACTTCGGAAAAGATAGAGAAAAAATATATGATCAATCGATTTGCTTCTGGTGTTTTCTAAGAGTACGTACAAATCTGTATTAGAAGGACTACATTTTTTTTTAAATTTTAATTATTAGCACTTTGTTTTTATAAAATTGAATAGATTTTTCATCATCACAATCGTATACTATATATTAAATAATGTATAACGTTACAAAACGTTGATTTTTTTAAAGTTTGTAAACCAGATTCCCTTCTTTATACATTATCAGTATTTTATTTTATCTTTACTCTAATAATAAAAACAGACGTTAGTCCAATTATAATACATTTTATAACAATGATAAAATTACATTGAGTAACAATTTTACAGCGTATATAGAAGAGTTTGTTCAACAGTAACAATATAATCTGAATCAACATAATGTGAAAAATATTTACACAGAATAGAATCAGAAAAGAGGTAATATTTAAGTAAATATAAAATGAAAAGTTACATAAACACATGTTCATAAATTGTATTGCTTAGCACTTGGGCACCCGTGATTTTAGCTCTTACAATTCGTATGCATTTATTCTTATGACACATAATACTAAGTACTTCTTTCTATATAATATACTATATGTATTGTTACTTATGAGAAATGCATAAAATAAGTGTTTGAAATCCAAATTGTCAATAATTTATAATCGTCGATTGTGACAATAATATCTTTAAACGGTTGTTGGCCTGCTTAATATTAATATACTGTCGAAAAATATCTATTTCTTCTCAACTCGAACTGGGATACCGTGTGAAGATAATACCGTTGCTAAAAATATTAATTTAACTTCGTTAAACAATTTATTAACAGTACATGTGATTTCAAAATGTACATAGGTATACACGGAATGGCAAAATTCACTTTGTAACAAATAAATCGGTTGCAAAATCAAAAAGTTCATACCATACAGCTGCTTGTTACCGTGTAGGTAATAGTTTAGGTGTTTTCTACTATTGTAATTGTTCGATATGGAATGAAAAATGTACGTATTTTGGTTTTTATCTCAACAGTTATTTTGCGTAACATGTCATGGACTACTTAAGTAGTAGCTTAAGTATTCGGTAGCACGTTAGTTGTATTTAAATACACTATTTAATACAATGATTCGTCTAAAATCTGAATTAAAAGGTCACTAGTAGACACTTGTTTTGGTCGTTACAAAAAGCGGTGGCAATTGCTGACGTAATCACTATGGCGTAGAAGAAAATCTTAAAGACAACTGTAACAGAGAAAGAATATAAATCTATACATGACAATAGTTGCAATCATAAGTGGCTCGATTAAATTAGGAAATGTTACACCTCGCAAGAAACGGTATTTTGGAGATTTAATGCATTTAAAGTGTTAACCGTTTGTTTTAACAAAGTCATTTAACAAACAGAAAATGTTAAAAAAATGAAAAATGCCTGTACACCGTAAGTCGTTAAATAATAAAAACCCAAGAAGAAAAGCCCTAAATTGCAATTAATTTTTAAGAATCTTTAAAGATTATCAGTTTTAATATTAATTAAGGAATCGCTTTAATAATTAAAATATAAATGTAAAAAGTAGCTTATCGTATACGTGTAACAAGGTAGTTATAAATATTAGTTTTTTACATTTCTGATATTTGTTTTTATTAAATTAAAACAAAAATAAATATCACAAATTAAAAGCAAACATTTCAGAACAAATTTTAATTTTTCAGAATACCATTTATGTGTAGTTAATAACTTTTGATATTAACTTTAAAAGTTCATAACATTTGATCAAGTCAAATATATTTAGTATAAACGTATAGAAGTCCATCTGTTTAGCAGTGGAACTTGAATAAAGAGAGATGACAATTGTAAGTAAATAAATATAAAGTTTATTAAAAGATAGATATGATAACCCTAATGCTTTTCACTAAACAGAAGTAGCGCGGAGTATGTATTATGACATATTAAGTTAAATACTTGGTTGACTTTAATTTTAACTTAGCCCGCATAAAATATGGAGTCTCACGTAATTACTCTCTGAAGTTGATAAACTTAGCTGTCAAATGCATATGCATAATTATATATTATTCGTTTTCCCTTGGTACAGCCACTTTGATTGGGTATCATAATTTTACAAAAACCACCAATAAATACAGTTAATGTCAGTAAAACAGATCAAATTGAAATATATGCCACTTTAAAGTTATATGTTATGTTATTTAAATATCATCGCTTTATTATTGTGGTAATTTGTGACTTACTACTTTAGGACTTGTGAGATATTTACATTAGAGACAATACCAATGTTTAACTTGACAGTGAAGTATATAAATTACACACACACCATATACAACCGGCGGTACATTATTATAATACATTTTATGGTTATTCATGATGTATTAGCATTTGTAAAACAAGAAAACAAGAAATTAATACAAATTACAGTTTTTTATAGTCTTTTATAAAGTCCATACAAACAAATCTTAATAAATTCGCTACCATACAAATGACTCGGAGATCAAAATTGCATTATGGATGCGATGGGACCTACAGAATGATGACCGTCGACTTACTGTAACGTCCCACGTCTAAGAAAGTTAGCTTTAATGAGATTCGCTCGGTTAAACTTTGCGCCCACGGTAACTTGTGTCGACAGAACGACTTCCATATTTGATTATTATTACTATGGTGCTAGCCCAACAATAATTACTTAACTGTCCGGAGTAGTAGTTCCTAGTTGAATTATTAGTTATTACAGGACATAGTGAACTTATTGCCTGATTCAAAATCATCGAACTAGTACTAGTTAAATAATTTGTGCGGACGTTTTCTTTGAATAATTAAGCTTACAGATTTAATAATGTGGGATTTGACTGAAAAAACAATTGACAATTTTAACTAGATTATAAAATAGACTATTATAACGTTACAAACAAATTATAAAATAATGATATACATTTGAAAAAAACAATAGAACGCTAAAATGTCATCGCGGGTCTCTCAATCGTATCTTGTGATTACTTAATTAATATCCTGAATAACATTATTATTCTGACACAAAGCTCTGTGTTTCCCGGTAACAATATACACGGGGAAGGTTAAATCAAATCTTATATGTAATGTAATTACTTCCATCTAGATTAGTAATTCGCTACAGCGCTATGCAAATGTTACGGCGAAAGCTGTGAAGATAAAAATAGTGACTACGGCGAAGGTACACGGTTGCTTTGGATTTCGTCCTCATTTGAATTCCGTTCCGGGTGTGTTTTAGTACCTATAAGCATTTACATTATTGAATACATTTGCATTTGTAAAAATCACCAAATTGAATGAGCCTAGATCGGTGCAATATTACACACGGCAGACAGTTTTAACGAGCATCAACCGTGTCTAATTTTATTATTCTAGACGAAAGCTCTTGTCCAGTGTAGAGCCCTAAGACACAGCCGGATTTATTCGCTATGATTAATTGTGCCGAGCACGTGGTGATAAAAACGGGCATTTTACTCAACCGCTATATTATTATATAGTCGAACGAGGGGAGAAATATAATCATTTTTCATAAAACGTCTGTCGTAAAATCGTCTAAAACCAGACGGTGGTGTAAGTACACTTTCAACTACTCGAAAACGCCTAAAACTTGAACGAAGGTCTTTACCTCGTAAAACGTACTGTGTATTATATGTAAGTCTAAACGTCAAAAGGCCAAGTACGCTTTATATAGTAATTTACAGACTAGCCGTTTCGTCAAAATATCGGTTTGACGATTGACTCGATTTTACAGTGCAGCCACATTAGTTGTACTCGATAATTGGCAAATAATAATTGTTGTGGCACTAATTGTTTTATTACTTAATGCCATTGATCACATTTAAATAATGGGAGCAGGTTTTCAAAACATAAATTTTATACGAACAATTTTTGTGGTCATACTGTAAAAATGACTTGAAAAATACTTGGAAAATGCTTCTCTATGCTCTAACTTATTAGCTTCATGATAAATAACTCAAGTAAAATTTGTCTGTGTATAGTCGGATGGGTTCTATTAACACATTTGATGTGACTTATGGACGGTGCGGATAGTCGTTTGGTACATGCAGTAGGGTTTCTGTTCAAGTTAATTCTGTTTATTTTAAAGTTGAAAACATTAAACAATTTTTTCGTAAAAAATGAATTGTTTTTGATCAATTTACTCTCTAACTATTTTTCTCCAATATATCACTTTAAAGCCCTAATTGAAACACTAACACTTCTGTTATCTGCTAAGACTGAAACTACATCGTCCGCGAATAATTGGTACCAAGGTACTTCGTATAAAATATAATGTCAAATGTTTTACTCAGAATTAGTATTGACACGTTTAATAAATAATAACCGTCCCGTTAATTTGAAGTATTAATCAAGTTTATTATGGTTTACTGTCGAAACATATATAATATTACTTACTGTGAGATAAAATTATAAAAAATATATTTTTTTTGTTCTCTTGAAGTGTTTACCGATATATTCCTGAATAAATGTATATTTCTCAATAATACATTAAACAAATAGAATATTGAAGAAAAGACATCACATCAATGTAATAAAAACAATTAATTGTTGTTTTGTCTTTTAACATAAAGATAATATATTCTATTTGCTCAAAACTTACCTGTAAAATTCACTTGCATATTTTGTTCATTTGACGCTATGCTATAATACTTATGATCATAGTAAGATTTTAGTAGTCTGTTGATATTCAAAACGTCATGTTTTCTAATACTTCCAAGATGACGTATCAATGTAGTTATTGTTAATAAGTTTCGACGACAACTTTTATTTTATGAAATAAATAGACGAATATTTAAAAAAATTATGGTTTTAACTTTCATATGAATTTTGGAACTTATTAATATGGATCGAAAATGTTATCACATTAAAATTTACACTATTCGTTGTAGCTACAAAAATTAATGTTGCTTACAATTTATTTAATGTAATAAATTGTAAAGTTATTCATAAAACGATATTCTGATAGCTTATCTGATTTAAATATAATAACTAATTATGTTTTTTTTATATAATTTCAGGTGGTTTTTACTCGGATGATTCCTATTTGATTGGTAAGTCATTTTTATTTTAAGTCAAATAAATTGTAGTGTAACGTCAGGAACATTTATATTTACTGTAAGTACATACTATCTCAACTCAATAACAATAAAACGTGAACTATCATAAAGATACCATTAAACATTAATATTTTTCTTCTATAATAGTATTTTTATTGATGTTTAAAATATTACAAGGATAACGAAATATGTGTACGACCCTAAACACAGTATTACTCATATATTTCTGTATGATATGTTCTTTGAAATATTTAAGTCCCTATACCGAAAGACACTAATAATAATTTAAAATATTGTGTAATAATTATTAACATAGACACCATATACTTTTTTGGATACCCCATTTTGGGTGCAAACCTATTTTAACCATAAATTCATCGCATCCATTTCGAATAAATCTATGTTATTACTGTTTAAAAAAAACTAGAAGCAATTATATTTGTTTTATACATCCGGTATAATGATTTGAAATGTTTGCATACATCTTGAAACACAAGTAATAACTGATGCTTGGCGGTGTTTAGGTTAAATAACATATTTTGTTGAAAAGTTTAATTGAATATGACGCTAATGTTCAGATGAATGTTGTAAATATTGTAAGTCATTAATTACATTAAAACTACAACAATATACTAGAATGTTAAGTATTATGACAGAGTCATAAAGTTAAAAGTAAAATTAACTTTAGCTGTCCACAAAGATATATAGTATATATATATATATATATATATATATATAATATATCGAATGTAAACTCATAGTTATCAAATTGTTCTAGGATTGTTAGAATAGTTTTAAGTGTCAAGAAGTAACTTCTCGATACATATTATTACCTTGCGTGTGTTTTCTAAAGTTTCAAAAAATAAACCAATTTAAAAGTTTTGGGTGTGAAACACAACTACATTCCAAAACTCAGCTCCTTTTTTTTTTATTGTTTATGGACGTTCCTAAATAAATCATTTGACTCCTGTTCCGCATACTTCCAACACAATTAAGTCCATCGGGATAACTGTGCAAATTAAAATGGAGTGTGAATACCGAACATCGGATCTAGAAAAATAAACAATAATAATTTATTTTATATTTTTTTAAAGTGAGACATTTAATCGGTTATCAATAACTAAGTGGTGTACTGAAAGTAGAGATTATTCAATAACTAATTAAAATAAGTACTCAATAAATTATCAACATATTTTGTTGAGACGTATGGTGAGGTATAAAGAGCGAAGGGGGGGGGGGGGTGGATTGACTATAAGGAAATAGTTCACAAATCAAACTTGTAAACTTAACTTTCAATAAACATACCTAATAAACACTTTTTAGTTGAAAACGTTCGCTAAAATTATCAATAAAATACAACAATGATTGTTCGTTATTTCTTTTAAAAAATCGCAGTTACATATTTTTTTTATACTTATTACCCTACTAATTTACCATCTTCCCTGGACTGCTATCTTTACTTGCTGGGTACTTAAATTTTATTAGCTACGGGAGTTAAATAAAAATAAATAAAATAAAGCGCCTATTTTGTTATGAAATATAAAATAGCATTTATCGTTAAAATATCAATACAAATAGCAATATATATTATGTTGTTTTTATTACACGAATTTTCGATTGAATATTTCCATTTACGGATTTTTTGTCTATTTAACAACACATAATAGTATTGTAATATATATTTTGTAAAGCATATTACGGTTCTAATTTTCTTTTTTTTCGTAAACGTAAGCAGTTCCTATTCAAGGCATTCATAGGGTATCTAAAAATAAACTTTTATATACATTGTTTCTTTTCAGCTTATGTCTTTATTGTCAGGGTCTGAACGACTCGATAACCCGGTATCACGAGCGTCGTCTTCGTTTGCCGATGGGAAATGTCGTTATTTTACCGTTTTTTCTCTCTCGAGAACATTCGTGACATTTGCTTTATCTTACGAAAAATTGTATATTGAAAATACCTATTAAATCGATCCTAGCCATCATCCAGACAACCATCATGTATAGTTAACGTTCGTAACGATAAAGGGTCTCCGTTTGCGCGTGCAATTTATTTTCCAGTAAAATGCGTTTTTATTATGCAAATATGATAATTCAATAACATTAGGGTATAATAACCTAAAATTACTCTTGTACAATCATAATGAGGTATCCAATAATGGCCAAAAATAACAGCTTTGTTATTTTTTAAGCTTTAGAGTACAGATTGAAATTTAAGGCTACCAAGATGTGTTGGTCCGTAACAAAAATATTAGCATTCCGAAAATGTTTATATTAACATAGCTTACGATGTTCGTCCATATTATCATCATAACTAATATACTCATAAAGATTTATAAACAATGTTTAAGTTGACTTGAAAATGTCAAAATTTAGGCGATACCGCTACCGAGATAGTATAGTTAGTATAGCCGAGCAAAAAGCCCTCCATTTACACTACACAAATCACTTTTGAATATTTTTTACAAGACATCTTATTACTAACTATATTATTGATAATTGGTTCATTCAGTTTTATTATCTTGTAAATATTAACTTAGTAAAATTGTTTAAATATTTGTATTGGAAAAGTTGTGTAGACAATTCGTTATTCAGCTCATGTAGTTTTATGAAAATTAGTCGTGACATTTTATATAAAAAAAAATAAAACCATTGTATATTTTTTATAATCATGGCAAATTCTAATTATAACGGTGTTTTCACATACATAATACAATTCCAAATCTGTGTCAGAGGTGGTGATGACATTCGTCAAAAACAGAGAAGATACGGTGGACAAAACTCTTGAGACGTTTGCATTATATAATATTTTGTTAAAAATAAGAAATGAAAATAATACAATTCGTACTAAGAAACGACCTGTGCCTAAAAACTTGAGAAATATACGAGTATAATTTTTATGTAAATAATAAAGTATATAATACAAAATATAAATACTCTTCGGTATTACCTACTTTGCGCAAACTTGTTAACAAAGTTTAAACTTCACTTTATATTGCTTTCAAATAATTTTAGCACTACTATATTGATATTGTACAACTATGATTAAGTCGAACAATAAACAAACATCTAAGTTTTAGATTAAAAAATTCCTTAAAAAGTACTTATACCAGTTTCAGTGATAAAGGGTAGTATTATTTTTTATTTGCTTTTTTTACTTCACACTTGCCCACAAAAGATTGATGACATCACAACTTTATAGGATTAAAAAATGCAAACAAATGATAGACGTGTTTTTTATATTATTTTTAGACTTTTTTTTTTAATTAGCCGGATTTTTTTATACAAGCAGGGTGGAAATGTTGTTGTGATGGTTAATTAAAACTTATTGCCTCACTCGGTTTTACTGAGAATTCGCTTTTTCTTGTTTTTTGTTTACCACCCTCTTTTTTCTTTTATTTTTTTAATATTAGCGCTACTGGTCGTTCATAATAAAATGTGTGAATTACGGTTAAGAAATAACTTTATTTCGATAATTTTATTGGGAACTTTAGAATCTCTTAAAAACTTACTTTTATTATTGAGACAATAATCTACAGAATGAACTTTATAACTTGGTTTAGATTACAAAAAATACTTGTCCAATACTTCTTTTAAGAAAATGCCTTAAAACTATTAATTGTGTTGCTATAGACCGATCGACTGTAAAATTTTAACTCTTTGACTGTCAAGAAATTGTATTAATAAAAAGTCCATAAAGGGCAAATTAAAGATGGTAAAACTCCGTAATATGAGTGAGAAATAAAAATTAATAATCAACGTACTTAGCAATAAAACAAAAATTAGACGATTATGAGTTACTATTAAAACAAATTTTTTAAATTAAAATTATTATTTAAAATGTATTACTTTTAACTATTATCATTAAGATTTTAAATTGAAATGGTCAGTATACTCGTATATTTAAAAAAGTTTCTAGTTTGTTAATGCTACTTATGATTCTTTATAAAATGTTGAAACTTTAACTTTTTAGCTTGTATTATACTTATGTACTATTAAGTTAATATTATGTATAAGACGTTTAATATACATGTATATATATTTATATATCATCAACAAATGAGAAGCAATAGTTTTTACCTAAGTATTTATACTTATTTTTCTTTCAACTTACCTAAATGATATAAAAACAAATTATTTTCTCAATTTAAAAGGTTTTAATAAATACAAGTGCTGGTGAAGGTATAAGTTAAAAATATTTATTTAAGAAATTCAATATTAAATGTTATTAAAAATGTTCAGGATCATTTATAAAGTCGTAAAAAAAAAACGAGTTTAATTATTTTGTATTAAATACTTTGTTTTTGGCCTTTTAAATAGGTCGTACAGTTTTCAATTATTATTATTATCAACGTAATGGGGTTAATCCAAGGTTAATTATTTAGTAACATTATATAGAAATATTTAATTTAAACTCAAAAAGTATATCAAGCTATTAGCCCGTGATGTGGCAAATAGCACTGACACAAATTAATGATATAAAACGATAATTTAGCTATGGTTATATAAAAATAAAATTACCCTGGCGTGAACTTGACTGTCAGGTCGACTGGAAGCTTCACGTCAACAGTACCTGTAGTAGGGGAAATTTCAAATACATCATTTCCAGAATAAGCCAGAAAAGGCTCTTCACCTGTGAAAATGACAGAAATTAAATTTAAAAAATAAATGTGACAAAAAATTGTTGTCAAAAAGGAGGGGGGGGGGTACAGGTTATAACTTAGAGGAGGTGCGGTGGTGGTGAATGTCGTTGTTTCGCGCCACCACCGAGTAATCATCTTACAGGCGATTTGATGTTCAACAAGGCAGAAACGAGGTCGACGGTTCGAGTTAATCTATACGTTTATTATTTCTCGGGTAAATACTCGTCTATGCTGGCGTGTACTCTGTACCTGAATAAGAAGATAGCTTTACGGTTTCGCTTTTGGTGTCCCTTAAGGCTATTTGACCGAAATTAATGTTTTTCGTCGACAGTTTTAGCACCGGAAAGTGTATGTGCACCTTAAACGGAGATACAATCTGAGCACACAAAAACAAAAATCATCCGTGAATAATAATATAGTATTGACAATAAAAATTAGTCAATACGAAAAATAACCCTATAATCAGACGTTTTCGTTTCGTCAAACAAATAGTGAAACAATAATTTAGCGCTATTTAGCTTAAAGAGGTCGGTATCGTTAATATAATGTAATATTTATAGCCCCTCTCAAGTTCAAAAACGCGTTGAAAGAGTTTCTGTTGTGAGCTAACAGCCAATTTAATAATAATTTACCATAATACCTAAAACAAACAATAAAGGTGACAAAATCGGTCATCAACATACTATGGGCTTTTTTTTTATGAAATTATATTTGACAAGTCGCTATGCATTTCGCATGCGCTAAAGAAAGACAGAATATTTAATATACAGGTCTAAAATAAGATTAAATAAAATAAAATAAGATAAAATGTATTGTGGAAAAAAATATAAATGGTTTAGAATTTAAGAAGAAACGTTTATACATAAAAAGACACTAACGGCGCTGATGAAAACGCTCACGTATTGTTTCACAAACTATTTATATAAAATAACGCATTAATGTAGCTCTTTTTGATTAAAAAAAACTCTAACAAAAGAATTTATTATTAATGGACACTATTAATTATTATGTATATCTTATAAAATAATTTGTTATTTGTCTTTTCATTAGATTCGTCTCGTGTAAATATTACTGAAGAAGTATTCTATTAATAGTAAGTGTATACGTACAGTTTAAGATCACAACAGACATAATATAGTTATAGGTATATCCAAAAACATATAGGTATTATAGGTTATAGGTTCATATAACGTATATTAAATATATTTCATGTATAAAAATGAATATTTTTAATACATTTTATTTGAAAAACGTTTATTATGTACGAATATGAAAACCATTTAGCAGTTATAAATATGTTGTTAAAAAGCCATTTTTCGTTTTTTGAGTATTTGCTTACTAGCCTCTCCTTGGAAATAATCAAATATTTGAATGCGTTAAAGCTTTCGTGGATTGAAATTCCATTTTGTTGATTTTCGGATATATCCACGTTAGTATTTTTAGGTCGACGTTTCGATCTCATTGCAGAGTTCATATACTCAGTACCACGACAGCGGTACAGTCGTGACTACAACAGCCTGATGATGAACTCTGCAATGCGTTCGGAAACGTCGACCTAAAAATACTAACGTGGATCAGCAAAATAATCAAATATTGTCACGATGTTAAAGGTAACACAACCTGTAAAGTTCACTGCTTGACCCAATAACGGCATTGCGCCATACGGCTTGTAATTTGTTATTTATTTTTGAATACAGCGACCAATAAAATATGTCGAGGGTTGGGTTGGGTTCACATTTTTGGAATGCTCGATTTGTTAAAATTATAAAAACATACATTAAAGTATTCACTTAATAATAATAATATTACATATTATGTTCCAAATACATTATCATATTGTGTACATATTTTGGATTGATTTTGGATTTTATGCGTGTTATAAAAATGTTATTTCGGTTGGAATTTCGAGTTACTCGAATTCGGATATGCTATAAAATATTCGGCCGTTCGCAGTCGACCTGTGAAATCAGCAGACGAGAAAGAAACACGTACACCTAGATAAATCATGTACTGGCCACTTGGGACTAGTATATTGGCAATGCAGAAAACAACCTATTGAAACGGTTTAGGGACGGTAATGCGGTGCCACGCCCTAAAACCTGACTGTCCAGCCATCAAAAACGTTTGCGGCTTACCTACAACTATCGCGCGACTGCCCTTAACATACTTTCCGGTAGTTTTCTCTCAGAAAACTTTACGACACCACAAAGTAACAACAAAAGATAATATATAACAATATGACGTTTTTCAAAACTTACACTAGGAGTGGTCATAGAATCTATGCACTTGGCATAAAGACAGCCGGACAAAACGATTTTTCTCGACGTTCCATTTGCCGGCATTTTTGGAGTTATACAATTTTTCACTGTTACCACTGCGTCTATATCGACCTAAGCACAATTTGACCAACTAAATTGAATATGCATTATATCACAGATTATATAAAACCAGATGTGCACACTGTACTCTAAAAAATCAACAGATATATATGTATATATATATATATATAGACCTGACGGTCTCGCGTTAATCTATTAACGAACAATTGGATGTGTGTAATACTTATGTAAAACGTTGGGAGTGTTTACTCGAATTAAATCTTCGTAGATAACGCGAATCGCGGCGTTTCCGGATCTTGTGCCGCATCTTAAAGTTCGCACGGCGCTAATGCAAAAAGGTTTGTCCGCTTCGAAGAAGATTGTCGCCGGATACCGTAGTAGGTTCAACAAGGTGAAACGCCGGGTGACTTTGTGATACGAATCCGGAGAGCGGTAAATTTGAACGGCTTGGACCTTGAGAAACCCATTACTTTAATATAACGTCATTTTTTTTAGAAAAAGCATCGCGGAAAAAATAGCACGTCGGGTTTTTTGTTCGACTAATATAAAAAAAGACATTTTGTCCCGTCGCAGTTTTCCTCGGGTCGGTTTTTTTTTAGGAATTTTAATGACGTCTAACGCATTAAATTACCTGGAAAACATTATTCGGTTCTCGTACAAGAAAATTTGGCTGCAACGAATGTCTTGTTTCCGACTGAAGTTCTACTGTAACCGGCGGCATCTTGAACCCAGTGACTCGATTGCAATTTTTTCTAGAACAACAATTATACGATTTTTTTGAAATTCCGAAAATAATAAGTGAACGTTTGGAATTTATTTTTTAAATTTATGTGTACGGGGGAACGATTGGGCGCATGACTTCTCTTATAATATTACCTATTTACAAAGGTCGATGGTAATGTCCATGGTCATTGGTCATAGAACAAGTAAAAAGTATTTTGCGTGGCCACTGGACTTGTTTTTACACTTTAAAATTAGGGGTTAACGTTCTCTTGCACCTTATATACTATAAATTATAATAAAAAGTTTTCGTGTCACGATTACCTTAATAATGAGTTTTCAGTACTATTACAATGCTTATTAGGTATTATTTATTAATGTACCTGATACAATTACAAATATGAGATTTGTCACGTTATTAATGTAAAACATTATATTATATATATATATATATATATATATATATATATATAAGCTACTTAGGATCTTTTTATTTTAAGGCAGTCTCTAAATGTATTATACATTCATTTGCGTACGAAATGAAGCATGGTCATTTTTTTATAGAATGATCACAATACTTTTACCATTTTAATGTATAATTGTTTAAAATTTTTTTTTTGTTAAGAGCGATAAGTTAACTTTTAAAAGTTTCCATACTATTTTACTTACTACATTAGGTTATTTAGTACTTACTTTATTTCTAAAACAATATGGTTATACTATTACTTATTTTATTTATTAAAATATAATATATTACTCGGGAAATTTTACTGCAGTCACTATGCCAATTGCTTGTCCAAATACAATATTATTACTGTTACGTTTAACATACATTTCTTTAGTTCGATCCAATGAAAATGTGACAAAATCTGCGTCATTCGGTTCCAGTACCAACGTAATAGGATCTACCTAAGTAATAAATCATAACTCAATATTTATTTTAAAAATATACATCCATTAATTCATCCATAATGAATAGTGCAAACACTAAAAAAATTTAATTAGCACATTATCTACTCTTTGATAAATAGATTTATATCATTCTAAAGAACTGGATTTGGCAATAATTAAGAAGCCGGTGAACACTTGTTCGTGGATGAGACAAACGAAAGAAGTATTTGAGAGGTCACCTAAATGTCCTAAATGAAACATCATTATGCTATAATCTCAACTTAAGTTTATAGCTATGGTTTTTTATAGTGTATCGATGAAATAAATCTTAATAGACAACTAAACTATATTACCGTTAATGTTTATATACTATTGTTTATTGCTTATGGCGAGATCTTAAGACAGTCATTACTTATTTTATCGCCAAGTGCCCTCACTTTAAAATACTGCGACGTCGACCCGTAGTGAGGCATTATTCTAAATGACCAAGGATCTGGAAAATCTGGAGTCAACATGTCGAGTACTACTGAAAACGGTTGATTCGCTTCGCCTTTATTGTACAAGAGCCACGATACGTGAATCGGCATTTCGCTTTTATTTTTTATCTTCAACCGAATCGACGTGTTCATTGAATACAAACTAAAGCTACAATATATATCACAATAGATTTACAATAATTTTTTTTTATTAACAATAATAATTTAACAACATTAACGAAATTGCATTGCAGCCAATATTGTGCGTATTACATATTAAAATATTCGGTTTTGAACTTCATTAAAACTGGAAAGTCCAAAATGAAGAGTGTTGAACAATTCAAAAATGACTTAGATATATTATCGATAGGTCATAGGGCACATGAGTATTTTTATAAAAATATTAAAGAAGTCTCGAGTTTGCGTTTAGCACAAAACTGTTGCCTAACATAAATTATTATAAATTTGTAAAACCAAAAGTATCAAAGCGAATCAAGACGAGTACTAGTTTATTGAACTGTGTACATGTATACAAATTATATTAACGGTATTCGACAATAAATCGTATTACCTCGAAAACATGTACACGAGTGTTTTCATTTTGTAGTTTGATTAACTTGGACATAATACAGCGTTACATTGCCATAATTTTGATTGATAAAATTTGAAATTTTCTAGATATAATAGCTGTTATCATGTCAGGGCAAATGTAATATTTCTTTGCCGACTTTTACAGAGTAAGTATTTTATTTGGTGTAATAAATAATGGATTTTTGAAAATTTAGCCTTGTGCGTTGGAATTCTTTCCGTTTTCTATCGATCACGTACCTAGCTGTGGCGACGGGTCCGGGTGGCGTGGCCAGAGGAAACTCTACAGGGTACGTGACCGCCAAGACTGCGATGGGTATGCGAATGGCCGGCAGCACATCGTCGCCCGCATGGAGCTCTATCGACACCTCGTCTTCGTACTCGCCCCAAACTGTGGCTAACGCGCTCACAGATAAGATAAACTCGGCTTGGCCCGCCAGTTCACTATTGACAACATCCAGCCAAACCACACAATGAGTGTTCGACGCTTTCATCAACTCTAACAGATAAAAATTAAAAAAAAAAAAATTATTTGCTAGCCATCGAACTCCATCAGTTCAACCATTGGATGGTATCTTTAAACAAGTCGTACACAGCCAATAATGTATCCTCCTGAAATGGTCATTAGAACGCTAACATAATATGTGGCTAAACTAAAATTGTTCACTTTAAAATTGGTATAATCATATGACCGATAATGGGTTTCCCGTTGTCCTTTGCAAATAAGTATGCGCCACTACTTCTTGGTACTTTTTAATTTTATTTTATGCAAACAATCGAAAGCCTCTATTACGGTAACCTTTACCATTATGTTATAACGTAATATGTTGATGGCTTAAGACTTAAATCTCAAATATTTATTTGAGGCGCCACGCCGGAGAAAAAATAATATTGAGTAGTCACAATCTAGTCTATAATTTTGGAGATAATCCAAGAAAACAAAAGCACCAATAAAAATTGGCTTGTGCGTGAACATAATATATTATGTATTTCGGGGAATGTTTGCGGTTTGGTGAGTATTCGAGATATTTCACATATACCGGAAAACATAAAAACAAAGGAATTCATATAACATATTTAGCAACTGACTATAGGATGAACCCATACAAAATGTATAGGTTTAAAAAAAGTGGTGCAATCAACACGCATAACTTCTTTTCAACATTATATTATTATGTGAATTTTAAGTTTAATTTGAGTAACACTAAAACTAGTAGAAATAAAGTGTATAATATTTTTTATTAGCTTTTTGCAAAATATAGGGTAAGTAGTTTATTTTATGGCACAAAGAGCACATACAATTGTATGCAATCTTGAGTTGTTGAATTGTTTGTTTTGTGTTGTTTTGAATAAAAAGTTTTTTATGTGTGTAAGTTCCGTGCTTACTGTGTAATAATATTCTAAAATGGTCACTCCAATTTATTATCCGATTAAGGATTTATCATCCAAGTAGAGTGGAAGGTTTTACATGACTATTGACGCCTTTTTATCTTTTTTGTACGTAGAAAACTGAAACAGTTTCTGGATCTCTACCATGAAAAAAATCGTTTATTTATCACTTGATAGTTTTACGGGTTTCACTTAAACGATATTTTTCGAATGAGTTGTAATGAACTTATGAACCGATTAAATTGTTATAGGAAATACACATTATGATATTATACTGCATTATATTTCATAGTAGAGACAAATCATAAATTATTACTTATTTTGTTACTGCTAATCACGTATTCGATATTATAAACTAAGAAGTTTAGAGTATTAATTTAATGTCTTTTAGTTAATATTTTGACTTCTATTTTGATATTTTTTTTTTAGAAAATCCAAGTTAATTTACAAAATGTTACACTTAATAATCAGTATGTGATCATGCGACTTATGATTAAATAAAAAAACTAGCTACTTATCATGTTCCAGTTTTATAAGACAATACTACTGTAATGACTAATTTGGAGATAATGAAACAAACCATAAAATATGTAGATATAATAGAAGAGAACAATGAATAAAGAGGGAATGTCACTTTATCGATACAAAATATCATCTTGTTATGGTGTTTTATACCTAATGAGGTGTTATAAAATTCAAAGCTTTATCGAAAAATATGACTTTCACACGAATAATGTTTTTTTTTAAAAAAAGCTTGCTATTTATATAAACACACCTATAGATGTATCGATTATTTTGTGCTTATCTTTTTTTGACAACGTATCTTTAATGGTTCTGACGCGTGCATTGAAATTGATTGATCCTTATAATATATACAATATAATAAGACAGACTTTCCACAGCAAAAGCACCTTGTTCCGCATTATACAGTGTACATACAAGCTGACTAAACATTTTTAAACTAAATTAATGCTCACTCAAAATGTTTAATAATTATTATATTAATGATGTGTATTATTTATTATTTTTGCACAACTCCTGACGTTTGATCTCATTCAGTAAATATTTTATTTATCAAACAATCGAATAGGGTAAGTAAAAGTACTTTCGATATGCGTAACAAAGTTGTAAAATGGTCAGAATTATTTAAATAGTTTCGTCAAGTGCTTAACAAATAATAAACAATAATAATTATAATTATTTAATCAAAAACCCAATACGTAAAATATCTTAATCGTAGGTTTTGTTCATGCGATGGTCAGATTCAATGTAAAAAATAATTTTAGTTTCAAATATAGTTTGAGCACATACTGTATATATTCATTTTTGAAGGAGTCTCTCTTTTTAAAGTATATTCTTATTAACACATCCTTGGCGATACAATATTTTGTCGATGCATTATTTATCATCACAATATTTCCTCTCTACTACCATTATGTTAAGTAATCGCTAAAGCAGTACTTTTATATAACGCTTTTCATTTTATGTCTTCATCTGCAACGTATTATGAAGGAGAAGAAGAAAATAGGGACGTTTAAACGACTATACTAAAAAAAATATGTTTTTAATCAACCTATTTTTTCTTATCTTGTAATTCAAAAGACCAGGCAATAACGGAAGATTGGTTTCGTTTCATAGAAATAGGAATTAATAGCTTTGATGCAATGTAAACAAATGGTGTATCATTATTTATACTCATTTTTTGAACATCTATATTAAAAACAATTTTTTCCTCAAAAATAGCCGAATATTAGGTTAGGTTAGGTTATTACAACTACTATGATTGCATTGTTACAATTGTTTAAATAAAAAATGTCTTTTCAGTATCTGGCATATAATATCCTTATACTATATTATTCTTATCTTTATATTCTTTATTAGTACAAAGAAGATACATTTTTTTACCCAAATATATTACCGTGGACGATGTAATTATAATAACAGCACTTTATATTTGTACGACACACAATAAATAATTCAATTGCTCTTTTATTTATTTACTGCTTCTACCTAAGCTCCCCGTGGAAATATTTAAAATGTATTATACATATTATTATTATATTCATACTACGAAAAATTAAATGTCTTGCTTGGTAAATTTATTGAAATTCTTTTTAACTCCCAAGAGAAAAATACATTTTCAAAGTTTTTTGAAAAAACGTTTTAGGTTTAAGCATAATTAATGTTCAAACATTTTACTCAAAATAAATAATTACAAAGTTTAAATATAATTTGACAATTTCACTATGGTGTAGCCCTTAAATCTACATTCTACAGCTTTGATAAATATTCTTATTAAGAATACTGAGTAATTATAAAAAGAGTTAAAACTTTTTATTAATAATATTTAGCCTGCATTATTAATTCTAATGTCAATATTATAAAATAACTTAATTTAGTAATAATAGCATTGTGCAAATAAGTATTCGTGGATATGTTACAATAAATAAACAAATTAAATTGGTAAACTTATTCAAATTTCGAGTAAATTATAAACTACGGAGTATTATAAATTCTTCAAACAATTATCATATGTGTGGAAAACAAATTACCTGAAATACAGATATCTTATATTAAATTTTAATTAGGTGTAATAATCACTAACCTAATATTTCATCAGGCTCTAGAATTCTATCTCCTCTACATTCATTATTAATTGCTGAAAGTCCAAAGTTTTTGACAGACGACAGACACCGACATGGAATGTCCGTAATGTTGCGAATTGTAATTTGTTGTCTGCTCACTAAAAGTTATTAAAAACAGTACAATACGAATTTTGAGATACTTCATTTTAGTTAGAGAGTTAATTATTGTTCTTCCTTACTATCCAACTTATAAAATATTTCCTAGTGTAGTAAATAATGTATACCAACAAGGATTTATCAATTTAAGTATTTTTTTTTAGATAAAATCATATTTTTATATTACATTTTGTCTAAATGATTCTAGTCATCGACCATCATTTCTGATAAAATAAACAATCAATCTACATTTATTTTAACTTTAAATTACAAACAAGCAGTAAGGTATTATAGTTTATAAGAAGATAAATAGTTAATAGGTAGAAAAATAAACATTACATTTTTTTATTTTCAAAATGTAGCTAGAATTTTAAATATCTATAAAATTGTAATAGATTTTAGGTATGAAAAAATGTAAAATTCTGAAATATCTAATATTATAATACCTCCAACCGTAGTTAGTTTATGTTTTCAATATGAGTCTTATGAGTAGTATTGTGTCATACAATCGGTCAATATAAAAAAATAATCTGTTTGAATGATTGTACACCTTTAAAGCAACCATTCGAAACGTAATCGTATACATACCCACATTGCACTGTAAGTCTTTGAACGCTATTGGATGGTTGGACATTCGGCTATATAGTTTCGAGTCTTGTATCTGTGAGTTCAGTGGCGCCGACAATACGTCACGTTCCTGCCATTCGCTGCTACGCCATTTGGCTGGTTCTTGGTCTTCCGGTCTACACACCATTATCACATCCGGTCAGTATACTTATACGCCCG
Source organism: Adelges cooleyi (assembly GCF_023614345.1). Taxonomy (NCBI): domain Eukaryota; kingdom Metazoa; phylum Arthropoda; class Insecta; order Hemiptera; family Adelgidae; genus Adelges; species Adelges cooleyi. The sequence continues at coordinate 12,409,028 of NW_026096579.1, read as the reverse complement.
ACGGACCAGGCATTTTTAAGAAAACCGTTGCCCACAAGAGATAAACTATCAATACATTTAACGTAGAATAACCGAAGAACTTAGTAACATTGCCAAAAAAATGAAAAATAAATAATCTCAAACTAAGCAAAATAATAACTTACCACGAAAAAACTGGACATTTTACATTGGCTATAATACGTTATATTATTTTAAAAGTGTTATAGTTTCCTATATGGATTAAATGGTTAAAACGTGAAATAAATTAAACAAGCATATTACTCGAACTCGTTTTCCTCAAAAAGTTCAAATTTAAAACTCTGGTTAGGTGGCATCCTCAAAACGGTGTCGTCTAATGAGAAGAAATCTTCTGCTTCTATGTTTTCATAATCGCAAGGTTCATCTTCTCTGTTTACGTCACTCCACTGTTCTTCACTGATAAACATTGAAAAAAAAAATATTCTACAGAGAAATTGTTTGTGTACAAATGCGCGATACAAAATTCTTTGATATTTTAATATTGAAAAAACCTGTTATACATGTATATATAGTGTACAGGTCTGAGTTGTGGAAGACGTACTTCAGTACTTGGAAATATATCAAAAGAGAATTAATGCGCTGCCGAGATTACTTTATTTACCTACCGATCAAACGGCTATAAATTCGTCTATAGAAAGATTTCCTTTTATCCTTTATGGGTCAGCTGTTCATTTTATATTGAGTACATATTATCATACACATACACACACACACACACACACGCGTATACATGTATGGTAAACACAGAAGTGGTACGTTTTTGGTATTCAGAAAATAAAATGTAAATAAGTACTGTTCGTGATCGTATAGTTCTCGTGAAAGTAAAGAAAGTGTCTGGATATTGTAATTTCTTATACACGTACTCGTGCGGCCATTGTATTTTCCTGTAGACTTGTGTGGAATCTACGTAAGACACTTGGGCTCCAAAACCTTTGGCCGTGAATTCGACGGTTATTTGTTCGGGTACGGCGGCGTTTTGTATGAAACACGGAACGGAAAATTTGTTATGCAAACCCTGCCGGAAACATCATATTATATTATATTTAAATAACGCGTAAACCCAAAAACCCGCCGCAGATCATTAAGTAGTCTTACTCACGGCGGTCTTGGGGATGACGACCAGCTCGAATTCAACGGACGAGTCACCGTCAACTACCCCATTAGCGGGTTCCAGCCAACAGTGCACGTTATTAGCCACCGTCTCCAGGGGATTGCCCCAGCAGTACGTCAGACCGCAACGTGTATTATTGAACAGACAAATACCTTTGTGGCGGTGGGTTACGCCCTTGTATAGGGGTCGGTGGAAAGACACTATTCGTTGATTGAATTGCACGTCCGGAGGTTTGACTACCGCAACGGTTTGGTTGTAGACGTTGTGGCATTCGGCGAACGTCCATTCGGTCAGTTCACACGAAATTCCATTTGTCTATATTATATGGACATTAATACTGTTGATTTTGTTTGGGTACCCTTCTTTGTACTCCTAGTGTGCCCTTACTTAATTTAATATTGACCGAAAGACGAGCATATTTATTATTTATCTAGAAACACTTTGTCCTACAATGGTACATTTTACATTTCTATAACGTGTTCATGACATTAACCCTACCAATGAGTTTTTGATATCTATTTATTGTTTTAACATTGTATTTTTTTTTTTAAATTTAATTCGAATACTCTGGTTGTTAATAATTCATTCGTATTTGCCTATCCTTACTTGGGTGTTGACTACTGTTTCATAATTTATTGACATATAAATCATATTCTTCACGCCTATTCCTTCGGTGCACGACCCAAATGATTGTTCACTGTGCGGCTGCCACGTTTCTTCGTCGTTGCCATTAAAACGATACAGCCTTTTTGTTATTAACTCGAAATTATTCATCCCCGAAGTAAATTCTGTCCTATAAGTTGCCAACGTGCCAGCGCAAAGAATCCCCAAACGTGGTAGAGTTGTTGGTCGGACGATGACTTGTGGCTGTTCAACAAGTCCTCGGACATAGACCACCACGTCACTAGACCCGTCAATGTTTGTAGCTCTGAACCTCAATATATGTCGGAGGCGACCCGATCCTCTGGGATCAATTAGCACACGAACTATAGCTCGATCGTCGACCACCAAAGATTCAGGGGCCACTTCAAAATTTACAACAGAGTGAGAATCATAGTCGTGAGAACAGTTATTGTCAACGCAACTGTGTTCATCCGGACGTATCCATGACACGGTTACTGGGAGTTTTCCTTTGTTTTTAAAATTAACAGTTTCTTCCACACACATGCCATCGCTTTTTAAAGTATAAACATTTATATACATTGCAGTGGCTATATAAATTTAGGACTTAAAATTAATTGAATTATTTGACGCCTAAAGGTATATTATTGAGATTGATAGTATTATCTGAGAAACTCAAAATGTCCTACAAAATAGTTGTAAATTCTATCACGAATAGCTAAATCTAACCCGAATTTCTTTCAAAAGTACAAATAATATTATAATGTTATCCTTGAATTATGAATGATTACCATGATGCTACCGTGCTAAATTAGGTATTTATAGAAAATTCACTAACGACCTTACAAGAATTGTAAATTATAATTGTATTACAATAAATATTTCATACAATGTTTCAAATTTTAGCATGACTTCATTATGAATCAAAGAAAATGAATTTATTGATTTTTAACTTGTTAGTTCTATGGTTAAATATATTTTGAATTGGTAAAGGGGTGCAAACAAATTTATTGCAAAATGCAACGCTTAGAAATAGGTAAAGATTAAGAGTAATTATTATCAAACAGTTATTCAAAATTTCGTTAAGTATCAACGGGACACTTTAAGACATTTGTCCCAAAAAAAAAAAAAAAACGAATGTCTGCAAACTGTTAACACATTTCAGCGATGTTTACCAAAACGGTATTTGCTTCATTTAACATCCGACTTTGACCATACCGTTTTATCCTTACACAAATTATAATAATAATACTACCCTTTTTATTGTTGTTACTACAGCTGTATACATATTATAATGACAGACACGCTTACCCGAGTTTGTATTGATACGAATTCAAATCCACTATTTTTGGGTACACGTCTAAATTGATGTATTCCTTGCCCTTGTACTCTGATATTACTTCTAGCACAACTACTTGCACAGTGACTAACTGCAAAAGAGTGACAAACATTTTGAATACAATATAGGTTATGGCATTATATAAAATATTACACAAGGGATATTCCACGTGGATTTAAAGCAACAATTAATACCAATCATATTTTGAATTTTCCTAAGACTTATAATTATTTTATTAAAATTACTGCTATACAGATTGAATTGGCCATTCTAAAAACGATAAGTCATAAAATCTAAATTTTACACTAAGCAAAAATAATTTAAATACTCTAGAAATTGAACAAACTTTTTATTGTCACCTATGTATAAGTTTATTTTTTGGAAAAATCTAATTCATTTTTAACAACAATTATTTTATATTTGATTAATTAGTATTTATTTATGCAATAAAAACTCTGTATAGTGATTTCGGTAAATATCTATCATTTTAGACCGATGTGTTAACTTCTCTTGAAATGACTATAATAATAGTGTGAAATCTGTAACACAAAATACATACAAAAATCATCGAAATACTAAATATATCTTTAGTTTTATACGACGATTTTAAGTGCACAATGTTCACTTCGTCGTTTATAAGAAAAGTGACTGTCACTTAATCTTGAGTTTAATTAAACGGAAAGACTTAGGTACCGTAGCCGTTTGCACGTATTTCATTGTTGTTTTTTGCGGTCATGAAATAATACGTTCGGAAATGTTGTGCTGCTGTCAAGTCCACGTTTTTAGAAAATAATCAAAAATATTGTATCGACTTGGAAGCATCTCTAACATTTATCTCGTCACGTTGACATTATAAACAAATTATACTACATTACGTTCTACAGTCCACGCTGTATAATTTCTAATTTCATTAATCGTCGGCTTTTGTGGTTTTACCCTCCATTCATAGCGGTTAATTAAGTTTAATTAGTCTTAGCGTATATGGGGACTTTAAATTCGGACTAATGGTTTTATTAGCAGGGCAAGATATAGCTTGAATAAATTCTACAACAACAATATGTGTTTGCTTAATATAACGGGGATCCTATAACAAACTCTATAATAACTTTAGACCATCATACTCCTAGAGAATATATTATAAACACATAAATTGTATACACATCCATTTTTATATTATACGGATGAACTAACTTATTTGAAATGAAATAGTTTTTATAACAATAATAATATACTACATTACCTCAGGATTGGCTTCGTTTGCTATCTTGAGAACGGTGCCATCGTCATTAGTTAAGCTGGCTCTTGGAATATCATCAATCAACAAACTATTTGTTCCATTGTAAAAAATACATAATTTATTATTAAGTGTCATTAAAATACTATAAATATTAAAACAAAATCCATTGTTCCAGTTAGCCTACAAATTTCTCGATTCTTTTAGGGGTTTTTCAATAATATGTCTTATAATTTATCAATAAGAAACATTAATCGATTTAGCAAGAAAATATAGTCGGGTGTATTATTGTTACATGTTAGAAATTATTGTATTATTTTATTATTATTTAACTATTTTTGTACCTTGATAGTATTATTTATCTAATATTACCTTATTTATATTATTTCCACGCACTTGCATACAAATAACAATATTCATTATTATATTATGAACAATACCTTTTTTTTCTATATTGTTAAAATTATAATATTTAATAAAAACTTCACAAAACTTTTGCCTCAAGCTTGTGGTTTTACATAGTAGCCAACCCTCATCTTTATTGGCAGTAGGTCAAACGGGTAGACTATTATTTTGTTTTACTCTCTTTCTGAATGATTTAAAATACGGTTCTGCTATAGAAAGCCATTATTTTAATTGGATAAACATTACATATTCTCTCTATTATTTTCTTCTACTTGTGATTCAATCGTACAAGAGCCTGGTTTCATATTATTTTAAACCAAGCGGTTTCTTCCTTTCTGAGTGTACTTGGGTTTTCTGATAATCAGTCGACGTGGACTACGCAAATGTGGTTATTATAGCCAGCACAGTAATAACTCTTGTCTGATTACCATGAGACATGAATTTACTATTAAATATTAAGTATATAAAGTTCAGCTAAAATTCATAAAGTCGCGGAACTTTAGGAAACTGCCACCAGGTAAAAGAAAATAATAATATTTGCGTAATAGGAAGTGGTTAAAAGTACATTTTTAAGAAGAACATTAGAATTTAAAATAACATTAATGTGAAAATAACCTCTGATAAATTTTGCACAATCAAAACAGCCTAAATGAATCAGTAAAAAATATGGAAAGTTTACTTACTTTTATTCTATTCTACTTAATACATTTTTTTAAAATTTTTCTTTCGATTACTTAATGTTGTATAAATAAAACGGGGTTTTAATAATTTATTGCTGCCATGTATTTTTCTTTACTGAAATCTTAAATAAGTTGTATCGGTTAGATATAGAATTAAATTGCGTTTAATAATTTACTATAAATTTATTATATTTAGTTTAAAAATAAACTATACATTTATTATATTTATTTTAAAAATAAACTGTAGAGGCTTCTAATTATAAAAATAATCAATAAAGAAACAAATTAGTGAGCGTCCTGTTTATTATACCGTGAATTTTGGAAAAGTAAATTGCTTCTATGTGAGGTAAACTTCAAACCAATTAGTGCGCTACGTTGAAAAAATAACAGTTTTTTGGAAGTAAAACATTCAGTATTTTATAAATGAGGTATAAACTAAACTCATTGTAATATTAAAATACTAGGATATTAGATGGTAAGATGTTCAACAATACAACAATTACATAATCTCTATAAATACAGTTTTTTTTTATAATTTAAGTAAAAAAAAGTAAAATGTAGTTATTATTAACGGCCATTTGGTTTTTATTTATTTATAACAATGACTATAAAAGAAAAAAATTGATTTTTTCAGTTTAATTTTTTTAGTTAAAATAATACATATCGTTTTTAATAAAATAGTTTTAAAAATATTTCACTGCAGATAAGTACAACGATAAGTTGTCTTGAAAAGAATTATCTGCCTTTATAAGCCATCAAATATGTATTTATAATCTGGAAATGATTTATAGGAGTTTGTGGAGAAAATTTAATAAAACTGAGTACAAAGTGTACAGTATTTCGCATTACCTTTATTTCTAGTACGCATCAGAATTAATGCGCTAGGTCGAAATTAGCATAAAAACCCAATTTTGTGTTTTTCGTCTGAGTGGTGTGGATTCTAAATATTTTTGTTGGGAATTAAACTTCAGCGTCATTTGCCCATAATCCAGTTTGTTTTATATATTTGGTAAAACTTTTTTTATTGACAATCGCACCCCTAATAGCCGCTAGAGCGCTTGATTTCCATTATCAAGACTGGAGTGGGATGTGTTTATATTATTCTGTCCAAACATCTACATTAATTTTATGTGTATTTACACTTGGCAGTAATGCGAATGCCTTTAATTTTTTTAATTTCTACTGTCATTACTCATTTTGTGAATTTTATGCTATTGTATTTTATATGCAACGTTTTTAACGCATTATACCCCATAGTGTATTATACTCGTGCATAATTAATTAGGCAAATGACGTTTAATAAAATCTGAATATGGTTGTTTCGCTGAATAGCGATAGTTATCATTATTGTTATTATTTTTTTTAAATCATTCTAAACGCCAACAATGAGAGTACAATTAATAATACCGTATAAAACATTTTTTTTAGACGGTCAGCAGAGACATTTCCTAAATCAATTAACTAATATTCCAAAAATGTAATACTAGTGCGTAGGGTGATATACTCTAAACAATATTAAATCTCAATAGCTGTTATACAATTTTGTATATTGAATTCGGCCTTTTTTCCTAATTTTGATTCTGTATTGTTTTTTTCGATTGGAATTCTTTCCGAGTACACATTTAAACAATGGAATATAATATAGGCAGTGAACGACGGTTATGCGACTCTTAGAACTAATAACGCGAGCACTTACGAGACGAAAACTTGATACTTCCCGGTAAGTTGTTGATCGACAATCGTATCGGTGACAGAGCACATGATCTGGAATTCGGTCTCCGAATTGGCGTTCAGCATTCCTTTTGCCGGATAAACGTTGAAATTTACCGTGGCCTCTTTTGACGACGACGTGTCGAAGGAGTGATTGACGACCCATCGGTAGGGACATTTGATCCTGCTGAACGGTAAGAAATAATGAAGAAAGAAAAAAAGAAACTGTACACTAAAGATTTATCACATCGTCGATTGGGTCGGTGCAAATAACTGAACTAATAAGCAACTGATTCGCACGAGTACACAACAACAATTATTATTATTTCATTAAAGATACACAACCAAACTGTTTTTAGACGTTATATTTACAAAATATAAATTATAAAGAAATACACTATGCACATTGTATAGCGTTACGCACGTGTTAACTTGACTTTTGGTAGCTTTCAATCAAAAGTTTAACGATAAATTAACGAACAAACGATTACAGTCCCAACGGAATCGCACTTGTTTCTAATGTTCACCAAGTCGCAATAAAAAATAACCAGTGGTTACAGGTTGTGGTTAGAGATAAAAAAATGTATTTTAAAACGATGATTTGAACCAACATCAGCAAATCGTTAAGGCAGCTTCCAAACGAGAAAAAAAATAAATTCCTTACACGATTTCGCTTTAAAGTAAAAATATTCTACTTTTTTTTGTTGTTTTTTATTTGAAAGGTAGTTTCTATCATTCATACTTAAAACCTAAAAATATGTTTAGTACAACATCCATTAGTACCTCTATTTAAGTGGAAATTTAACTATTTAATACCATTTCAAATTTGATTAATTTATTAAAGTCACAAATGTTTCGGGTTTATATCAAGTTATTTGTTTTTAATATTGTACTAATTGATCTCGTTGAATTTTTTATTCTTGTAGAAAAATCTATTTGAAATGAAAATAAAAAGGTATATTTTAAATACTTAAAAACTCACTTAATGATATATTTTAATGAAATTATTCAAACAGAAGTCTCAATAAATGTAAGTTTTATTTTAGACCGATTTGCTGAGCAAACGCATGAAAATTCTCCAACACCATTTAAATTATTATTGTACATGATTTTTTGAGATTTATAAATATATTGTAATATTTTGTAATTTTTGTTTTCAGGTTAGTATTCTCAGATCTGTTTTAGTCAAAAATAAAAAAAAAATCTTCGAGAATCCTGAATTTGTGTGAGTGATGTATAAAGTATAGTAAATATATTTACAAATTATTTCCCTAATAAATAATAATATACGGAGCTGTGACTTTAACTACCTAAACCTATCCATTAGGTAATGAGTATTACAAATTATTTTCACAATAATATTCTGAGCTGTGACTATAACTGACCAAACGTGGCCATTAGTTGATTGGCCAGACTTGTAATAGAATCATCAAGTAGGTTACCTAGAATAAACTACCGGGTCGTTTCTGGGATACGACCCAGGAAAGTTTTTTAGATTGGGAATACGAGAAAACGTAAAACACAATAACTAGTTTTTCAACTTGAAAGGTAATTAGAATGTTCTAACGTTTATTTCAGTGAATCAAATAGCTATTCGTTTCCAAACAAAAAATTACAAATTGCATTTGTATTGAAATTTCACTGCATGCTTACCTACCGCACATTTACTACAAAAGCCAACAGCTGAGGGTTTTACGCATACAATAGGATTTAAAGACATCCCTTTACGGTACGAAGGGAAATTATCTATTTTCCCCATCGCTCCGTAGTTAAAATATTGTCTAGGAAATCTCATTGCGTTGTGTGTACGAATAAATCTATTCTGTATCGTTATCCGACCCATTCCGAATCTACTATGTGTACTATTACTATTATCCGTGCCCTCCCTGCCCTGTTCAATGCCAGCGGCTAGCATGTTATCACGTCCGTCCCATCTGTTTCCTTAGGACGCCCGCGCACACATACCGACCGGCCAAAGCTGCGGACTTACTGCCGTCTTAGGGTTATCGTTTTAGCGCGAACCCTCTATCTTCTATTTAACTCACCTTGTGTTCTTAACGTTCACACACCGAACTACTTGGCCAATTTCACCTACGTCGAGAACGTACCGGCGCGTCATTGCCGTTTCCGGTTGCGCCGTTGCCGGCTCAACACCTAGACCCTACGGTGGATTCAAAAGATTTATTACCAGTCTACCAGTCAGTTTCCGTTTGACCGTCTGTCTTCGACCAATACGATTATCGACGATTTCTTACCTTCAACCGAAAAATCTTGGTATCGAACGATTGGCCGTCACCGAAAATGTTTACTTCTTGCGCACACGAGTTGTCTGAAACGATTATCATCTTAGCACACTAAAAGAAAAAAAAACACACACAATCAATTAATTAATGGTACATAATAGATAAACGGATTTTAAGTACATTATTTACGAGTTGATCGATTATATATTGTTGTGTACACAGAAATTCAATCAATTTAATGGGATAAAGGTTTTCCTTTCATTTCGGAAATGGAAAATATTCGTGGATAACGGAATAATCCGAAAAAGGAAAGTTTCCAGGCGACAATTTTCCTTATAAATTAATATATTTTGGGAACTTATATTATATTACCATAATAGTTTGTGAATCAACTCGACAACGTTAAAACTACCCTTAAAGTATTAAGCAAACATTGCAAAGTTTTGTTATGAGAAATTTGAAAAATTAAACGTTAAATATCCTTGTTGTTGTAATAGTTAAAGACAACTGGAAAGCTTAATTAAAGGGAAATATTTTCAAAGTAAAATAGTTTAAGTAAATCAAAGCTCAATTAAAAGTATTAACTTTTAATAAATTACCTTCTTAATTACTATTAGTTTTAAAATAACATTTACGTGAAATGACGGCACAAGTGGTTTGAAAGTGACTTTTAACAGTATTGATTCGTTGTACCTGATCTTGAATACCGACGGCGTGACTACAAAAGATTCGAGTCTCAATTCATCTAATTCTAAATCCTAAAAAAAAAATCAACAGTTGAATCTAACTTACAGTTCTTGGCAGCGAGCAAATTAAGATGAAAGGCAATATAACATACAGTATCTTCCCAATGTATACTATTATCACTATAAAATAGTGAGTACTACTCACAAGTAACTAGCCAACGCTCTTATTATTAGCCCAAGTAGATATCATCGACATCTTATTAAATATAGTCTACCTATGATATCAATTATCAATCTATACTCGTCTACTTAAAATTAATAACAATAGGCATTATGGACAGTGACCAGAAATTTTAGACCGTAAATGTTCTACATAACATATTATGGTAAGGACAAAATTAAATATTAGTGAAAAAATAGTGTACGTTTTAAGATGTTATGTTCACTTTCAATTAAAATTCGAGGAGTACAAAAATAACAAATTTAAAGTCCAACAATAATAATTAGTCATTAGTTTATAATTTGGTTTAAACCTACTTCGACCGCTTTTAAGTACCAAAAATCTTCAGAAACACATATGAACATGCTGGAACGACCTAAGTTTTTAACTACCACATCTATTGTTTTCGAAGCGCCCACAAGGCAAGCGTGGCATTCAAATACGAACATTTCAGACAAGTCTTCTTCGTTTAATTCTTTATCGTACATCCCGGGCAGCGAATCAAACGTTTTTATAGTATCTAAATGACAAAATTACTAAATAATTTTTGTCGATAAAGTTACAGCGTATAGTGATGGTTATAGGTTTAAAATTATAGAAAAAATATATTTGGTAATTTTTTAATTAAAAAATATCGAGGCACAGATAAAACTAATTGTTATTCTATAATAAACCTTTATAAAATATAAATAATAAGTTGGTTAAATTAAAACAATCTAATTTTATTGGAGTTTTTAGTCAATTCAGCTTTATAGAAAGTTTTTAATACATTTTACATTGTATCATAATACATAGTTTTTAAGTGAACTATGTACTGTTCTGTCACTTGAAAGACCTCTAAAAAGCATATCTATATAAAATTAACATAGAAATAAAATTGGAAAGCTAATATAATATATTAATTATATATTAGTTGTTAAGTTGTATGTATTGGTATAGGACTTTTATAATACAATTAATATGCAAAAAAGATAGACGCTACTTGTATGTCTAGAAAAAAAAATCAATACTACTATTCGAATGTCAAAATAGAAATACCATACTAAAAACAATAAACCTATTAGAATTTTTTTCATTTAGTTAAAACTTTTCAGTTAACATTTTTTATTTTTATACAAATCTACAAATTGTATGTAAAATTAGCTTTTATATAGGTAACCTATTTTATGGCTAGTATAATATTATTATATTTATAATTTTGTAAAAACTCGAATTTTCGTTGCTCCACCCCTATTAAGCGTACCTGAAGGTTTACAAGAATTTGGTTTATACTTTTTTCAAATTTCTTAAAATATCTTAAATATATTTACATCTTAGAATCGGTTTGTAATTTTCAGCCATAATAAACAAGTTTGTAAAGTGGTTTCCTTCTTCGACCAACCATATTAGGCCGAACTTATCTTCATAAGACCTACAGTTAAAATTCACCGTTATTTTCGAGCACATGCCTGGTGCTAGTGGGCCTTTAGGATAATAGTCAAAATCAAATTCATTGGGAAAATCTTTTCTCGGTAGTATTTTAAACGATACAATACGGTTCCCCGTATTTTGAATGTCAACTGTAGTCTGAAACAGATTTAATGTTTTTTTTTTTTTACAATTAAATGAAAATGATTGTATGTTTATTCGTTTGATGAATAGAACAGAAAAATAAATAAATATTGGAAAAAAAAATTATTTTATTTTTAAACATTAACAGTTGGTTTATAATTCACTTATTTGATAAGATATAGTGGCTAGACAAAAAAAAACAATATTAGGTGTTTTAGCTTGGTCGCGGAGCTGCGAAGGTATTGCAAAAGCTCTTTTTACGTTCCAAAATGTGTTACATTATTCGTGTGTGTTAAACATATGGAATAATTTTCTGTAAACAGGATACTAACACCACATTATAAGTAAAATCTGAGCATACCGAGTAAATCCAACCAGGCTCGTAATCGTAAAATCGTATTATAGAGGGATTGGTACGGAGGAAAGCTCCGTTTTTTTTAACGATACAAGTAAGCGGTTCTGGAGCCACGTCCGTTATCCTAGATTCGCAGAGTCGTTCAAACCTAAATCGAAAAATGTTAATCCACCAAACAATGCGAAACCTTCTATAAACTAACTGGGGTCGTTCTTGGTTCAGGCGAAGCCTTAGCCTTCTCAATTCGCCATGAATACCATAAACGGGTTTCTTACAACGGCCAACACCTGTGATAGCGTCATAAAAAAATAAACACATAATAATATGAAATTTGTTTACCCGTGTTAAGGTATATGTTGTAACAACAAATTACTTTCTTCGTGCGAAATCTCGTCTCCAGCACCATCCGCATCAAAGGCTCTCAACTGTATCAAAGAGTATTTGTTCACATAATTGGGATTCAAGTAATAGAGCTCGGTGTCGCCGACCATTTTATCATTTCTTAACAGACGCTCTTGAACTTCCATCACGTTCTTCTCTGCACGTCGGATATCTTCGATATGTTTCAAATACTCTCTGAAATGCTATACGATCGTATACACATATATCTTTGTTATGCCAGGCTTTAAATGCTTGAAATATTAGTAATTTTATATAAACTAAAAGGGTTGATGAATTACACACTTTAAGGTATTGATTTCCTAAATGATTTATCGATTAGTGTGTTTCGTTTAAACTTTTCCTGGTGACAACTAATTGAAAATAAATAAAATCAAAATCTTTGTATGGATTTAAGATTTTCTTAATACGTTTTAAATTGAAGATTTTCAATTTAAAAATAAATTGTCAAGTTAGAAAATAGGAAGTATTCATTTTAAGTAAAAAGTTTTTTTTTCTCAAGTTACCCAGTACTTATTATAGACTATAGTGATTATTTGTAAGTTATTGTTAATTAATCATACATCTACTTGCTAATATGCCGTATATTATAATGTAATAACAGTAATTACCTCTATAAAATATAAACTACTAGTGTTTTATTATTGCTAGACTAATGGAATAAAACCACTACATACCACCATTTTGATAATTTGAAAATGATTTAGCACTCAAACAAAAGTTTTCAGTACTAGAACAAATCATAATAAAAAGTTTGGGCGAAATGTAAAACTTTTTTTTGTGCATATAAATAATACATATATTTTTATTGGGCACTAGTATATACATGTTTTTACTGTGTATAACGTTTAATATAATAGGCAAAACGCCAAATTTGGTTATAACTAAAAATAATTTTGAAAAAAACGTTTACTTGATCATCGAAAAATTTCCTCTTGTTTCCCGGAAGATCGGCTTGAAGTCGTTTCCGAAAAACTTTATTTACTATATGTTTCACATCGTGTAATAAAGGGCTTTCCATCAAAGCTGGAATTCCTTCTTTGATTTTAGGACTACTCGCTGCTATAATATAAGTATTTATTATTTTAAAAACATTTTTCAGTCAACATTACACATGCTTGTGTAATGTTAATTTTCTTGTTCTTGAGAAATGAGTAACGTGGTGTTATATCTACTGGCTATAAAAATATTCTTTGTTAGTCGAGTTTAAGTCGCGAGGGTAGTCAACATTACACATGCTTGTGTAATGTTAATTTTCTTGTTCTTGAGAAATGAGTAACGTGGTGTTATATCTACTGGCTATAAAAATATTCTTTGTTAGTCGAGTTTAAGTCGCGAGGGTAGTTATAAAGGCTGCGGGCCAATTATTATATATATTCTAATATACGTTTGGCCATTCTAAGTCAAACGTATTTAAAACGTCTAATGATATTTTCATGAATAATTAAACACATAAAGGTTATATTTTAACACTTGCATGTTATTTGTTGAGTTCGACGAAATGAATCATCATCACGCAATGATCCGCTAGCACCACTAACTAAGCTCTTTGCCAGATCTATACACAGACAAGCGGTTGGAAAATATTAATTGAAAAACAGTTTATGACTATTATTTATTGTTTTTATTGTCATAGAAAATTACTTTTTATAATTTTTGTATGGTCATTTAACTCTCGAAGGTGAGCTTTGGTTCCACCAGCAGTTTTCGTTAAGTTCGATATCCGGTGGGTCTGTGCAGACATAACCCCGTTTAAGGTTTGGTTTGAGTTTTAAAGGTACACAATTTTTTAATTTAATAGTTGGCTCATAGTCTATTATATTACTTCTGTCGACGTGTTAGCCATTTTCTTTCTGGATGTCAACGACTGTTTGTTTTTAATTGTGGCGTTCACAACTTTTTTCATAGTTTTCTTTTTTTTTTGTCGATGGTTTCGACCATTGAACTAGCGTTACTATCATAATTATTAATACCTCAACAAAAAACAGCTATTAGTGTCATTGTTATTTTAAATAAACAGAAAAATACTTTAGGTACCTTTAGGTATTACAACAGAAATAGAACTCGGGGTCAAACACGACGTTTTATCAGTTAGTTCTTCTTCTTTTTCCTGAAAAATAAAGCAAAACATTGATAACATAATTTATTTACACCGCAGAATTACCACTAACCTCCATTGAAATGTTAGCAAATCGCGTAGAAAAAGTAATAATAATCTAAAAAAAAAATACATAAAACGAGTGCAACGCGAGCTTTATTGGTCGTTTGTTTGGCTAATAAATAAACTCTTAAAAATTATCGGTTTTTGTTCAACAAAATGCCTAAATATTTATGAGTATGTATCTATGGTAATAAAATCAAAATATGATATAATTTATTATATTTTATTATTATTATATGTATCGCAAAAAATCCAACGCAAATGTAGCGTCCTAAACTCCACTGTTTTTATTCGATTTGTCCGAGTCGAAAAGGAGAGACATGTTAATTAGTTGAATTGCAGACATTATTTTACTATTGGCTTTTCATAAGTAAAATATTAAAATAAAAACTGAATATTACATCAAAACTATAACGCTATATTCATACTATGAACGTTTATATAAATAATATGTTATGACTTTAGACTCTAAATTCTCTAAAGTTTAGATGATACTGAGCGTAGTTACAGTATGTTTTTTAATTTCTTTTGTCACTTAATGTCTCATTGAGAAGACAATTTCTTAGTGACATTTAGTACCAACGTTAATGCTGACAAAATTATGTACATAATATAGCAAATGTTACATTTTGTTCAATACTTCAACTTAATGTTAGGTTTATTCCAAGAAAAGGTGCTTGATGATGATTGATAATTTCATTTTGTTAGAAACTCTGCACTCAACGCAAAGATTCGATTTTTTTTTTCGTTTTGATGAAGGAAATACTATGCTTAAACGTCAATTTATCGGGTTTCCGTGTTATTATAGTACAAAAACACTTCCAGGAGACTAAATGGGTTTATAAATAAATGTATATGTTGGGTGACCAACGATAAACCATCTGCCTCCTCGAGAACTGTAATCCCGCGCAACCGATTGTAGGTGTTTGTTTCTTTTTGTCAGTTTAGGGTATAGGGCTTTTTTTGACGTTTGCTTTTATATATAAATATATATATATATAAAAAAAAGTAATATATACTTGCAAGATCCACGGGGTAGCCATCGAGAATCACATACATAAAATTGGTGTTTTTGTTGGCTGGCTAAACTAAATTGAACTGTAAAGTACAAAACAACGTCGCAGCCGCCACCGAGTATCGATTTGACATTAACGTGTGTTCGACGCGGCAGAACCTTCTTGGCCACGGTACAAACACGGTTTTTACATTTAGCCTATATACTTTTAAGTTTTAATGCATATGCCACAGGGAGGTGACGGTGGAAAAAAACCAGCGTAAACGACAAGTCACAATCGTTTTACCCGCAATTACACATCCAAAGGCATATTTGGAAGTCTAGTTAAATTTTCAAAAAAAAAAACAACCAAATTTCACTTCAGTTAGTGAAATTTGCTTGTTTTTCTTTTTTACCCTTAACGAGAAATTAATTTATGTGCCACTGTGCGCCGGCAGACCACGTCAGGACAAGAGCCAATTGATTAAAAATCACTTTAAACTGCTTTGAAATTAGTTTAGAGTTATGTCTACCCACTAACTCAGTGACTTAAGCAAACGGCCAGAAAACGATAAGTCTGGATTTCATTCACGCCAACGTGCAAAAAGTTTTCAGCAATTTCCTTACATTCATAACGCCTACTTACGATTACTTCTATTACTTACGCATTTTGGGCTCACCGCTGTATGAGAAATTTTATTTTAAAAAAAAAATGATGTAATATTAAAAAATCTACCGATTGGTTACATAAAATAAATCTTAGGATATATTTCTTCAATGAATAAAACAGAAAAATCGTTATTATTATAAAGCTTTATTCAGATTTTTCTATAAAATATAATTGTATCAAATATGCATAAAACTATACTTCATCGCTATCGCCATTAAAATCTTTGACAGATTTCTTTAAGTATTTAATTTTTCCCTTTTATCCAGCTACTGCTAATTGACCGTGATAAGGCCTATCCAAATTACCGCAATATCAATTTTCATTATTTTTTTAATTTATCATTAAATAGTTTAGTATTAACAATAGTCAATAGAATTGAGTACTATGTATTTTTGAATTTTTACTTTATTTAAATATTAATTATTATTAAATTGTTAATATAATAATGAGTTCTAAATATTATACAATGTAGAAATGAAACACTTAATTTTACATACATTTTCTCTTACTAAACCAATACTACAATATCTTATAAATTATCAAGATGTTTCATTGTCATCATATTTTTTTTTTAAGTCCTCATTAGTATAGTTATTTAGTTTGGATGTACGGCCTGTTTACCCAAGAAAAATACTCCGTATTTTAGAGTAATTAAATTTTTCTTCGTACTTTCTCGTTAAAATAGCAGCAAGGTGGCGCGCTATGGCGTTGAGAAAAAAACCAAATACACATTTTAATTAATTTTAAAATATATTACTACATTAGAATATAATAGCACTCGTTTTAATATTGTCCTTTTATGTTATTATTTTTATTTTGATATAAAAATGTTTTTAAGTCAACACTATCTTGTAACTTGTTTAATAAAGTTTGAACAATGGCTAAAGTCACATAAATGATATTATGTGTTGTCATAATTTAAATAATGTGATTGCTTTTTATATTAAACATGTTTTGTGCTTTAATTTATATTCCACATTAGATGGATAAAAGTTAAAATCACTGACATTTTTTAATAAAAAATGTCAAATCATGATCAATTTTAAAAACTTTTTTGTCAGATATTTTATAGTTGACATTGTATAATTGGTATATCTATTAAGTCGCTTTATAAAACTTTATCTTTTTAAATGTAGGTCGAAAGAATTTTTAACAAACAAAAAAGTCTTCATTTCTAATAAACCGCTAAACTCAGAGTGCATGCCCCCTGAACAGGTAATCAGCTAGTCTATACATAGCTTTTCTTTCTAGATCTCATCATATTGATGTATAACGGGTTTTACTGTTATAATGAAACAAAGTTAATAATTTAAACGGCCGATATAGGATATTTCTTACCCGAGAACCTATTTAAAACTCAACTCTTACCTAAAAGGTCAAAGACCAGTAATATTAAACTATCTAAGCTTAGTCCTGAATAATTATAGATGCGAAACTTGGTCCGTCACAAATGGAAATGAGGAAAAGTTAAATTTGAACGGAAAGTACTGCGACGTAATGGTTCAGAATAAGGTAAATACTAAACAAAAACAAAAGAGGAAAGTACAACATATGTTTAAACAACTTCATGTAAGGGCATTAACTAAAGAAAGCAAACGATTAGAAAGGACTAAGTTGTGTGTGGAGATTTTAGAGGAATTAAAAAAGAAATGACAGAAAAAAAGTCAGCGGAAAAGATAATAGACAGCTCCGAAAACGCTAAATCCTCAAACCCTATGTAACTACAGTAAAAAATAGTCCCGAATTAACTCAATCTTAAGTCATTGAAAAAGGAAGGATTTTTATATGTACTAATATTAGAGGCAATTGCAGTTATAGATGGTATGACGTTCTTAAGGTCTACTGTAGGTAATACTGTAATAGAAAACAGTTAAGTAACGAATTTCCTCATTAGAATGGTGGACTGAATAATAACGCAATTTGGATTAAGTTAATTTTGTAGGTCCTAATTTGTGTGAATTTAAATTAAACCCGATTTGAATTAATCGCAGTACATTTTTATAGCAATTACATCTCTTTGTTTTCCACTGTTAGTAGTTCAGAGCTTACTTTCCTATATATACATATATATACACAATAATAAAGTCATCTGATTTCTTAATTAGTAGTTGAAATTGCATTCCTCTTTGTTTGTTTATCTCGGTAAGTTTTACTTGAGTACAGGCAATTAGTTTCAAAATAAAGTGTAGTTATTCATAAGAAAAACCCTGACTTCGTTTTGACAGCAAAATAAAACACAATTTTTTTATTTTAAATAAAAATATTAGCACAGCCAGTGTTAATTATATTTAAAGCTATAATTAGCGTGTCCTTTGTCATAAAACAAAAACCATTCATTATATAAGATAAAAAAAAAGTATATATACATTTTGTCACTACTGATGTCATTTTATTGACAAAAGGATTTTTAAAATGCAAAAGAACGCGACAAAGTCTAAAAACCTATTTACACTTTTGCATTTATAAAATAAACTCATAGTAAACGTTTATAACTTGATGATAATTATTTTTAGACCCATTGATACATTTTGCACGTCAAAAGCATCAATTAACGTCCATTTGTATTTTTTTATATGCATAAAAAAGTAAACGAACCTTTGAGAAAAGTAGAATAAAAGTCAAAAGCTCGTCTAATTTGGCTTTTCATGTGTTGAGGTGTATAATTTCAATCACCGACAAGACTAGAGGATTTATTTGACCCTATTGAACTATTTTTAAACAAATATTTATTTATACGATTTAACATCGGGAACCGCGCAAAACTTTTTTACTTAAATGTTAACATAATATCTACTAGTCGTATTTGATGTTAATTTTATTTCAATTTAAATGGAATTTACATTCGTATGTCATTTGAGATTTTACTTAAACTAAACTAATTGAATTATTAAACTCTATTCTGCATACTACTGCATTTATGTAAAAACTACATTATTGAGCCACAAATAATAATACAATTACTGTCTTGAAGTATCACAATTCGAACAAAATAAATAGTATAATATGTTGAGAGTAAAACGAAGTATGAGTAATTTTAGAGGAAGAACGTGAAACGTGTGCTGTGTGTTAAATAGGTGGTGACTTATAGGATGATTTATGAAACTGTACGTTGAACGTTAGATAAAAGAAAAGATATATCATATCAAGACTGTTATGTGAAGTTTTTAGTTTACATAGAATTACAAATGAGAATTACATAGAAATATAACTTTGGTAAAAGTATATTAGGGAGAAAAAAAAGATGATAAAATAGTAAATGTTGAGAGGTCAGTAAAAAAAAATCATAAGGCTGAGCAATACAATAGTATGACTTCGTCTCTTTATGAAATCTTCCAAGTTTTTTTTTGGTTTTGCCAGAATTAGGTGCTGAAAAACGGCAGTACCAATGTAGGGACAAAAAGTAAGTATGCATTGTATTATATATTATGTAATATTGAACACTAAAGTGCAAATGCCTTTAAATGGACCGTTCCGACTTAGATCTGTACGGTTAGGTTCTGAGGAAGGGAAAATCCGCAAAATAGGTGATACGGGACGTTTGTATAGACGTGACTAGGACACAGATGGTTTCAACGGGAATTTATCCTATTGCCGGGTTTTGTGAAACATCTGTTACACGTGTTCAGACTTCGCACATCGGAGATGACCCAAAGAGAGTGTGTTGTTAGTGAAAAGTAGCTACTAACTTTTCCATCTAGCGTTGTGCGAAAACAATATCATGCAAAATAAACGTAACTTCTCAAATTTATTCAGTAAAAAAGAACTCGTGCATAATGTTCATAAAAAGTGTAAGCCAACAGTTTATTTGTGTCTTAAAGAACTAATACATAATATATCCAAATAAAAATATTTATAAGCATATATATCAAATAATTGGTTCTATTGTAATTGAACAAGTTATTGTAGAATCATTATTTTTTTTTCTCCAAATATTACACTAATCACGATTCGTATTCTAAGACATAATATAAAAGACTAAAAAATAATCTGAAATTGATTCGACAAATTATATTGGGATAATGTTGTATTTATTGTATTTAATTTTAATTTAGCTATTTTTAAATTAGTCAAAGTACACTTGGTCAAAGAGTTCCCTTTAGTGAGGTAGCTTAATAAATTAAATTTCGTACATATCTGTTAAATAACATAAATACAGGCTAACCATCTTACTCTCTTAAGACATCACTAAATAATCGTTACTGACGGACAATTATTTCTTACCAATACAACAATATAACTACATTTGGTAACTTATTGCATAATTGTACTGTAAATAATACTAAAAAATTGTATGTAGATTTTTTATTATGTATTGTTCGAACTGTGGCAATCCCAAGTATAGAAAATTGAAGTGATATATTATTTTTATCCATGTTTTTCAAGAACACTGTCCTTACCCATTTTAATATTGAAGGATTTATAGTACACATTTCCGAAGACGTGAACAAAATAAATAAAATATTGTCTACTTATCTACATAATATTGATACAAAATATAACATATTATATAAATATAAATATTTTACGTTTAAAGAAAACTGTCTTTTTACAAAAATGTAGAAGAATAATTTCTACGACTGGTCCTTGAACAGCTTTCAATTCCTCGTAATGGGTTATTATCGTAGTATTAAGCCAAAGTTTTTAACTAAATCCTTTTAAAACGTTAAGTTTCCTGTTCACGCCTCAATAATTTAGATCATTTTTGACACAGACGATTCTAAGAACAGTGGGCTTTTTTTCATTTTGCAATATTTCGCTCTGTTCAGCACATGCAGAGTTTTATGAAATTACTTGCAGAGTAACGCCATAAATATCTGACATCGACCAAATTTAGTGTCGTTTTCACGGAAAGGCTCCAATTTTATATTTTACTTAATACGCTAGCCTTTCCAAGTCTTGCCAGATCATTTTCAGTTCTTTTTAAAGGTTATTATTTACCTAAGACTCTTTAGTATATCATTTCTCTTATGATACTATCGTTATTAATTAATCATGTATTTCTTTGTTTTTCAATATCCTGTATCGACTTTCTTCCGACAAAAAATTACTTGGATAATATTTAATATTGTATTAAGTTTTGTAATAATGAAAACGGTACTTATCAGTATAAAAGTAACCAGTAGACTTTCTGTAGAAAAAAAAATAGTTTTGTAAAAACTTTAAAATTCAATCTTTAATACTTTGAAAGATGTATAGTTTTTTGTCTCTTTTGAAAATCTTTGAAAATTGAGCTGTCTAATTTTAACAGTTAAAGGTTGAAATGTTGATTTTTAGAATTTTATCGTTACTGTAACTTTAAAACAACGTGTCTAATTAACACTAATCCTCTTAGCTTCGCTTTTGCAATCAAGCAATAAGTCAAAAGTCCAAATATATTTATCTGCCGTCCACTGTGACATTTGTGTAGCACAAAAACATCTGTTGAACGCTATAATCAACGGCAGGTAAATTTATTTAATTTTAATTGAATACTAAACACGTTTTTAGGTGTTCCTGTAGTATATAAAAGGTAATAGCAGTCATAAAACTGCAAATATTTGTATAACTTATGATTATCTTGTTAAGAGGGATTAATGAAAAACTGCTATTGTTGTATAACAAAAATAATTTATTTGAGTGAAATTTGTATTTAACTCACTTAGCTAGTGTGATTCAAATTTCGTATAATACATTTGCTCAAGAAGAATTATTAATATATAATAATTGTTTGTAATTGTCTGTTTAATTATATTATTTTACACCTATTTCTACAAATAATATGTTAACGTGCCAAATGACTCTGCTGTTCATCTTGGCCATAGTGTCCCTTAAAGATATTTAAATATAATCGACTATGTCAAAATGACTTCATTTATGTATGGGCAAATTGTTTCCGCCGTAATAAGATTTATAACGAAACGAATTGATCGAACCGGAGGCGTTTGATATTGAAACATTTTCTACTCGGTTGGGTCAATTGTGAAGGGAGCAATTTCCGCACCGTCATCTTTATGCGTTAGAACCAAAGAACGGAAACTATTATTATCCTTTTTGCTTCTTAACGGTGTAGTATATAGACCCTACCGTCTCTACGTTATTCGACGACTAACCATTACCAGATCAGAAATTAATGGTTTTGAAGTACGTGGATTTTTTTTTAAAAATAACAATAAAACAAACCTGTCATACCTTCACGACGAGCAGTGAATATAGGAAGCGGCTCGCTTAGGTTAATCAAAAATTACAAAAACGCCTTTCAACTTGCATTTTGGATTAAAAAGCGTTTAAGTTTTAATTGAAAAACGGGTACCATGTTCTGTTAAATGCATAGGTATAGGGAAATGTTTTATCACGTTGTGCAGTTTTAAATAATCAGAACATTGAACTCAACTCAAAAACTTGAGATCGCATTGTATAAAAACAATATGAAAAAAACAAATTTAATTTCTTATTAAACCTTATGAGATATTGTGTGGTTCATGATAAAAAAATCACCATGTATAGTTTCGTCTATTAAATATTTTTACAATATAAAGCTCAGTAAAATATTTTTGATGAAAATGTAAAAATAAAACACAACACCAAAAAGATAAATAGTTTTTGGGTTTCGGATTTGTTGGAATCCGAAAATCGGAAAGCAATTTATAGTCAAAGATTTTTTTTCTAAATTTTCATCAAAACAATTTACTTAGGTACACAGCTTTATATTTTAATAATATTTACAAGATTTGTATGTGGCTTAAAAAGGGTCTTTTGAAAAATAATAAAATCCGAATTTTCGGGTTCCCAACACTATATAATATCGATATTGAATTTTCCCTAATCTACATTTTTTTTTTTTTTTTACAAAATCTACAGCTCATACTTATTATCGATTTACGCAATATTCACAACTGACGATGAGACGTGTAGAATTTAACGTTTTGTCTTGAATAATACATGGTATTTAGAAGAAAACAAAAACCATTGAATCGTGGATATCTTTTTAGCGGTACAAATTATTTCCGATCGACTCCCGGGCTAAAAACTTATCCACGTTCAAAAAATAAATAAATAAATAAAATGTTTGTACAACTTGTGTGTTTGCGGTTTAGGTCGCGAGGCCGTGACTGGCAATGCCGTAGCGACGCGGTACCGGAATGACAAACAGCCCTGGGGCCTACCATGCCGCCACCGCCGAAACCAAACGTAACACCGGCCACGCAGCTGCAATTCCTCCTCGCCGCCAGGACGCTTCCTCTCACTACATCATGCCGGCCGACCCGTAAGTTGTACCATTTCGTATGCATCCAACTAAGAAATGTATATCTACCACGTGACCGGTAAAAAAAAACAGTCACTGAAGAAATTACTTAACGCCAGGATCTTGATCAATTCGGTGGACAACAACTCCCCAGGGTATCGTTGGTGAACGTTTTATAGCCGAAATTACCGGGGTTTTCTTTTCTTATTGCCGCACACGAGGAAAAACAAATTTACGACGGTTTCGAGGTAATTAGGTTCCAGACGAATTATTATCCAGTGTTTTTCGCCGGATTCGATATTTTATCTCCTCATCAAACGCGTTTTCGCGCGTAACAGACAAATTCGCGTTGACGTCTAACGGACTGCACGTTTTAATTAATTAGTTTTTATTTCACTAATTCATATCTTCGTACCTAAATTAACTACTGGTATTACACTACTAATGGTACGTCATAAACGAGTATAACGACAGGCCAACTCATTGACTCGTTTATACGGAATAAGATGCATTTGAAGCCAAATTCGATAAGTAGGTACCTATTTAAAATATAAATTGAAACAATCCGTAATAAAAAATAGCCAAGGTAGGTTATGTTCAGTTAGTTCAATGAAAAACAGTAGTGAGGTAGATTTTCAAAAAATTGTCTCAAAATAAGTTCAGACGTGTCAGCGTGATGACACACACAAAGTAAATTATGATATAGAATACAAAATATTATGAAACTCGTAGTTTAATCGATTATTTGATTTGGTCTATTGGTAGTGGAATATATAGTTATTCTTGTCCATATACCATGGACGCGGTCAACAAAAAATTTATAATTTAATACACGATCTAGTATTCTGATCCAGCTGGTATGCATGATAATGTATCAATAATTTTGGAATGCCTAGAATATTTTGAACGCTCATGGTCATTCAATGAGTACTGAACCGCAAAGTATTTTATATACATACAGATCTCGGACTAAAATATTTTCCAGTAGTCTGACATGAGAGTAGAAAAATGTAATTAATTTTAAAACAACTCTTTAGTCATGTTTTACATTTCAGATAACAATTAAATTAATTTTTAAATGCATTTGCCATTTATTTGACTAATTATTTCTGTTGCAATGACATAATATTGAAACAAACTATCAGCTTTTAGAATTTAATAATTATAAACGTACATAGTTTATGCTGATAACTAATATAAAAATATATATTGAGTATTACTATATTAACCTACAGCTTAACTTAAATAGACTTGAATATAGTTGGTGAATTCTAGTCCACAGTTAGTTAGTCAGTTCTATTTAACCGGCATTAATTTCACGGGCTATGTAAACTAGTTAATAAGTACAACTGATATCGCAATACCGATAATTTCTGGTAGATAAAATTGTTAACTAGAAAAATGTCCAAGTATGAAATGAAAATATAATGACGTTTTTCAACATTGCATAACTGATTAAGCACCAAAACACAATAGCACAGTAAAACTCAAATGTACTTCTTATAGTTCTTAATACATACAATTCAGATGTTCTTGGAGAATCATTTTCTTCGCTAGCAAAATGAAACGTGCAAGTTTTCGTACGGATGCATAATCGATGCTCATTAACGAATAGTAATCTTTTATACACATATCGGATTTGTATGGGTAAACTTTTCGCGGGTACTAGCCTTTGTCCTTTTAGTCACAACTATAATACTGCTAGTAATCAGTGTCGTATCTATTATATTACTTGAAGGTATTATAAGTTGTTTTATCACCTCCCTCTTTCCCCTCGACTTTATTTTCCCTTTTTTAGTTTACTATAATATCTTAATACGGACCTGCTAGTTGTAAACTGAAACTTTAACAATGGTTCTGAAGTATGCTGCCCCGTCGCTCAGTGGTCGAAACAAGGAGCCAATAAGCGTTAGGCCGGGGTAACTCTTACTTCTGGTTAATAGTATACAACGCTAATATCCGTAACGTTTTTTTTGTGCTCGACGCAGCATAAGAAGTTTCCCTTTAAAAATAAAGGGAAGCAATAAACCTTTTGGCAAAATGCCCGGCAGCGAATGTTTGCTTATCGGACATTATTTTAAACAATCGCATAATTTTATGTACCACACTTGGGATTTACCGCAGTAGCCATTAGCGCAACTAGAGAGGGCGCAACTAGCAGCCAATCAGGCACAGCCCCCGAAGTAAGGTTTATAGTTTTTACTGAAATTCTGAGGGAGCTTTTAGACTTTTTAAAAGGTCTATAGCTGTGTGTGTAGATGCCGCGGTGCGCTTTTTGCTCTCTCCAAGGGACTTAATGACGTCATTTAAACTGAACGACGGTAGCACGTTTGTGTGCGCTACAATAGGCGGGTAGAGAAAACAACGAGGTCCGTGGACATGGAGCACATCACGCACCGCTTAGCCGGCGACAGATGTCGATAATTTAGTCGTTTTACCAACGGATTTTAACGTGGCTAGCCGACGGGACCGGCCGTGTTGGTATGCAACCGGAGCCCTGCTTAGGTGTCGGCATTTCACAATGAACCGATTTGCATGCGTCCTGTCCTGTGTCCGACGTGCTCCCCTTTAAAACAACGTCACCGAGTACATTAAATCCCGGTCCTGTTGGTCAAACGTGTGTACACTTCGTCCCCGCTTTCCCGACCACAGATAGCCCCCCCCCCCCGGGTGGCGATATTGAGTTCAAAGTAACCCGGCGTCGACGGCGTTACGTGATCGCCACGTTAAACGACCCACGAAAAATAATCGTGTCCGAACCCAAAGCTTTGGCTTGTTCGCCCTCTAACATAATAATAATAATAATATATTATATTATAATGGTAATGTACACACGCGATCACATGCTCGTTGGTTTTATTTATCGACAAGGTCCGACCACGTCATGTTAACCACGCTTACCATACATTGTATATAGCAGTCCCCAAGGCGTATACAATACAAGAGGACATCATCAATATCACCTGCAAGTCCAAAACCTATAGGATATCCTTACATAATGTTTGTATGCAATTGTGCGCTCGTTAAAGTTCTTTTCAAATTCGCACCATTACTTCCGTTTTCGGTCGTTCGATTGTAAGTACGTACTTCTCTGTAAATTTGCCAATGCCGTTTCAAAGACCGGGCAAATAATTCTAACCGTCAACAGTTGATGAATTTTAAATAATGAATAAATTCAAATAAACTCGTATAAAGCGATCAAGTCAGTTTATTTACCTCTCGATTAGCGTTTAAATCAGTCGAACGCGTTTTTACTTTTACCTTTTTAACATAAAAACACGCCGGACAAAAATCCCTTTTTTAAAAATTCACGTGCTATAATAAGGATAGAATTTTATACACATATCTGAACATATTTATCGTAATATAAAATTATGTTGAAAATAATAAAAAGATCAAACCCTCTTTTTGACGAGTTTTATTAATTTCGCATGACTATTTTTTGGTTTTTCTTAAGTTAAAAAAAATGAGAAATATTATTTTTTGAAACTCAAATGATGAAAAACTCATTACAAAAAGACTTAGTATAAGACGTTTTTATTTTATAAAACTTTAAAAAAATATTTTCCATCTCATTTTTGGTAAAGTTGTAAATTGTTTAGTAAATTGGGAAAGCGTGAGGCTTTTTTTGAGAATTTTTTTTACAACGGAGGTTGATGATCAAAATATAAATAAAATAGTTAGAGTATTCTCATTGCTATACATATAAATAAAAATTATACATTTATCTTAAAATATATCATGTTTTATGAAAAATGTATCCCTGAAAGTGGTATGTGTGACGTCCTCTTGAACAGTTATTTCAATACAACCGGTTATAATTGATGATTTTTTTTCTTTTTTTCTTTTTACAGACACAGTTGTTGTGAACCAGCACCGACAGTTCTTTCCGGAGCAGGGATTTGCCTGATCGTATTGGGTTACACTATGTTTGGTGCTTT
The DNA here is from genome assembly GCF_023614345.1 of Adelges cooleyi. NCBI lineage: Eukaryota > Metazoa > Arthropoda > Insecta > Hemiptera > Adelgidae > Adelges > Adelges cooleyi. Next base: position 12,381,468 of record NW_026096579.1, on the reverse strand, counting down.
CACGTTCATGACGTTGGAAAGCGGTCGAGAAAGCGTACAGCAAATCCGACATGGTCAACACCAGCACCAGCACCAGCAGCCGGCACCGCCATCGCCTCAACAACCGCAACAGCAACAGCTGCAACACAATAGAATGGCGACGGTGGCCAACGATAAACTCAGAGCGCAGACGGTGGAAAAACTGTGGAAGATCACCGAGGACCTGAACATACTGTACAGAGACAACTGGACCAGGTTGGCCGAACAGGAAATTCTCAAGTTCCAGGACTCTTTGATAAGAAAATACGGCGGCCCTAACCAATTGGACCGCAGGCACAGGTGGAACTTTGCGTCGTCCTTTTTGTACTCGTTGACTTTGATAACGACAATCGGTAAGCAAATGCATTTAGTACGTTCATGTAAAGATGAAAAATACAATGCAGCTAAACGCATCGTTGCGTTTAAAAATCAATACGGTCAACGACATACTTAGCTTTTTTTTGTTTAATGGAAAAGGATAACCTGTATACTCGAGGAGGACCTGTGCAATTTCGCCCCCCTCTTCCAAAAGTATTTATTATTCAGGTCACGAAAAGGATAATATTCCTCCCCCTTCCCCATTTATCCCCTTCCTCGAGCAAGTCCCTGAATATATGTTATGAACTGTGTACATCGCTGGAGTGGCTGAAAAAAATATGTATAAAACAAAAAAAAAAGATTCTGAAATCATATCAAATTGAGAGAATGGTTTGGCAATAGTATAAAATACATATAACTTTTAGTAGTGTGATAATTGTTTTCTTCTCTGACGTCTTGATTATTTATACTTTTTAATTATTATTTATAAAACCAACTACAATTAAGATAGGAGTGAAGCGTTAATTTAACTTATGTTTAATATTTTCAGTGCAATATACTGACGTTGTGGGTTGGTTTATGGAGTGGAACTTTCAAATTAGTTTGAAATATACACCTGCTGACGGTGCAAACGATTTGTAAAATATAATATTATGCGGGAGGTTTTTTGATGCCCAAGGGAAATAATTGCTGGGAACAATAATATTTTCAACAAATTGCGTCGTTGTTTCGCTGGAATAATAAAACAGGAATACCATTTCCTAGCTACGTTCGAAGACCAATCCGTAACGACTTTTAATCAAAATGCGATTTTAAAATATCAAATAAAACAGCAGCTATACTTAGGAAACGGAAGAAGATGAAAAATAGCATTATGCAATAAACTCATTGTTTTGCATGGAAAAAAAAAGTATGAACTGACCTTTATTTTTTACCTGCTATCCAGACATAGGTTAACCAGTAGGAAAAGGTGTAACTACTGGAAACTTTTTCTCTGAAACACTGTTTATGTTCGACAGAAAAAAGGATCAATATAATATGTCGTCATTTTGTAGTCCAAAGTGGGACTTTTTCGTGGCTGGGTTATCTCTCCCAGTGAGGATTTGCTATGATTTATGACACATATTGGGTCAGTTTTTAGTTACTTTCCATAGGATATTTTTTTGGGGGATTATCCTACACCTGATATTGCATAAACAGACCTTTTTTTACATATTTTGTACATCTAAATAATCTAAAAATTACGGTTAAGAAAACCCGGAATAGATTTATACGGTGTGCTTTTAAGCATTCGGTTCAAAAATATTTTGAATGGTATTCGATCTCCTGTGTGAGTTTTTTCTTAGTAAATCCAAGATTAACATTCTTAGATATTAATAAAATATTATAATCTATAGTGACTTTTTTAATCCGTGGAAAACAGATCATAGAGAAATAAGATGACAATCTTTAATGGAAAATGGTCAGACTCCGGGATGAGTTTTGACGTACAAGTAAACCTATAGGCTACGTGACACCCGTCCAAACAATTTTCTTAGGTTGCGCAATTGCACGACTTAATGTAATTCACAAATCACTTTTAAACCATAAAATGAGACGCACATTGAGTTCTTACTTCTTATTTTGCCTTGACTTGACTGGCTTTTTGTAATGAATATTTCAAAATTGCCTTTCTTACTCACTTCTAAGTATTTTTGTTATTTTTTTCTTTTCTTATAGGGTACGGGAACGTGACGCCACAAACGCCTTGGGGCCGTGTTATAACCATATTGTACGCTTTGGTTGGCATACCTTTGATGTTGCTCTACTTGTCCACCATGGGCGAAACGTTGGCGAAAAACTTTAGGCGCGTCTATTCCAGGATGTGTTCGATGCCGTCCCGGCGGGACGACCGCGAAGACGGCTGCGGGAGTAGCAGCAGCAGCGTTGGAGCCAACATCGGCGGCAAACGTGCGCCGCCCAATACGGTATCGAACAACCACGTAGGCGTCGCAGGAGGAGGCGGTGGCGATTTCGTCGACTATTACCGATACGACTTCGAGACGGTGTCGGGCGCTACCTCGCTGCCGCCCGTTTCGCCGACCTCGGCGGACGTCGGTTACAGTGGAGGCCAAAAACGGGTGCCCGTCCTATTGTCGCTGTCCGTAGTAGGTCTATACGTGGCTCTGGGCGCTTTTATCTACCACAAGCTCGAACGGTGGACGCTGCTGGAAGGGTCGTATTTTTGCTTCACAAGTTTGGGCACCATCGGGTTCGGCGAGCTGGTTCCCGGTAGCGTCGAGGCCACCAAGGACGTGTCCGTGTTCGTGTCGTCCGGTTACATACTAGTGGGTATGGCCGTGGTGGCCATGTGCTTTCAGCTACTACAAGACGAACTGGCGGCCATCGCCCGGAACTGCAGTTGGTGGTGGTGGTGGAGCCGGAAAGAGTACGAGGACGCCGCCAACCAGTCAGTAATGGCGGCCAGCCCGACGCGTAACTCCTGACAAACGGATTTCGGGCCGGCGACGGTTGCGGACAGATCGCCGCCGTCGCCGCCACCCGCTCAAAAGTTACCGCTGCCGCCGCCGGCATTCGACGACCATGACCGGCTTCGGGGGAGCGTCCGGAACGTGGCCGTTCCTCTGCCCCCGCCGCCGTTTCAACGGTCTTCGGCCGGCCGTTGTTCCGTGCAACCCATGAGCCGGACGGTGGCCACCGCGGCTACCACTACCGAGTACTTCATACCGCGCAGCGCTAGCGAACACAACTTGTGTTCTACCATCGAACTAGAGAAGTTGCCGCCACTACCGCCGTCCGCGCTGCGCACAGGTTCGGCGGCACCTCCGCTCAAGCCGCCCTACGTCGTCCGATCGCACCGCGACAAAATGGTCACGTTTGAAGACGAAAATCCAACGTTCAGAGATCACCGTAGTAAGGTGTCCAGCATCAATGATTTGGTCGTGTAAATAATTTCAGTATTACCACAAATTATAACAACTTAATGGATAAACAAGTGCTCATTTTATAATCGTTTCGTTAAGTATATAAGTATTCTGCTAATAGTTTGTACGTTTAAGATAACCCCCAAATGTAAATTAAACGTATGTTCTTGCGTCCACACAAAAAAAATATCAGTTATTATCAATAATAAACAGATGGGTTTGTAAACAGATAAATTATTAATAGGGGTGGCCTGTAGTTCAAAGTGCACAATTCACCTTTTGGTAAAAGTTATGCTGTATCCGATTAACACTATTGAACAATATTTTCCAATAGTAACGGTGTATGCTCTCATATAGGTATACTCGTTATAGGTATATTTATGTACCAATAAATACTCATAATATTGCAGTCATTTTCAAAAGTTTAAAGTATAACATTTTGACATTAACGTGTATAATATCTACAGACGCAAATATTTAATGTGTGTATACTTTACTATTTATTCGAACTGAAATAAACTAAAAACAAGCCAAACCTTAAATATTCGTTAGTTTTTGGTTTAAGTCTAATTTGATTTTTATAAAGATCTCGTTTTAAGTTATTCTAGTATACGCGAGAGTCCCTGGGGGTATTTTATAGCGTTATGGTTTGTTATCACACAAAACAACGCAATAATTATTCTGCACGTGCTTATATAGGTACCTCCCTCCCCTTCTGCTTGTCTTATAATATCATGATTTGCATCATTAAAACCCAAACGAGATTTCGAAAACGAACAACCATCAAATATTCAAAAATATTCAAGCCCGAATTGAAGCTAATGTTTTACAAAGGTCAGCAAATAATTATATTATAGTAACAACGGATATCAGGTCGCCAACACATCCAGTGACGGTCATATTATACAAAAAAATAAACTAGGTTATTTTATTGATTTTGAATTTGCACGGTGAAATGTGAAGACAAAATTATAAAATCGTGTAACACTATTCCGAATTCCATATACAGGGTGATTTTTTTATCGTGAGCCAGTCAATGGGTTAATCTCAATGGGTTTAATTAATAATTTAATTATTTTTTTTATAGTATTTTTAAATAATGTGATCTCAATTTTCCACAAATATCCGCATTACTTTTCTACATCTTCCCTAACTAATTATTTTTATATAATTTTTTGTCACTTAAATGGTAACGCTTACATTTCATTATCGTTTTAAATTGAGAATAATGTACTAAAAATGTTGTCTGGTCAATAACCATTTTTGGATAACTATTTTTGATGTTTTAAGCTTAGGGCAGGAAGAAAGGTGGAGTGAGTATTATATTTTATCTGTGCGCACTTCCCATTCCGTCCTAACTTTTAAACTCTTATAACTTAAAAAATAGTCGTTTAAAACTGGGGATCAACCAGTCAACATTTTTTGTAAAATTTCCTTAATTTAAAAAGTTAATAAAATATATACGTTACCGTTAAAGTTTTAAAAGTTGATATAAAAATAATTGGTTTGGGAGGGGGTTAAAAACATAAACATTTGCGAGATATTATGAGATATTGAGTGGCTCACGATAACAAAATCACCCTGTACAACGACAGAGTACACAAATAATCCATCAATGAACTTGATTGGCCCCCCGCTTGACTGGTATGCCTTATTAATTTTAATTTCGACAACACTTTAGCTCTGGATTCGTGTACCCCGCGAGTATTACCTTTTTCTTTTTTTTTAACGAAGCCGTTTGAGAATTGCTCTTCCGAGGTGACGATGGTCGGACGTGCGGCATATTCGAAATTCTTAGACGTCGCGTAGACTGTACATACACCGAGTTTGAGTAGGGTACACGTCCCTAGCGGATATGATAAGGAGAGAAAAATAATGGATGGATTTCGAATCAAACGACAGCGGCCAGGTCCATTATCTAGTTGCAAGTCCCATCGGAGTGACCACGGCAGAATCATCACGGGAAATCGTGTGAAATAAAAAATGAAATCATCTTACCCGGCTGCCAGTGGAAATCCTCTAGTCGTCCCTAATGTTATTGTGTGTCTGTTGCCGCGAGCGCACCACACCACACAGCCGTAGATACCCAAACCGGAGCGAGCCCCGAGTAGCTTAAATTGTGTTCTTGCTTAAGCCGTTTGACGTTGATTTACATTCGCCGTCTTAAGAGGGCCTTATGAATTATAAATGTGTTTTCGCGTCAACGAATACTTGATAACCCAGCGGATATCCCCCTACGGGCCAACGACGACGCCGGCGAAACGATAAAAACGTTAAAATAATATCTGTCAGCGTCGAGTGCAGCTGAAATCCGCCAATTATCATATCCGCCGTCGCATCCATCAAACACCAAACAGCAAGACTTAAAACTTACAAGGCACCGCGCCAAAAATCCCACGACATTGTTTACGGCCGACACTCTTTTTCTTAATTCGGTCCAATCTCGTCTTGCCAATATTTTAATATGCAAGCGAAAAACGAAAATCATATTCTGCTAATTACACTGTCACCGTCTTGACAACAATGTTATCACTAGTATCCACAAGGCTGGAACGTAGCGAGACCGGCGGTCGACCCAAATTTGATTTTGCCCAACCTAACGGGAACGCTCACTTAAATGTCTTGATTAGACAGAGCCCAATACCGTCGACTATGCCGGATAGCTAAATAATTGAAAATCAACACTTACAGACAATTTTCTCGCCGTCGACCAGCAGTATTTATTCGTCGATATTGAGCTATTTGTCAACCGGCATTGTAAATAAATCCATTAATATCCCTGTCGGCTCTCTCTCTCTTATTGTCTGTCACTTTTCCTTTGTGCTCGGCCCTCTCACATTCGTCTTCGCCTCGGCGACAACCCATCGATTATCAGAATGTAATTTCGCGTTTAAAAAGAGGGGGGAAACAACAACAAGAAACAAATAAATCTTTAAATTCCCTTCAGTCTAGTCGTCACTAATCGTCTACTACTCCGAGCTGTGCTACCTTCCAAGTTTACCGCCCAATCGTTTAGCCAATAGACATTATAATATTTTAACCATCCCTAGAGTAGCGTACAACGATAGGTACGTGCAAGTTCGCACAATCAAATCATACTAGTTTTGATATTTTTTTTAAAACTCAAAACCGTCTAGGTCCAGGACCGCGATATTATGATTTGCTGTTTAAATTACAATATATTACCGCGTCGAGGCGAGCGTTTTAACGCCCCCATATATTATGCCGAAATAATAATACTATTCTAGCTGTCTGTAAGTGCAAATATAATAAATATAGAGCTTCGTCGCAAAACGCTGGCCGCCCCTTTTTAAAAAAAAAAAAGTATATATTAAATTACGCGTGAAAATATGGCACCAACCACAGGATGTAGAACGCCAACATGCAGGCCACTGTTATAAAACAGCCTCCGGTATTTTTTACTTTTTGTGAATAACCGCTATACAAAAAATACCGTCGTCATTGTTAGGCGTTCTGCATTATTCATATTTTTTTTTTTATGTCGTACTCTTCAAATATTATGTGACATCTTCATTAAAAAGAAAAAAAAAATACAACCAAAATTCAGCAATTAAAGTAGGTCAACCGGTCATACACCATATGAACAGTACGGTTTTCAATTCATTTGAAACGCGGTTTGTTAACGTTGTGTAGATTAATATGTGAAAAATATAAATTATTTGGTTTTAACGAAATGCAACTATTGAAAACCAACAACTATAAGATAGGATTATTTTACTTGAACCTTAATTGGATTTTGTTGAATTGAACCGTTACAACGGTTAGTTCGAAACGTCAACAGTTATTATTCTTTGTTTAGCATACAAAGATAAAATATAAAAAGCCGAAGTAAATAAAACCTAAAGCCCATCTATTATTAAAATTCTTATTCTTAAAAGTCAATCTCTAAAAAATATTAAAAGTTGGATAACTTCAATATAATATGTATATAAATAAGTTAATGTGTAAAACGTAATATGCATGTTATGTACACTTTTTTTTACTTTTGTGTAAAATGTACATGTTTACAAACAAACGTGTAATACTCTGTATTTGTAATCAGCTGTCGACCAATAAATAGTTAGCAATATGTTCCTTCGTTCTTGTAAAATTTAAAAACATCTCAAAGCAGACTACATTAAGCTTACGAAATTATAATTCTAGTACTTCAATACATTTTACCTACATTATTTTACTTATTATAACAGTTATGAATTGTAGTTGTAAGTTGTATTTATATATATAATATTACCAGGTGATGTTGTCATTGAGTGGTCAACATAATAAACACTTAATGTCACTTCGAATATAATATCATTGAGTATATATTGACAATATATACTCAATGATAATATTAATTGTATTATAGTATTAACTTGTACGTTTTTCCACATACAACTGTTATCATCATTCTGGCAGAATAAGAACACCGGTTGTCCTTACTTGGTGTTATTATTATTATAATATTTACTATGTAAATTTTAAGCGAAAGTTTTGTTTTTTAATTTTTTTTTTTTTTTGTTTGACCGCAAGTGATAAAACGGTCTTGTATATATATCTGTATTATTACAATATAATAAAAAGTGTTAAACAAATATTTTAGAGTACATTTACGATGTCATCTGTGCAGTGTTATTGTTGCCAAATGTTCACTGAAGAGGAAAAGTAATAAATTTGTAATTTTCGCAATGGGTTTCTACGGTTTTTCTCTATATTTTGCTCTAAAATTAAATAAATGGTTGTTCCAACTAAAATAAATACGACGTTTCTATTTCAGTGTTATTTAATTGTTTATAATTAAAAATAAGTTGTTAATTTCTTTTACGTTAACTCGTCTATTAATGTATATTTTATAAAATTAATTACGTTGTAAAACGAAAATATATAAAATATTATAATATAAAAGATTTCTGTTTAATCAACGTATTATTGATTTGTGACCGTTTCAGGATTATTTTGCAAAGAAAAAAAACTAAAGTAAATAAAGTAGAAAACATCTGGAGAGAAGTATGTGCAACTTAAAAGATAATTAAAGGTCATTTTATAATAGTGCGTGGAACAGTATATCCAAATAAATTATTGCGCACTTAACTCGATGACTTCAAGACTTACTTAGTAAGTATTCGTTTAATACACAATTACCAAAATAAATTACGAATTTTTAATATTTTTGTTATGAAAAATAATACATAAAACTAAGTAAAATCATAAAACTGTATGAATTGTGTAAACTTTGATAATGTGTGCGCTAAAATCACTGTTTTTAAAAATAATTAAATCTTGTAGTATGGTATTAAAATAAAAGAAAACATTTACACCACACCGAACTATATGTGATCTTTCAGGTCGGATTACCTCGACTTCACTATACTAGTTCCAACGGTAAAAAAACTTAAAACATTGTAAAATTTACAACTTTTCAGCTTTTAGTCGAAGTGAATTTGCTTTTATCGTGAAGCTAAATCTACAATTTAACATAAAGTTCCTTCTTTTTCTTACTCGAACTCATTACAACTCATTTCCTAAGAAATTTTGTGTACTTTTTTTGAACAAAAAATTACAAAGACGGTTTCCCCGAAATATGTCACGAGAAAAGAAAAAGTTGCAAAACTCCGATAACGAGAAAAATCATTCCAATTTTATTTTATAATGGACTATGTTTTAAAATTAAATTTCAACATCTTAGTAGGTCAAGCTGTAATTAGTAAAAAAATATGCTACTAAAAATTAACTACATTTTAAGTTTCATCGAATATGATATTCGATAAAACTTTGTTAACGTTTAATTATATATTGCGTTTTGATAATTTATTAAAAAAATAGTTATTCCTTGGAAATTCTACAGTTGAAAAATTAGTAATCAGGTGGTTTTCAAATGATACAACACAAACCAAAATAAAAACTGTAACATCCGATCTTCAAAAAAAAAAAAAAAACATGGGAAGTGCGCTAAGAAAAATAAACCAACTACCTACTAAATCTTAACCGTACATGACAATATGTTTGTTTACTTTTATTGTAGCTATGTTAGCTCATACTATTTCTTTGGTAATAACTATAAAAATATATTTGATTTTGCCAAAGTTGGTTAGGGTGAAAAACGGTCATGTATAAAAATGATATAGTACATACAGCATAAGAGGAAATCGTTAAAGTAACAATATAGGTAGGCATTCTTAGGTTATTTCGCGTATGTGCTTTATAAAACTTTACACATAAACCATATAACGATGGAGCGTGTACATTTTTCAACAAAAAAAAAACCTTATTTCCGAGTGCTTTGGCATCTCAGAGTGAAGAAAAACCACATCTCCCGGTGAACATGTTGAGTTAACAACGTTTCGTGTATGTCTAAATCAAAAACCCTGTACGATGGCGACGTTTAATTTTGTAGTACTCAGCTCGGTTCCGGGATAGTGTGCGATCATCGATTTTTTTTTTTTTTTCATCTCACCAGCAAGCTTTTAGCGGTTTTTCATGTTACCTAACGACATCATAACGCTTTAACATAGACACAACTCGTGCAAACATGGCGTTCATAATAGTCATATCATACCGTCGTTTGTGTAAAGATCTTTTGTCGGATTTGTCCTTAACGGCTATGTTTAAACGAAAGCAGTCGAAACATGCTATCCGAATCGTTATTTTCAAACCCTATACAAAAAATAGCTCACGATGCGCGATAGCCTTACAAAACGAAAAAATATTTAAACCAAAAGGAATTGGAAATTTGTTTGTATTGATTAGGAAAAGCCATACCAGACAATGGTACGTCTAAATAGGATAACTTGTTTTTCCTGTGGACCAAACTACTCGCGTAGCACCTTGTGCGCACTTTTAAGATTTTCTAGCTGAAAATTAGGTCTATTATAGCTCTAACATATATAAAATGATGTGTAAAAAAGCGAATGTAAAATACAATTTTTGTTTTTTAATGGAAAACCCCAAATAGTAAATAAAACACTATAAATGTGGATTTTTTAATACTATTATGGGTTTACATACTTGATATGTAGTGTATGACCTACTATATAATCACAAAATAAGTATGACTTATAAAATGAAAAAAATGAGCAAATTTAGAAATAATAGATAAATTGGTTTTGAACCATTCAAATAACGATATTATACTTTGCAAAATATAACATAAACAATATATTATGCCGATTGTCTCCGTGAGCTAAGCTGTTTGTGGAGACAATAGTTTTTTCTTTTACTTATAAGTATACTTACCTATTTTAAAACAAATTATGTTTAGGTTAATAAATAATAAAGTAGTGCAAATTAGTATTAAATTTAATAATAAATACTAAACATTTTAGTTAGATATTTAATTCATCAATAATAAAGACAGTATCTGTATGCTTCAATGCCAGTTTTCTATTTACGTCGAATAATGAATATTCCGTAACATTTATTTCACTATCTAAAAAGCAAAATAAAAAAATGTTTAGTTGATGGCCAACAATTATCGTAAACTTTTTATTTTATAATTTGTGAAATTACCATCGAATGTAAATGTTTCAACATTCTGGTTTTTACTTGCAGACACTTTTTTGCTTCGTTATTGGAGAGTATACCGTCTTTGTCCTTGTCAAGTTTATTGAATTTAGATATTAATGATCTGACATCTTTTGTACCTAACACCCCATCCTTCCGAAGAATCGTCAGAATGAGATTATGTACTGAGTAACGAATAATTAAAATATAATAGGTAAATAATGCATGACAGCAAAAGAATTTTAAATTGATAAAAAAATTAATTATATTACATTTTCGTTAACTGTCCTAGAACGTTCTGCCGTAACAATTATCAACTCCATCAACTCTTTAGCAGCGAGTCCTGTGCCAGTATCAATTATATATGATATAAGAAATTACAATGTATCTGACGTGAATATAATAATTTTTTATTCTTACGGTTAGAATCAAATAGAATTAAATCTTCATACGACTCAGTAGCCATATGAAACTCTTTAAAGATATTTTGAATTTTAAAAGGATCAATGCTACCGGTTTCAGTTTTAGGCAATACATACAATTTAATAAACTCTTCAATTTGCGCTTGGTTTAGACCATTAGCCTATAATGTAAGCAAAAAAGATATATATACGATAACAGTACAAAAGTATCGACAAATTTTACATTTTAAGCATTTGTATAATTTTTAACGATTTATTAAGTACTATTTTGTAATGATTATTTTGCTTTTGAAACCACATTTTCGCTTTTTTATTCAGAAAAAATGATATGGCTAATTCCAAAAATTACAAATAGTAGGATCCTGATTTTAAAAGACCTATCTGGTTATTCCTATTTATTATATATTTTTTTCGTTTGGTTTCCATATAATGTCCCTAAAGATAACTTTTGTTTTTTTTGCATAAATATTTGCTTACTTCCGGTAGCATTTTGAACATGATCATTAAAAATTCTGGTGCGTTAACTACTTCGACACCTAAAATAAAATAAATAAAGATTGTCAGCTTGAAGTAAACATTTTACTTGACCTAAATATAATATCACCATGTTCATCTATTGATTTTCTGGTTAAATTTTCGGCTCTGGCCTTCTCTTCTCCATTAAGATTTAAGTGGTCAAACACAATTGATAGTTGTTTACAATCAAGGTATGTTGTTCATATAGTTTGTTTAAAAAATTATATAAATTCGTTGACACAGGTGTGATTAGTGCAGTTATTGTACAAGTTAAGGCGGTATCACAGCTATGTCGTCTGTCGTGTCGTGCGATTTAAGAAGTGGGCGTGGCCACTTAAGGTTACTAATGGTAACTATTTAATATTAATTTGGTAATTATCAATCGTGGTTACCTAATCAGTGAATGCCATAGAGTACTCGCGAAATAAATTTAAATTTGATAAAATAATTTCTTATAAATATTCCGTATACGGCCCATCAATGACAAACCGGCATTTAATGCAGATAGTGATAGTAATAAGTATGTTCAAATTGATAATTGATAAAAAATCAATTGACCGTGGTTACCACTTAGCATACTGTAACCACCTATACCACACGATACAAAAGTTAAGCTCAACTCAATTCTAACAATAACCCGGTAAGTCATGGTTACTTAATGATACCGTGATTACAACGGCCAATCAGAAGGCGATATAAGGCACACTACACGACAGATGACGTAGCTGTGAAACCGCCTTTATGTAAAATAATAATTTAAAAAAATGCATAATATAGGTAGGTTAGGTTAGGTGTGTACATGTACTGTTATTGGGCCCCAACCCAGGGTGGATGTGTTAGTTAAGGTTAAATTGTTGTTATATTTATTGTTGACTCTGTAAATACTGCACCTCGCTTTAATACTTTCCTACTGTGCTGGTTTATACTATGCTTGGTTTGGACTTCTTAATTGAAAATAATAATCTTTGTATTATGTATTTTTATAAGTTTTAAGGCGTTTAATATAACATTTTTTTATTAGTCTTTTGTTCTTTATAGATCATAATTATTTTTGCACTTAGCTATAACTCACCGGCCAAAGTTTCCAAATTAGGAGCCATAATATTATTTATTATGCTCCACAGTAAATATCAAGTGTAATAAATAAAATTTTACTTGGAACACAGTGTAGGTATACTATGATACACACGATTGATGTGACGTTACAAAGCTAGTGAACGAGCTCACCAAGTTGTACACTAGTGATGATAATATGGTATGCGACTTATAAAGCCATCTAAAGACTCTGATTCACTTGCGTCCACGACCAAATAATTAAAGAACAGACAAAATAATAACACTCGGATAAACAAATAATAAATCAGAGAAAAAAATCTATATTATCAAAATATCATGATGTGTACACGTTGGTTATTACTTATTATTATATACTGTAATTGAATTAATTTTATAATAATTAAAATAAAATAGTGTTTTATTAAAATATATTGGACTATATCATATTAATTATAATCTGCCAATATCTAACCGATATGAAGACGGTCCAATGCTTGAGCACAATTTTCCGACACATCAACACAATTCGGAGGGTTAAGTTCGTCGATATATTCTGTGAGTGACCGAATGACATCAAAGTTGACATTATCAAAAATCAATTTCAGATGAGCCAAGAAAGCCGTAGCCTTTTCCAAGCTGTAGTATTCAATCCGTATAGGATTCAACGGTACTTGCAGAGATTTCATTTCTTGGTCAGACAGATTCGTGTGTTTCACTGTGAATTCATTTCTGTCCATACCGAACTGATCGATGCGACATCCGAAAGGCTGACATAGCTCCACCAGTATTTCAGTTATATAGCTTACCACACTGTCTATTTGTTGTACCCCGTTGATGAGCCAAGCAAGCTGCTCACATGGTGATCTTTGGACAAGTGTAACATGGCGCCAAATTGTACAACTATATTGTGCCATTCTTGTGCGTAACGCACAAAGTCGTCCCGATCTGATGATTTGCCATCACTATAAGGCCGTAAGTATATTCCATGTGGTTCGATGACAGACGAAGTATGATGATTTTTAAAAAGTCATTGCACGCGTCGTAGTACGATTTGATGAGCACGAGTTTGGTTTGTTTCCAGTCCAGGACACGCACCAAATGCCATGCCGTATTCAGTACTGGGCTAGTGGTGTTCCACTTTATCGCCAAGTTGTACATGTTTTGTAAGTCGTATATGACCTTTGGTTTCTTACCCAGGTTGTTCATCGAAAGCGAATGGGTCTTGACGTTTAAATCGAGCTTCTCCTTGACCACGGCATCACCGATCAATGCGTTCTTTTCCAGCTGAACGTTGGCCTGTTTCACGTATTCCGGTAGTATAGTCATCGTGTACAAAGGGAATTCGAAATGCTGAGCTGATCCTAAGTCCCTTTGATCGAATGAATTGTTCTCAGGACACCCGGCCAGGTCGTCGTCCAGTTTGTCGATGACATAGCTGAGGGTTTCGATAATGTGTGCATAGTCTTTGGCCCGGTTTTGCGTATCCTGGTAAAAGCCAGTTATCAGACTGGTAAACAAATGTAGTGCCCACAAAGCACCAACGCGTATTGCCCCGTTCAAACCGAGCAGCGAAACTGTCTGGGAGCTCACTACCGGGTAGATTTTGCTAATGGGACCGATCAACGATCTCAGTTCTACTTTATGGCGATTCCCCAGTAAAACCTTGACTAATCGTATTTGTGTACAGCCGCTGAATAGGTATCCACATTTCAAATCATTGTAGAGCTGCTGATCGTTTCCATTGGTTTTGTTCGTATACGTGTACCCGGTTTCCAGTGACTGCGCCGGAGTATAAACCAACAATATTATTATCATAGATAAAACAAGTACCATAGCGCACTATTATAAGTCTTTAAAAGTCTGTAAAAGTAAAAACAATTAGATTTGGTTCTCGAGGTGACGAAACGTATACTGACTGACTATATTATTGAAATTACATTGAAAAAAACAACTATTTTTCGCTGTAGACCATATTTGCTTAGATCATATTTTTTTCAGCAGTCAAAACCACGTATAATATAATATATGTTTTTTATTTAACTTTGACATTCTACCTACACCTACAGCGATAATATTCTACACAACATTCAAGGCTGCATCAGAATATTTCATATATTGTATTTTGTCGTAGCATGAAATTCAAACATTATTATAACGCGTTGAAATTGTAATAATAAACTTCAATATTACTGTGTTAAATGATCAGTGTAAGTTTTTAGGGTTCACATAAATATCAAATATAATGTTTACGTTTAAACTGCCTTTTTAAAATTCAAACCAGTATTCTTACAATTGTATTGATTTGTAAAGAAATAATAACAAAAATAAAAAACCCTGGACTTTGTCGGTTTAGTGATAGCTGGGCTGTATTATATATAAACTACCTTGTAAAAGTATATAACTATTATTCTTGGAAATATATTTTTAGAAAAATAAGTATCTTACCCATACTGATGCAAAAAAAAACACTGTGCAACAAATAACAGCACTCTTAAAATGCATTATAGTTTAGATAATTGAAATTCAAGGAAGTACGTGTACGTGTGTGAAAAATCGTATTTTCTATAAATCAGCTTCTTGAATTAGAGTACCGCTTATGTGAGAACCGCTTGATGGTTTATTTCCAAAACCAAAAGTAAAATCAAATTTTACCAAGACATTTTTTGTTAATACGAGAAATAATTATTGAATATTAATTACACATAATTAAAAAAAAAAAAAAATAATTGCGTGCGTCCCAAAAGCGGGGGTATATATGCCCTCCCCCGTGGGATCAGCTGTCACTATCGATAATATGGTAACCGACTTCGGTACTTTTATAGTACAATAACATGTTATTGTAGAGTTTTTAATATTTATAAGTACATATTAGCGGATGATGTTCAATGTGTTTCAAAAGGTATTAGAGAAAATACAGCCACCTACAAGATAACTCTAGGTAGCTAATTGAGCTAAATTAAACTTCCGGCTGGATTAATTAATTTTTTACATCTTTACATCATACCTCATATCTAAGTTATTTTTGTTACCCGATGCGTGTTATTTTAATTTTAAGCTATTTAGTTAAATCTCAGCCTGACGCCGGAATTCGAGGTTATGGCTATTTAGAATTATTAACATTTGGTTTTTGTGGCAGTTTACCATTTCAAATCAAATATTTTTTACGCCATAATGAGAAATGTGGCAGTTTTGATTTTCTTGTTGAAATAATTTATTGCTACAGCCCAAAATGTGGTAGTTCATTATTTTTTTACGGGTGTCATCCGGTTCAGAACTATTGTTATGTTAAAAATTAAAACGCCTCAAATCGAAATGAGGCAAGCTTGATTTATTATGCTTAACTGTAGGTATCTAAAAATGTGGCAGTATTATATTTTTTTAACCGCAAAATTAAAGAAATTCAATACAGTCACAAATGTATTATAGCGAGGCGTTGGTTGGGTTACGACTTGTGGTGGTAGACCATTTTATAGATCAAAAATATAGCAATAAATCTGTATCCCTAACTAAAAAAACATACATTTTGAATTGTACCAAAATTAAACCCAGCCGACCATGTTCAATTGCCCAATCCGCCTTCGCCCAAATGATACCACTGTATTATATTAGTTATCATTAATTTATGTTATAATTAAATATATTAATGTAGCGAGTGTGGACGTATAAGAGGATTGGTAAATAAAATTTAACCAGTACGACGTTAATAAGGATAGTTTAATCTCTAAGACTCTTTGAAAAACTATTATTCGAAGAGTCAATCGGATTCGTCACCATTCACCAAGCACACAGATATATTATATTCTTGTAAAAATCGGCACAGCAATGTTCTGCGTTAGTACCATTATACAATAAATTGCCATAAATATTTTTTGGAGATTACCAAATTATATATGAAAAGTTCAACGATATGGAACCATAATGGCTATTTTGAAAACAGTTTGTTTGTGCTTTTCCATAATTTCGGAATGTTTTACTTATTCCCTTTCCTTTTTTATCTATTAAATTACAATAAAGAAAATTTTGAAACGATTTACTGTTACAACT
Source organism: Adelges cooleyi (assembly GCF_023614345.1). NCBI lineage: Eukaryota > Metazoa > Arthropoda > Insecta > Hemiptera > Adelgidae > Adelges > Adelges cooleyi. The sequence continues at coordinate 12,364,670 of NW_026096579.1, read as the reverse complement.
TTTATTAAGTCACATAAAGAAAAATGTAGGTACTAAATTTCACAATTTTCCCATTAAATATATTTTGTAGCGTCGAGCTACCGAAGACGAATATTTTTTTATTTGTATAGGTTTCGTCAGCCATCGCAGCTGTATCGCAAAAAAACAAGTCAAAAGTTTAGTTTAATAACAGCTGTCAACAAATGCCACCGATTGTTCGAATGATGAAAATTTCACTATTTTCCACAATTATTGTATCAATTATTATTATTGTTTCTCTAAGTAATTACTAGATTAATTGATTAATATCAAAATATCGATTGTTCTAAATATTCTTTATTTTAAAAAATAATCAAGTGTTTATATTACCTTTAAAAATTCGACGTTCATGGGACTTTTTAGACCACTAGGAAAAGTACTATGCGTTTTTAGTCGTTATTTTGCTGTATTAGTTTCCTTTGACTACTTTCTGCACATCGATGAACTATGAGAAAACTAAATAATAAAGCGTTGTAAAACAAATATCTTATATTCATACACGTGTATCTTCAAATCTATACTAAAAGCTATTATTCTAATATTTTCGCTAAATCAAAATACATTGAACAAATTAGTTGATTCGTTAACGCTGTGTCAAGAATGTTATTGATAATAAGCTATAGATAGATAGACAGGTTTATTTATTTTCATTTTAAAAGACAAATAAAATAATATTTCAATGTTTAGACCTTAGAGCCAAGAGATTTTTATATTTTTTTTTACTAAAAAGTATACATATTTTAAAACAAATTATCATAAGTTATCATACAAATAAAGTAATACATTTAATATATTTATATATTAGTAACAATTAAAATTATATATTTAATTTATTCATAACGAAATCAATATCTAAATTCCTTTCCATTTTTCTATAAAAGCAGAACATCAAGTATTCCGCCACGTTTATTTCTATACCTAAAAAGCAAAATTTCAAATTTTTAGGCGATGGCCAACAATTATCGTTATCTCGTTAATAATGTATAATTAGGGGATATGGCATATGGGCATCCGTGGTATAATAAGCACCACTCTTACTCACGCCACAAAGTCTAATCGCGAAGAATAGCGCATGCGCCCTTCTTATCAGTGTGTTTTCTGTATGTTTAATGTTAATGTTATTTATAAGTTTTACTATTAGTGTTACAAATCTTGTTTTTTATGACCATTTTGTCCTAAAGACTGAGCATAATTTATAGGCAGTTGTTATCTATTTTGTTAAATGTTATGGTTTGCTATAAAACTGATATCTTTTTGTTATGTGTACTGATTATTCAATAAATACAGATAAAAATTTACCATCGAAACTAGATGTTGACTCATTCGGGTAAAAAACTTCCAGGAACGTTTTCGCTTCATTACTGGAGAGTAAACCGTCTTGGTCTGTGTCAAATTTTGTGTATACAGATATCAATAATCTGACCTCATTTATACTTAACGCCTTATCCTTCTCAAAAATCGTCAAAGTGAGATTATGTACATCGTAACAAATAATTAAATAATAAGGAAGTAAAGCATGACAGCGAAGAAATATTAAATTGATAAAAAATAAATTGTATTACATTTTCGTTAACTGTCCTAGACCGCACTGCTGTGACTAGCATCAACTCCATCAACTCTATAGCAACGGGTCCTGCGCAAGTTTTAATTATACGTTTTTAAAATTTTAAATGAGACATGTGTGTAATATGAATATATTTATATTTTGTTCTTACGGTAAAATTCAAATAGCATTAAATCTTCGTACGCCTTATCAACCATATGAAAATCTTTAAAGATATTTTGAATTTTTAAACGATCAAAACTGCCAGATTGAGTTTCATGCAATCTATACGAATTAATAAACTCTTTTATTTGTGATTTGTTTAGACCATTGCCCTATAATGTGTGCAAAAAGGACAAATATTAGATAGTTGTGGAAAAAATGTTGACAATTTGATTTTAGAATTTGTATAATTTAAGAATTACAAATGGTAGATGTTTTTTTTTTTTTAAATTCTGATTTTTAAATTCCTATTTGGGTTGTCCTATTTATTATTCTAGGATTTCTAGTTTTTTCTTCTATTCGGTTTCCATATGATATCCCTAAAGAAAATATTTTCATTACACAAATATTTGCTTACTTCCGGTAAAATTTTGAACATGATCAACAAGAACTCCGGTGCGTTAATTGGATCATCACCTAAAATTAAGTAAACGAAGATTTTTAACTTTAAGTAAATCGCTTTCTCGACCTAATTTTTATAACACAATTTTTACCTATAATTTCATTAGCTACATTTTCGGCTTTTATCTTCTCTTCTACATTAAGACATAAGTGATCAAATACAACTGATAGTTGATAACGAGTAAGGTGCCCAGGTTGTTTTGAATTTTCGACGTTTCTAGTGAACATTTTGAGGTATAAGTCTGTTTCCAAAGGCGTCAGCATTTTATGCTACGTACAATATTAAACATGAGTATTTTGCAATAATGTTTTTACAAAATTTTGAGATTTGTTAATAGTTGATTAAATACGTTTTAATATTAAACTAGTTATTTTAGAATAAATACCTCAAAGTTGTGAGATGTTCCTTTATACGCCAACGCCAAAAATAAGTTGTTCAATTGTATATAATCGAGCTTTTCTATATAAATTAAATAAAATGCAATCAGTTTTTAATAATGAACAAAACAAGGTTTGTTTTGAACAAAGCTTGACAAGTTAATCTATATTAAATTAATTTTTATATTTCATTGAATAAAATGATTTATGCTTAACATATGTTATTATTTAGGCCATTTAAGTAGGTAATTAATCGATTAATGACTTAGCATCTTTATTTTTCAATCGAATTTATTTGTATTTTAAAAATGTTACCCTATCTTCTACACTATATTTAATCAATAATTTTCAACCGAATTGATAGTTTAAAAAACATGAGAAAGGTAGATTACAATGTATTAAAAAGTTAGTAATTTTAGAACTTGATCGATTAAGTAAGTTGTTAAAATTATATAAAATTATAAATATTATCTATTGAGATAATAATATATAATTAACCAACAAAAAACCTATTAAAGCAAAAATGCAACGTGAATTGTATATAGGTGTAATGAATAAAATAGCTATTCCAATAATATTATGTACCTGGATTATTTTCAAAAACATTTTCTGGACTTTGAATTCCACATTCGGTCGCCAATAGGTTTGTTATTTCCTGTATACATAGTGGATTTTCGCGATTGTTGTATAATTGAATACATGTTCTTAATTGACTCTCATCTAGTCCAGTGCTCTAAAATAAATAATAATAACTTAAAGTTTAACTTTTTGAAAAAACGTTCATGTCTAATATTATGAACATATTAAATACCTATTTAACTTTTTTAATATTTTCCAAGCGGATCAACTTTTGTAACTTAAGTGGGTACGTGTATATTTAACTAACTTATTAAAATAAGAACATTTTTCTTTAATTAAGTAATTAGGGCACATAAAACTAACACTTTACTCGACCCTTAATAAGTAATTATTTAAAACTGGTTACCGACCAATTTACATTTATAGAAAATTTTTGTTAAACTCAAAAGTTAATAAAATATTTACGTTACCATTTAAAGACCTTAAGGCCATTAGGTTTAAACGGACGAGTGATAGGGTTTATTATCTAATCCACTATAATTATGTTAGGATATATTTTATAGAAAAAAGTATCTTACCCATACTGATGTAAAGAAATACACCACGCAGAGAATTACAATACTCTTAAAATGCATAATAGTTTAGATAATTTAATTTAAATGAAGTACGCGTAGAATATAACGACTTTTGTCACCGAAGTCAAAATAACGAACTAACATTAAAATATAAATACATTTGTTGTGTCTTTTGCAGTTTTATTTATTGACTTAAGCTATACTTTGTGTGACAACATTTAATAAAACGTGTGTATTTGCGCAAAGGATGTACATTCGCTACTAAGGTGGCAGAGTACTTGCTAGATATCATACACAATGGTATATTATATGTCTTTGTATTATTATTGTTTTTCTTCTGTTTTTCGATTATTATAATATTTTATTTATACTCAAATAGTAGCTAGAGCAGTATGTTGGGAGCAAATTGTACATTTTATGAAATTGATCAAATTGTTTTTAACTCAATTTTAAATCGTGCTTCGAAATCTAACTGATCAGCTAAATCTATATAAATACAGGGTGTCCCATAATAATTCGACAAATGAAATGGAAAAAAAAATTGTTTTAATTAATTTGTACTTATTTGCTTATTTACACCACGTTTTTTATTGCACTTCACTATTTTACTATTTTACTTTTTTAAATTATTTTTTTATTTGTTTTGTTACATTTTTAAAATAATTCAAGATAACCATTGCGCGCAGATAAAAATAGCTCTACGCGCTTACTTTATCGCACTCCAGCTCCTATCCTACCCATTAACCTTTAGTAACTTAAAAAGTAATTATCCAAATCTGGTTATTGACCAGTACAAATTTTCAGCAAATTATTCTTAACAAAATAACTATCTTAATTTTAAAATAAAAAATAATTAAAAAAAGTAAAATAGTAAAATGCAATAAAAAACGTGGTTCTTATAGCACAATAATGAGCATAAATTAATTTAAAAAAAAAATCTTAAAAATATTTACTAGAACAAATGTTATTCATTTGTCGTATCATTGTGGGACACCCTGTAAATAAATATATATATATATATATATATATATATATACATTTGTTTCTAACTGGTATAGCAACTAAAATATAGTTGGCACGTGATCAAATACAAAGTAATGTACTATTTAATAAGATAAAACAATTGACGATTCCCTAGCTAAAATTCTATAATAAAAATCCAGTACAGTGAGATCGGAGCATAGTAGGGATGTAGAGGTCACAAGCTTACAGGAACCAATATAACTAAAAGTGATTCATGTAGTTCCATTTTAAATCTATCTCGGTCTAATTTTTAGACCTAAATCCCTAAAACTTGGCTTGAGAAAGTAAAGTATAGAAAAATGTCTATCTCTTCTAGGGGCAAAGGTTTATACTTTATGATATTTTGTTTTCGATTTTGATGGGAAGGGGTGACTGTTTTATAACAGTGTGCGTCTTATATAGCAGCTACAGCTGCTGAGCAATCTATAGCAAAATTTAGATAGGACCCTGCTACTTTGAATGAATTTCGGAATGACCCCCAGCCCAATAACAAATACATGTTAAAAGTATACATATTTTAAAACAAATTATATTAAAGTTATAATACAAATATTGTAATAAATTTAATATATTCAATATTGATAAGAATTAAATTTATTTTTTTAATATATTCATAATGAAATCAATATCTAAATCCATTGGTAATTTTTTATATAAGTTGAACAATAAGACTTCCGCCACGTTTATTTCTATATCTAAAAAGCAAAATACAAATGTTTAGGTAATGGACAACAATCATCGTTAACTCGTTAATGTACTATGTATAATTGGTGAAATTACCGTTAAAATTAAATGTTAAAAATTTTCGGAAAAAACGTTCCAGGAACATTTTTGCTTCGTTATTGGAGAGTAAACCGTCGCCATCACCGTCAAGTTGTATGAATCCAATTATCAATGATTTGACCTCATTTGTACTTAACTCCATAAACTTCTAAAGAGTCGTCAAAGTGAAATTTTGAACAGCGTAACGAATAATTAAATAATAGGGAAGTCTAAATTAGAAGAATAAATTTTATTACATTTTCGTCTTAGAATAGCCTTAGAACGTTCTGCCGTAACGATCATCAACTCTATAGCAGCGGATTCTGTGCAAGTGTTAATTATAATGTGTCATATAAGAAATTACAATGTATCTAACGTGAATATATTTTATTCTTACGATTAGATTCAAATAGCATTAACTCTTGATACGAATCAATAACCATATGAAACTCTTTGAAGATGCTTTGAATTTTTAAAGGATCAATGCTACCGGTATCAGTCTTATGATGTTTATACAATGTAACGAACTCTTCAATTTGTGATTTGTTTAGACCATTGCCCTAATAATGTATGCAAAAAGGATAAATATAAGATAGCTGTAAAAAAGTGTCGATTTTTATCCAGAAATATTGATATTAAGGTAAATTTTCAAAAATTACAAATAGTAGAATCTTGTGTACTTTTTTTTTTGAAAATCCTGATTTTAAAAGATCTATCCGGGTATTCTTATTTCTTATATTTATGATTTTTCGTCCGTTCTTCTATACGGTTTCCATATGATGACCCCAGTGACACTATTTTTATGCACAAATATTCGCTTACTTCTGGTATATATTTGAACATGATCAACAAGAACTCCGGAACGTTAATTACACTGCCACCTAAAATTAAGTAAATGGAGATTTTCAACTTGAATTGAACCGCTTTCTCGACCTAAATTTTATATCACCATTTTTACGTATAATTTCATTAGCTACATTTTCGGCCATTCTCTTCACTTCTACATTAAGATTTGTGATCAAATACAACTGATAGTTGATAACGAGTAAGGTTGATAAAAGTCTACTTCAAAAGCCGTCAGCATTTGAACCTAAGTACAATATTAAACATGAGTATTTCGCAATAATGTTTTTACAATATTTTGAGATTTGTTAATAGTTGGTTAAATACGTTTTAATATTAAACTAGTTATTTTAGAATAAATACCTCAAAGTTGTGAGGTATTCCTTTATACGCAAACACCAAAAATAACTTGTCAAATTGTATATAATCGAGCTCCTCTATAAATATTAAATAATATGCAACTTTTATGATTTATATATTACATTCAATTAAAAGAACTAGGAAGTACGTTTAACGTATTTAAGTATTAAGATCGAATAAGTAGTTACTTAATTGAATCAAGTACTTATGAATGTTTACTTTCTAACTAGGTTTAATTATATTTTAAACAAATAGACCTATCTTCTACATTTTATTTCATCAATTATTTTTAACCAAATTGATAGCTTAAAAAAACATAACAATTTAATAAGAACTTGATCGGTTATGTATGTTCTTAAATTAAAACTATGTAATATGATAAATATTATCAATTGAGTTAAATATAGTATATAGCTAACCAAACGTAAACCTATTAAAGCAAAAACACAACGTGAAATGTATATAAATGTGATAATTAGGATATTCATTTAAATTATATGTTACCTGCTTTGTATTTAAAAACATTTTCAGGTTTTTTAATAACAAATTCTATCTTCAATATGTATGGGATTTCATTTATACAGTATGAATTTTCACAATTTTTGTATAATTCAATACATATATTTGTTCCTCATTTAGTCCAATACTCTTAAATAAAGTATAATGACTAATAGTCGAACACTTAGTACTGAGTGATCCATTTAACATCAGAACATTATTTTCATGGAAAACGATTACAGTTTTATAGTTTTAATTTTTGAAAAAAACGTTTGTCTCTAATATTTCAAAATTATAAAATATTTAACTTTTTTTAATATTTTCGAAAACGAATCAACTTCGGTAACTTAAGTGGGTAAGTATATATTTAACTAACTTAATAAAACAAGAATATTTTGCTCTGGTTGAGTAACTCGTGCTCATAAAAATATTATTTTATAGAAATAAGTATCTTACCCATACTGGTGTAAAGAAATACACCACGCAGATAAAAACAACACTCTTAAAATGCATAATGGTTTAGATAATTAAAATTCAATGAAGTACGTGTAGAACATAACATAACCTGGCACTAAAGTCAAAATAACGAATTAACAGTACATCTGTCGCGTCTTCAATAGTTTTATATATTGACTTAAGCTAAAATTTGTGAGTGAAAAAATTTAATAAACCTTAAATGTTTGCGCACATGATGTACATTTGCTGCTAAGGTGGGAGAGTACTCGCTAGACTTTATACACATTACTATATTATTTTTTTTTGTATGATTGTATTTTTTTTTTCGTTTTTCGGGTACTGTAATATTTTATTTAATCACAATTAGTAGCTAAAGCAGATTTCTGATCTCTAAAGTTGCTAACTCTAACTTTCAGACCCAAATCCCTAAAATCTACCTTGAAAAAGAAAAAATGTCCCCTATTTAGGGGAAAGGGTTTATGATATTTTTTTGGGTTGTCAAAGTTTAACGTTAGTATAGTATTTAAAAAATATTCCATTCAAATTTGAAAGTATTTCGACTAATTAAAAAAATTATGGATCATCGTTATTTTACGTTGAAAAATTTGTTGTGTATACTAGTGTCCCACGATCTTTAACGTTTTAAAATATAACAAATTTAGTTAAAATTATTTTTAAAAACGGCTGTACTTAGTACTTACTATTAATAAATGAACACGTATGCAATACATGCAAATACTAAAAAAAAAGGCAACCTCCTTAAATGCATTTATCCAAACCGAATATCTTACAAGAAACATTTAATAGTATTTAAACGTTAAAATTTACAAAATGGTGGTTTCACTACATTACACTAACCTCATATTATGTTGGCTTATCAACGAACCACAACATTAGGTTTTAATTTTTAAATAATTAAATAAAAAACAAAGAATATTTCCACCACATTAATTAAATTTGTCATTTGTTAAAGTTCATAAAGAATTATAACTTACTTTAAAAAAAAAAATTAATTAGGTTAGATAATTAAGAATTTCGTAATCTATACTTATGACTGTGAAAGTAATTTATAAGTATAATAAGCAAAATACCAAAAATGACTTGTTAATAGTTTGACTTGTCAAATTATCTTTTTAGCATCGATAAGATAACTAAGCAAAATTATGATTTAATTGTGAAATATGTAAATATAGTGTTTGTTCATCTTCTTGCGTAGCTGAAAAAGTATTGTTTTTACTCGATCGGTTTTTTATTTATTTAAGCTCTTTTTTTAATCCAGTAAATCCAGTGAGTTTTTTAGGTAACAAGTCTATAGACCAGAAATCCGACCGGGAAAGAATTTAATTAGGCCAAAAAAAGTTTATCCCTTCCCCTTTCCAATCGAGAAAAATCAACCAAAATATTACATATTTTTAAATTTAAAAAAATTAAATTTTATGAAATATTCTTTACGTAGGACACAATAGATAAACTGTGACAATATATGCATATATTTGGCACACGAGTCAACATTTTTAAAAGTGAGTGTAAAATGACATACAACGCAAATAAAAACGTTATTAAAAATCTGCTGTTTTGACAGAAGTATATTTTTTTATAAATACTATTTCAGTAAATCAAAAAGAAAACTTTTAACAACCATATATTTTAGCTGTAACTGATTTCATTTTTTTTTTTTACAACACTATTTGAATCCCTGGCATCAATTCAAAAATACAATATTCCCATAACATTATACAATCGTCATAATTACTGTTAGCAAATAGTTTCAAAACAGTTTTTACTTGTAGAACTAATAATTAAATATTCTGAATCTGAGTTTAAGAAAAAATAACATGTAATTGAAAAATATCATACTGTTTTCCTGCGTGACCTTATACTTTTTGCAATGCCAGGGTGAAGACCCAACTCCTCAACAATATGTAAGTATAACGTGCATTTATGATTTATGATTGATAAATAATGCTATGATTATTGCTTAACTATACAAAAAACGTAATGTACACTGCTTAGAAAATGTATTTAATGTTCTTAAAATCACCATTTTCGCTTCAAAGAGTTTTTTAAGTATTTTTTTTTTTTACTTACAAACAGTTCTTAAAAACAATAAGAAAAAATATCTTAACTAATTTAAAATTAATGTTATTATACTGAAAAAATCCGCAAGGCATATTATATGTAGGTATGTTTGGTAGTTTGGCGTTTTCATTTTGCTAAAGATGGCTTAGGTTTATGTCTTAATTATAATATACCTATTACCTACATTAAAAAGTTTAATTCTTATTCTGCAAATTATAGAGGTTAATTAAACACATAGTCGCGTCAAATGTGGGGCAAGATGGCAAGATAACATATAATAATTTAATAACTGTAATAAACAAAGTAGCAGGTGGACTCGACAAACCCCCCTTGGAGATCTCCAGAGTGGATGAATTGAAAATAAGTAATATACATTAGAAAAATATTCAATAAATATGTTGAGCAAAATTATCAAAAACAATTGATAAAAATTTTTAACTATTAAGTTTGTCATTTATATAGCTGTAAATTAATTTTATTTTTAAACAAAGAAATTGTAACTCGTTAACCAAATAACAATTTTAAAAAACGAGGGACCTTTTTTTGATGATACTCAAAAAAAAATAGAAAATAAGATATATATGATTAGTTTTTTTTAAAAAAATAAATAAATTTGTCATAAAACATATAATTTAATATGAGGTCATTATTCTTAAATTACAATTAACTTAAAATACAAATATCTAACACGATATCATTCTCAATTCTTTTGTAGTTGAATTCGCCTAATTTGTTTACCTAAAAAGTTAATAATACTTTTTTCAGATTTTGTATATACAATGGACGACGTTGAAATCTACGCCCTAGCGTTTGCTGTTTCAACAGATCCGGAAAAAACGGTTAATAATAACTAAATTACAGATAAAAGGCTCGTTAGGTTGTCTGGTATTTTGTCGTTTTGATTTCACTAAAAAAGGCTCAGTTTTATTATGTAAATTATAATATACATTTTAAAGTTTAATTCTTATTTTTGAAACTATAGAAGTTGATTAAAGATATAGTCATGGCAAATGTGGGGCTAGCTGGCATAAACCTAAATAAATTAAAATCTGTACTCTCCGAAGTACCAAACGAACCGGATTATCAAAAAAGTTCCCCAGGATTGATGTATTGAAAAGAGCAGCATCAAGTAATAAACAATAAAAAATTATGTTGAGTTATATAATTTTTAAACTAAGAAGTCGTAACTTATGAACGTGATAAAAAGTCGAGTAAACGGGGGCCATTTTTTAGATTATGTACAAAAAAAAATTAGAAAAATGTGAGATACATGAACAGTTAAACAAAAAAAAAATTACTAACATTGTACAATTTAATATTACATTATTATTCTAAGATAACAATTTTTTTTAAATAAATATTTGAAGGTATTTTTCTATTGTAACACATTGCTATTCTCACCTCATTAGTCCTGATTGGTTTGTTTAAAAAATATATAATATTTCGTACTTTCAGACCGTATATTTACAGAGGACGAAGTTGGATCCTACGCCCTAGCGTTTGTAGCTTCAGAAAATCCAAAAATAACGGTAAATAAAAACTATAATACTATATTACAGATAAAAGGCTCGTCAAATGGTTTGTGTGGAGATATTTAAAGTATTCAAATATGTAAAATATATTATTTTTAACTATAACAAGTAAAAGTATTATGATAATTACAAATTCTCAGTTTATACAGTTATATACAATACATTTTAATTATAGTTTAGTAAATAATTTTTTTTTTTGTTTTACAGTTCTCAATTTCGCATCGAAGGATTTTTTAAAAAGATTTTTTTATTTTTAGTTATTTTTCCATATTTTTTATTTTTCCGGATCTCGAATGATATTGTTTTTCTCTTAAACCAAAAAATATATACATACTTCCCAACAGCAAAAACATACGATTTTTATAGTAAATAGTATAGTAAATAATAAATAGAAGAACCATTTCCAACGATTTCTTCGAGTTTTTGACACAGGAAGGGAGAATTTAAATAAAATAATACATTTCCCCCTCATTTTTTTCCTAATATGAAAAAAAGTACGTTAACTACTATGAAATTTATGTTTTTATGCAGAAAAAAACCTCAAGGCATATTTTATGTATTGTTGTTAGCAATTTTTATTTTGCTAAAGAAGAATCAGTTTTATTTGTAAATTGTAATACACTATTTAATATATAATTATTACTCTATAGAAAATCTAATGGCGTGGACTATGAAGAACTCAAAGAAGTAGTAGAAGGAGTAATGCTGGAAATGGATATAACCAAACCATTCCCCAGTTATGATGAATTCAAAGCGGATTATGTCCGCTTGTATCCACGTAATAGAACAATAGAATAATATTTAACAATTGTGTTGAGTAAAGTGTACAATATTACTATTGCAAAGACATTTTAATAGTGAATTTTGTAATTTATATAGCTGTAAATTTATTTATTTATTTAAACTAAAAAATTATAACTCGTAAACAAAAAAAAATTAAAATTAAAAACGAGGGACCTTTTTTTGTTGATGTACTAAAACAAAAATTGGCAAAATGAGAGATACATGATCATTTTTTTTTAACTATACATTTTTCTAATATTGTATAGTTATAACTACATTATTATTCTAAAATTACAATTATTTGGAATAAAGATGTTTTTCTTGTATAACACATTGTTACTCTCAACTCATTTGGCTTGATTAGTTTGTTTAAAAAATGTATAATATTTTGTTCTTTTTAGACGCCAAGTTAACTGTGGATGAAGTTGAAACCATAGTCGTTGATAATTTATTTTCTTGATAGTTTGATAATAGTATTAACTGGTATTAAATTAGTGCATATACATAGGTAGTATATCACATATTATACAAATGTAGTTTTGATTGGTTAATAAATTATTTTGCACTTATATTTCGTTATTATTTATTGTATTACTTTTAAGTATTTTTGCCCAATCCCAGCTGATCCGTCCACGGTTTGATCCGGCCGTGAATTTTAACTTTTTGCTTTTTTTTCGACCGTTTATTACCAAATTTAAAATAAATAAACTATTATTATTTTATTAGTTTAGTTTATTTTAAAAAAACTAAAATTATCTTTTATCAATACCAATAACGTTAAACGTTGATTTCGAGTCAGTACATCAAGTATATCAGTACACAGGTAGCTACATCAAGCAAATAACTTAATTAAAATAATTTATATTTATTCCTGAATACCTTTAACCTTCCCGTTTCTGGTAAGCTTTGATACCAGAGAGGTCCGACTTCAAATTGTGGTTTTTTTAATTATAAGAATTGATGTATGTTTTTTAAAAAAAAATGTTAATATCGATGAACCAAATCGTTTATTATATTTGTTTTTGCAAAATATTTACTCTGACCGTGTTATTAAGGCATTCGCAAGGTACACGTTATATTCATAAAATCAAATATATTACATTTTTAATAAAAAAATGTATACAAATTACAGACACGGCACATATTAAAACGATTTTCCCTAAGTAATTTTTACGCGTGTTATATTAAAATTTTAATATAATTGGTTTTATGAATATTTAAAACAGCAGTTGAAAAAAAAATATATTTAAATATCTTTGTGTACAATACCTTAAGTTGTATGTTTAATGCGAGAATATTGTCAACTAATGGTTTATTATAACCATCGAATTTTAGTATATTATTAAGTTATATTAACAATATGCGTCATTCCCCCGACGGCGCGGCACTGAGCGGTCTTATGAAACCAATTAACAGATAAAAAAATTGCAATTGTTCGTTAATTATTTAATCAAAATGTATTTTTGGAATTTTGAAAATATAAATCATAGCCCATATATTTTGTTTTTTTTGCTACAGTGTGAGCATCTATCAACATAGTTTGACATACTGATAACAAAATTAAAGGTTTTGACAAGTTGACAATGTTCTCGAATCAGTCATCCTTTCCTAATTTTTTTCAAACAGATGTTTCGATATGTTTTTTTGAAACCGCTATAAGTATTATTTGAATGTTTTTCCGACAAAATAAATTTAGTTTTAAATAAATTCTCGTGTAAAATCTCAGAAAGTAATTATGTGAACCATAATCTATGCGATTTGTACACGCAGTTTTTTAGCTTGATATTTGTCTTATGGCTATAAGTACGTATTAAAACGTAAAACATTTGTGATTACACAAATATAATATTATATCCTATCGACAGCGAAATGAGTGATAAAATGCGTTTTGAAACAAAACTAAAACTAGAAAAGCCAGTACACCGAGTTGGAACGTAGTGGGTCTATAAGAATTATTACAAGTTGAAAAATATGTAAATTTATCGGCTGTTTTATCGATTTCAAAAACTAAGTTGTTTAATTTGTTGTGTATACAAGGTGTCCCGCAATCTATAACGTTTTTTTTATGTAACGACATAAGTTAAAATTATTAAGAATAAAAAACTGCCGTACTGACAAATGATAAATGAACACGTACGCAATACATACGAATATTAAAAATAATTTCTAGATACTTCTAAACGGCATTTATAATTAGTATTATGTCTAAAGGCTCAGACTGTTCTGGTTTCAACTGTGCAAGATCCTTACTGTTTGAAAATTCGCATCGAAGCGTTTGATTGTGATGCAATCACATTCAAAGTTAATAATTGCTCTGACCCAACTTTGCTAACTTCCTTTTATTTTATTTTATTTTTAATGTATACGGGGAACTGGTAAAATGCATTATCTCATTCTAGATTTCTTCCTTCGCTAATATAGCAAAAGTTTAAGATTTAATGACTCCGGAATAGTCATTCTGTTTTAATGTGTGTGTGGCACCATGGAAGGCGCCTCCTCATTCAATATTCTTGGACATATGAAAAATCTTGGCGTCTCTGGAAACAATTATACAGTCTTCAAACGCATATTGTTAACCAATCATTCTATTACTCAATTCAACCCAATAATGGTTAATGGCTTGACACGTGGAAGATTGTGTGTGTGTGCTCAACCGAATACGCCTGATAACTCCTTTCGAGTCCAAGTACTAGAATATTATGGTATTCCATCATTCAAGACGTTATACAACGTAGTTTAATCCAATAGAAGTACCTACCTTTGATTAATAAACTTGTCAATAAACTTGTATATAGCTACTATATAACTGTCCAAAACTATAATTTAATCCTAGTATTTCTGCGATGGTTGTAAACTTATCATATATATAACATTATCAATCCGGTCGTAACGAAGTTCATAATTTTATAAGATTATTATTTACACTCTTGTTTAAGCCCATAACATTCGTATAAGCGGTAGGTGTATATTTTTTTTATCTCCTTTATAGTATTTTTTTTTTATTATTATTAAAAAGCACTTCAAAAAAAATGTTCAAACGTATATTTTGTTCTGTATCTAATTGTTATTTGGTCATGACTTGTTCAATAATGACTGCTCGCTTTTTAGTATATAATTAAATAAAACAAACTATCCAAAGACTTTGACTATCTGAGTTAAATTTCTATTTAATTAATTAATTATGCTTAAAGTCATGGTACCATAATAAGTGTAGGCAGAGGACTAATGCTGGACAATTACATGGCACTTACTTTAATTTTATCGCACAATCATTCTTCCGTAATTGTTTAAATATAATATGCATTAAAGCGATTAAACTTTGCCGTAATAAATATTAAACAATGATTTATCAATGAAAATATTTTCAAATCGTAATGTCGTTTTTTAACGGTAACAATAAATTAATTTTTTAATAATGAATTGAGCAATATTTTCAGGGTCGTCGAACTGTTGTAATTTTAAGAAAAAACTTTTAAGACGTTGAAGTTTAAAACCATTGATGTTTTCCTCTTATTGTGTCTCAGCGGTAAAACGTCGGAATCGTTTTTTTTTTTTTATGTATTAAGAAGAGTTTTAAAATAATTATTAATTATACATTTATAAGATGTAATAATTGCTGTGAACTTTATTGAATTGCATGTAAAAATTGTTTAGTATTACTTGCGGTTGCCGACGCTTAAGAATAAATAATTATAATAATGATAAAAAACAATCATGTATGACGTTGAAAAGGTTGATGTTGTTGACTTTTGACGATTATAGATTCATTTCGTCAAGCGAAAAGGTAGTGTACTTTTGACTAGTGACTTTTTTTTACAATAACCTGTTCCCCTTAAAAACGTATTGTATATTATAATATTAATTGTTTCTATTATCCAATTTACTAACGAGCCATGATAAATTAAGTTTGCACGCGTGTGACCGTTGTACGTTACACCCATGCAATCTCAAGAGACCAATTCAATTAACAGTTTGGGTTCATTTGTTTTTAGTATGGACCATTGTGTATCGTGTTATGTATAGAGATCGAATAGCAATGTGGTAGTATACTGGATGTATTTTCAATTAAATGAATTGGCAACTCATCAAGTAAACGACCTATTTTTTATTATTGTTTTTATTTTTATTGAACTAACATTCGTAGCATACCGGGAATCAAATAAGCTAAGGATTGGACAAAAAACATCCAGACTTTCCTAAAAACATGTATTTTACCTAATGTATTTTAAATGATAATAGTCAACAAGAGTGTATTACCGTATAGATAATATTATTATGACATTATGCCATGTATACAAAAAAACAAACTTTTAAGAATATAATATATATACATAAATAAATATTTTATTAATAGAACTTAATTTGCAAAAAAATAACAAAATGTGGTTTTAAGTTTTAAGATAAGTGCGAATGAATATAATCCCATATAAGACGAATATTGATCTTCTAGCTTACCACAAAATATAGACTCACCCAATATATGTCAGCCTTTTTTTAGCTCATTTTTAAGTTTACGCTGTTAATAGTAATTAGCCCTATAAGACGTTAAGTTTGAGCTTATTATTTCGAAAGTTAGAACATTGTACTTTGTGTCTTCACAAAATTAAATCATAACTTCTTTTTAATAAAAAATCGAGAAATATGTGTTGTAGATTTTAGTCGTTTTGAAGCTAAAATGCTTAGGCGCGTTGAGCAATCAGTGTTAATTTAAAAAATCCAAAACTTTTACAGTAAATTTATTTTTTTGTTGTGTCAAATTGTAAAATTAATAATAATTATTATTAAATAAAATAAAACGAAATTTTGGCCAATAGAAAAAAAATCGGTTCAACGGTTTAAGAAAAAAACGCATATTATATTATATTATTAATACACACATAAATTTATAATACCACACTTTCTTCAAACGTTTTTAATTTGGATAGATTTGTATTTCCTTACTTTAGTTTTACTGTTTGTGCGTTAAGTTTAAATTTAGGTAAAGTAAAATAAACAATTTTACACAAGCTCCAAATTAAATAGCTTACTACCAGTATAACCTGATGCACAATAAAATTTATACTTTCCAAATATTTAATATTAGATCCGTGTGTGATTTCTTTAAGTATTCGACAAAAATGCTTATCGCCTTGCCACGATTTTGTGATTTTGTGTATTGTAGCGTTTCGTTGTGTGTAAACAATACATGGACTACGAAATCTTTGTACATATATATCTTTATTTTATATTTATTTACAACAAGATTTATTAGTTGAAGTTGATATTTTATGTAGATGAAACTTGTGACAATATAGCTTTTAGAAAGCAGTACAGCACACAGAGGTGAAGACAGTACATTTTATGTAAGATTATATTTTACGTTAAGTGCAATAAAATTGGACGCTCATATAAAGTTGAACACTTTTTTTGTTTATCACACGAAATTTTATCGTTTTTAATAGCTTAGTTTAGCTATAACTAAATGGTTAAATTTACTGCTTTGGGCGTCTGTGAAAATCGCTCGTAAAAACATTTTAAAAACCACGGTCACGTAGTAGCAAAATTTATTGTTGCTAATAAGTAATACCAACTAAATTAAATCTTCATCCTTTTTTTTAAAACTACTAAATCGTTGAAGTTGAATTTTTTTTTTTAAATTCTAGCTTATTTCACTTTCTAATAACAAAAATAACAAACATTCTACCTATAATTTCTAATTTTACATAGAACTATTATAATTTGAATCAATATAAATACATTATACTAATATGATACATTATTTTATAAAATAAGTTATCGAAGTTTATACTATATTATTAATACATTTTGCACGTTTTGTAGTATATAAAACCGCTCATTTGTGGTTGTAATTTAACTTAGTGCAATAATATTGTGCATAAGCTATGTTAAAATTTAGCACCTTACCGTTTTCTCAATTTATAGTATTTCCTAAGATTTATTCAGTATTTTGTATCTTCTCATCATGAAGCTAATCATGTACCTTGAAGGCCCAACGCTGTCATCATAAGATAATTTCGTTTCCAAAGCAGGCTGTCAAGTCCGTCGTCATAAAGGAGGATGGAGAGAATCCATACAAATCACTGACATAATCACTAGCACTTAAGCTCTAAATAAAATGATACTTTTCTTCGGAAACTTAGATTGAAAAATACAAAAAAATATCAGAAAAACTGCTACTTTCTTAATCCTTAAAGGTAAATATGGTTACACAGAATAGATTATGCGAAAAACAATTTGGGAGTCAATTACAGGAAATCATCTGTGATGGACTTGGTTCCTTTTGCACATTATCTTCCACAATTGTCATAAACAGTGTAATTTAACTGAGTTAACTTGTTTGCATTTGGTGGAGTTAAAAACCGTACCTTACTACTTATACATATATCATTATTATCTGTTCATACTTCATAGTAATTACAATCGGTCAAAAGGATTGTATTTTTTTTTCTCAGACCAAACCGTTTAATATACCTAAACGATTTTCAATATTTTTTGGGGTTTTTTTATAATTACACTTTGTAACTTTTTACCAAGATCATATGTTGTTAGGCCGGTTACGCCAAAGATATTTGCTGGTTTCTACGACGGGTCACTGTTACTACGTGACGTTGAATACAGATAAATATCTGTGTTCAGTTTACTATTATATTCATATACATATCTGCAGTTAGTAATGAAATAGTGTTGTTGGTTTTTCGAATAATTGTGCTGTTTGTCAAGCACAATATTGTCAAGATTCGATGTTCTTGCATGGAGCGTAAAAAGTAAGTAAAACTCATGAGCAACGTCTTAATGTGGAAAACTATACTTATAAGGTTCAACTTGTAGGCCGATTGCAATCATATTCAAGAATGGTAAGTATACATTTGGGCAACCACCGTGAACTCTATAAGCCGGTAAGTGTGTTATAAACCAAATATTTTGGCACAAATACCTAATTTTCAATCATTTTTGGCGCCCGTGCGTTGTTTTGTATCTCAAGAAATATACATGTTTCTGTATACTTCCTATGTAAACTAGTATATGATTTTATGGTCAAGTACAGCAGCGGCCAATGGCAAATGTATTAAGTATTTAAGTCTTTGTCGTTCTTTCTTCGCCCTTTCTCGTTCATCATAGCTCGTTAGATGTATCCCGAGATTGCCTGCCACGCATCCCTCGATTGAAGCATTTTCTCCACAAGTCTGTCCGGCACCAGACTAGCTTACTTTGCTTCTCTGGGGAAGAACAGAGTGCATGCATTCAGGGTTTATCCGGAGTTGATAAATTGATTTTTCCTATTGAAGACGGTAAGTCAAAATTGTATTCATAGACATCAAACGAATCAAACAGATGAGTTACAGGTCGGAGAATATAATATAAATAATTTTTTTTTTTTAATACTCTTTATAACATTTTACCAGACGTAACATGGATATGACTTATAGGGCCAAGTTATTAGTGCATGCAGCCGTTCGTGGGTGTGTTATTTTGTGTCTTAAGACATTGGTTGACAGAAGACACAGGCAACGTCTTAATGGGGAAAACTGTACTTGTAAAGTTCAACTTGTACGCCGATTACAATTATATTCAAATATGGTAAGTACGGACTCCATAAGCCGGTAAGTGTATTATAAACCAAATATTTTTGCACAAATTATTTTCATTAACTGGTCTTCTAACTTTTTACCATGACTATTTTATGTTTTTGGACTAGACACACAAAAGATATACTTTGCAGTTTTCCACAACAGGTTCTTTGAATAATTATTCTGTTCTGTTCTGTCACATCTTATGTTATCAGCTATTAGATGGTGTTATGATTTGATTTGAAACCGTCGTGTAACGTGTTTGGTTTAAACCTAATTTTAATTTTTTCACCTAAATGTTTTTTTCTGGTGCGAAAACTTATCTACTTACAAAACGCAAACGATTTAAATTTAAATGTGGCAACGATTTCAATAACGACTACAGACTTACAAACGCACGTTACAAGCATGGCGGAATAAAGGTCAAAATTCAACAACACGGATTGAAATGGGTTCACCATTTGAGGAAACAATAGTAAAAATACTAATAATGTAAGTACACAACAGCTGCCTATGCCAAATGTATTAAATATTTGATTTGTAAGTAGATATAGTGTGTGTCTACCACACAAGTCAAATAATATTAACCAAAATTTAACTCGTAAATATATTTTAACTGTAATACAGAAAAATAAAAAAGTGGTTTCCAGCAACCTAAACTTGACAAAAGTAAATTTTTGTGGTTGTTTAAGCAAAAAGTTTATTGACTATTATAACAGTTATTTGTTTCCAAAGGTAGGAACCGATAAAGTTCGCGACCTTGATCAAGAAAATTGTATAACTAATAGTAGCAACAGAGATAACCAAGACTTCGGGTTTCTTCTGCGTCTAACAAAAGTCAATTTAGTATACTTAAGTTGATGAAAAATAATTTATCACCAACCAAGCATAAACGTTCGGACAACTTACTCAGACTGAAAACATTTGAAGTGTGTAATGGTAAAAAATTGAAATGATAAATAAGGTAAGGGTAATATATGGATAATATACATATAATTTAGAAAATAAGAATAACACTTAAGTAAATTAATTAAATTACTTAACTTAATTATTAGTTAATTAATTAATTTTATTATTAACTATAACTTAAATTACTTAAGTAAATTTAAATTAGCTTGGCGATTAATTATTCGACAGAAGCAAGAACAAATTAATACCGTTAGGAAAAGACAATTCTAAGTGAAATAGTACACAAGATGGAGAGAGATGGTTGGAAGTTTGTCCATAAGAGAAATAACAGCTAAGGCGTTCAAGCAACGAAAACAGGTATGGACGAACAGAACATGGTCATGGTGAAGTAAGTAAACGCTGTACTTCAAATCGAACACAGTCGACACTGCAACAAATAGTAGTAGGTATAATACACTATTAATTTAATTAAAACATAAACGTTAACATTTAATTAAAATTGTTATTTTCACAGTCGTGGACTAGGCCTTCTTGGACGTTTTGAGCGACGTACCGGACGTGAATGTGAAACGTTTGGTTTGTTGGCAAAACTGTTCCAAGAGGGGAAACCACGCAAAAAAAAAAACGAGCCCGATACTCTACCTCTTGGGTGGTTTGGAAAAGAGTATAATATTATTATTGCACACACAAACACACCAATCATACAAGTACTCTGTGAGTAAGTAGGTCAGACTTACCAGACGAGAATCCCCGAGCTTTATTTATATAATATATTTGCACACAGGCGGGCCGTCGCTTGCTTGGTGTAACAATGGTTGCCTATACTTGGCTCCTGTAATGGAGAAGCGTATATATTGCTAGCTTTACCTCCTGGTGTTAAGAGGACGCCACACCGCCCATTTTTAAGGAGTAAAGTATAGGCAATTTAAAAAAAAAAATCTGTTGAATTGAGTTCTGCGCGGATTCATTTTTCTCAGGCTTCATACATAGTTAAGGAAAGAAATTCATACATATTATTTATGACAAAATTATCTGTGTTCTATCATCCGTATTTTTTCGATATACCTAATACAACCAACGCTATATCATTTTTAAAAAAGTCAAAAAAGTCCTTTCTTAATTAATTAATTATTCATTAACTGGTTGAAATATTAAAAAAAAAACGATGGTAGAACACAGACAATGTTGTTGTCTATATTGTGTAAAAATTTGGTTTCTTAGTTTTGATTACAGCCTTTGTAAAATTAATTCGCGCAAGGCGGGTTTTTTGAAGAAAATAACAGGTGTGTGGCGCCCTCTTAAATGATAATTATGTTTTATTGAATTTATTTTAACCATTGTTTTATTTAATTTCACCAGCTTTCATACAACCGAACACATATGTATTTAGGTACCTAATGAGTAAGTAAACCGTATAATCTTGGCAACCCTTTTCAGTCCTCGAAAGTAGTTTGAAGAATCAAACAAACATACTCCGCACCTATATTTAAAAAATGGCTGCTGCTTGTAGACTGAAGCGATAGTAGATTATATTATATACCGGTTCTACCCCCCCCCCCCCACTATTGTTTTCTTGCTGCTGCCTTTTTATTTGTTTCGGGGAGAGGGGGGAGCACGTGGGATCACTACAAGGAAAATCAGGGAAATGCGGGAGGACACGAGGCGAAAATTCGAGGGGAGGGGATTTAAGGCGGAGGCGGATAAAATCCGAGAGTTTTACGAAATAATACACAAGCTGTAACACAAGTACGCCTTTAGCAGAAAAAACATTAACTATTTAATGAATGCCATTGAGCCTAAACATGGGATAACGATCCGGTGGAACACGGGATAAAACATTTCATTGTGTTGTTATTATTATTATTATATTTTGCAACGTCCAAGGCAGGGGCTGAGCACAACTTTCCGGTACCTATATACTAACGGTCAGTGACGTAAACATAAACCTGAAACAAAGGTTAAAGGTTGTTCGAAATAGGCCACGTCTATTTTAACATTAACGTTGGCGTTGTCTTTTGTTTTTTTTTTCTTTTTGCTTCTACCCAGTTTACAATACCTTTGAAAATATTGTATACACACAAACACAACGCCCGTCCTTATCCCTTATTTGCGGACTAAGCCAAAAAAACCCTTCGAACAACAACGCGAAACTTGAAACTACACAGCAGCAGAGACGAATTTTTTGTTTGCTTTCGCACCGGTTTATTTAGCCCAGGGACGGGCGCTGTGCCGACAACGGTGGCAGCAGCGACGCGACCATGTTATTTATTATTATTTTAATGTTGTTTACTTTCACCCTGGGACGAGCTTTTCATAGCTTGCTGTTACTGTATATGATGTGTGTTCGGGTAACTCGTACATTAACCCTAAAGTGGTTTTTGTGCGCCACAAATGTAATTAATATGCACTAGACAAGAATTAGCATTTTATGTTCAACTTTATTTAGTCTAAGGTTACAATACATAATACAACCGCTATACTAGTTTTATTCGTCGATTAACAGTTCACTTATTCCTATTTGTTTGAAATATTCGACAGCGTCAGTTATTAACTATAACTTAATAGGTTTTGAAGTCAAAACTTCTTTGGGCACGGTATAGTTAATCTTTGTATATTAAAGCAACAGAAGCATGACGAAATATGAAACGGAAGTCACATAATATTGATTCATCGTCGGAATTTTTTTATTATTTGCATAATTGTATGCGGTTTTGATGTCAGACTGATAAGAAGTGTAATGTGGATAAAACGTAAATCACCATTTCTAATACATACACTTTGATAGATATATACTCTTAGATACATAAACATTGATAGGTATAATAATATTATCGCCCAAACAATTATTTTTTTTTTAAAAGTCGGTTTAAATCATAAATTCCAAAGAAAAATAATCGGTCATCATTTTCAAATTATCGGTTAGTTTGAACACCATCAACTTTGGGAAGTTGAGAAGCAAACATTAATAATATATTATAGGTGTGCGGTATAAATTATTGTTTCAATATCAACGGTTATTGAGGTTCTGCACTAGTATTATAGAATTTCAATTAATGCAAAGTAGGTTTATGAGCTAACTTGAATGCTCTTTTTTTTTTTGAAGTATGTTTGATGTGTATATTTTATGTAAATCTAAAAAGCTACTCGAAAATCAATAAAATACAAATTACACAGTGTTGCTATTACAACACAATATGCCACAAAATATGTGATGTTATGATATTTGTTAAGGTTAAACAGTTTTTTTACAAAAGAGACAATATTCACCATACTGTGTGTACTATTGTAAACATATATCTTCTCTTTATCACTATAGACATAATACTAAAAGTAAGTGATTACATTTCTTACATATGTTGATGATAATTATTAGTTTCGATAATAAAACGTTTTATTGTATTTTAGTTTTCAACACACATTTCTATACATTGTATGTAAAAAAACACAAATTTTCAATTAAAAAAAACAATTTAGCTATTACGATTAAGTCCTAATGGAAATCTCTTTGGTATTGTTGCGATAAATACAATTAATCTACAACAATAATATCTCTATGACGCTTTAATTATTATTGTTATTTCACAATAGTGTTTCTAAAATTTAATATTTATTTAATACTTTTTAATGCATAAACAAAAGTTATTATTTTGTCAATAGTAGACAAAAATTAAATCAAAAAGGTGCCTTTGAAAAGGTATTAGTATGCAAAATATCAAAGATGGAGCGAAAAATAGTAGTCTCGCAGCAAACTTAAATTATGTAAACTGGCCTTTAACGTTACCCCAAAAGTGTACCAAGTATAAAGGATAATTTCGCATATTTTGGTAAGCCGTATTCCTGGGTATCTGTGTGCCATAACTTTATGAGTAGCCACAACAAAGAGAACGGACGGACTACACCAATATCCTGCTGTATTAAACTTGCTTGGAATTAAAATAACATAAAATTTGTGAATTATTCAATAGTTGTGTACTCCGCTTCGACTTTTATCTATTACCATTATTAAAAGTCCTACAAAGTGCATTTCATATAACTAATTTAATACTATTTTGGTGAATGTTAATTATTATGTTTGCTTATTCTGTGAACTGTGATATAGAATTCTAACAAAAACACTTAATTTCACAACTAAAATGATTGCCATAAGTAGAAAAAAAGAGAACTAAAGTGTTTTAACACAATATTTCTTAAACGATGCGGCGTAATATAATGAGAACTAATTTAATACCATAATTTAATCTAAATACCTAATATTTTACTATAAATAGCATTACATTTAAGAACATATCAAAACAGACAAGTAAAATTCTAAATGTTGTTTACTAGGTCGCAATCAGGTAATAATTAGAAATTATTAAATGTTTAGAGGTTTGATTAAACGTTGAATAAATAGTATGAATATATTAGTCTTTTACAATTCTCCTATTAGTCAAGATTGTACGATTTAGTTTAAAAAAATTAAGTTTCAACCAGAGAAAACAATATGAAGATGACCATCCAGGAAACTAGGTAGATTACTGCAGAAGAGTGAGATGTTTAGATCCAAATAGTTGTATAATCAAAGAATGGTATAAGAATAATTTGATTGGTATTTGGGAGCGATCTGTCATGTAGAGTCGAGTAAAGGTTAGGTTAGGTCATGGTCCAAATTTTGAATGTCAGTTGTCAGTTATGCCTCGATCAAACTACAGCCTGAAATTTGAAACGCAAACAAATCACGGGGGGAAGGGGTCATTTAATTTTCTATTATATATTTTATTGTAGTAAGTTTTAGAGTCGAAATGCTGTGATACACGATGAGTGACTGTGTTTTATGACCGTGACCGAGAAATATTTAGTTTTACAGATTTCAATTTCAGTACTTGCAAACTTTGCCTCAAAATCCGTCATCCTAACCTTCAGCACATCACTTAATGATGTGGAGGTTATACCAGACGTAACTCTGGTCGCAAAGTCTGTTAATTAGAAAATAACCAACGTGAAAATTGCAAAGCGCTACCTACGGTCTCGAGAGGGAGGGCGTAGTGCTTTGGATTTAACTCGGTCGTAAAGTGTAAAATATTAATCCAGACTTTTAGGTACAGTTTTGGCGGCATATAATATATATTATAGCTCTAAAATATACTAAATACATGTATAACATACGCTCACTGTTTTTCTCCTGGCTGCGAGGATCGACTAAGCTTTATGATGCTCTGCGACTAATTAGGTGTTTTTAGTACTTTTTAGTTTTTATTAACGATACGACGCAAACTAGATATCATAAAACGTCCAAGCAGCGATGAGTCGTAGTTTAAACAGGCTCGAGAAAAAAAGCCGACCTAGTCTTTAAGATATACATATATATATATATATATATATATATATATTTAATGAGTAAACGACGACGAAAATGGATTGCCGATAAGTTAAAACATGCGTCGTTATTTTCAACATAGCTGTTATAAATTGTCAGGTGTAAACAATATTATAATATTTTATAGGATATTGTCCCTAGTGTATGCATTCTTCGACGAATCCTCTTCCTTTGATGGCGCAACGATTTGCTGTCCTTTTTCGGACGTGCTATACTTGTTTGTGGAAATAACCTTTTTATATTTTGTACATTTGATTTGCTTCTTGAAGGTTTGGCCAGCAGATTTGAATTTTTCGAAAATACCGCCTTGCCTATGTACAGTGTGGTCTATGATTTCAGATAACAAACACGTAACGCCCCGTCCTTGCACTGTAATCTCATTAAAACTTTGACAATTTACGATCAAAATTAACTAGAAACACAACGAGAATCGTTTAAAAGTTTATATACGTCTGTTGCACGAGTATGTGCGTATTCGGTGTTAACCTATCCTAGATATACTTACAAGTTTCGACCCGGGTCGGCGGTGAAGCCAAATAAAAACTTTTTTTCGGACCAAATCGTAAAAATAGCTTTTTTTTTTTTTTGGAAATCGGATTCCAGAAAAATAGTACCAAATAAGAATACCGTGAAAATACATTTCATTGTAAATATAGCCAAGGCTTATATTATGCTCGAGCAAAATTTTAAAGTTTGAATCACACATTATATTCTGTATAATAACAAAAAAGTTAAATACTGCACATAAATAAGTACGAACGTATTATGATTTTAATGTTGCATTACATTAATTTTTTGATTATCATCAACTAACAATTTTTATAGATAATATTTATAATTCATAATTTTTAATACAGATTTTATGCTATTATTTTTAATATTTCATTTACACACCTCAACAGAGAGAGAAAGGCAAAAAAATCCACAAATACGGTCGAAAAAGTTTATAATTAGCATTAATTCGGACCTATAAATTGGACGGAAATATTATGGCCAAACATCTGTTACACTTAACGAATAAAAAACTAGTTAAATTTATTTATTTATTTATTTATTTATTAATGTATCAAGTACATTACAGTAAAATAAAATAACATAATGAATAACGAATTGATAAAATTGATAAACATGACATATAGAAAGAAAAAATAAATACAATTAGTACAATATAAAATAATTAAAGCAAGATAACACAACATTTTAATGAGTAACAGTGCATATATATAATTAAACAAATAAATCAATATCATTACGCCGATACACGAGATATCCTATCAATAGGGTTGTTGGAACCATATGATGTGTGGTGAAACGGGATTGAGAAGGTAGGGATGGACCGGGAGTTGAAAGCGGGGATATGAAAGTTAAGAAGATGTAGCAAATCTGGGCAAACAATATTACCCTTTATAATTTTCGAAAGGAAGGAAACGTCAATTGACTCACGTCTAGTGCCGAGTGATACCAAATTAAGGCTGGCCTGAATAGAAGATAAAGTGGAAGTAGAACAGGGGAGGCTAGGATCAAGACCAAGGCGTCTCTTATAGCCAATGAGCCGCAAGAAACGTCTTTGCACCCTCTCCAGTGATTCAATATGTCCAATTTGCGTGGGGTTCCATAAAACTGAACAATACTCTAACAGAGGTCTGACTAGTGACACATACAAGGTTTTAAGACATAGTTTATCATTAAATTCTTTAGTGCATCTAATTAAAAAGCTTTAAAAAAAGCTTTGGTAGACGATTTTTCAATATGAGAAGAAAATGAAAGGTTCGATTGAAAAATAACTCCGAGATCCTGGATGGTATTTACTTCAACCAATTTATCATAGTCAATAAAAAATTAAAAACATAGGTATAATGTGGCACACGTTATAAGCTTCATGTGTGTTGAATTAGGTACATTGCGTTTTATAATAAAACAATTTAATATCGATACATATGATTTGAAATTTATTTGGAACGGTGCCCACGTGCCAATTTTTATTTCCTTTAAAAATATCTTCAAAAAAAAAAAAATACAAATTAAAGCGGCAAAACTATTGATTAATGGTTTTTAATTATAATTGATACTTAGTTTTAAGTTACAAACCGTTCTTTTGGATGAATCGTTGATTATTATTAGTATTTTTAATTTAAACTGATATCCCACGGTGCATTCCGAATCAAAATAATGTATACTACAAAATTTCGATACAAGAATAATATTCTTAAAGCACATTTATATATTGTGCTTTACAATTTTTAAAGTAGTTTCGAACAGGTAACAAAAAGAAAACACGACGGTACACATTTTTGGTAAGTTATTGCCTAACAAGTGCAAGCAACGTTATTTAAAAAACTTCTCTCTTTTGTTTGCACTCGAATGTTCGTGCCAGCTAAACATTAAAATTAAATCGCTATCGTTTAAAAGGGCGTTACCGAAAATATAACGACGATTTACTGCCATAAATCAAATTATTTCACTCGTAGAGTGTTAACAAACCGTTATATAATTTGCATAGATAATATTATTATTATAAATCTTTACAGCATCCGAACGACTTAATTTATAACCGCGCACTTGTACCGTAGTCGTTGGCGTCTGGCACTAAGGGTGTGTGCCACTATGGTGTTATAGACATTATTTTAAGGAGGTAATCTTGCCCCACAAAAAAAATGCACATCATATTTCCGTAGAAAATTGTTTTCGAGTTGTTTAAAATAGAAATGAACATTATTGTTATTGGCCGGTCATTGAAGTATGAAGCAGAACAATCCCATTTAATTTGTGCAAACTCTAATACTTTATTGATATCATGGTGCGCGTATTGAAGTGAAAACTAGATGGAATTTTCACTGATGGCAATATGCGACAAAAACTAATTCAATACCGTTACTACTTAGTCGCTAATATTATTATACTTGTAAAATAAAACATAAGTTTCTTGCGCTGTCATATTGTATAAAAAAAAACGCATACTAATACCTAATGGACCGGAAACGTTTAATGGAAAACGTAGAAAATAATATTTCCGAAATGCCAATAAACGTTAGAAATTAAATTCAGAATAAATTTCACCATGTCGACAAAAGTTCATTTCACAGGAAAAATATCACGAAAACGATTTATTCTTGTACATAAAAAAAAAAAAAAAACTATGGACCGGAAAATATTTTAACGGGATTTGAGTTCCAGCGACGTAATACACTTTGAAACGCTTTAATATAATCGAATGACGTGGAAAGAAAATTGTTGATATTATAATATTTTACTTTGTCAGCTAGACTTGCTGCGGTCCTTCGCTCGAATGAGGGTGACCCACCCACCCAATACCATTGGTTCATTATTTTCCTACAATTTTGTTATTTACTTGATCCGAGTGCCGTAATTCCTCTATAAGTGTAATAAGTACCTTTGATTGAATTTTAATTAAGAGGTGTTAAGAAATAAGTAACCTGTATTGTGTTAATTATAGCACCATTTTAATTGAAAACTTGTGCACAACGTTAATCCTAAAATAAATAGACTAGGTGTTATTACTTTTTTCACCTTAGTTTTAATGGAAACTTATTGCTTATTACACTGTCCACATAAATAATACAAATTGGCAAACATCTGAATAACTTTTGTCAACTTATATTATTGTCTTGACAGTTGGCACTGAATACTGTACAAATGAGGCGGGACATCAATTCTCGTCTCTTCTTCTTTTTGTCGGAAATAAAAATATGGGTTAGGTATGTTGTTTTTATTGTATTATGTTAAATAAAATAAGTTTTTTTTTGTTAGCGATTTAAAACCGAACATTTAGCCAATTTTACCTGTTTTCTTTTTACACAAGACAATTACATAATACGGAGTGCAAAAAAAAGCGCTAATAAATTGTTTGAATAACGTCTATTAAAATTTGCTATAAACTTAACTCTACAAACTCTACTTCGTGAATAATAAAAATTGTACAGTTTTATTTTTCGAGGAAATTCTTGTAATTTATTATTTATTTATAAAATATTTAGTTGTACGTAAAAATTTTAAAATTCATAATGAAGCATTAACCATCTTTTGAAATAAAAAATAAATTTTCTTGGAAATATAATATGTAACAACTAACAACAGAGTAAAAGATAAAGAGAGAGAGAAAGAGAGTGAATTATTAATATAACATTATATATTATAATTATCTAAGCGTGCTTCTCTACCATCTTCTGCTCTATTTTCTTCCTACTCACTAATTTAAATGCTAATAACTCAAAAGAAATTATTCAAAGTGAATTTTTTTTTAGCGAGCAATTCTTGATTTAAAAAGCTCTCTAAATTTATAATACTCCTACACAGCTGACATTGTTAAAAAATTATCATATTTAAATTTAGGATGGCCGATTAAACAATCTTAAATTCGGTCAACATATTAAGTCGTTTGGATTAAATAGACAAATGTTACAAAACACACATTAATAACACTTATCTTTGTGTTCTTAATTCGATTTATGTCAACATAACACTTATGTGGAAACCAATGGTTTATGTTACTATACTTTATTTTTATTATTTTCTCTTAGTTTTTGGTAAATAAATTTAATTATAAAGACACTTTTAGGTAAAAACAGTTATAACCAACTTTAAAAAAAAACCAATAGCTTCTTGTTATCGCACCGAAGCTAAAATTCATTAAGACATATAAAACATTACAACATTTGATAAATACAATTTTTTTAGAGGGGCTCCCCCTTTCTAAAACAGGAAAGAGAAGGGTGTTAATTGTATGTAAAAATTGAATTTGTCATACTTGCTTTCGGTTATCCCACCCGATCACAAGATATTTAATAAAAAATAAATTCTTATGCCGTTATAGTAAACAACGATATAGAAAATATCGAAAACTATAGCCGTAGTTTAAGAATAGGGACAATTCTATGTAAATAAGAACAATAAAGGCGGATTTGTTGAATTATATTATTTATATGCATTGTGTATTGTTGCATATAAAATCAAGTACGGTACAATTCTGATGTATAACAATAGCTTAGATCTGAGTTTAATACATTTCATTACAGTCACTTTATTCTGTAATTATATTATATTCTAATAAGAAAACAAAACACAATCGCATTTCCAACGTAGATTACAATTTAAATTAAACCAACTCTGAACTCTCGTAGATCTATTTACAATTTAATTATAATTATTTTCATTTTAAAAATTCATTAAGAACTAATTTGATTCATAACTGACATTTAACATTTTTTTTTAACATGAAATGATAATTTAGTCTGACAACTTCTTTACTGTTAAATTTTTTAAAAACTCCGGATAGTATGACAAAAGCATTAAGTAATGTTGAATCTATAAGGCTTAAACTAAAGGTCAGGTAAGGTTACAGACGGTAAGGAAATAAATTTCGCAAGATTGAAAAATAAGATTTCCTATAAACTGCGCGTCTCCGTCTTAGTGTACAGTTTGATCCAAATTTAAATATTAAAGTGTGCGATTTTTTCTTAAAGTACTTAGCTTACAACGTCAAAGCCATTAAAAATGTACGGGAAAACGTTTGTATAAAAAAAAAATACTTGTAAAAGTGTACAGCGAACCAACTTTACTGTACTTTTTACTGATTATTTATTAACCTACTCACGGATTATAAACATATACAGGAATCAGTTTTTTTTTATAGAGAAAATTGTACCTGTATTGCGCACAACGAATTGCGAAAAAAAATTCGTTGTTTCAATATTTCATTTTTTATTTACTTTCATTGTAGGTTTATGTGAACTGCAATAACAAAACGTCATAATAAACCATAATACTAAATTCATTATAAACATGTATTAAATTTTTCAATGTATTTTTTCCGGGACAATTTCTCCCCCACTTCAAGGAAACTGTTTTTCCTTGTTTGTACCAAACGATCGTCTTGATTAAAATAATACTTAATACTCAATATTTTTTAAGTACCAACAAAAGCTAAATTCAAAAATAACATTTTTCAATCCAGTCATTTTTATTATATTATAATAACAAACACAATAACGATTTCACGTTCATTTTTCAATTTAACCATTTGAATCATTACATATTGTTATATTTTACTTATATCAATAAAGATATTTTTATATTATATGTTTGTAAGGGCGGTGGTTCTGACCATTGTTATCCTTAGTAACAATATTATATGGCTGTACAGGGTGCTTCACTAACTATGAACAATATCTTAACATGCATTATACTATTTTCAATTGTTTTTCCATACTTTCACAGTTGTAAGGTAGCCCAAATTGGATATACTATTCGACCCCATCCCTTATTGATTGAAATCCTATGAAATTAAGATTTTAAACGGTAATTTTATCTAGTCAATAACCAGTTTTAGATAGTTACTTTTAAGGTATTTAAGTTCTAAACTAATAATGGGAATTAGAGTGCGGTCGAGTAGTGCGCCAAATAAAAATAACACTACACTATCTTCTTCTCGTTGAATTGTTAACTTTAAAAGTAAATATTCAAAACTGGTTATCGACCATTCAACATTTTCAGCAAATTATTCTCAATTTACAAAGTCAATAAAACATAATATACGTTACGATTTAAAAATCTTAAGTTCATAAGGGATAGGGTTATATTCTTGAAAAATACAATTTGAATTGGCCGTACTATTAACTAGAAAATCATAAGAAAGTAAAAGTCGTGCACCTTATATGAGATATTGACTGGTTCGTAGTTTAGTGAATCACTTTGTATTTATCAGTGGTAATATCATTTTATTCATAGTAATTACACATTATACACATTGTTATGTAGTAGTGTTATGTACATTTTGGATTGAATTTGACATTTTGGCTGGGTTTGAAGATTATTTTTGTGCGTTTTCTGTCTACCCGCGGAACACTCTGTATGCACACCGGCGCGGCGGTCCATCCCTGCCACCGGTGTCAAGATGCTAATTCGAGAAGCAGCGGCGTGGAAGGAGCGGACTGCCGGTAGATCGGTGTCCAGTGAGCAGTGAGTAGACGCGTTTCCAAGTCTATAAATATATATGTACACACACACAAAAACACACGACGGCCTCGACGGCTCGGGCCAACTCGCCAGTCCGGCAGCCAACAGTCGCGAGTTTCGAAGGGACCGGGACGACGACGTGCCGTTATAATTTTAGATTAACATATCGGCGTGCTCGCGTTTGTTCGTTTGTTTTTGTCGATCGTGTACCATGATCGCTGTTGACGGAATCGACAGAGACGAGGGCCGACACATGGATCAAGCGATCACCGGCCGCAAGCGGTGAACACGCTTGCGTATGATCGGGTCTTTGACGGCGGCAACGACGACGACGGCGAGTACCACCGGCGGCACCGATGGAACGGAAACGCAGCGGCCGGCGGTACTACAACAGGCGCAAGAAGACGTGGACGCAACAGTGCAAGGACTACCTGCGGCAGTTCATTGCGTTCTTGTTCAGCAACATCGGCATCATATGCCTGGTGGTGGGCTACACCATCGCCGGCGCGTTCATGTTCATATTCATCGAGGGGGCGCCGGGCAACGCCAAGCACATCATCGACCGGGTCATCGCCAATCGGACGGGCACCGTGGACCGGCTGTGGAACCTGACCTGCTGCACCGAGTACTACGAGGACGATTGGCGCGACAAAGTGCAGACTCACCTCCGGTCGTTCCAGAGCCACATCATAGAAGCGGTCAGGAATTTCAGCTACGAGGGCGCCAACAAGGAAATGAACCGATGGTCGTTTTCCGGTTCCTTCCTCTACTCTCTGTCCGTCATCACCACTATCGGTAAGCCAAAAACGTTCACGTTTATACAATTCCAAACATCTATTGACATCCGGTAATGACTATATATCTAAAGCCGCATATGATGATAAATACCCGAATGACGTTTTGCGGAAAGCATCCATCGCACGAAAAAAAAATG
Organism: Adelges cooleyi; assembly: GCF_023614345.1. Lineage (NCBI taxonomy): Eukaryota > Metazoa > Arthropoda > Insecta > Hemiptera > Adelgidae > Adelges > Adelges cooleyi. The sequence goes on along the minus strand of NW_026096579.1, from coordinate 12,330,878 downwards.
AGATTTCGATACTACTTGAGACACAAAATGACTTTATGCAAAATTATACAGAATGATATGAATTTTAACACATGTCGTGCGATTTTTATTCACACTCAAATAAACTGTGACCGGTGTACATTTCTTACCTGAATCACACAATGTGACTAAGATTTAAGTATGAATATATACGGTATACCCCACTTGACCAGTGATAGGTAAAACTTTTTTTTTTTAAAACTTCAAACTATTCTCAAACACAGATTTGTGGGATGGCTGCTTTCTGCATAAAGCCATTCGACTAATCGTTTATTTTGGGTGAGAGGTTTATAAGGGTGAGCCTACGGAAACTCGAATTTATGCAATAACCATTAATCGACCCATTGAAGTCTTATTAATATTAATTTGAGAGAACAAATACATATCTAAATAAAGTTTTTTCTAAACAAATTCCAAAGCCTATGTCTCACGCGAATAAAAAAACGGAATAAACATTAAACAATTAAAAATGTCGAAATATAGACATTTTTTATCGCTCGGTATTGTATTTAATCAATTATTTTTGTACTATTTATTTTCTACTTTGCGGTCGATTGAAATGTAGTCTAAACTAGTGTTTATAATATCTATATTACTGTTGTTTATTGTTTATACTTATTTTATTTGGGCACTAATTTATAGTCTAATAAGATTACTCGGATAATAATGCACAATTAGAGTCGTTTCATCATTATGGTCTGTATTAATTCTTCGTGAATAGCGTATGGGCGTTCAAAAATAATGTAAACAGATAATCGAAAAGCTTTTAAACGTCTTCGTTACAAAACGTTAAGAGTAAAATGACATACTAGCCATTCCAAAAGAATAAACAGTCATGCGGCTTACATATAAAATTCAACACTATGTCTTATTAATGTAAACATTTATGAGTTATACATTGAAATGTTAACGAGAAAAATTATGTGAAATGTATAAGTGATACAAAAATTATCGAAACGTTAAACATCTCATATGTTTAGCTTAGCTGTTTCTTTCGACGTTAAAAATAATTATATATTGAATTAATTACTACAAAGTTCAATGCAATATTATATCGTCGCCCCTGTCCAAAATTGCAATATCTCGAAATTGGTGGAAACAAAAATTAAAAATAATTATTACTTAAAATATTTACATAGGTTTTCTAGAGAATAAGTGTAAATTAAAAGGAAAATTAAACTGAATAATTTTAAGGGTAGTAATTTGTTTTGTTAATTTCGTAGTATTGTAGTTTTGCAAAACTGGAACATCGACTTATTCTCATAAAGTATTCTTATTGTGTATTAAAGTTCAAACGCAATACACTGTAGCACATATATATACATATATTAATATTCGAGCAGCAAACCACTTTTTTTAAAAGTGATAAAAAATGTAATAACTTTATTTTCAAGAAAGATTGTTCTAAGAAATGCACTTTTATTACGGTTTCCACTAACAAATAAATAAAAACATTGTACAAATTATTTAGACTATACATTGTTGCGGTTTGGTAATTTTACCGCAAGTAAACTATGCGGTTTATGTTTTACAGGCAATCAAACTGTCGATAAAACTACAAACTTTTTTTTTCATTCAATAGTAAAATTTTTCGCTTCGATCAAAAACCGTTTTCCAAAATATAAAACAAAACAGTTCCATATTTTATATCATAGAGTTTTAACATGGTTTCGAGTCTGTCCCGACCACAATAATCATTATAAAATATTATCGATAATATAAATAACAAATAAAACAAAATATCTTTATCTCTTTTAAGAAATAAAAATAAAAAGTTTTGCACATATTTGCACCTTTTTGTGTAATGCGTTGTCACTTGCAGTAGAACAAAATTACACTAGCCGTTGAAAAAAATTGTAATCGCTTCTAACTATTTTTTGGCCGAATTATCTAATTGGATCAATCTATATATATTTTTTTTTATATGTATAAATTGATATATAAACGTATTTATTTAAATGTATGTAAATTTGTATTTAATTTTCTTAGTGAAAATATTAATTTCGGCTCCTTTTTTACGACGTTTTACTCGTTTTTAACATGGTAATACTTACTTTGTATATAATTCATGCCATCATTGGATGGCTTTTGCCCGTCTGTGCGGTAGTCGCTACTGCTCAACAAAAACACAGTATATTATAATATTATGCCACATACCTATTGTGAGGTTTATAAATACATTGTGCGTGCGGAGGAAAGTAAATCTGGGCATCCGCTTGCCCTTCCCCGAAATCGGGTTTGATGGACACTTGGAAGATTTCCTGCCGACGAGATCACGTTCGTTTCATCTAAAGCGAATATTATACAATTCGGACGAGTGTTGTTTTAGACTGCACAATCGATATGATAATATGTAAGGCTCAGTATGATTCTTATAGCAAAGAGCCCTACTATATATATACATATATGTAATAAGGTTAGACGTGAGGTAGTTTATCAGTACATTGGTATATCATAATATGAAAAATGTATGCGTAGTTATGTTAACTCAATAAACTCCACTTGGTTATTTCAGTTTACCAAGTAAAAACAAATAACAGAATATAGTATGCGTTAACGGTACTTGTGGTTTAACAAGAATATGGAAAACGAACATACAAACTACGAGTAGAGTACAGGGTAAAGATTAGATAAGTGAATATTAATCAAATAGATACCTTATGATTGCTTGTACTCGAAATGTTTAGCGCTTACGAAATCAACTGAATGACGTGATAAGAGATATCTTGAGATAGCTAAGGCAAAATCATAAATCTAATGCTATACTATATTATAATTCTGTTAATTACTTCATATTTAATTTTACCGTTTTAACACCCGTCTTAAAAAATATTATTTAAAATGGAACTAAATGAGTACCATACGTGAATCTAAACATTAGACATCTTCGGATGAAAACAAAATTATATATTAAAATTATAGTAATTAAATCATAATTTAGTTTACTTAGCTGAAAGTTCAAACCCAAATATAAATTACTTCTACTATGTAAATAAAACAATTTTGTCCAGCCAAGTAAAGTTAACTTTTGTTACAGCCTTTTATTACATAAAATTTTACAAATACAACTTTTTATTTCTAAACGTACCTATGTAGTTTTGGTTGTGCAATAGTATATTTGTATTATGAATTATTGTTAAGCTTAATAGTTTTAAATTAAGTTTCTATTCAACAAAGTTGGTGCAAGTGTTTGGACTTTGATACGACCCAGACTGATGTAATCCACAATTTGGACGGTTCAAAAACAGCTTAATTCTCGTACAATCAAAACGATACGGTTGCCTTGACGGTTTCAATTGGGGTAAACGACGATAATGGGTGTAACCGAAAAACATTGATATTTGTGCCAAATTATCCCAAACCATAATTAGCGCTCAGCGAACCGCATTTCTCGGTCATCCGTGAATAGTTTAGTGAAGTACACACACTGCACATACATTACGAGAGGGAACGGTTTGGCATTTTATATTACTATATAATATATATAACGGCCATTACCAACGACTAATAAGCAAAAGTAAAGTCTAAAAATAATATTATAATGATTTATAGGCATTAAATTATGTACACATACATACATATACCGATGGTCAGATAAAAAAAAGTAAAAATATACAAAATGGCGATTTTACAGGAGATCAGTTTTAAATATTTGTTCTTTACAATTATTATTTACACTATACAAAATTTAAAGTTAAGGTGTTATCTAAATTATATATATATTTTAATTTTTATAATGTTCCTTCTAAACTGATCAAAAATATCAATGTTAAAATCAACTAAATGTTTAGGGTGAGCATCTAAACACTATTTGTGATATGATAACCACTAGCATTTATATTTTTCGAACTTAAATATTATATTCTGGGATGGTTCCGCGAAAACCTCTCAAAAATTGGTTATTGTGTATTGTTTATTAACAGCCAAGTTTATTTAAACATAAAATTAATTATTTAGGTATTACAATAATTATTCAACAAACTGATGAAAATAAAATATGTTCCGGTAAATACATGATTGGTGATGTTTTAGCTTTCACGCTGAAATTTTATTGATTTAATAATGATATGTTTTTTTAAAAACTGTTTTTTTTGTGGACCAATTTTTAATTTTTTTTTTTAATTTCTTTAAAGGTAATTGATAACAATGAAATTAATGAGGTCTGTACAACTTATTTTCCTATACGGGTTTGACTATAGAGTAAAAAGCATATTTTTTAGTTTTACTCTATTAGTGAGCTTTGCGTCAACTCTTAACGCATAAATTATAGGCTCACTCGTAAAACGTATTTTTAATTCGAAACCTACTCTCCTGCTCCCTTGAGAAAAAAATTAATTTTATTGCTCCAAGACATGTCACGCGTAGCAAAAAATATATATTATTCTCTTAGGCTAAAAAATAAAAAAATAATAATAACATTAGGGTTCGCTTAAGTGCATTTAAATTATAGTAAAATTCACCGGGGAGATTGTTTTTTTTCTTTTATAGAACTTTTTTTATAAAAAAAAAGTCTTAGTGCTGGCTGTTTTTTATTCCGGTTAGATTATTTTTATAATCAGAATTGCTTCAATGAATAAAGACAAATGCAGCCTATAAGTGCTGTATAAAATAACTAGAAAATATTTGTACCAGAGCCGAGCCGGTTACATATCATAAACGCTGTATATTAAACGGTAATGAAGCGAAACGAGTTAAATTCTATCCTTTGAGTATGACGAATTGAGCGTTTATAATTTAAACGAATATTATAATTAAAGCAGCGAGAAAAACTAGTGCAATCAAAATAATTTCATTTAAAATTTACATTATATTAGCATAATATTTCCATGGAACTCAAAGCGTTTTAAGTTTTTTTTTCAACGCAGTTCCTTTTTATATACTTTGTTTCCAAAATATTTAGATAGTTTTGCACTAATTTGTAATTATTTGACATGATAATTTACATACTTATATTTTCAAAAATATTATTTTTATCTAGCTATCTCAACTGTGTCTTAATGTAACCGTTACCACATTAAAGCGTCAGTGATATATTGTTATACTGGGTTATTGGTTTACTATTGCCCGTTCAATATCTCAGAAGATATTGGACTTTTAAAAATCAATGTATCATATTTATATATTTAGTAGGTATTTCTAACTCTACAGTCTTAACTCTTTAGACACTTGCTGTGTATTTGTATTAAATTTATATTCTTGTTTCAAATATTACATTGAATGAACGAAAAGTGAAATAATTATATTTTCAACTATGTAATTTTTCAAAAGTAACAGCTTACACCTAAAAGCTGTATAGTATTGAAGGTAAATTTCGTATTTTATTAAATCTAAGTAATTTTTAATAACAATTATGACTAGAAAATGTATGGTTGACGCAAATATCAACTTGACCGTAGTACATAATTTTAATATGTTCTTGTTTATAAAAACATGTTTCTTGTAGACAATAATATGTTTAATTTTGAGCAAGTTTTATACGCTATAGCTTCACAGTAATTGGATACTTGCACATTAATATATTTTCTGAGCCTTCTATTAATGGTGCATTGGATTATGGTTATGCATTCCGCCGAAAAGGGAAATAACACATTACATTCGAATTCCAAAATAATTAGTTAAAAACATTTGGAGTAATGAAAAAATGATTAGTTGAACATTTTAGAGTGAACCAGAAGTTTAACAGGCATACAAGTCCCAAAAATTGTATTTTAGAGCGGTCATGGAGATAATAATTGAGTAAGCAATGCTCAAATAAAAAATCATATATTTTTGTAATTTTCGTTTACTTTTGACTTGTGCCACATGGCGTGTGATTTATAGTCGTTTTACGATTCGGATATTTTTCATTCCGCTATTCGAAAACCGCGTAGACAGATCGTAAACCCTATTTTGAATACAAATTATGGTCCAGTGTGGAGTTAAACAACGCCAAAGTTGTTTGATTCGAAAAGCTTTTGGTTTTTAATAAATTACATTTTAAATCGATCCCCCGTTACACCAGCTATGGTTAAGGTACTTGCGGGTTCTTTGACCCGTCCGGCAAATCAGACACTACAAAACTTACAATACTTTCGGCCAAATTATTGTTCGTCTACCCGTCAACTAAAATTTATTGTCTTTGCGTTATTGCCAGCATCGCGTCCGTCCCCATCTAGTAAATGACCTGGACGAGTAGTTTTGTGTTGTAAAATTGTCCAATTGTTTGTCGTCGACCGTGTATAAACAACCGGCTAAGACGGTAGGTGACCATGATCACAGGTTCCACGAGCACATTCATAATAATAACAAAACTTACAACATAAATTTAATTTAAAAAAAAAACACACACAAAAAAAAGCCCTGCCTACGACCGTACGCTAAGAGTAATAGTTTTTTTTTAAACTTTAAAAAAACATTATTATTTCAGATACGCGTGTAGGTCAGTTTGGCGAGCAAAGCACTTCGGACACGTTCGTTGCACATGGCCGCCGTCACACGTTTTTCGCATTATGCTTATATATTTAACACATGCAAACGGTTTTAAATTATATTTTATGACCAAAACCATTATAATAAAACTCGAAATAATTATCGTTCAACATAATATTATTACAATAGTCGACACATTTATTCTCTGTCGTTTAGTGCGATTATAACAATATGGTATAACATATTTTCGAGTTGTAATATTACCGACATTATAATATTATTATTTTTTACAAAATTGCTATAATCTATTGTTGTTTGATTGTGACTGTGATAATTATTATATGTTGTTCAAGTCACGAGACGCATTTGATGACATTGTTGTTAAACATATTAAAACCACCGTTTGTTTCCAAGCACGTGACAACGATAAACGCCAGTATAGTATAACGTCTTAGTACAACTCCTGATCAATAGCAATATTTCTGAAGTCTGGCTTTAAAAACTTATCGTTATCGCATTCTTACTTAGTATTTATCGTGCGTTTTAGATGTTAGAATATTTACGCTTTCGGTGTTTATGTGCTGTATAAATAAATTCTAGGCTTACTTACATGAAGTATTCATTTTCTTTTTATACCCCATAAAAAAACTTTCAAACTCAAACCACGGCCACTTCAAAGATGACGGAGTAATAATACAAATCAAATAAATCCGAAATTGTGAGCTTTTAAAGTTACTTGTATCATCTTGTGTAATCCATCAACCATGTTAAATAGTTTATATTTATTAATATAATAAGTCAATATGTAAATTATTTTTCTATATTGCATTCAATGTATAACATGGTTACAATATCTATTATATTTGTGTGTATTTTTACTGGTATTTTAATTTCTAAGTTTCCTCGCCCTGAAGTAGTGTCATTGGGCACTCATGTCGGCCAGTTTTGTAAGCAATTAGCCAATTTACTTATTGTATATATTATTATAGATTGTAAATAATTCCAATAAAACTTTTAAAAAAAAGTTTCTCACTCTCCGTCTTATTTTTTTTATGAATTTTGATGACTTCTTCACTAGCCAAACTAACAATTTAATTGGCATTTGCTCATTTTAATAAATTACAAAAATATATGTAGGTGATATTCTTGATATTAAAATATCGTTAAGTTTAGTCAACTGATATTAATTACAGCTACTGTACTTATATTTGTATCGTTTACATTATAAATAAATTATGGTTTGGCGTTGAGTTAAATTAACCGTTTTTACAGCGAAAAATCGACAGTTTGATCGCAAATTATTTGTGGTCGCAATTTATTTAAAAATAGCGAGTTTGAATTTATGATTTCAAACAAAAATTTTGAGCAATTAATTTCAGGTGTCACTAAGGCACGATGAATTTTAGAACGCTTTAGACAGTATGGGTGTAATTCTTTACACTTTGTAAGACATTTAAACTTAAGTATATGGTAACTTTCCTAGTCAGTTGACACACAATTGAACATAATATTTAACTTTACCTCAGGCTCAGTCTGTCGTGAGCGCTGAAGATGACAACATTCTGGCCGAATACGACGTATTCGCGGAGAGTATATAATTTTTATGGATAAGGGTTTTTATTATTATTTTATGAATTATGGTTAAGTGCTTAAGTTTTTTCTAGATTAACTATACCTCCATAAATACTTTCATCCCTTTCGATTCCCTGTCAATAATTAATAATATGTACCGTGTCTCGTTTATGAAAAGCTCTTGAACGTTTTTAAATGTACAAGCTTAGCTTATGAAACCACACAAACTAGAAGTCCTAAAACGACCTAACGTACACGATTTGTAGCTGTTAGCTAATAATCTATAGTGTGCCCACACAAACACAGTGACAGCATTTAGCGAGGTATTTAACATCATTGTAGATAGTAATGTGGAACATATTGCATTTCGCAATGAACGCTTAACGTTTAATTTATATGGCGCAGCGTTATCAACCTAACCGTATGCCGTACCTAATCCCAATAATTAAAACGGCCAAAATACAATATATTATCTGCTTCCGCAAAGTGCCGTTTCCGCAGCTAGTCCCGCCGGTCCTATTATTAAGTGTTAATCGACGGAGATGGTTTATATCAATCCGGGTACTTTGGATTCGCCAATATCCCCAAGGTGCTATTCACCCGTGTAATTGATGGTTTAAGCTCATACCACGTCTCTGTGTGTGTGTGTGCGTGTATTATGATGTATAGTACACAAGTAAAACCGTTAGAATTCCAAACGTTATTCTACTCAACGGCCACGTAAGAAAATTTATAAAAACTTTTCAGACATTTTATATTTTAACGGCGACCAACAGTGGTTGTATACAAGTCGAGCGAAACGGTTACGAGCTCGATACTTAATACATGAATATATACATTTTTTTTTTTATTGTCTCTCGGATTTTCAATAATAATATGATTTAAATAAAAGGTTCCAACGATGGGACAAGCTGTATTCCGGCGGCATATACGGTTAAATTATTTCCCCTTAACTCCCCCGGATTTCGATGCAGAAACAGTTAGTGCTATAGCAGCTTCCCCTCCCTTTGCACCCGACCGTGGTAGGTACCGTAAAATATGCAAACAAAAAAACGCCGTATGCACTAATGTCCATGAATATGTGTTTACTACACAACGGCGGAAAATACAACAATAAAAGTTTATTTGTAATATTCGAATCGACCAAAAGCTCATTTCGTATTCCCGCGAACGCCTCTCTTCGGGATTGTCGCGCTGAAGCTTATAATAATATACAGGTGGTGTGTGTGGTTTTTTTTAACTTTGTTTATGTTTTTTATTGTTATTATTCTATTTATGTACGGTTTACCTACCATGTGTGGGTTTCGCGTCGGCCGATCGCAAAATATAAATCAATTTAAAAAAAAAAACAAAACAGGATTGAATCGAGTAAAACCAGCTGTATCCGGTTAAAGGTTAGGTTCCAAAACCAATCGTTTTGGACTTGTATGTAATATTGGGTTCTGAAGAACTTATTACATTATGTCAGTGGCGGGTTTTTAACGTGTACCGTAAAAGCCGCACAGCCAGTAGAGCGTTTAAACTGTTTTAATAATAATACAAGTAATAATAATTATAATAATAACAAAAAGCACTGGCACAAAGCTTAATCTTCCATTTGCACAACTTACAACTGGTATGCATTATATACACAACCCATATATTATATAATATATAAGTTCTCCGTGTTTTTGAGGCCAAAAGACGATAATCCGCTTAGTAAAGTTTGTTATCTTCAAAGGTGGTCGACGACTACGCAGTCTATTGAGTTTTGCATCTCTTTTGCTAAGTTTTTTTTCTATAAATGCAGTGTTTACTGTTTAGGTACATTTGCGGGTAATAGATAACGAACAAATACTAGTTAGATACCCAACATTTTTTTATGGTTTCAGTTCTGTCACATACTTCGAACGTCGGACAAAAAAATCATTAAAATAAATACTCAGATTTTTACTGCGTCAATTTTTAAGTAGAAAAAATGCAAAATAGGAGACAACAAAAAACAAATACCACTTTTTATAAAAATCATAGACCTTTAATTTTCAAAAATGGAATTTCGAAGTATGATATATCTAAGTTTTAAAAGCACTTTTCTTGATTTTATGAAATGCCAAAAAAATAAGACAATGCTCTAAGTCCCAAAACTATGACTAACAATTTAAAATGTATATTCAACAAGACGTATGATGCATTATCACTTAGTTAATTACTTTATATTATTATTTTCTATCATTATGTTATTAAATGTTTGTTATTAAAAAGGTAAACCAACATATTATTGTGTACATTTTACATCGGGTACCGTATTTTAGTATGCACAGTTCACGCGGGCGGTTGCGAATTTTATGAAAACCTTTTTTATAAAAAGTAATTTACAAAAGCAAATTTTTATGGCAGTATTGACTTTAAGGCAATACGACAGAGCAAGGATTCAGCGCACGGACTATACCACAATTTGGAGCCCATTTAATTAAAGAAGAACGTTGCACCGCGTTGTAGCGCCAGTTAAATAAGTGAACTCTTGCGCCACCGCTTTCCAGAACAATATTTTAATACTATGATCAAATGCCTGTGTTATTTTAAATTGCAATTTTGGATGCGTGATGAATAATAATAATAATCATAAAGCAATATAATACAGAAACGTATACATGTCTAGCACATTATGTCTTACGCGGCCAATGCGCACAAAGAAACACTGAATAAATAATGAGCTACCTATTAGCACATTGTTATGCAATAATTTTAAGAATTAACTGAACTAACATTAATGCAAGAGACAATGTTTGTGTGCCTGTGAAATGCAACATTATTATGATTGGGCTTCACTATAACAGCTGACAATGGTAGAGCTAACAGACTATTTCCAATCGTACAGCGTAGAGCTATATCGAGCTGTTATAACTTTTTCTATCACTAAAGACAATATGCGGTAAGGCCAAAACAAAACGATATTCAAACAAATACCATTGGAAAACAAAGCGTTCAGATTCTTTCGAATACGGCATATTGTACTATTGTATGGACATTCCACCAAGAATTAGGTAACTATAGGGTCATGATTGGCGCTATCTTAAAATAGAAAATCGAAAGTTTTTTGGAAAAACTTTTTTTACTGTAACCCGACGTACTTTAAAAATAGGTCAAAATACACACGCGATGGAACTAAATATTTTTCAAAGTTTTGGGAATCTTTTGTCATCAAATTTATTGTTTCTAAGGTTATATTATGTTCAACGCTTTCTTTTAATTAAAATTATCTTTTTTTGAACAATAAAACGCAATTAGCGTTGCGTTTATTTATGTCTTCGAATGTTTTTTGCAGGTTGAATTAGGACTATGTTATTGTATTCCTTTCATAGTATATTATGCGTGACAGCCGTGGAAATGTGCATGCCGGTGATTTTGTTGTGGCAGTTTTTATATTATAAGCGTTCTCTTTTTACTAAACATATATTTTATACCCTATTTCCTCAATATTAAATTCTATGATGGAAAAATGCCATCGTTTCTGGAACACGTCATAACACATTTTAAAAATATTCTTTTGTTCTTTGATTTTTAACGGCGACAGCTTGATCGCACTCTGAATAACCTTTTTATATTTATTCAATTACGAATCACGCTGAGGTTCTCTTAAAGACAGGTTAAATAAGACATGGAACGTTTTTAAGAGTTATATCGAATGTCACTTTCGAATTCACCGTATTGGTCCTTTTTTGGTTCAAAGAATTCGAAGGAGTTGATTCGAAATCAATAAAAAATAGACCTCCAAAATGTTAAGGTCTTAATCCGAATGTTTAATGTATCACGTGCCCCAAAACCTTCGAAATAGGTGCCTAGCATAATCTTCAAGCAGCAAAAAAAAAAAAAAAATGAAAAATAATATAAAAAAATCTGTTTTTATAATAATTTATATTATTTTTACCCTAAGTAAAAATTCTATCTAATAGTACTTAATAATAAAATTACTTAGGAAAATTGACCCCAAATTTGTTTTTCAAGAAAGGGTTTTCTCCCAAGATTGCAATGTAATTTTTTGCACTCTATTGTAATTTATTTCATACCTCATTGATCTAGACCAGCAAAAATGTCCTTAAATAATTATTTGTTTATTAAATAAATTATTGTAAAGTATTTTTAGGCTAATTAAGAATTATTAGTTGTAATCACTGAACTATAAGATTTTAACAAAATCGTTTTTACCTTTTACGTAGGTTTCGATACAATTATATCCAAAGAAATTTTTACTACAGTAATCATTGTTTTTATTTTGTTATTCTTTGGCTAATGAGCACTATGATAGGTATTTCCAAGGCTTTGTGATTCGTGTTAACATCAAAGAAGACCCGGAAGTCTCAAATTAAAATGTGTATCTACACATTCAAAGTTCACTAACTCAAAATAAGGATTACCCTAGTATTGATATGTTTATATGAATGTTTGGTAACATGTTTAACGTAGTGATTTACTTTATTAAATGAAGATATTGTCCAGGAAATTTGTATTACAACTGGCTAATTATTTAACGCGCAACGATTAGTAGGTATAGGCAGGAATTATAGGAGACTTAGAATGACTAACCTCTACTGCTCTAAGCTTTTAATGCTTATAACTACTATATTAGTTACCTTAATTTTACTAATGGGATAATGTTAGAGTATTCAGATTTAGTTGTTGTTTCCTTGAATTCTTAATGAATTTCCACTTTTGCCGACCGAATAACTTTAAGACTCGTTAACCAATACATAATATTTAATACATTATACACCTAATGGTATTTTCCACTATAAGCACGGTAAGAATATTAATACATTAAAGTACTTTTGAAGTTTTACAATTCCGATAATCGCTCGTGTCATCAGCTGCCTTCATGCATTTATCAACGTTGCCGCTAATAATTTAAAACTTACCAGGCTACAAAGTTAAATTTTGTAAATTATTTCAAGGAAAAATATTACCATTCAAATATAAGCAACGTACCTATTATTTGTATTGTATTGGAAATGCCTCAAATGCATTTTGTTCAACAACATGTATATATTATCCAGCGTGGCAACATCCTCGTGCATTTATACAATATACAATACGAATAGACCGAACCATTGTGAACACTTGTCAATAAATTATAGTATGGTCATCTGTTTCAGCGCTTAATGGAACCCGAAATTAATTTATTAACATGACTTCTCCAGGAAAATGTCATTTGCGAGGGGAAAAAGGCTGAATTTATATATTTTACAACAGTCAATATTTTTAAAATGCTGTTAGGTTCAAAAATAAAGTTGATGATTTTTGGTGTTTTTTTTTAATTTACTGTAGGTACATAAAAACTGAAAATATTTTTATATTTATAGATCTTTAATATACATTGAAAAAAATTGTATTGAAGTTTGTTTTTTTACCATTACTTATTTTGTGGAAATAAGTGAAATAACGATTCAAATACTTGAGGATATTGTTTTAATTTTAGTATGAAATTTTGATATTTTGATATTTTAATACTGTATTGTAATTTTTTTATCAGTAGTACAAACAAGAAAATATTAAAAACCCTCTACAGACAAATCATTTTTATATTTATTATTCACATGAACTTCGTTATGGTAAAATTAAAACCCCGCAAAAGTATGCTTATATCAGCAACTATCGTGGATGTAATAAATAGTTTAAAAGTGGTTAATACATTTAAATGAAAATGCTTCGATGCAAATTTATGGATATAGAATTGATATAGAACTCGTTCGACGTCGCATTAAAATATAATATAAATTACTTCTCATTATTACCATTTTGTATTTTTTAAGTGCCTATTTATAACACCCACGACATCTTCTTGTAATAAATTTACTTAGTTGTTAGTTTATTGATTTTTTTTTTTTATTGTATTATATTTAAAAATAACAGATATTATAAAACGTTTATCACAGATTTTCAATAGGGATTAGTATTTTCACGTGGGATTGGTATTTTTCGGGTATTTATTTACTGTAAAATGAACTCAATGGAAAAAAAATCAATTTTATATATCTGCCGCCACAGCTTAAACCATCATTATTTATTCTAGTCGGTTCACCACCTCTAGAACCCATTTAAGTATTTCAGTGACCTGATAAAACGTTTCCCATATATATATATATATATATATTACTGTTTCCGCCTCATATCATTCTCATGCATTTTTATCTCCTTCCTAACAGTGACAACCAAATACACACGTGATTTGGTTAATACCGTCTTATGGTCACCGAAGAGTGTAACGGATTGCTATTTATCAAAAATACCTTTTTTTAAAAAACCAATGACAATAAGCAAGATGTTTTATTGAATATGTGTATTAAAACGTATGAGTATGCTGAACATAAATGTAACTTTGAATTTATGAATTTTCTATTAAGAATGATTGCATTCAGTTAAAAAACATACAAAGGCTCCGGCTCGACGCTAATTATTTTAAGTTAATTTTACCTTTTAGAATATAATTATTTTGTATTACGTTTTGTTTAAGAGTTAAAAATATTAATAACACAAAAAGTTGAATAGTCTTCTTTATTATTATATTATTTTCAAAAAAAAGGTGTGTTCATTAAATACATTTTACACTTTACAAATTATACAATTTATTTGTGGTTTTTTTTTTTTGTTCTTGTTTCCCGTACCATAATTTATAATATTTGTTTTGTTCTACTTTTATTATGCTAAAATAACGACTTCCTGGTAGCTTTAAAATGCTATAAAAACGGTTGTTTCAATATTTACTACTCCGCATTTATTAGTGTTACTCGCGGTACACTAGAACTGTTCAAAACATATATTTTTTTATTGGGATCAGTCCATAAGTTATTTTAAAGCCAACGCACGTTAAAACCACACATACATTATATGTTACAACTTATATAGTGGAACACGACGTGTGTAATAGTATGTCCACATTTTTAAGGGTTCCCGACAAATCCAGTTTACATAATATATGAGAATAAAAACAATTACCTGTTACACATTGAAAACGGCTAAAATGGCTTAAATTAAGTGTTGTTAACTTCTGCGTAATGTGAAAATATTATTGTTGTTTATTATTTAAAACCAGAAGTTTCCGTTAATTCTTGTCGAGTTTTCTAAGATACTTTAAAAAGTACACAAGTGCAGTAAGAATAATAAAAATTATTATTTTTATAATATTTACCAACAACTGCAACACAAGCTTAGAAAATAAACCTCAGGTTTTAAAAATTAAACCTTTCCTTCTTTTATTCTTTATTGTTTTGAACTTTTGAAATGTATAATTAAGATATCTACTTTGTAACTTTTTGACCAGTTTTAAGAATGCATAACTCGTTGATCAAGTTTTATACAAACAAACTTTGTAAAATACAAACATCGTACTCACATTTTGTAAAATAATTATTCGTTTTTTCTGGAACTTACCGAATAAGTTTAAATGGGTAATGCGGTTTTCATTTAAGCTAACAGCACAAAAGCCATTTCACTCATTTTACTGATACTATGCATACCAATTAACAGAATTGTTGGTTATTATCAATTTTATTTTGTTGCTAATATTTTGCAACTCACTCTTTGATTTCCAGTTTTCTGCATACGATTAAAGAAATCCTTGTAAAATTAAATTATAATGATAAACAGTTTAAATAAAATGAAGTGCTCGTATATTGGTATGCTTGAAAACTCCAAGAGAATTGGATGTCGATATTTATAAAGGTCAAATTATGGGACAATATTTGGCCAACATAGGTATGATAATACATTTTGAATCATGTCAAGCTTTTCCATATTAATTATGGTTGGCTTTTTAATATTTTTCCCTCCTAATGATGAATAATATTTGTCGTTGGTAACTACTTTGTGATGTTTTTTTGACTAAAAGCTATACACAATTTTAACTACTTAAAATAGCTCGTTCGTTGGTTTCTTTATAGATGTTTTGATTTTGTTTTATTCCAGGTTATGGCAACGTGACTCCGCGAACTCTTCTGGGCAAGTTGGCCACCATATTGTATGCAATCGTGGGCATGCCTTTGTTCCTACTGTACCTGTCCAACATCGGAGACATTCTGGCTAAGAGTTTCAAATGGATATACGCCAAGTGTTGCCTGTGTCGGGGCTGTAAAAAACGCCGAAAACGCATGTTGGCCTTGCAGCGGAAGGAGCAGTGGAAGGTAAAAGGCGTCCACGGCAGCGTATCAATACTAAATCAAAAATGACGTTGATGTATTGCGCCAGAACGACACTTAATCTATAGTCGGTTGCTTTTATTTCTTTTCCCATATTTTCTCCGTTCGTCCTGCTCCGGAAGTACGCATAAACGTGTCGGGAGGGGTGTAATTTTCGTTTTCTTTAGCGTTATGATTTTCTTTTTTCTACAACATACGTTCGGGGTTTTTTTATTTATTTATTTTTATACAGATGGATATGCGGGACTTTAAACTCAATATAGGCGTACTCACCGAGGGCGAGGAGAGCGACGACGAGGGCACCACCGACGGAAGTTCTTCGTTGAGCTTCAACGACACACAAGAGGTTACCGTGCCCATTTCGCTGTGCTTAACCATAATGGTCGGGTGAGTGTACACTATGTGCGCGTATTTGAAATATTTTCAGATTAATTAGCAAAGCAGAACTATCACGGAAAAATTGGCTTTAAAAAAAGAAATCGTCATTAAACGTATTTAAAAATAATTATGCTTATTCTCATCGAGACTAACGAACTATATGATACAAATTTGGTGGAAATTTTACATACATGTTCTACCGCAGATTAAGTAAAACCAGTAAAACAATCGATTTTCAAATCTCGACATATTTTATCTGGTAATCTTAAAAATTATAGTGCTATTTACTTTTAATAATAACTTAACAAAAACTATTAAAAACTAAAAATAAACAACTATTTATTCTAACTAAAAAGTGTAGTTTTTCTAGTAATGGGACGAAATGAGCTGAACATTTACATACAAAATTATCTACGTTGCATAAAAAAATAACAATATGTACTGTCATAAAAAGTACAGATAAAAATAATTGTATTTACTATAAACTTATGAATAAACACTCATTTTGGCTTTAAGTTCTATTTGATTCTGAACCAATGTTAATTAACTCGAGACGAATATTACAATTTTTTACGTGTAGGTACGTGAAATTAAAAACTTTTTAATTTCTATAAAATATTATTACTGTTGTTGGGTAATAGTAAACTTAAAAATACATTAGACTAATGAGTCGAAAATATGATTAGTAAATAGGTTTTCTATATGTTTAATATTAAAATTGTACAAAAATGTTTTATTTTTATTGTTGAATGTTTTTATGAATAATAGAAACCGTTATACAGTTACAATCACACGAGTTGAAATGCGGTAGTCAACAATTAAAACAAATGTTTATTCAGCATTAATGAGTCTACCGTGACCGATTGGTTCGAACCAAATATTTGTATAATGCATGTGATAGTCGTTTTGATTCCCAGTAACTGTTTGTACATTCACGAAATTTTAATGAAAATTAATTTGAAAAGCTATCAATATCAATAAAAATCTAAAATGGTAGCCGTACAACCAAAATATTCAAACAATATAAAATGTGTAAGCAACTGAAGTATAACGAACATTAAAAACAAATTGTCCACTAATAGTCTGTTTGAACGTAAATGTCCAAAATGTCTTAAGTAATTTGTAAATTATCGAATTATGTTTTTACTTAATTTTAAAGATTTAGAGTAGTAGTGAAAAAAAAAATACATAATTTCTAGCAAAAAAATATATATTTAGAAAGAATACTATTCTAACATATTTTATATAAAAAAATCATGTTTTGTAGTCTCGTGTGCCCAATTATTTTTAACAAGCATATATTATTATTTTCAATCATATTTTCGGCGTATTATAAATTTATTTTAGTTATTATAATATTATTTTTATTTTATATAGAATACAAAAAAATTTGAAATTGTATTTTTACTCTTAACAATGTCTAGGATTTAAAACAGTGTATTTGACTTGCATTTTTAACATTTTGTTTTTTTTTTTAAAACAATAACTAAAACATTAAAAAATAATATAATATATAGCAGTTCATATTTCCAATACTTCGAACTCATCTTAAAAAATATATACATATTTTTCAAGCAATTATTTTTAGATACTTAAGATCGGAATAACGATAATAGTTTTAATATTTGATAAAAAAAATTTGGAATGTGTTATGAAATAAAATATAATATATTGAGTGAAACAGAGTAAGAAAGAGCAGATAATCTTGACGTATGTTATTAAGTTGTCAGCAATGACGGATTTTCGAAAAATATATGTCGTGTAGAAATTATAACACACCAAAACTGTGTAATTTCGATGAACATAATATAAGATAACCCATTTTTAGACAGAATGGCGCTGAACCATCACGTCTAGGGTCGGGGACACACAGGTAAGACATACCATTATTATGAGCGTTCAAGAGCTAGGCATCGAATATTCGGTTATTTTATTAGCCCCCCCTGCTTCTACATACAATATTAAATACTATTTATCGTACACGTCATATGAGTTGATTTATGTCAAAAATAATTAATTGTTAACTTACTTAATGTATCACTACATACATAAATGTTAAAACAGTAATTATACATACGGTTATTATAACATCTAATTAACCCGTCGGTGGTCGCGTTAAATATTTCTACACCGTTGGTTGCAGTTTATTTTGTTTATCGGTCATATTGGTGTAATACGATGAGTTCTAAAAAACAATAGAATATATCGTTTGGTTTTTTTTTTTTTTAGACAAATCGCAAATGATAAGTCTGGTTATTGTTATCGCACGCGTGATCCGGTTTAAGACGTTTCGAAGAATTTTTCTGCTTAGTCCGGGAGAAATATGATAGTATCCTCCTCTATATATTTATATATATTTATTTATATAGGGTCTAGTGAAATATCGTCGACCCGTTCCGTTCGACACGTTATCCCGGGAATCCCCAAGGACGAACTATCTTCTACTTGCCGGCCGGTCGTCGCTGTTGTCTCGAGACGTTTCACAAGCCGCATATGAAATCTACGGGAAGTAATAATATTATATGTCCCGAGACGACGACAAGAAGCGCGTTTTTCAATATAAATTATTTTCAAGTCGAAAGAGGTGGTTTTTTTTTTTTTATTCTGTTTGTTTATATTGTTTGTGTTTTTATTATTATTTATTTTGTTTTTTTCTTCATCTTCCTGTTCCACCTACTACTCGACGGTGGATCGAGATAAAGAAGCGGGCGCGTGGCCCTAAGGAAAGGAAACGAAAGCGCGCGGATTCCATATATATATATATATAAATATCTATTTATTCTTGCTCGGCAAAGGCGTTCGTCGAGACTGATTTATGGCCACCCGATTCCATCCCCGTGGACCGACCAAGGAGTTTGTACGCGATGGAAACTCCACGTTCGCGCTGGACCTTATCGACAATGGCGGAGAAGGGGGGGGAGGGTTGAGGATACTAAAAACCTTAAAACATAAAATTAGCGCTTTTCAAAATACCTATATTTATTTTTTAGCGAGAGATTTGATGAAATAAAAATAAACGTAGCACGAATTTTTAAATTCTAAGGTTTTTAGAATCCCCCCCCCCCAATCTCGGTCAATTTAGACTTAAAATCCCGACAAAATGACGCCTACTTATAAGGTTTGGTAAAATATTTGAGGTTGACCTGTCTCTTCCTTCTTGAATCGATTTTTGGTATTTCAATTAAATATATGTTAAAATCTTATTTTGATCTCTCAAATGTTTTGTACTTACTTTGCTGTTTTTTTTTGGTAAGTAAATGAAAAAGTTATTCAAAAGTCGACCTCCACGATAACCTAGAAAAAAGGCCGATGAGCTCAAACATTTTTAAAGAATTAAAAACCGATCATTCTAAGTAGGTGTAATTTTGTCAGGCTTTTAGGTCTAAATTCGCCGAAATGGCTTAAACTCGTAGAAAAAATATTTTAACCTTAAACTGATACCCTGAAGCTTATACATTTTAACCTGAAAATAAGTTGATCTTGGTCAAAATGTATAAAAAAACTTTTTCATAAAATATTGCCTATATTACAAAACTCTTTGAAAACCGTTGGCTTTCAATCCCCTTAACACGAGGAGGGTAGGAGAAAAGTGAAGTTATATATTTTTTTATTTTGGCATTGATGGCCAAGTGTAGCTACACAAGCAATGTCGCGAATAAATTATTTTAACTTCGTTAGCTTAAAACCAACCATTAAGCTGTTACATCGAAAATTAATTAAAAAATAGCGAACAAAATGATAGTTTTAATGAGTGCATTAACATACATAATTCGACTTAGTAAAGTTTTACATATTTTATGATAATCGTCGCTCGAAAAATATAAAATATAAATTTTGTTTTTTGTTTTTAATGAAATGCTTACAGACAATTTTCTGGTGTATAAAAATATGAGTTTACGCATTCATTACTTATTGTTAGTATTGTACAATAACGATATTAAAACTAAACAAAAACAACAATCCTTTCGATTTTTATTTATTTGATTTTTCTATTTATTTTAAAAGTACTGGTGAATTCCATTTAGATCGAATAAACAGTTTTAGCAATAATTTAAACTATACTTATCTTCAAAAACAAAAAAATAGTTCTATATTTAATAATACTATGATTAGTAATTATTTAATAGTACTAACATTTGTTTCATAATAACCTTATTATTTTCTTTTTAATTAACTGTAACCAATTTATTGAACAGGCATACACCACGTTTCCATGTACAAATTATTTTGAACAAACATTTACATATGTTTGCCGAGAAAAATGTATTTAGAACAAGCTTGTTTTTTGCCTGAATTTATTATGTACTGTAAAACGGGCTTGTCAATTGCTTTTTAATGGTTTTATGTCGACACAACTCATTTTTTTCCACGAGAAATGCTGGAAGTCGATTATACAACCAAACGATATTAAAACTTTACACGAAATCGGGTACTATGTTCATAAATTGTACTGAAAAGAAAAACATAAATACAAAATTGATCTTTAAGCGTCCACATTATTCGAGTACTTTGCAAATAATTTTCCAAGTGTTTGCCCCGGTTGGTTTTAATCACGTCTTTAGCCTTTAGTGACCTCCTGGTATGCCTACATAATATTCAATAATACACAAAACCTTTTCTGCGGTATGAAGTTCCAGCTTTTAATCAACTACACAAAAACGACTACCGTAACCCGCGTGAATAAAGTATACCCAAGTGCACTACGATTGAAAACTATTATTTTCATTATTTAATAAATGTATTATATTTTTTATAATACTCGCTAGGGACGACCGTAACTATAACGGTAAATCACGATTCCGCGTTTTTCTTCGATTAGATTTCTTAATTAAATACAATGATAAAAATAAATCCACCCGACTAGACTATTTGAATTTTATAAGTTGATTAAACTACTCAATAATAAAATTCGAGAAGGTAAAACGTGCGAACTTTGTAGAGTAATTCGTACACAGTGAATTGTAAAAATGTAATAGCTGTGGTAGATTATATTAGAACAAGATTAAGTAGTCAGCCGACTTTTAGTTTTATTTATTTATCAAGCAAATCATCGTTTAAGAGCCGTTGAATTTATAACCAAAATCATTTATCAGCTATTTCAAAATTTATAGCATACATAAACAACTTTATTTTAAAAAAAAAAATAATAAATATAAAGTGAGCTGCACATATTTTGTATTGCCGGTCGACACAGCATACTAATCAATCGCGTTATTGACATAAACACATACAATTAAGTACTTCATTTAAAATGTTAAAACAAAATAATAAGTTAAATCTTTATACGAATTTAAACCATGTGATTGACGTGATTGATATTTCGGCAACTTCTAGTTTTGACGTGAATAAATGGTTCAAAAGAACGAACCGAATATTCTGAACAATATTTGTTTTTATGTATTTTATATTTCATAAACAATATTATAATACGTTTGAAGGGGAAAAGGTTCAGCGATAACCAAAAAGATATTTCAGCGACTGGAACCTCTGCGATAACGTCCGCATAAGAAATATTATTATTTATTGTAGTCCTGATAGTACTTGAGTGACCAAGACTTCGACAGCGACAGCTCTGATTAAATTTCAAACCTTTTTTTATGGATGTAATTATTTTCGAAAAATAAATAAATTTGTTTTAAACGATGGAAAAAAAACAATATTTAATTAATTTTTTTATATAACTGTAAATTTTTCAAAAATCTTAGTTTTACTAAATTAAATTTTGATCGCCCGCTGATTAATATAATAACAGACATTTAGTAGAACAATACCGGCCGACAAGCAAGAGGTCTAGCCCAACGGCGTTCAAGTTATGCAATATAGCTACACCGGTGTATTGACGTCAAAACATCTCATTCAATTTTAACAAGGGTTTTAATTTTTAAAAAAAAATCCACAACAACTCAGCGACTAAATCAGTTGCTGTAGACGACGTTTGACAAGAAGTCTGTATTTAATTTATTATGTTCAATAACTTGATGGAACAACTCCTTAGATAAAAATAATTGCTTCTCCGTCTGTACAACGCCAGATAATAATATGCAAATGTGAATTAACAGCTAATCGATTGTTAACCGCAAATATTTTTGTACGTTTCATTCCTTATAAATTACAAGTGCAGTTAATATAATATATATATTATTAGTTAAGTAGATAACTCAGTACTTTTAGGCTATACCTCAGTAATAGTATAACACTCATGCCTCTTATTGAAACACATCACTAATGATCTACTTACTTAGAAATATACTCGTTAGTTATTGACAATTGAAACGTTTAACACAGTAACTTTAAGTATAATCTCGGAGAGCGTGCAAACATTATAGATTTGAAGTTATACAGTATATCTAATTAAAATTAATTATTTGTTTTCAGATATATATCAGGAGGTGCAGTTTTGTTCTCCAAATGGGAAGACTGGGAATTTTTCGACGGTTCTTATTTCTGTTTCATATCGCTGAGCACAATTGGTTTTGGCGATTTTGTCCCAGGTAGCAATATTACCGGGCCCGGCACAGGTTCTGGTCCTATACAAGGGGTCGAACTGAGTTTCATACTTTGTTCCATGTACCTCATGCTAGGAATGGCGCTGATCGCCATGTGTTTTAATTTGATGCAACAAGACGTTGTAATGAAGATCCGAACGTGCACGGACATTTTAAGAAGGATTACCAGGTGTAAGAACTAAAACCACTACAAACGCCTATCCGGTCAAATCAGCTAAGTAGGTGATGTTGTCGAAAGCAGATCTACTGAAAAAAGTAATTTCAATTCGAAAAGTCTACCTGGATTTTCCGTATAAGCTGACTTATTGGTCTAAATATTTTACAATATTGCATGTTATTGCACGACCTAATGAAATTCCTTTGACGATAATACTATAACACCCGAAGGAAACCAGCAATTAAGGTATATCCGATACCGCATGAATATATAATACGCACTGCGTACGCTCATTCATTGGATTTAGACGACATACATAATATTATAATGATATTGTATTTTTTTTGTACTATACTTTGTTACATGTATATAAATGTTAAAATTGCTGTGTATTGTATATTTATTTGCTTGTTTTGTGTATGTAAATTGTAAATATAAATTCTTAACTCAGTTGAATCATTTTTACCGTCAAAGATGTGTTTAATCAGTTATTTGAACGACTATTTTACAACTCTACAAAAATGAAAATGCGCATTTTAAATGATTACATTTTTATTTATACATAAATCTTATTTTTTTATAAAACAATTATGCTACTATCACTCTGCAGATACAGTTTCAATAGGTATGATATTTTGGTCCAATTCCAAACGACTCTTTCGCTCTGAGACTTATTGAGAATAATAATTCCAAACCAAACTTAACAAAAAAAAATTGAATTCTAGTTAATCTACTCTTAAAATTTAGAACCACGTGCAATTTAACACTTATGTTCCTCAACTACCAAAACAGTTTCTTATTTAATCTTAAATTATTTTGTTTGTATGATATTTTTAAGTTCTGACGTCTAATACTACTATATGATATGACTTTTATCATCACTTTTGATAACTAGCACAATATGCGTTTAATAAAATGATCTATTATCTACAATTTTGTTCGTTTTACTTAGGAGGAAAAAAATAAATAAATCACGCATGGTGTAGGCGCTTTTAGATTTTTAACGGATTTGTTTTTTCTTGTTTTGAATTTCTTCTCGAGCCTACCATTTATAAATCTTAGATAATCTTGTAAAAAACATTATGTTATCGAATTACTCGTGTTTTACAAAAAGGTTTTCTTAACTTCATTTCGGTATGTTTTATCATAAGCACCGAAGCGCACATAACAAGCCATTTACGTGCTACAAAAATAAAGTGCCTGTAAAACACAATGATAAAAAAAAGAAAAAAGAAAAAAATGAATCCGCCAAGAACAGAACACATTTGCCAACGCTAAAATTACGTGTCCACAACAGGCGAAATACGATCACTATCCACTTTATTACAACCGTTTTTATGGCTCTTTATCGCGGTCACGTCTGAATTCACTTCTGGGTCTCAATATATGTCAAATGAATCCACCATACTCCGGAAGGTATATTAAACAGCTGTTGTGCTCGCATCACTTTACCTTGGTCGATGAATTTTGGGCATATCTAGCAACGTTTCCAAACGAGAAAATGCAATAACGTTAAAACAATTTAACACACACACGCGGGCAAACAGCTGCACGTACAAAACTGTATAATTAAACAAACACAAATAAAATTGTTATTTCAAATCCAAAAAAAATAACAACCCAGCCTAGCCCAAGACAGTGAACCCCAAACATTGCTTCCCATTTTCTTAAATGACAATAAATATAAATAATTTTACTTAATACGCTACGGTTTTATGATTAGGTTCGCACATTTTGCTGGGTTAGTGTACATGGCAACAAAATATTACACAATATTATTACTTAAGCAATTCTTATGGCTACATAACTGTTAATGTTAGTATTTATTTAGATGTGTATAAATTATTTTGGTGTTAACTCGTTTATAAAACATTTTATGACATTTTTATAATCTATTTTCATCTAAAAATTTGTAAGCATTAAACATTGGTATTAGGTACATAACGTTATTTTAATTTCGTTCGTCAAATTTAATATGTTAAAATCGAAATATTTTTGATGCTGCAATAAATACAAGTTAAATCTTCGCTTTTATAGAAACGCCTGCTATTTTTGCGCATTGCACAAGATATACTCATTACAGACTGCAAAGAATGGAATTGAGTGTAATGTATAAGTGATATTAAAATAATAGCACCCAGGACAGAGCAGCGAAAATGTAATTTATCAAACTGACGAATGGGATACACGGTTTTAATTATGTTTGCTCTACCTACCATTCCAACGGTCCCCAAGCCTGCAGCAACGGCACGGCGTCTTCATTGAATTGTTTAGATAACTAGACTGAGTGCATGAACATTATAATAATAAATTTAGATCAGCAATAAAACAAAACAAAATACTACTCTCGTTGGTCGCTGTGCATATTAAAAAATATCTTAGTTTTACGACGAAATTTCAAATAATAATACACAAAACGAGAGCCGCTCGTATAACATAATATATTATAATACATTTTATGTGTAGGTATAATAATATAATATGTTCATATGATTTCCTTTTTACACTCCTGTCACAACGTATATACCGTCAGCACAAATATTAGCCAGACTTTCAAATCCTTTAAAATGTCCAAGCCGGTGGTTGTTTTACACACACAAGCGAGCGTCGTTGGACATGCACATTAAGTTTTTCTTAAGGGTGCATTCATAAATAATGGTTATAAAGTTTTGCACAGAGTGAAATCTAATGTTAACCATAAAAATAATGCTACCGTTATATTATACTATTGATCTATTTATATCTTCCTCTTGAGCTTTTTACGGTCCTTGAAGGAACTTACAATCGTATGCATGCCTTAAGTCAATAAAACATATGTGGGCATCCTTCCCGTACTCGTAATATTTGTCTAGTACTTGTCTGATTGTGGAGGACTTTCCTGTTAAGAAGTTACTTTGATAGTCTCCGATTACATCTCTAGAGTATACTTCTAAATTGTGTAGTAGTGCCACTTGCCAGTGATTACTTGTATCCATTGGATTGCCCTTCTTGAATGCAAGACAGATGATAACTGGTTTTAAGTCTTCGAGTACCTACTCAGTCTGTACTCCAATTTTTTTTTATTAGTATATAGGCATTTTGGTCACAAATTGTAGAGTGCCTATTTTTAGTAGTTCATCATTGATATAATCTTCACCGGGGGCTTTTTATTATTTGAGGTTTTAATTTTATCTTCTATTTCTTCACATTATGGCTCATTAACCCATGAGCTCTTAACTTCGGTTGTGTTTTCCTTGTTCTATTTATGCGTTATAGAAAAAAGTCGCTATCCGTTACATAGAACTCGTGTATTTGTTTGTATGTATACTCACATTATAAAATATAACACTATATTATTAAGTAGCGATTTTGACGGCAATCTGCCGGGGGTGGGGGAGGGGGCGGTAATAAATAATATTTATCATATTAATATTATAATATATTTGATGTTATATTTTAGCAACTGTTAGGCAACGAAACGACAGTGACCGCGAAGGAGCGACGAGGCGGACAAGGTATTACTTTGAACGATGCCGAGATGCGGATGGATCAATATAATATATATTATTACAGTCCATAAGAACGACGCAAAGTTATTAATTACGGATCCAATTAAATCATCATTGTCACCGCTCTCTGTGTCCCTATAACCGCCACCGCCAACTCTACCACCAGCTCCAACGCGTTCTCGTTAACCTCGCAGACTGATTAGCTCGGCCCGGTTATTAATTATATATCACCCGAAACCGTTTAGCGCATTATATTATACGTGGCACTATGCGATACTGCGGTCCAGGAACACAATCAATTAGCTCCATAACAGTTGACAGATTTGGCCAATTTCAAGTTTATAGACAGTTCTATAAAGCCTCGAAGGCCATATGCAATACACGTGTTATATTATTGTTAGCGAAAACAGACTATTACAACAGTTTATTAAAATCATTTCTACCTGTATTCACACAATATAATATAGTTTATATTCTATAACTGTTCATTCATCAAATCTTGTCAATAAAATAAAGTCTATAAAAAAAAGTCGTATACAAGTTTATAATGCTGCATACAAAATACAAGCATTCATTGCTATATATATAGTATATATATTTTAAATGATGGCAATTCAATATTCCGAGACAAAATTAAACAAAATAGAGTCCTTTTACACGAATGGTGTTCTTTTATAACTGCAAGATTTTAAACAGCGCTTAAATTATTAACCCGCGATCGCTGCAATATTAATAGTATCATGTCTTCACTCTTCGTTGATAATTATATAGCGATGATGTCCGATAAATAAGCTTAGAAACACAACACGTCGAGCTGAAATACTGCACTGAGGCAAACTTACAATTTAAGTGTTCGATGTCGCGTGGAATTACAACCAACAAAATGATAATACAAGTTTACTATGGAAACATAATATGTATGTTATCTTAGTCTATGCACTCTCATGCAGTGGCGCAATTTATTTGCCAAAATTTGTCCTAATTCTTATATTCTTGGAGTATACACAATTATATATATGCTTGTCTCAGAGAAATGTACCTTCTTGTCTCAATTTTTACAAACAACGACTTTCAATGCTTTTGGCTTCAAACTGTCAACGTCATCTACATGTATTCACAATGACACTTACTTTACGGTTTCTGTATACTAAAACAAGTAAATAAACTATAAAAAAAAACAAAGTCAAAGCAGCACCAAATGCCACCTTGCCTTGTTTGTCCATCAATAACGTGTGTTGTTTTGGTATTTTCACTCTTCTCATTGATCAACTCATGGGAAAACATACATCCAACAACAGCGGAACACACTCAATAGGCAGATACACGTTTATATAAGTCATAATTAATTTAACAAAAACAATATTAAACCACCCCATTCGGCGAAATCGTTTTACAGGAAAGTTCTTTAGAAACCAGGTTTGATGTTTTATTTACTTATTAATTGCAACTAAAAACATTTGTTCAACTTCATTGTCTACACAGTATTACATATTGTAATCATTGTAAAGCTTAAAAGTTTTATCAGCCTACATAATACATAACTCTCTCGGGAGCTTGTAAAACTGGGTAAATGAAATATTTATACAAATTTTGCGTTTAAAATATTCTCACATCAAATTAACTATATTTTAAGGTCAAAAAATAACCTGCACAATACATTTTGTAAACACTTATTCGTTTTTAGTTATTATTCAAATTTACCACTAATCAAGATTAGACTTAACTAATAAGTAATAGTCTTATGTATGTATTGCATTTAAAACAACACCAAAAAATTTGAGATAAACTTAAAACATTCATATTTTATTTTTGTAGAGTATTAAAAAACTATGGGTACCTACTTAAACAAAGTTTAAATTTAAATTCAAATTCAGTACCACGGGACTTTGGGGAAATATACAGCCCACAGGAATGTTTATATTTTGTTTTTTAAATTTCTTTAACACTATTATTTGTATTACTGCTACGTAGCTTTAATCATTTTAAAACAAATTAATAAATTTTACTTATATTGTAAAAATTTTTTACTAGGTATGCGCTTATTAATGGCTGTAATTATACATTTTTAAATAAACAGCTTAATTAAAAATAATATATAAAGAAGTTAATATTTTTACCAAACCGTCAGAATTACCAAGTAATACTAAAACGCATCAATAAAATTATCAACTGTATATTAATTTTCCTCTCCAGTATGCGCTTAAATTTTATTTTGATAAATATATCAAAGAAAACAAGATACTTGAAAATGTAATACGTTAGATATTTTCTTTATAAATAACCCTAAGGAACGAGTTAAAGGGGGTTACAGTCATTTTAACATCAAACGAATTCCAAAAACAGTTTACCAGCGGTGTTCGACATTCTTGGTTCACCGATGTTCTCAGTAATAATTCAAATTATATCCAATCAGAAATGTATTACATCTGTTTCATCTCTTCTTGAAGATGATATGTATTATTACACCGAACCTCTTAAAATCATTTGAAGAAAAATTAAATACCAATGCTCCGGGACCTTTTTTTAAATGGCTTCGATTTTATCTAGGCCATAAATTAAATATATTTGAAACTATTTTTTTTTTTTTTTTTTTATGTTTATTCATGTAAACAAAGTAAATATTAAATACAAATACATTCCTCTCCCAAACTAATCTTGACAGCTCTGAATGAAGATTCATAAGGTATACAACAAGCTACGCCGTACTATAAACTTGTGTAAATAGTTCAGTGATTACAAAATTCATAAATTCAAGTATTTTAAACGGTTTTTAAATTATTAGATTTAAATATAGTTATACATAAGTTATTCGATTTAAAGCGATTCGAAAATAACCATACTATATGTTAATATTATATGATATAATATTTATCCACTAACTGACATATTAGGTATATTGAATTTAAATTTGATATTAAATTCATTTGCGATCAGACGTAAAAAGAATTAACGAGTGTTGTCCTTCGACAACTTTAATGCCTTTTATTTGCCAAATTACCTTGGCAAGATGTGCTCGTTTGACGAAGTACAGTTACTTTTATTTTCTATGCGTTTATGCAAAATGGGTAGTAATGTATAATAACTGGTTTGGTGGCAACACTATACCTATCATTCGACGATTGATATCGAATACAATTCCAACAGCTTTTGTTAAGACTAGTTTGTTTTATGTACAAATATTAAATTAGGTGTATACATAGAGATGGGTAGGATTATTCATCAAAGTAGTCCAAAATTTCAGGAATAAAAAAAATGCATTAACAGGTCAGATTAATGTGTTACAAGTATTCCATTATGGGTTACATATTAAGTAAGCGGTCGGCTTATTGGATTACAATAATTTGTACATTGAACTTGGATCGTATGAACTCATCTTCTCGAGGCTAAAAACACAATCATATGATCTAATTTTTTTCCTCAATAATTATTCAGATAATGAACGATTATTTCATTCAGAAACCAGATTAATTGGTTACTTAAAATAATAATTATAAATAAATATTAAAATTAATACAATATTAAGGATACATACATACATTTAATCAGTTCAACATTTTACATTTTTAATTTTTGGCCTTAAAAAATACAGTACATGTAACTGTAAACTTGCTGCGTAAAGAAATCGTCTTCAGAGACATCGTGGATCCAGTCACAAAAAAAAAATTCAAAGCACATTACTGTAAAGCCAACAATACCTTCCAGTTTCGCATCGAAATAAAAAAAAATTGTAAGCACATTTTTAATTTTAAATCTAAAAAACTGTTTTTATTAAATACAATGTTTTGGACCATTAGAGTACAACTAATCTGTAACACATAATTTTGGATTACTGTAATAACTAATAAAATCCGTTATCCAATAACTCAGAATATCACTGGAACAAAAATGTAATCCAATTTTTGTATTAACCCCATTGTAATCGATTACCGATAGCTATATCACAGAATGCAGATGAAAGCAGAAGGGTCACTTTAAATGTAAACAAAAAAGTGGCGACCATTTTTTAAAGTCTATCCTGTGTCATTCTGTGTTCTCCTGTTCCTTCTGTATCCTGGGTCCTTGGCCGCTTTTTCTTCTTAAAATTCCATCAAAGCGAAGAGCTCGATGATCTGCTGTATTTTCTGTGCAAGTTTGATGGTTGCAAACCGCAAATGGAACGAAATTCACGGTGACTTATCGTGGGGCACAACGCGATTTACACTAGGTTCACGTACCGTATTGACCATGAAGTATCCGTCGGTAAATTGCCCATTCCGTGAGATACGGTTTAATATCTTTCCCAGTCCTGTGGGGTGTTTTCATACGAAGGGAGGGCCGTTTGAAATCGTTGTTTTTAATTCCATTAAGCCCCCGGCGCACGCGGACAATCGCGGCCGTTGCCGTTTAATGGAACATTTTATTTTTATTTCCGTTTCCAGCCGACCCGGTCAGGTTAGACCCGGCGGGGAGGCGCAAAAGAGACGGTGAAAGACAACACCTTCAGCTCATATGTTTGCCCGGTTGTGTTTAATGTTTATCGATTCCATTTGCGCTCTTGGCCGGCCCAATACCTACCGCCGAACAGTACTTACAAGAAACAACAAACGGCACGTTGCGGGCGCCTCACACCTGTCGAGCTGCTCACATAAATAGCAAACGTTTACGGCCGCCTGTGTACTGTAAAAATAACGTCCATTTCCTAAGTAAATAAAAAATAATTTTATACGATTATACTCGGTTATGTTTGAAAATAAACAATGTTAACTGAATGCCTATTTCCATTAATAATTGTATTGTATTATATATTTTGTATTTGCACTGGCTACGATTTTCTAAGTAAAAGTATGTTCTATTTACTTTGTACCTACATCGTTGAATAATTTATTCTGTGCTTTTAATCCGCCGGGCTTTCACTAAAATTTGTATAACGAATCACACCACAATACGTAGCGAAAATTGGACGTGCACGTGCTCGAGAAACTTTAACCGTTATAGCGTATAAATATCCACAAACAAAATTACTGATTAATAATTTATCACCCATTTCGATAGAATACTTTTTAACAAAGATATATGAGCTGTTAAAAAATTCAAAATTTAATATACTAAAACTCGATTCCTAGTAACATTATCGAAAATCGTCCATGTAAATAATAATAACAACGTACAGATGAATATTTAATTTACTTAACGAATAAATATTAGAGTTGGAACTTTGAACATTTGAATTTGCAAAAAATGCATTCAATTTATAAATATATATATATATATATATATATATATATATATATATATTATTATTATATTTTTAAGTTTGAATATTATATTGTCGTTGCGTCTAAAACGGATTGACCTAAAAGTGAATGTGCTGTGTTGGCCGAAAAGTTAAACTGAGCAAAAAGGGTCCTGCCCAAAATATTTACCACAAACAAAATATAATGTGTACGATGAAAAAAGTTTGGATATAGTCGCTGCAGCTATTGTATGGCACGGTTTACCTAATTGGCTTCCATCCACCGACGCGATAAGCTTAAAGATAATAACGTCGACGGTCGCATAACAATATTTCTCTGCTAATGTTTGTTTATTGTGTGATTTTTCTACTGGTAAGGTTTTATTATTTTCCCGGGGATGAAACGCTTACACGGGGGAGTGAAACTCGACGGTAAAACGTATAAGAGATAACGGGTATTCTGAGACAAATTGCCTTTGTACGATATTACACTAGGTTATTTTTGAACCATATACATTACATATAAAATACATACTTTAGACAATTTCGTGGCTCAATATTTTATGCTTGTATCATGATTGCTGAAAAAAACGGAAATGGCTTGCTAATAGCGAGTACAATAATTATGACAGCCCTGAATGTGTATATATAGATATATATATATAGATATCAACTGTGTTACTGTGACATTGTTACTTCAAAAAGTAGGTTTAAGGGCATCAATATTATGTTAAGTCGTAAAATTTGTAATTATTATTAAACAGAACGTGTAGGTATATTTTAATATGCTTAATTGACTATTATAAAACAACTTGACAACCGTGAGAGTTATAATTTTTCGAAGGTCAGCGAACGTCTAGAACTCGCCCACGACTACATTAGATGTATATTTTAAAACAGCAACGCTTGGACAATGTCATGCATCATAATAAATAATAAATATGATAATAAACATATTCAATATGATCGCCATTGTTTATAATGCATTTTCCGTTTTCTATTAATTAAAAAAAAAATTATGTGCTATATTAGGAATTTGACAAATCAGGCTCAAGATCAAGTGTTGTTCAATAATACACAATAATATATTAGAATATTATGGAAACTAAATCGTTAAGCAAATGATTTTTTTTTTTTTTTTATAAAATATGTAAATTAAAAAAAGTGGTACTTGAGCACAAAACTTAATAGTATCATTCTGCATGGATATACATAAAATTGTTTTAATGATTTGATCAATTTTTTTTTAAAGATTTTAGGTGTTTTTGTTAAAGTATACGAAATCTGCGAAAACACAGTTTCCCGGAAATTAAAAAAAAACTGTAGTGCCGAATTTTTTTCCCGTTTAATATGTTATGGATACATATGAGTTCCAACTACTGGCAAATTTTCAACCCAAAAGTTTTAAAATTACGGCTAAAAACCCCGAAAAACAAAAAAACTTGTACCCCCCCTAGGGGGGTGGGAAATGGGTATAGTTTAAGTTTGACACTACTGACGTGTGCGGGCATACCAAATAATTATTTCTTATACATTTCAACTCGATCCGACTCTTTTTCTCGAAATTATAGCCAGTAAAAGTTCAAACTTTAAAACTCGTACGGTTTTTTTTTGTTTTTTCAACTTTCGTCTGTGAAGAATTAAACTTTTTCCACTTTTACCCCCCCCCCCCCCCCAAAGTACCAACTAGATGAAATTTGCGATTTATAGAGTTGCTACTCGAAGGAATTGGTCCAGTATTAAAAAAATTACAGTGTATACAGATAAAAAAAAAACACACATCAGAGTAAAACCAATACCTTCTCGCTTTGCATCGAAGCTAAAATATACTGTTTATAATCCCATTTTCTATTAAAATTTCAATAATACCAAAATTATGAAAATTGAAAAATCATTTTTAATTGGTATAATATATATATATCTATACATGTAAACACGAGTAAAAAGCCAAATATCCTCATGAAATGTACTTTGAAATTTAAGTACATTTGAAAAAGAATGTTAAGAAACAATAAGTTCAAATTGTGAACAATCAATATGCATTTAAAACTTGAATGTAAAATGAAATAAAAAAGTAGAATCCGTATTTAATCATTCAATGTACAATTTAAAAACAATTAATCTCATTTATTGTTCAGATTTAAAACAATAAGCAAAAGCTCCGTCAGCTTCCTCGTCTTGTATTTAATTTGAGACATTGTGTGAAACCATAAAATAAAACTTCTGCCATCACAGCAACGCATTTTTCTACTTGGCGTTGTCTCGTTAGCCTGTATAAAATACCTTTGATTCTATTTATAACACGCCTATAAATGGTTGCCAACAAGGCGGATTTTGACTTCAAGATGACGGGCACAAGGATTATACGAAAAAAATAGACTCGAAAAAAACTGGAGCTGTGTTTGGGTATTGTTTCGATTTTTTGATAAAACTTTGTCTTAGTCTTCCCAGATTTCCGTAACAAGATTGTTTAAGTTATATCACCCAGATCGATGGCGTAAAAGTCAGTGTGAAATAATTATTACATTTATTTTCATTGTCTCGGTAGCAAAGTAACAAAACAAGTCAATAAGGTCTATTCGACCTTTTCTTATATTTTTCAACTGTTTAAAAACAATTAAAAAATAAACAAACAAAACGTTCACGTTATCTATTAGCATTTCACCACAAATCTACCAATCTATACTAGTTGTTGGAATTATATATTTGTTCGACTAATAAAAGTGGAGGGTATGTATTTTTCGTGCTGAACTCTACGTGCCTCTTTTTAATTTTAATAATTCAATTTAGTATACGAATACCTACTTCATACAACGCCAATGAATACGAAAATAAATATTTTTAATATTATGTAATGTCAACGGTAGGTAGGTGTATTATATTTGCTGATGCTGCGTTCGTATAAAGACACCCACGTTATATTAATATCGTTACAATAGGTATTAAAATAAATTTGTGACTGCTGGCGCGATTAATACAGTTATATTCATAAGTGCAGACTATTTATAATTGTTCATATTTATCGACATCGGCCTCCGCATAGTTATGCGGAGGCCGATAGTTATATTCAATAATATAGTTATATTCAATAATTATTCCACAAATAGGTTGTTGCACATACGCAACATATTATTTCGTTTGGAAAGTATAAAATACAAATTAAAAAACAATAATAACTACTACTCTATGTACTTTTGACGCATATTAATAATCGATG
Source organism: Adelges cooleyi (assembly GCF_023614345.1). Taxonomy (NCBI): domain Eukaryota; kingdom Metazoa; phylum Arthropoda; class Insecta; order Hemiptera; family Adelgidae; genus Adelges; species Adelges cooleyi. The sequence continues at coordinate 12,295,754 of NW_026096579.1, read as the reverse complement.
TCGATCGTGGTATATACTTAAATATTGAATTTCGCGTTCAGTCCGAGTCTTCTTCGTCTTCGTCCTTGATGATACCCAGATGCCGTGCTACCGCTTTTACGTTGCTAATGACTTCCTCTTGGACTAGGTTGAAGCTCATGGCCAACAGAGCTATGCCGAATAGTAGATACAGCGAGCAAAACCATATGCGTAACTTGGTGTCGTCGCCTTTGTTCATGACCCTCTGGGCCGGTACAAAGTCACCGAACCCGATGGTGGTGAGCGTGATAAAGCAAAAGTAAGCCGAATCCGGGAATTCCCATTGTTCCCAGCTTTTGAAAAGGAACGCTCCCATGATGATATAGCTGACCACCAGCAGAACGCACAGCCAGATGGGTACGGGCTTCGTGTGGTCCGGGTTGTTGTCGTCGAAGTCATAAGCATCAGAATCGTCGTAATAGTCACTATACCTGGACCTCCGAGGATATTGTCGGTTGACAGCGAATCCGAGAGGTGACATGATCCGAGGACTGGGCGCCATCACCTCTAATCGTTTGTCTAAAAACAAAACGGCAAAAATTTAACATAAATAGGTACTTCATGACGCCACAAGGGTTTTGAATTTGATGTTTGATTTGTTTTACAAACAATATTTATGTTAGGAAGTTTAAAAACCGGTTTTCACTTGGTTTCACTTGGTTAGCTTAAAACGTTTAACTTATATGAATTGTTTTATTTGTATTAATTTTTTTCGTTAATCCAACTATTAGAGCGTGGGCGTTCACTCAAACTAATTTTGCGAAAAATATTTGGACCAAAGAAAAATAAAGAAGGCGGCCACAAATAAGATCAAACAGAGAACTAGATACTTTATTTAACGATCCCAATATCGTGGACATACTCAAGAGCCAGAAATTAAGGTGGGCTGGTAAGGTATGAAGAGCAGAGGGCCAACTTAAACACGGGCAGTCACGAAATGGAGATCAAATAAAATACGACCAAGAAGAAGACCTAGACAACGGTAGAAGGATCGAGTTAAAGAATATCTAAAAATATTGGAAGTGCTCAATAGAAACTAGCTGACATCACATAAAGAAACGTGAAGATATATTGAGGAAGCGGCAGTGGGTCTAAATGGCCTAGAATAAGCCATAAATAAAATAATTCAATTAAACTATTAAAATTTATTTCTGCATTTTATTATTATTTTACTGTTTAATAACTCATTAACATATTATATTATGTGTATTTATATTGAACTAACATGGCATACTTAAAAGTTCTATACATAACCTTGATTTAATGTTTACCGTCACTTCATCTATATTATTCAGCGATTTATGTCGTTTTTATCAGTCGGCTCTTAAGGTTGTGTCTACTCAGTACCGCGTCGCGTCGTCATCATTTTTATAGGCGTTGTTTACATAAACCGTATTTCTGTGGCATTGTAGCAGAAAATGATTTGTCAGGTTGTCTTTAATGTTGGCATTATCATGTTAATAGATGGCCATCATATTATTAGTATAGTGGCCAATTATGCCAATTTTAGTTCGTAAAAATTTGACCCAACAATGTTCTGATAAATATGCAACATATACAAAGTGATTACAAAAGAATACCACAACTTTCATTAAAGTTTTTGTAATCACCATGTATTATATGCAACTTAATACGTAGTCTTGTCACAAAAATTCGATATTTCAATGCCAAACAATAATAATATGTTCTACCATCAAAATTAAAATGTACATAAGGTAACGAAAATTCAATTTCAATACAATATTTAACAACGGAATTACCTTATGCAATAATCCCTAGTATAATTAAGAGAACTCAATTAAATATGGACCAACTTAATCCAGTTACGCATTATCCTTTAAAGTGCCTGATATAGATCTCGTGTTCTTTTGCCATGATTACATGTAAATCATTTTAAACTTGATTTCATGCAATTTAATGTAAGTATAGAATTTAAAAAAAAATTGTTAAAGAAGCAACTAACTATTTTTATTTCAAAATTAAATAAATTATACAAATCTTAAAAAAAATAGCGGAAGGTTATTTTGTTATGGGTAATTTCGTTTTAAGATTATTTATAATTTTTTAATTTTCTGTATTCGATTGGAAAAAGTCACTGAATGAATAATATAAATAGCATGAAAGTGTTAATATAAAAAAATCAACGGGAAATGAAAACACAGAATTTACATTATTATCCTATGCCATTATTAATCTCCTACCGTTTTTTTTTTATTCTTGCTAATCCGGACACCAAAGGTACATTAAAAAACTGAGAATAAATATATAAAAGCGTTGTTGGTACAAATAAGAAAAAACCTTCGACGTAATTTAAAACAAATAATATTAAAATTAAATACCATTGTGAAAACCGTGGAAAGAAAAAGTAATGATAAAAATTTGCTAGTACACAAGTTTCATTAATCTAGAATTTCAATTAATAATTCAATCGGTTCGGTTAATATTATGTTAAAATATGTTTTTATTGTGATGATGACCAAAAATGGCAGTTTGGCCAATGTGGCAGTATTAAGACGTAGTACAGGATTCGTTCCGTTATTTGCCGGATATCTTTTTCCGGGCCGTCGCAACTGCAAATCTCCGTTTACGAACCGGAACAAAAAGAGTAGTTTGTCCTAATCACAGCACAAATTAAACCGTCTAAGCTGTGGGAAGCTAATGGTCGGAAAAATAACAATGACCAGGCAAAACTGTTATTTGGAAATTATTCGGTCAGTGTATGTATGTGTATTCTTAGGAATTAAGAGTTTTTCACTGGGATTAGCAACGGTTTCCTTTTTTTTTTTTTTCATCTAACTTTCATGCAGAAACTGAATTTTTAGTTTATGTACTCACTCTGGTTGGAATTTCGATGTCTTGGTCGGTATTTAGGTTTCGGATAGTAATCTTGATCTTCCATCGGCGGCGGCGCTTCAACCGCTAAATGTTGAGGTGTTTTACTCCTATTCGTCCGCAACGTGTTGGTTGGCGTCTCTCTTGCCAAGTTTGGTGCTGCGGAATGCCCTCGGATATTTCTTCGGATCTCTTCGCTCTGTTTGGAATTAACTGCGCAACAATAATTAATATCAAACACAAATAAACTACGGTTAGGTTAGGTTCAAAATACTTGTTTCAAATACTCACTTCTTCTAGATTCGTCTCTGTCCAGTGCGTATTTGTTAAACAATATGGCAGGCACTGGTTGCATTTCTAATCCGGTCATTTGGTCACCGTCGGGGTAGTAAGGTTCTATAAATATAAAACATATTATTATGAATTTAATGTAATAGATTAAATTAACAATAAGCACAAGTTTCCTTCGTCATTCTGACAACTCTCATAAAAGTATAAACAAACATTTTGTCGCTTCAACGTATAGTTAACAAGAACGTCACTATCCATTATAAATGTCGGATCCTTGTATTTATAAACTATATAAAACCGAAAAATAAATTGCATTTGGTTAACATAGAGATGCTGTTCTACACTTTAATATACTATTTCTCACTGATAGGTTCAGATAGTTGTTGAACAGCTAAAACAACATACAAAATGATAACGTTAAAATTTCCGAGTAATAAAGCTTTGTTTTAAAAAATCACGTTCAAGATTTTTCGGTTGCTATTCCAAAATATGTCCTATTAACTTAAAAAAAAAATTTTCCTTGTCCCGAGGAAATGTTTATTTGTTACAAAACGTAGCGATAATAATATAAACAACTGTAAAATGTAATTATTCAGATATGAACGCGAAGAATTCATATATTTTGTCCTCAAAGTATTGTAATTTTGTATTACAAAATTAAAATTAAAACAAATAAATAATAAGGAGATTTTGAAATTATTTTACAAAGTCAAAAAAATATATACTATATAATTTACATATTCAGTTATGTGATATTCGTCCACTTTATGTATTAAACAAATTTTTACAAATGAAAAAAACAATTTTACATTGTAAAGGATTGTATTTCTTCATATTATTATACTAACTTCGTACCAACTAGAATCAAATATTGTTAGCATATTTTTTTATATGTATAATAAAAAAAACTTTATTTATTGTTGTGGTATTATAAAACAATATTATTTCTAATTATATATTAAATTATACCTTTGAATATAACTGAAAATAAAATATATTGTTTGGTAAAAGTAGAATTCATAATTGCATAATTTATTTTATATGACATCCTACACTTTTATATTAAAAATAGAAAGTATAAACAACATTACTTGTCATTTGTATCGGTAATTCAATTGTGTAGCATGTTTTGTATCAAGCACACTTTTTTTAGTTCTTGTTCAAAAATCGTATTAAACCTTCCAATTATATTACATAATAACATTTGTGTAAAAATAAGAATTAAAATATTTCTGATTAATCTACATTGTGACTCGAAGTGATTATTCATTTTAATTCTTAGTATAACATGTTTAAGCTTATAAACCTATCAAGTATTTACATAGCTAATAAAATAATACATTATATTTGTATTTTATGTTATAGTAATAACCTATAATAGTTGATGGAGTATATAATAATTATAAAAGTGCTATTGTGAATTATATATTTTTATTATTTCAGATTACCTAACACTGGTATACCAGTGAAGTTTGGTTTTGTCATTATTGGAAATATTTTGTTTATGACATTCCCGTCAAGTTTAACTTATTTCATGAATATTAATGCTCTCAAAATACAAATAATAATAAATGAATGTAAATGAAATGTAGGTACCTGATTTGACAACCGCAAAGACAACAAAAAGGACATTTTGTCTTACTTAATAATATGTATGACATTGCTATTTCTAACGACTTATTTACTTGCATAATGAAGATATAACATTATTAAATCTTAAATTTGTAGAGATTATTATAAACAACTCCCAATTTAACTTAAGCTTTATAAAAAATCGAAGAAAAAAAATAATCAAATAAACCTAATAAAGGACCATAATACTCAAAAAAAAAAAATGTTCAATCAAGAAATCTAATGGCGATTGGAGAAATGATATAAGAACAAAGTACACTTGATGGCAATAGAAGGCTCTTCAAGACCTTTTAAGCTACCTAAAAAAAATTGAATACCGAAAAATATTGGACAAAAGCCAAAACCAGTTATCAACATTTTTTAGATTTAAGTATTATAAATTAGGTAGGTATATTTTTTTATTATGTTATTATACTCATCCGCACTTTTGGTCCCGTTCTAACTTTTAAACTCTAAAAGTAATGAAATCACATCATAAAAAAAAACATTACGAAAAATAAAAGTTCAAAAATTAATTAAACCCTATGATATATTGAGTGGGTCACTTTAAAAAAATCACCCCGTACAACAGCTATATCAGCGATAAAAGTTTCAAGATTAAAAAGGTTAGACAGGCAGAAACAGCTCACACGTTCATCGAAAACTGACGGGCCGGACTCTGCCGGTCTCCATCGTAAACAACACATCGGGCTGTAAATCATTTAGAGTCCAAAAAATATATTTTTTTTTTTTGCTGTGGATTTTTGTTTTAAGTTTTAGACATCTTTGTTGGGAATCATAAAATCAAATACCAATATTATTAAATATTATCCGTATCCAAAAGTGTCACTAAGAAAAAAAGTAAAATATTCTATCAAATATTCTGTTCCTACCGTACCTGGCATTCTATACCGGCCTTGGTAATATGGAGCACTTCGAGAACCACTATTCTGACTTGTCGACCTGGGCTTTATAGCTGGAGAGTGCCTGCGTAAGGGTACCGTGTCGCAGTACCTCGGAGGTGGCAAGTAACGGTTGGGTCTCTGTTTGCTAGACGGCATGACTCCACCGAACATTGACAACTCCCTTTCCATTTTGTCATAGTATCTAAAAATGATTATTATAAAATGGCATTTGATGCATTTCTATATTATTAAATTATATGAATATGATGCGGCTTGATTTGTACAATACCTGCACTCCGTGTCTGAGTACGATGACCTGGTGTAACAGTCGGACATCCCTATGGCACTGTCGGCTGATCTTTGTGATATCCGTCCGGTTCTTCGCAAAGACGTAGGCCGGGATCTAAGGGGACAAACAATAATTAAAGTAAGTAATAACGCATTAATAATAAAAGTAGGATTACGGTTGGTGTACAAAATCCAAATAAAAAAAATAACAATAATTAAGAGTACACCTAGTCTAATAATTCTTAGGGTACATAATTGGCTGATTCATCCAGGGGACTCACTCTGTTTTAACCAATTCACTTACAATGTATGTTAAAAAAAAAACAGCATGAGACACTCTATATTTTAATAAGGTTTAAGTAAATAAAGAGGTATTTATGCACGGCGGTCATTCCTCGGCTGGCAAACAAATCCTAATTGCAAAAATGTTGTTTATAATCGTAACAATAGTCTGTCAATGAATCTTAAACGAGTCCTAAGTAATTTTATTTTATTATTATTATTTTATGCGATCCGGATTTGTCATAACGGTCATAATATTATACCCGTGAGATCTTGTGGTAGACCTTTGACTGCGAGACCTCCTCAACGACTGCACTCTTCTCTGACGTCGTGTACACGTGTAACAGCACACTTTCCAGTAAAGAAACCTGAACGAATGTGCCATTATGTCCCCTATATTGGACAAACATAGCAGCATCAAAGGTATCCCGACGATGGCGTAGAATATGGTCACGATCTTGCCGTTGAGCGTTTTCGGTGCGATGTGACCGTAACCTGAAACGTGGTAATATTAATACTTAACAGCACCAGAACAGCTAGTAAAATTACTAATAACCAGGACCAAAAAAGTGATGTCCATTAATTAAGTTAAGCGATTATTTTAAATACTCCTTTAAAGAAGCTTAAGATTGTTTTATAAATTACAGATCTCTATCGGGTAATTATAAAATAGTTCAGCCAAAAATATGTATTCTCTGAAATAAATATTAACTGACAATATAAAGTATAAAAATGACTTCATAATATATAAACAAAACTTTGATCCTTTACATTTTTTGTGAGCAAGTAAAAGAATAACACAAAACATTTTTATTATGGTACACCACAAACGGTTAGTTAAATAAATAGTTTAAAGTTTTTAATACATTGCAAATAATCAAGAAGACGCATCAGGAATCATCTCTAAGTAAAAAGAGGTTTGGTAAATTATGCAATTTGTATCAAAGACCAAATGCTTCAATAAAAAAATTATATTTTATACTAAAATACTAACGATAGTTTATTAGTGCTACTAAAAAATGTCATATCATAGTTTCAAATAAATTTTAAATTTGAATTATTCCAAATGGAATACCTAATTATTTTAGTTCATAAAGATGCATTCTGTCATACTTAAGATAGTAAATAGTAGGTATGTGAATACGTTTTATATAAGACATACATCAAATATATATTCTAAAAGTATTGTATTTTAATTTCTTTGTAGTGTTTAGAAAACTACAAGCTAATAATTATAAGTATTCTGTAGTCGTGAAATTAATATTATATTAAAAATTTACATTAGCCTTTACATACGGAAATAGTACAACTCACTATATTTCAATAATCACGTGGTAACTAATTATTTTATTTCGTAAATATTTAATTAAAATAGTATAAAAAAGCCAAATTTAAACTACTTAAAAATAACAGACGGGTTTCATGAGTTGGACGATTTTTAATTCATATGTGGTTTTTTTTAGGATTATGAAATAGTACTTGTTTAAAAACACGTTAACATAATGAATATGAGGTTTTCTATTTTAATGATTAACATATCAAATTATACCGTGGATTTTTCATTAAAAAATGTTAAAAAAACGAATATCTTCGTAACGGTATTTTAGCACGTGCGCACTACATTAGTGGTCGAAAAAGAATATCTTGTCACCGTAACCGACAGTGATTTTTCTCTACTGGCTGGCTAATGAAGAAAACTAATCAAAACCAATCGCACATGAAAAACTTCACGCTTTTCTCGACGATGATTCTCGGATTTGTGTTTTTTCAATAATTATTTGTGTTATTATGATTATGCATTTGAGCGGCCCACTTGTGCCGCTTATTTCCTTATCCGTCAACAGGTGCATTGAACCTTGAAATATGTTTTCGTCGTTGTTTTATTACTTACTACGCCCTGTATATATGTTACAATACAAAAAAAAAAAATGCAAATTACTTGAACGTAGGTAACGCGCGTGTGTGTGTGTATTTATGTTTATAAAAAAAAAAAATTAGGAAACGCTTTTTTTAATCGACGGTCTAATGGAAAAGCGCCGACACGATTGATCGTTCCGGCCCCGCTAAACGCGTTGAATCCAAGTAAATCGGTCGTGTAGGCCTGGCAAACGACCTCGCGTTAACAAGACGTCGTGAATTTTAGCTTTTTGCCAAAGACTACTTACAGAAAACCGCACGTGGGCGCCACCCTCATAGTATAACGTCATGTACCTCGCCCCCCGCTCTCTTCCATCCCAGATTCCCGGTTATGTTTTGTTCATTTTAATATTGTGACTCCATTGTTCGTTTATCTATATATATATATATTTCAATATGTCACTTTAACCCCTCAAACCCCGGAAATGCTATGTACACACGGTAAAAACACACACACACACATGTGTGTACGCAGTGTAAAGCCCGTAGGTACACGCACAGCTCAAACGTCAGAAGCAAACTTAATATATCCTCCACAGACAAATATACAACTTTTTACACAGTGTTTTTATTTTCGACGAGGAAATGTAAAGGTATGGTTTTTTGTTTATTTTTAATTTTTTTTTGTTTTTAGACTATAGCTCCTCAACCGATAAACCGATAAACCGATTTATATACATATATAGCTAGTCTGAAGATCACAATATCGTACTTGAGAGATACCTTATTGGACCAACCATTTAAGAATTACATCCCTTCCCGCTAAAAATCGAGAAAAACTCCAAAAGTTAACTATGATACACGCTGGTGAAATCAATTGCTCTCATAAATAATTTTTTGATTTACACATATTTAATTTAAATATTATGACGAGTTGCTTAAAAAAATCTGTCTACTGTATCTTAATTGTATTACATTTAAGTTTTAAATACAAAGATTATCAGATGTAATCATACATTTTTGTTTTTGTCCAACACTGGCTGAAAGAAAAGACGAGTTCTAAAATCTAGCTTAAATCCTACAAGTTGTGACCGTTTAAAAACGAATACAATTATAAATTAAGAAAACAAAATATAAACGGCATTCAATTTATATTGTACATGATTTATAATATTTTCGAACAACTTATTTCTCTTAAGACAATTTTGACATATCACGTAAAGCCCTAAACAATGATTTTATTGTTATTTTTAAGATTATTAGATTTTAGAAAATAAAAATATCTGGGTTTAAATTTTTAAATGTCTAGCTTTGATTAAGAAATTTGATCAAAGCGAGACAAATGTAAACACATTTGTGTAATAAATAAAAAAATAATTTTAAATTTCAACCACATAAAAGCATATTTTCATTTGCTACAAGTTTTAATGAAAAAAACTTAAATAAATGTTTACATTTTCCTCTTTTTATTTACAAGTAGCCCACGTGGCTCTTCATTAAAACATTAATGTTTACCTAAAGTTATTTGCAAGTTAAGAAAAATTATACTTAGTTGATAATTCATCAAGACAAAAATTTATCAAATTTACCTTGGACAATAATCAATATTTCTCAAGAACTAACTATTTATTTGCATTATTTTCATTAGACTTGCATTAGTTAATTAAAAATTTAAAAAAATTTCTTCACATCATAATCTTTCCAGTACACTAAAATCTACTTAAAAGTCTACTTTGTTGATTTTCAAAATTATAAAACAAAACTTAACGTTATGTGGTTTGAAAGGAATTTTTAAGAACAAAGTTATGCCACTATACCTACATAACACGGTTATCGTGACAATTGAGTGGAATTCGTCTCGTCCCAGTCTGTTAACGTTTAAACTACAATTACAATCAACTATTTGCAATGCATCGTTAACACGTAATGTAAGTAATCCAAACCGACCCGTTAAGTTCATTTTTATAGCTTGACGAATATTTATTCACCGCTTGTAAACAACTGAAGGCGAACGAGAATATACTGATTGAATATCAATCGCCATAAGGTGTTCAACCGCGTTTCCCGGATTCAGGGCTCGAAGAATCCATAGTCTGCAATATATCGGTTGCTTTTGAAAAATACAAAGCTAAATTGTACATCATTTATCGGCGTTGATTTGGAAAACTTAATTACGTAAAGAAGATAATTTATTAAGGCGGTGGGTCACCTGAGCCTCTTGTTATTTTGTTAAATTTTCCACATGTCTGCATCGTTCAACGTTTTGGAAAAAAATTGAAAATATCCAACTTTTGTAAGTATTACTGATTATTTCTTCTTCGTGCTTTTTGGAGGTAATGGCTCTTTTTTAAAGTTAAATAGATTTTTGTCTATCTAACAATATTCTAATATATTAATATTATGCCCATTAAAATAAAATAAACTCTGCTAAAACGACAACTGATCAATAATCATCAAGTTTAAACAATTACCCATTTTAGGTTATACCCCTATGAGACTCGAAAACCAAATAAAATTCATTAAAAACGTATAAATTGTAATCGATCGACAACCTATAAAAATTACCGGTGTATGTAAAAAAAAAAGCAACAAATTACAAATCATTTTTATTAATTTATTAAAGCCTAAAATTGTCGATTAATTGTATAAAAAATGTTTAGTAAAACTTACATGACACAATTGGTTACAACTATTATAAGTTTATCACGCCCTATAATTTAAGGTAATAGCATAATAGACAATATAGATAGAATTGGAGGCTGACAAGTGATTGTAACTTGTAAGTGGTCCTTCCGTAAAAAAAAAATGTATTGTGCATTTAATATGTTTGTGTGTGAAATTAAGCTAAAGTACTGTTACTTAAGCCTATTTTTCGGTTGAAATGCCTACAGGATAATACGTGGGAGAAACGATAAAGTTATATAACAAAAAGACAATAGTTACTATTGTAGGTACTTACTATTGTTACATTCTATTGGGGAGGAGGGTCAAATCCCGAAAGTTGTGTAATCGGATTGCTCAAAATCGGTCATCGGAATGCTGAATAAAGCCATTACACGTGACAGAGGATTACTATGTTCATTACGGACGTTGATGACAGGACACACGCATGGAATTAATATCCATAAACACTACATTATTCTACGATTAAATCTGTTTTACCTTCTCGTAGGATATATCATTGGTTGACTATTATATACTACCAAACGACCGTTTTGTACAATGATGAGTTGTTTAGCACTAGATAAACTCAATAACAGAAAAAAATTTGAATAAACGGTAAATAGTGTCGTTATACAATAAACAAAATTAATGTTTCCTCTCAAATACAAAATTGTTGGAAATTTAAAAATACAATTATTGTATACATTTTATTACCATTAGTTATAATTATTGTAAAGTAACATAAGCGAATAAATAAGAATTATTTGTATGTTTCATTAATCATGCTTATGTCAAATTTCGTCATTATTATTAAGTCATAATTTTCAAGGACAAACCTCCACTATATAGTGATTATAAGAACTTAATGTTTGGACAGACATACTGACAAATTAGTGTTATTAAAACAACCCCAATGATAACCATCTAAACGCAAGCCGTTTCTTTGTACACTGATAAAGGATTATTATTTATATCCCATCCTATCTACAGATTTCCTGTTGGCCATATATTTACGCTAAATTACATAATGACAGTAGTAAAGCCTGTAAAATATATACGTTTTCGTACATTTCGGATAATTCGTTAAGCCTTGTGGCCGTTGCCCTCATTTAACCTCCGTCGGAAGTCTTTCGACCAATGATTGAATGCGTGCTCACCGATCGAAGCCCTTAACGACTATTCTTGAACGAATCAGAGTCTTTTCTAGGTCGAAAAATAGACCTAGCTGATGTTGTACTGCCTTATCCTCTAAAGTTTCCACGTCATGCGCATTGCCCGAGTGCATGTAATAATGTACCTTCTACTGAACCCACGCATGATTTTCACCAATGCCCCCTTCTTCTTTGAAACCAGTGCCAGAATAAGATTCAACGCTCTCTTTTCCACGGCAATGGCGATATCTGCGCTTAATTCGCTTCACTAACCTCGTGTAAGGTGAACCGCTCGAACCACAATAGCTACTAACACAACTGCTCCAATACTCTTTCACGATTCAAGTGTCAAAAAGTTTACTCCGAGTAACGTGGCGATAAGGTGTCAAAAAATGCACACAAGTAAGTACAGCAGATGAGCATCGATTTATTTAGTTTGATTTAAAATTTTAACGGTATTTGACTAGTAAATTGTATACTTGTGCACTTCTTATGCGCAAAAATTAAATATGTATTTTCAGCATCCCTAGTTCACCTCTATTAAATAGTAACTTAAATCATTTATTACGAATTAATGTTTTACTAAAAAAATTATAGATTATCACATCGTCACTTGGCGTAAAAATACCTACACAATTTTGGATAAAACATATTTTTGGTACCCCAAGAATCCGAAAAAAATGATTTTCATTACAAAGAGCTGTTAATAATAAATGTATGTGATGTTATAATTATACTATTTTTCTGTTAATATATATATATTTCAAAACTCCTAATCATTAATCAATAGTTGAATGAGTCATTTAAACAAAGACATATGTCATACAATTGCAATTTTTCACTGACCACAAATAACTTAATTATTCCAGAAATTTAACCTATTCTACACCTTTATCTATTTATACATAATATATTTTGCTGAGATCAAAGAAACTGGTCCTGTTTCACAGTAGTTCATCTTAAATGATATACAGGGTATTTTTTTAAGTGATCCACTCAATATAGCATAGGTTTAGTTAGTACTTAATTTAATTTTTTTTCGTAGTGTTTTGACATATCTAATAGCTTAATTTCAAATATCTCTTAATTTCTAATATCTAATACCTTAATTTCCACAATCATTAAAATCCCTTCCAAGTTAATTATTTTGATATAAACTTTGGAATATAAATGATAAATAAATAAATAAGGATAGTTTACTAAAATAGTTGACGATCGATACCACTTTTGAGTCATTTCTATTAGAGATATTAAAGTTTAAGAGTTAGGAAGGGAGAAGAAATGCGCGCAGAAAAAAATAACACTTCACTTCACCCTTCCTCCCGTCCTAAGCTTTAATCTTTAATAACTTTAAAAAAATTTAACCAAAACATGGTTATTGAACAGTCATAATGTGTAGTGAATTATTTTAAATCTCAAAAACGTTAATAAATAATATATATATATATATATATATATATATGTATATATATATATAAATATCACCTAATACATATAATACATATAATAATATATAGTACATCACCTAATAGTTTTAAAAGTTGATACAAAAATAATTTGGTGGGGAAGGGGTGGGTTAAAAATATAAGAGTTTATGGAAAATTAAGATCACGGTGTATAAATCACTACGAAAAATAAAAAAATTCACTAATTAAACCCTATGAGATATGAGTAGATCACTTTTAAAAAATCACTCTATATTTATATTTTTCAATAGCAGTATCAAGATAAAATTAATTAAAAAACAAAAAGTACTTATAAATTAAAAGGGTTATAAAAAGCACAAGTTTGAAAGTTGTCGAAACATACTTAAATTAATATGTACATAATTTCCTAATGTAATAAAAAGTATTAAGTTGGTAAAAAAAAAAACAATTAAAGCTCGTAATAGTAGATTATTATAATACAAAATGAATGTTACGTACCCATTTCATTATTCATAATTATTTGTTATGTAAAATACATGACCTAATCTATAGTAATTATTATTACTCGCTGTACCGTCACAGTCCACGATCATAAATTATATGAACTGAATAGGTTTCTACCTAAATGAACCTATAAATGAATGCAATAATACAGTTTTATTACTAACATTTTTTTTCTAGGGTCAAACTTTTTTTTAGGAACTTATCCCATTTACGGGGTTACCAAGTATTTTTTTATAAAATCACTTTTATTGACTAAAATAACATTACGGATACAGTTCAACTGTTGAATCGAATATAACATGGTATCCGTTTGTAGTAAAATAAACCACTATATCAAGTAATAACGCACATTAAAACAATAGCTAATAAAATCCAAAAAAATATTCATAGAAATTGCTTTATACGATTTTGCAGGCCGCCATAAAGAACGCAAATTGGAACGAATTTAAATGGGGTTGATTTATGATGCTATTCTGTATAATATATTATTATTTCAGAAAACCCAATAAATTAGTATGAGATACTATATAAAATGTACAATTTTTTAAGTTTCTGAAGAGAATTGTGTGGAATGTGTGAATTTGAATAATCTTACAAAGCGAAGCTATTTATTTAGATGCTATGCGATATTACGCGTTGATAGAAGTGACCGTAACTACCATAATATCTAAATATCATTGTATTTACGCTAAATGTCTTACGGATATTGTTCTATACTGATTTAGTATGATCCAAAAATTGGTCCTTGGTTAATAGTATTAACAAATTCGTACGGTTTTTTAAATATTTAAACGACAAAATCATACGAAATGAGGTATAATAATAGTTTTTTCGTGTAATTATAAAAAAAAAATTGTACTGTTTTTAACTGCGGTTATCGACCAGATCCTTACCGAGATGTCATGACAGGATAAATACATTAGCCATATATGTAAACAGACTATCACGAACCGTTGACGAGGACAAGGTCGCGGGTGGTGGCCTTGCGTGTGCGCTTTAAACGACGTTTGATTTTTAGGGGACGCGTGGGAAGATTATGAGATTTACTGGATCGGTCGACCACCGGTGAAATAGACGGACACGTAGGATTGTTAACGACGGTCATAAGTATACATAGGACGGAGTTGTGTAGTTGTAATGATTAATGTCTTATACAATAGACATCTGTGGCGATTCGGTGTCAAGGATAACGTGGAAAACCCATTTAGTGACCGCCATTACAACAATAGCGGCGGTTACTTCCGATTATAATCGTTACCCATTATTAAAATTAAAAAAAAACAAAAAACCTATAGCTAGACGTTCATTGTTACATTATTTTCATTTTCGACAACTGACCAAACAGCGTGACCAAATAATCCACCGGCGTCATTTGCGTTCATTTTATTCTTCCCGATTGCGAAATATATAGCTTTTTACTTATTCTTGAACCTTAACCCAAGCGTACGTTATCTCATATCTCTTCGCTTCGTTGTACATTGCATCTATTAAAAGTTTCGAAAAATTATTCACTTTACATAAATCTTGAACGTATAGCGCACTTAATTGAACATCTTGCTGCAACCGTTCTATTAACTGAATTACCTATCCAAAACGAGCATCCCCATTAATATTTTTGTCCGTCAAATAAGATTTAAAAAATTCTCAAATAGAGAAACAACTTTTATTCAAAGTGAGCTGTCCACCGTGTGGGTTGCCAAGAGATAGGTGAATTTTAAATAACATTTATAACTTGTATTAGAAAAGTTTAAAACATTTTTTGCATAGACTTATTTAAAGTTTTTATAGTGTAAGTTGTAACATTTTAGTCTGTATAATTACAGAATTCATCATCATTATGCGAGCTTAACAGGCCATGAACGCCCAACGCTGCCATCATAAGATACTACTAGACGTTACTAGACGGATTCGCTATTCATATTTATATTACAGTATTACACTACTTAAGTTTTGAAATCGGTGAAAGTTAAATAAAATGTAATGGATTTGTGTCAATCCAGACGAGTGAGAGATGTATAACAAAAGTACTGATTTGGATGTTAGTTTAGAGAAAACCTTTTTTCTATTTTATTAATAAAAATAACGTCTTGTAGTAATCGATTTTATTCTATTTCTTTTTTTTTAAACTCTCTAAAAGTTAGTTTGTTCCGAATGGCTTAATTCGTGGCGTTCCAAGCTACACCGCCAAATTCCAAAAGCGAACAAAGCAATGCCGAATAAAGAACTTTAATACAACTAGGACTGTTGTTTAAAAGCAATCAGTTTATATTTATTTTCCAAATTTTCCTATTGTACTGATATTTACCTTAATGATCTCGTACTATAGATCAAAAAATCGTTTAGCTGGCAAAGGATATCGAACGTAACGCGAAGCGGCGCTTCGAGCAGATACAAAATTATTTGCCTTGTAGTTTTGACAATTTCATACATGAAAGAGATGCCATTTTCCTCTTTTTTATCTGCAAGTCCGCCGGCCCCACTCCAGAATAACGAAAACGAAATGGATATTTTCATATTCCGCATTCAGCCAGACCCTGCGGGTGTGCACGGTCTGAATCGAATTGTTACGCTCGAATCGTTTTCTTGTTAGTAAACTATACTGAGTACGCACTGTTTGGCTGGCACGTTTACATAGTAGGCAACATGTTTTTAATTCAAAATCAATGTTTTCCTTTTCGCCGTTTTAATATTACGCATTTTTCTCGGCCATATTGTTTTAGTGAGAGATTATGTCGTGAAAAAAGGCGGCCGGAACAAACTAATTTCCATACACTGCTTTGGCTCGAGAAATATTAAATAACTATAAAGATACATCAACCGTTTCGATATTTTTATAGTAACGAAATACTATGTTATGCGATAGGAATTAAAATACGCTATATCCACCTCTGTTTTCGTCGTATACATTTTCTTTGATGCTATAATATCCTCTAGATGCACACATTTAATTACCGATAATGTCGCAAACTAACTACTCGTATGAGATCTTGGCGTTTCTTGAAAATTATACATAATGATCACATCGCAAGTTTATCAGAATTCATTTTCTCGCAACTGCTGTGTAAACATTGTATCTTTGAAGAAATGACTTAACTTTAAACTTTTGAACTTCATACTTTCATCAGCTACTGTATATGCTAAGTAAAAATACATTTCAAGATTTCAAACTCAAAGATTTAGTATAGTACAAAAAGATTAAGCAAAAGTACTATTTTTATTACTGGCCATTGTTTCAATATCGATACTCGATTCGAATATGCGTCTCGTCAGTTGTATTGTTATACATCTGATAGTTTGTCTTTAAGATTTGATGAAAAACTTTCACGTTTGCGTCATTTCACAAACATCTTATTTTGTTCAATAACTACAATAGTTACAACTTTTGTCTAACGAGTTCGTATAAAACAAAAAGTCCAACAAATGACAACTAGTTACTGCTAAAAGTTATAACGCAACGCGTACCGTTCACTTTATTAATCCCTTTTGAGTATACTATAATCTAAAATGTTTTTCCAGTTCAAATTTAGGCCATTTCGGCACGTGCCGTGTTAAATGACGTAATAACAATTATATAAACGATCGTTTAAGTGTTAAAACGATTTTTGAATTGGGTCATTTCTTCGGTATCATCAACGCAGGATATCAGCGTTATAACCGGCTAAAACATTTCACGGCACATGATCTCTTGTGAAGCCAACTCGTGTTACGGTTTTTCAACGCCAAATCATTATTATTTTATACGAAAAAAAACAATACACATTTTTACATTCAGCGGATAAACACCTTTGTACAATGTGTTCGTGTGATATAATAGCTGCGGTACGAACATCAGTGCAAAATTACAACGCGTATGGAGAAGTAGATAATTATGAATGAATTTCGCAACAATCTGAATGAAAACCAACAGACCACAACATAATATTCCCTCTGAACGTCCGTATTTGGCAACGGTCGGGCAGGTAGTTTAAACGAGACTATACTTGCCTCATAGTCCAGATTTATAAAATATCTTCAAAAAAAAAAATCTTATTCGTTCAACTCGAAAAATAATCATGTTTTCCGTCGAGCAAATTCTAATATTCGAGTATTTTTTTCTCAATACATTACGAAGAAATGTACATTAGTGCGATTCGTTGAACGTAAAAATGCTGCCATGACAACGTAACAGATCCATTACAGCTCTATGGTCCATAACTCATTTTTCAAATTGACATTTTTCTCGACAAAAATACATACTTTTAAAATTATATTTTTGCATCTATAAATTAAGCATAATTCGTTTTTATAAAAAATCGAATTATTCAAATATTATCAATGACAATATTATACGCGTGTTATAGTATTTTCATCATCATGACATAATCAAACATCTAAATTAATTCTTCTTGATAATATATGTGCACAAATAATAAAATTAAATATAACACTTTGTTTTAGGGCAACGGTTACACCTAAAAAAAAAAAACAAAATGCGCCTATTAGTTTAAGTTTAAATTGTTTTATTTAAGAAATGATCAATCCCACAATACGTCTCTTGGTAAGTAGCTACAAGGTAATAATACATTTTCCGTAAGGAATACAACTATTTTATTCCACCGCGAAACTACGAATAAAGCGTAGTACTGTAATCAAATCTGTGTACATAATACTGCGTGTCTCTATTAAAATATAAGTTGCTACGACTTGAAAATGTAATCGAATTTATTATTATAATGACCATTATGGTTTTATTCGATTGCGCACATCCTAAGATATTATGGAAAATATAAAAGCAGTTGACGTTCGAAACAAATCCGAGTGTTTTGAAAATAAAATAAATTGGTTTCGTGCGCCCATACAACACAAAGGTAGCAGGCAGTTAATTTGATAAAGTCGTATCCGAAAACTATTGCAATAAACATTTAGATGTGAACCCATTGGAGGATAAATAAATGTAGACAGCACTTGAGCGCGGATAACGTTTTAGAGATATTAAATTCATTTCGATTGTAATGTGCACACACGTTGTACATTTTTCACTTGTTTTCAGAAATAAATGGACCGTTAGCATTAGCGGTTTTGGTTTCGCTTTCAGCTGCCGTTGTCTTGGGCGATGATGATAAATGGGTATGGGGAAAATCCAACGGGCAGACTCGGGCTGATTCCAGAATCGGTTCGGCGTCTTCAGACGAAGTGCCGCACGTGGCCAGACCTATCTTACGAGACGTGACTGATCGCAGGCCAAATCTACTCTTCCAACCAGCCAACAATCCACGGTTGGATACCAAATTTTACAGGTATACACTTAAGGAATCAAATACATTTACAATTATGGTTAAGCTTCACGTTTACGGTTACGATTGGGTTTGGACGTTTCTGTTACTGTCTGAACACTTGTATATCTCTATCTGAATCTGAGGTTAACTCAAAAATCAGGTCACACATTACCCATTTTTGACATTGACCGTAAATCGTATGGTTTTTTTTTTTTAAGGGACGAGCCCCTGAGAGGGTCTAGGTACGAAGTGAACGAAGACTTTTTGCTGGACCGGGAACCGTTAATCCAACAGTCGGCAAATAACGCACCAGCGACTTTCGCAAACAGACCGTTCGAGAGACCATCGAGGCCTTTGTCTGGAGGTGGACCGGTCTATCAACCGACGCCGCTGTTGAGGCCGCAGAGACCTATCGTAGACTCGGTCAATTCTCCGTCTAAAAGACCTTTGCCGGCGGCTAGTGAATCAGCCGGATCTGCTGTGGGCATTCTTACCGGACCGGTGCCATCGTGGCAGGGCCCAGCGTTACTCAAGAACGGCGACCCGACCAACTACGAAAAGTGCAAATGCTCGTTTTCGTTCAATTGTAAATCGCCCGGTATCAAATTTGTAAGTGAACACACAAATACATATTATTATTTTATGGTGTCCGTTTCAAGATGTTTTATACTATTTCTTAACCATCTCTAGAGTAGAGCATTATTTCAATGAAAAAATTGATTAATCATTCGAGTAAATACAACTATATACTATTATTCAAGTTTTGAATCAATCAACTTGATTTCGAATTGGTTGTCGGATAGCAAAAATTATTCGATTGAACTACTATATTTTATCCAAATAATACGTTATTGCCGATCGGTTTTTTGTATTTAATTCGATTTGTTTTAGTTATTTATGTAACTACGTTTTGCCCAACTCTAGCCATTTCACACGTGCGTCGGAATCACAAGTCTCGAGATTACCGGAGTGTATAATATTCTAAACCGAACTCCACATCTAACTTTTCGAACGCGGTGCATAAAAGACGTACATATTTTCCAAATTAACGTAAATAACTGTACCGTTAACTTGAATAAGCTTTTATTAAAATGTTACACAGACACACGCTCCTATAGCGATATTACAAAACATCCGTTTGAAAAACTCTACTGTAAATCTACTTAATTTTCTGTTCAGTCACTTGAACCAAATATTACATTTTCTCATTCTATTCGTAGCACAACTTCGTGATTTTCGCTTACACGTCTTATTAAAATATACACACGTTTATGATATTCATGGAAAGACAGTTAAATTTTGTTGGACTATTTGGCGTAAACTGTACAAACATTAAACCACATAAAACACATTTTTATTACAGGGAAGTTGTGACCAAGGAAAGCAATATTGCTGCTACAACGACTTTGATGATCTTAATAATGCGGCAAGCAAGGAAGTCGACAGATACGGAGTGGGAGACCGTAGCGAGCCCATACCTTCCGTGCTGGTAGGTCCGGCCGCTAACAGACCTGGCTTGAGGCCAGGTATATACGGTCAGGTGGCCAACAATAATGTAAGAAACAAAAAGAATTGTAAGTGCATGGAAATCGCATATTAATACTAATTAAGGCTTATTTTTAACGTACCAGAATAATCTTTTACTACTGTCTAAAATTATATCTAAGGTCTTGAAGTCAAACGAGACATGTTTCATGGTCGTTCTATATACTCAACTTTTTTTCCCCTCGAAGTTAACATAGCATCGGGTGGGGCTAATTTGCAAAGACTGCCACTCGGTTCGATCGTCGATTAATCAAACAAGATATATTCTTTTTATTTGATATATACTCATTGTTATTTAAGCACTTTATTTATAATTTTGTCTTATTAACAATGTTTTAATTAGAAAACTGCTTAGAGATACAATACATTTCACACCTATCAAATTAAACGTGTTATGGCTATTTCTAACAGTTCCTTTATTCAAACCACATAAATAATACAAACATAATACTTAACAACTAAAATAACTAACTTTACCGGGAAAAAAAGGCAATAGAAAAATTGTAAAGTTAAGTTATGCTTTTTGGAACGGTATAAACTTTTAATTCCAAGAACAATATTTTTTATTGTTCTAAAAGCCATAACGTTTTTTACAACTGCAAACCCAGCTAAGCTATTAAAATATCATACTATTAATCATTTATATTAACATTTGTTTGTAGTTATAACAAATAATGTACATTTTAGCTTAGTATCGTTTCAATCGGAGAAAGGGTGGAGTGAAGTATTATTTTTATCTGTGCGCATTACTCAACCGCACTCCCGTCCTAAATTTTAAGCTCTAATAATTTTCAACATTTTCAGAAAATTATTCTTATTTTAAAAAGTTAGTTAAATATTTGCGTTCACATTTAAGAGTCAAAATTCGATAACGCTCTGGAAAATACTAAAAAATATAAATATTTGATAACTTTATAATATTGTACAATAACATAAAAAAAGTATTTGAAACCTACAAAATCGAATTCATTTTCCGAGTAAACGATATAGCAAACACGTGGATTTAAATTGCATTTGAGTTTTCATGTTTAAATTCAAAACGCTGAGAGAAAATATTATATCGTATTTGTTGATGTTTGAGTTTTATATATTTTTTATAACTTTATTTTGATGAAAAACTGGGAAAATATTTATTATTAATTATAAAGAAAAACTATTTTTTTTTTTAATTTTGTTCAATTATTTACAAATGTATAAATGACTATTCTCTGGCTTCTTATATCAATATAAAGTACCTTACAATATGTGCATAAATATGGTGTTTGTAACTTTTCATTCACATAACATTATTCCACCTATTATGCCCGGTGTTCATCTTGCATAGAAAGTTTAAATTGCATTGTGATGCATGTCATGGCTCATGTTTATATACTGAACTCCATTACATTAACGTTAGTTGAAGTGAAAAAAGTCTTCCAGATAATCACAAAAATTATTTATAAAAAAAAACTCCGAAATATTCAAGTCTTGAGTTAATTGTATTAGCCAGAACAGCCAGCGAGAGATAATTGGTGCACACGCAAAATACTCAGCTTAGTCCGTTTAAAATTAATTTAAAAATCCTTAGTAGTTAATGTACTCTTTATTAAAAGTAGTAATGTACATACATTATAAGGTTGCGAGTAGTTTAAAATTTAAAAAAAAAGTGCCTTAAACCCATCTCGAGTCATAAAACTGTCAATGGAAAATAATAACTTAGTTCTATTAATAAATTTAAGAGTTAAGTTAAAAGACAATAAATAATTAAATAGTGTACAAATGTTTAAACTTTTTTCACTGTTGATATTTTTCAGGAATTTATTGACCGGCCAGGTTTTTTGGGTAACAATGGTTTTCCGGGCGAACCTTTCGTCAACCGGAGGCCGTATGACAATTATAGAACAAACCCGTTTATAATTCCGTGAGTTTTAGCGAAACTCTAAATAAAAAATGTTAAATATACACAATTCAATGTTTCCTAAGTAAAATTCAAAAACGAGTTTTATTTTTAATTTATTTTTATTATTTTCAACAAAAAAATTGTTGTAGAATATTTTAATTGTGTACTATTTTATAATATAGAATAGAGATATTACACGCTATTTATACTAAATATAAGTATTTTTTACTTGATTATTGAATATTATATATTATATTATAATTATTCTCTATAAACTTTAAAACCCTTATTGTTTTATATTTTAACTCAATAATATTAATGTAATGTTTAATATTATTTATGGTTGCTTGTAGTAATACTGACATTGTTTTCTTTAATGAACTAAACAAATTTATTGACATTCGTAGTGGTCTGTTTTTATTAATTATTTGTACAATTAAAAAAAAAATAAGTATTAATATGCTGTTGGGTATAATATTATTAATTGTTTAAAATCGTATATTCAACTTTCAGTTAAATAGTATACCTGCTATATATTTATACAAAAATGTATGTTTGAATATTAACTTATGGAGAGTATATTTTATAATAAACTTTTTTTTTATACGAATTTGTATTATAAAAAACGAACCTAGAATAAAATTTGATTATATTACAAAAAAACATTAGCAGTTTTTTTTACATTTTGTAGATTGGACAAGTCAGCAAGTTTAATTTTTAGCTTTATGCGGAGCTGAAAAGGTGTTGTCTTTACAATTATGTGTTTTTTATTTGTTTATTTTAGTCGAAAGTTAAATTCAAAAATTTTAATCCAACTTTGGGGTACTGTTTAAAAATATAGTAGTAAAGTGTCGTTCGACTGCTGCTCGATTAGTAAAAATATTGGTACGAATAAACTACATGACGATTTTTTTTTTTATTATGATAGCTAACTTGATTTTATTTGTCCACAAATAAATTGTATGTTAATGAATTGTAATAAATATATATTATACAATATAAAACTAAAAATGTCTATATTTTAAATATCAAAGCATAGATAAAATATCAAACAAATATATATTATGATGAAGATTAAATCCTAGGTAACTAAACAAAATAAATATGCTTGCATAAATATTTACCGTATAAAAAAAACTAATAATTATAATATTATAATGAAACAAAACATCATAAAAAATTATGGTATCGATTATGAATAACTATAAACTATTATGAATAACTTCATTCACGGTAAAAAAATAACATTTTCGACTAGCTATATCGCAAGAACGAGAAATGTATATGAAAAAATTGTAAAATATCATGCCAACTCGTTGTGTTACCATCATGTAACGGTTAGCATTTGCCGGGCCTACACGACGATTTATTGGGTAACTTTTAAGAACATAAATTGTAAAGTATGGAGAGGAAAGGAGACGCCAATATACCCTCTCGCCATTCATAGTGTTATTTATATACACGTAAAAACTTCAAAGACAACAACTTGCATGAATCTGATTACTAAAAACATATAACAGCGACTTCTGCTTTCCAAACGGGTAAACATTAAGTAAGCCCTTCTTCATGAAAGAATAGTTTTATTTTGGTAAATGTGTTCGCTTAGTTATTTAATTTATCTCCACTATGACTTTTTAATTGATAGAATCAACAATTGAGAAGGAAACGCAAATAGGTTTACCGAAATGGTTACATTTGTTTAAGAGTGACATGAAAATTTATCGATTTTCCTTCTGCCATTTAATATTTTTTTAAAAAAATTAAAATTTAATGCCATAAAAACTATTCAATTCTTATGTTTCCGTGTGTGGTGTTAACTGATTTAATGTAATTTGTATTGGCATTGATTATAAATACAATTGTATTTATATTCAATGGTATTAGTTAAGTTTTGGGGAAAAAAACATTAATACAATAATTGGTAAACCGATGTCCGGTACTGCAGTTTACCTAATTTGGATCAGTTAATACATGTTTGGAATTCGAATGAAACCTAACTCAGAAAGTTAAAAAAAAATACATTAAATATTGTAAACTACGTTAATATAGGAACATGGGAAAAACAGAATTAGTTTAATGTGCGTTAAAATTGGTTCATTTTTTAACTACACTTCGTAGTTGTGAATATTATGAATGTATAAATTATTTTAGTAACCTAATTACCAATTTAGTCTGATCTTTATTAGTTCTGAAGTTGAATGCGTGTAAACACTGGTTAAAAATGTTTGCTGTATAACTCTGGATTCAAACTAACTTAGATTAACTCCAAGAATTCAACAAATATGTAAACGAATAATTGTATTGTTAAGAATAACTCCATGTAAACGGAAATGTGAAATGGATTAGTTAAAAGTGCATACCTTCACACATTCGATAAAAGCCGTGCATGTAAACATAAAATAGTTAGGTATTTACTTAACTGAATAAATATTTAGTTGCTTTAACTAAATACTTAGTTGGCCTAACTATTTATTTAGTTTACGCAACTATAAATTTAGTGTGCCTCAATATCAACCAGAATTAGAGTAAATCCAACTATATAAGTAGTTGTTCCGAGTATAGTGTATAATAAAACATTTAAAATATTTAAACCTATTTAATAAAATATAAATTATTAAACTAAATTATCCAGATAATATAGAACTATATCCTTTATTATATGATTGCTCCTATAACTTTTATTTAAAATAAAGCAAAAGTGTGTATACAAGTAGCGATGTATAAGTAAGCGACTTACCTATTGTAGTTATGACTATTATAGAGTAAAACAAAGCGCCGGTAAACGTCCACTGTCTTATTTCAGTATCTTCTTCCCCATCCCAGCCACTTCGTCGAATTGCAAATATAAGATCTTTTTCGAATGTTAAAAGACGTTCAGTCACATTTGCTGTAAACGTTTCTTGTTGAAGTACGGCTAATTCTCTGGTGAAAGTCCACAAATCCGTTGTCACATTACTGCGCATCACAGCGATACTTTTTTTTACCTTAAAAACAATTTTTAATAATTAATTAAACCATCATTTCTACAAGTCTTTCGTAGACAATCAGAATCCTGTCATATATGGTACTAATGAAATCGTACTAAAATTGTTATAACAGCGGTATAAAACAAACAAGATTGTCTATTGTTAAACAAATTATAAACAAATTTCAGAACCTTAAATTAATTACTATCCCCACAATATAGCGTAGGAAGTAGGTAATATTAGTTAATCGAACAATTATGTAATAAATCTTTTAACTTTGTTTCTTTAATAAAGTAAAATTATAGTCTAATGTTGTTTAATAATCCTTTGTTGGATTCGGCTAAATTTCTGAATTTATTAGAACATCAATTAATAATTATGAATTGAAAAGTTTATAAACAAAAGCTATTATAAGTTTTTTTGTTTTTAAACCTCATGGCATTCGCCTTTTAACTACATAAAATAAACCATAGGCTCATTCGATTAAAAAAATCTAATTTTAACAAACATCTCTTTTAATATTTTTTTTTAATTAAGAATTAACGAAGAAAACTAAAGGTGTTAAAATTGTACAGGTTTATTTTAATATTATATTTATTGCAAATAATTAAAAAAAATATATTTATAACTGAATAATGACTATAAAAACCGCTACCAAATCATTGACAAATAACATCCTTAAAAACAAATTCTACTTAAACTAGAAATTAAATCCCGATAAAACCAAAAGAAATTTCTTATCAAGGTCTAAAAGTTAAAGGTAAGTAAATAACAAAAATAGTCATAACTTTAACTGCTAAATTTTTTACACATTAAGCCCAGTTCAATCAATTTGAATAATCAATAATTAAATTAAATCAAAGATCTATTGTATTTTTGTATTTAAATATTATTAATTTGTACTTAAAGCTGTACCAAATATAACTATATATCGCATTTTTAAAATTACATTTCGGTATTATAAAATGGTATAATATTATGTGGTATGTATAAAATATATATTTAATATATTCAACACAAATAAGTACAAAATTAACACGAAGGATTTTCGGCTAAAGCCTCGAAATTAGAATTAAAAAACACAGGGAAAATTTTTAGTTATTTCTTCCCAAAGAAAACGCCTTAGGCTTTAAGGGTTTCCAGATCAAAGTATACGAAGAGAAGGGGATTTAATTAAATTAATTTAACCCTTTTCATATAATAATAAGTTGCTTAGGCCCTTCACAAATAAAATTACTAAATCATAAAGGGGTTTGTGTGCAAAAGAGCGATATAGGTAAACCTAAACTACTTTGCAAACGTATTTGATTAATTTTGACTTTCTTAATATATATTTTATTAACATATAAACATAATTTTAGTACTATTTATAAGTAAGTAAACTAAAAGTTTAAAACGTCATATAACATAATAATCATAATAAAAATGCTCTGTCTGTGGGTGTCATGTTGTATAGAAAACGTTTTGGTGTAAAACATTTATACTATTTTATCCATCATCCGGTAATTTACCAGGACTCTACAATAACAATAAAAATAAACAGAAATAAATAAAATAATATAGCAAATGAATATTACTTAAATTAATACAAATAGTACGTTAAAACTTTTTTTTTTTTTTTTCTATTTATTAAAGAGTATTTACAATCTATGCTGCAAGGCATAATAAGCAAATAGTTACATTGTTATGTATACAGAGAGAGGGAAAAAAAAATAAACAAATAGAAACGGTGATTTGATATGAGGAGGGAGGCTATCCAGTAATAGAACCCTACGTGATTTTTGTTCTAATTATTTTTAATTAGATTTGAATTATTGTATTAACAGATCTCGACACCAATGTCTTCGGAGTCGGCGAGGTGGATTTCCGGGGAGTGAATTAGAAGCAAGTTGAGATATTAAAGGGTTAGAATACGTTTAAACTTAAGAATCAAATTGTCAACTTGGAAGATATTTTTCTCAATATTCAAAAGGACTTGATAAACTTTTTAGTTTAAAGTAAAATTAATAAAAATCAAATAATATACATTTTTTTATGACACAAGTATTAAGTAGTAACGGCTTGGTGTGAAATGTTCGGGAAAGCCTGTCTATAGTTTTACAACCGTCTGCTAAAAATACTTTTTAAAATTGTACTTAAATACTTATTTATAAAAAGTATTTTGAAAAAATGTGGCAAAAATTAATATGGAAGAAATCTTAACACAAACTGTATTTAACCACAAAAACCGAATATTTATTTTTTTAATTCGCTTACTGTTACTTTTTTAATTCTGGAATTTAGGATCATTTGTTATTGCTTGATTGGAGTAATCAATGTTCATTTACTGTCGAATTCATAGTAATCTGAACTACAGGTAAAGAGGCCTCATCACCCTTCATTACCCCCACAATACTGCTGTTTATTAACGTCGTGAGATGTATCAACAATTCTAAATAACCATTAGCCGTCAGCAGTCATTGTGAGAATGAATTTTGAGTAAACATATGTATTAAAAATACATATGGAATATTCGATATAATATACAAGTACATAGATTAGAAAGTATTTTACAAGTACTTATAGATACTACATGTTAAATTATTTAAACACATTTGCTTAAATACATTTATTCAAATAAGCGAATACACGATTGAATTACAAAAATCAAGGCTGATAATATTCTGTTGAAAAATTCTGTGACTTTTGGGATATTATTTAATTTGCTAAATCATAACGATGACACGTTTAAGCTACAAAATATTGCTGAGTACAGGTTTTTTTTAACTGTATCGGGCTTGAAGGGTCAAGATGACGTAGGAACCAGGTTATATCTTTAATAATGCATACTAAATAATAAATATCGACTGATTGCAAAAAAATAATATTTATTCCAGGGAACTATAACTTAATATCAAGAAAATTCATACATTGATATTATAGATTGTTAATTTATTCATAAAATGTAGCAATCTGATTTATAAAGAAAAGACATGGTTAAATAAATCATAATAGGAACACAACTCACGAGAATTATGTTTTATTTTACTATTTGAAAACATGCGGAATATACCTGTTTTTGTTAAATTTTAATACTATTTAATCGTCTCATTAAGCTTGTGACTCATCCATAAAAAATATAAAATATCAATTCGTTAGAATTTTATTTAGTAATTTGTAGAAAGTCAGGTACTTGGTTGTTTCAAGGAGGTTTGTCAGCTTTATCTGTCTTCACTCGGTTTTTTCAGGTTATATTGCAAAGACATTGCATGTTTTTGAAAATTGAAAGGATCTTATGGTTTTCAACCCATTATTATAGAATTGTATACACTATTGTCTTATTCACGTTCCGCTATGCTTTATAATTTCTAGGTATATGTTATCTCTTTTTGCCGTATATATTTATATATTATTATTAGTGATGGGAATCCGAAAATCTGGATTTTTCAAAAAAACGCCATTTAAGCCACTTGAAAATCTTATAAATATTAAATACTATTACAATATAAATATGTGTAGGTACCTAAGTAAAATTTGTCGATAAAAATTTAAAAAAAAAAGACTCTAAACTTTGTCTACGAAATGCTTTTGGATAACGGATTTCAACATATCCGAAATCCAAAAGCAGTTTATCTTTTTGGTGATTTGTTTTATTTTTACATATTTATCAAAAAAATTGTACTTAGGTACACACAGCTTTTTATTGTAAAATTATTTAACACTTATATGATTTTTAAATAGCTGTTTTTTGTGAAAATCCGGATTTTCGGATTCCCATCACTATTTATTATACATGGTTAGCAGTATGAAATGTATAGTATTGATTCATTGGCTTCCTCCAGCGTGAAAGGATCTGCGAGTGTCGACCTCTGGGTTGCTATTTTCTTAAGGTGTGCTAAGCGGGTTTTATTCACAAATATCTTGCAGTTCCTTACCTCCGTAAAAAATCGAGAGAGTAATTAAAATTTGTATACTTTATTAGTATAGTAATTGACACCATTAAATAAATTAGATGAATTAAACATTTAGCCTTAGCTTATATTGAAAGACATCTCATACCTCAGTACCTCACACTAGCAAATTTAAAAAAAAAAAAATGATATTATCTCCAAAACTTTTATAAAGGAATTATTTTCTTCGACTATAATGCAATTTTCTTTTAATCATACAAATAAATATTAATACAAATTTGAACCTCCAACATTTTGCTTTTTTTAAGCAATGACCGATTTGCTTCTACTGATGGCTAATGACAAAACATATATTTTCAGTTCTAGTAATCTTATCTTGGTTGGAGAAGAAAAAATTACAATGCAGACCCTTCCAGAATTTGCACGCACGGTGTAACCGCTTGCTAACAAATACATAACTTCGGTCAAGTACACGCTTACTTCGATTTCGTGGTATTTTTCCAAACGTTCAAAGGCGAAGGCGCCCAGCAGACAGTACAGCACGACCATTGTGACCAGAAGCACGTGTAAGAACAGGCAAGTGAATATCTTCCAGGCGTAATACACCAAAGTCGTGCACCGGTTGGGAGTGTCGTCGTAGTCCATGTCCATCAACATTTTTAACAGGTTTGCTTAAACGCTTCTTTGGAAGTATGCCGGAAGCAAGTAAAAACAGTGTCACCCGCGACCGAACGAGATCTGCATGATTTTGTATTATAAAATATAAAAGCGCGATGGCGTTTAAATCGTGTATTCACTCCGTCGACATTAGTAGGTTTAATAAAAGGTTGTTAAAAACCTTTTTTTTTTAAAGTTATTGTTTTCGTCGATCACCAGCCGTTTTGGACGGGCTCAAAGTGATAAACGACTCCGTCGAGAAGCGAATTGAACGCGGCCGGTCCAGAAATAAAATGCGGTCCATCTGCAGCGGCTGTGACCAAACAAAAATGGATGCCGGCCGCGGTGCCGTCCAACGGACTAGCCAATATTTCCCTCATACGTGTGTACATATTATTATGTATGTATACAATAATAATAAGATGTATTTATAGCACCGCGGTAATTTCTCCCACCGTTTAAGTTAGCATAATATACACTGTACATAATATGAAATTTTGTAGTTTGTTTTCACGCCAACGCCAAAGATAATCGCCCCCTCGCCCACATGGGTTTACTCTTATATTTACAATGCGTGTAAAACCATACAAGGCCTATACGAGTTTGGATTTTTGTTTTTGTTTCTATATGCTGTCATTTTGGTGATGCTCAACAGTGCCTACCTTGCTAACGTTAAGTACATAGGTAATCAGTATTCCGCCGACAGCTGAATTGTAATAGTCCTGTTGTCTATACTTGCCAATAATCGGAGAGACGAACGTTTGTAAAAGGCAACATAGGCGCTGAAGTAAACAAAAAAAAAGTATGAAGTTTAATTTGAATTTTTTTAGCATACCACTCAATCCTTCGATTCAGGCATACCTATGTTTTTTGATTAAATCATTTCAAGATCCCCATACCACCTTTACGTATAACTTTTATGTCTTATAAGTTCGGCTTAGGGCAACATACACGGTGCAACGCAACTATTTTGAATTTCCTATTAACTAACGTTACATTTAAAAGTTTATGTCTGAACCAGTATGAATAAAAAACTAGCTAGAATGTAGTGTCGGCGCTACAAAATTTCTGAGTGCTAAATTATCCAAAACCGTTCGTTCTTCGTATGCAGAGATGTAAAAATATAGATTTGAGGTACTCAAAATAATGTTAAAGGCATACATATTTTGTATTATTCAAACATATTGTACTTCCACTTTTGTATCGATTTGGGATATCTACTCGTGTAAAATTAGTCCAAATATTAAAGATTTTTGAAAAGTTTACTGTAAATTATTGTAAAGTTAAATTAATGTAAATACTAAATTTGCTTAGAGGACAAGAGGTACCCGTGTTGATTTCAGCTGATAAGCGTCCCTGTGATATCTAATGTTATCAGTTATCACCAATTGTTATCAGTCCGCATAATTTAAACTTTTTGTCTTCTTAATAAATATATTTTGTTTTGAATTTTTAACACTTTTTACTTTTATGAATCATGTAAAAAGAAACATTCAAGATCTATAATATTTTTCATAAACAACCGTCATGCATCCAGATTTGTCACCTCATTTGCACACTGATGAGTGCAATAATCTTACTATCGAATTTAACAACTGTAATGTAGATGTAAGTAATTTTAATATTGTTGTTTTTATCAAATTTGAATTGCCTTACAATGTATAATACAATAGTTTAATACATTGTAATTTTTGTAAAGAATTTCACTAATCTTAATAGATAGTGGCGTCGTGGCCGAGAGGGTTACCGCGGCAGTGTCTCTACGCACTAGCCGTGGTTCGAATCTCGGTCGCTGGCCGTTTCTCTAGCTGGGCGGACAACCGTCTGGAAAGAGAAATGGCCATCTGACTGGTGCGAAAGGCAACGGGAAACCACCGCACCATAACCACTTCCCCAGGATGGCAACTCTTGTCTCTAGTAGAGCAAGAGATGTCCAAACCAACCTAACAGGTCATAGACTAAAAATAAAAAATAGATAATGTGTAATATAGATTTGTTTTTTTAATTTTACAGCATAAAATCTTGAGATTTTTCGGAAGTTGTGACAAAGCGTATGACCGAATGGTAAATTGCTTTCATTTAGAGGTAATTATTAACTGTTTACTCTTTTTCTTTAATATTATAAATGCTTAAAAATAATTTAAGAAGACGTACTAAACTATTCTTTAGTCTCCATACTGTAATTCTCCGTTACACCCTTTTCTCCCCTTAATTTAATTTTGACTGTCCATACTTTTAATTGACCATTTGTTGTATGATGATGGAATACTATGATTATCTTCATAATAGTTCAGAGTATACTGTAAAGCGCTGCTGAGTGTTGTTAACAATGTTGAAAAAACTGCTGTACAGTTGAAAATCAATTTTTTCTTTGTTGGAAAATGATGTATTATATAATTTGTAGAATAAAAATTATGGTTTTTTTTTTTTTGAATAATCTGACATGTTTATATATATATATAGTCTTGTAGGTAGTAGGTACTGTATTGTAGTAGGTAATACAAATAATAAACATAAAGTGGCTCGTTCCAAACCTATGCCACTGTTGCCAAATATTTATAACCTTTGTTTTTTTTTATTATTACTTATTCTTTTAGCGTAAAGCCAAACAGCTTCAAAATAATGAAAATGCATTGAAACGGCAAGCAGAAATTAGACAAAGAATATTGAAAGAGATGAGAGCAGAAAAGGAAATGGGTATAATTGATGATTAACATGTACATTTTGTAGGTTATAGAAATTATTAAATAAACATTACTTATTTTTTGTGGAGACTAGTTTCTTTATTTCCTTTCAGTACATAGGAACTAAAATACGATAAAATAAAAAATCAAACTACTGTGCAATGATATCAATCCAAATTACAAGCACACTATGTCCCTTAAATATTTTTAATATTAAACATAATAATAAATACAAACAATAACAATTATTTCTAATACTTGGTAACAGTAGTTTCATTACAACAATTAGTCAGAGTTATTAACATTTTCATCATCTTCTTTGTTATTAGGTTTCTTTAGTAAAGTGCTCAACATTATTCCCAAAAACATAATCCAACCAATGTGGTTATTTGAAATAAATTTCTCGCCACAGTCTGCTGGGTTATTGATATCCAAAGTTTTGATCTATTTAACAAAACATTTGATGTTAAAAATCCTAAAAAACTTAGTAAGTCATTTTGTTTGCCTAACTAAAACATTTTGGCTAAAATTAATTTAGTTAATCAAAGGTATCTAAAAAAGGAAAGGAAATTTTTATAATTGTATGATCTACAACGGAATTTGATTTTTACTGGGTAATATCTGTAACATTATACAGCGGGGACAATATTTTCAAGAACACATTATTTAAAAAAAAAAAATTAATTACAAGTATCCCAGTTTTTGTAAGCGAGTATCCCCCAAAATAGCTGGTTATCATAAGCTCTATTCGCTATAATTGGTTATTACTTGATTCCACATATGACCACCGGACACACATACTGCCATATAATACGGCCACATTTGGCCAGTACAAAGACCACATGTCATCAGACTACTTAATGACATGGCGGCAAATGAACCGAGCCACATTTTACTATTTGTTCCGAAAAGAACGGCTGTAGACTTAACATTGTGTTTTATGTCATCTTTGCAGTCCTGTAAAGTTCACAGTTATTTTATTAAAAGGTCTGTAAATGTATTTCATTAAAAATTTACTTGAAGACCATAGATAGTATCATAAAATAGAGTCCATGCAACACCAGCTGCGTAAAGTGGTAAACAAGCAGTTAAGTCTATTGAAGAATGTATGGCAGACCAACCTAAAAGAGCACCCCAATTGAACGTAAGACCTAATACAAACTGTGGCCAATAAGTAACACGCTTCATTAATGGATAAATGGTCACTAATACTGCAACAAAAACAAACAACCAATTTACAATCAATTTTACATGTCAAATTCACTTTTATGTAGCTTTTTAAGTGCAGTCAGGCACACTATCAGACAACCAAATTACTCAAACCGAAAAAAATTTCACATAATTGTAGATCAGACTTGATTAGCTATCGAATAATATGTACAAGACAATGTATTAAATAATTTATAGCTTACCTAATGAGCTGGCACCAACCACAATTGTGTACAAGTTGAGCTGTAACAAAACGATAAGACTGATACCTAATTGGCCAGCGAGAAATACCCAGGCATCAAACATTGTCAACGAATTAATGACTAGAGGCCGGTTTTTAGTTCTTTCTACCTAAATAAATATTAACTAGTTAATACATTTGTATACCAATAAACATAATGTAATATACAAGACTTACTTACTTTTTTAATATTTCATTACCTACTGTTGAATTTTATAAATAGAATTTATTTTAAAATAATACTAAAAAAATTTGATCAAAAGAAAAAGTGAACAGATTTAATAATAAAAAAAATCATGAATATTTATAAAACGGATAGAAAAATAATAATGTATTGTGTAAGGGAGGATTAGGATGGCCAACTCGTTTGTATGAGAAAAGAATAAAATAATTACACATTGTGCACATACTTTTTTATCAATGTCTCTATCCCACATATCATTGATAGTACATCCAGCGCCACGCATGGTAATTGCGCCCAGTCCAAAGAGACCAAGCATTTCCCAATTTGGAAAATCACCAGCACCCGACGCCAAAGCTATACTCCATGTGCAAGGCCAATAGAGTAGTAGCCACCCTAAACAAACCAAAAGTAATTTTAACGTCTAGGGATCAAATTGATTTTCGACTATTTACCAGTAGGTCTAGAGAATCGCATCAGTTCCATGTATGGACGTAGTGTACTCATGACTACGCTTTTTGGCTGGTCGACCGGTTTAGACTGTTGGGCGACAAGAACTTTACTGTTTATCGAACAAGATCGCACCAATGCAAAGTCGGTCGACAATGATGACCGACGGCCACATATCGTCTTCCTGCTTTCCGTCGACAACGTCTTGTAGTACACGTGTGAACTCGAGAGCTTTAATCTCGTGCCGACGCATTTGGAAAATGCCTGGAAAACATACAGCTAGTGTTATTAGTTGAGTAATTACGGATTCACCAGTACGATTTACATATAACATGGTTGTGTGGAGTCTGACAAATCTAATCCCGACACTTCATAGCGTTTAAGGTGAAGCACAACAGCCCAAATCGGACGAGAAGAAATAAATAGTCGAGATATCAGCAGCGATGAGTAATAAATATGAACGAGTATTTAATGGCTGCATGTATAATCAGTTATTTTTAATTATTCATTTGATTTTTACACGCTTCAGGGTCAGAAGAGCGAAGCGGAATATCGTTTAAAAAAATAACATTATCATTTATTATATAACATAACCCTGAAAATAATATTATGAGTGTACTTATCAGTTATCAATTTATCTCAGCAACCGCGGGAGTTTACAAAATAGTATTATTATGTCAGTGTTTTAGTTTCAGTAGAACCCGTCGGATGTCGCCATGCCGCATTCGGTTTCGCTGTTCACCGCTCGATCGCATGTTCTCACAGCTTTATCTTAGGATTTTCCAAAAAATCTTGAAACGATGCGAGTGTCGATTTCCCGTATCTTTCAAGTATAAATATGAATAATTGTAAAAAAACACTTGACCGAGTTTTATGAAAAAATTCAATTTACAAACGTTGTAACGTCTACATATCCCGGTCTGCAGCAAACGTGGATTTAAAGCTAAAAAACGGCATGATCTAATTGATTCTTCCAGATTCATATGGGATATGATGAATGGGTTTAAACTCCTAACTTGGAGAAGCCTGTGCCTTAACCTTGTTACGACTATCACAGGTCATACCCCTCTGATCCCTACACTAAGTAATCTGATTGGAAGTATCCTTTGATGCTTATAAAATACATGTTGGAATTGTTACCTGTATATTTCAACCATGTACTGATTACTCACTACGGTACTAATTTATAGTATTCTTACTTCTTTTTAATTTTAAGGAAGCCAAATAGCAATTGTACTTTCTTAATGTGTTCACAGCATTATAAAGTGACTAGGTCTTCTTCAATGCACCCTAAAAACGCACTTCTATACTTACTATATTATACTTATAACTTTCTTATTGTTATAAGAAAAAAGTACTAGGTATACCAAATGGCAAATAGTGATAAATAGCGTATGATTAAACCCACTCATAGGAGCGCATAACTTCAAACAAAAAAAAAATTAACTCATTATAAAACTAATACTTTCTCAGCTCCGTGTTCAAGCTAAAATTATAATACTATGGCGAAGAAAAAAGTATTAAGTACACTAAAGTCTGTAGTATGTCTCAAATGATAGCTTTTTTTTTTAATTTCAAAATCACATCACATAAATATGAAAACTTTTGCTTTTTTAATTAACAAACTTAAATGGGCTGCACTAGCTAGTTAATTGTCAACTTTAGTCTTTAGTAGCATAAAATAAAACACAGCTTAACCGACCATGTTGGTCAGTTTTTCCCAATCTCATACTGAACCCAACTAAAATAATTGGGATTTGGGTTGTTAATTAGGAGACAGCTAAAATCTTATTCTAGCTTAACGACCAATACAACATAGTACGATGAATAAAAATAAAATCAAGAATATTGTTATTGGTTTTGACAATATAATATAATAATATATTTTTGTTTAGAAAAAAAAATGACAATAATGTAATAAATGCTATAATCACTATATAAAAAAAAATTACATCATATTATTATTAAATGCCAAGTAATAATTTACTTACATTTTATAAAAACATTAATTCAGATAGGTAGGCCCTACTTTACTTATAAAAGGATCTTTAAGAAAAAAAAATCAGTCTTAAACTTAACAAATCAAATAAAACTTATATACATAAATGAACATGTTATGTCGGCGAAACGAGATTTCTAAACTCTTTCAATACAAACGATTATAAGAAATTAAAGTTTTTAACAGCAGTAAAAGAAAATTGTTTTTTTTAATTTATTATATTGATAATATATTTATTAGGTTTGAAAATAACGATCATTTTATTATTTTCTTGGGGAAAAATGGTAGTTACATAATATAATGCATTACCTGTATGTATAAATTATCAGTACGAATATAATATCATACAATATTTAATTAATAATACAAATATTACGTATAAAATTAAAAAATGATTAACTAAGCATATAAAATGAATATCCATTATGTTAATGGATATTCTTGTACAATTTAAGAGAATAACAAATTTTTGGATATAGTTTGAAGACAAATCACATTTGTAACGTTCAAATTTTTCTTTCTGGGGAAAAAAGCCCCATTTATAGCCAATAAGCTTATAAAGTTCAATTATAATTATTGTTGAGTTGATCGAAAACATATCACAATAATGTAAATATTAATAAATATGTTTTCAATTAATAAAAAATAAACATTTATCTTAAGATCACTTTAAAAATTATGTTATAAAAGTATTTTTTTAAACTTAAACATTTACAGTGTATGAATAATTTTGTGGACATATAGTTAAATTTATTAATTTGTGATGATAAAATGTGTTTGTATAAAATTAAGATATTTATCATAATAAATATGTATAATAAAAATATTACTATTAAAAAGTCTAAAAGGTTATATTTAAATCAGCATAAAAAAATTAATGAAATGGATATATACACACGGAATGGTTATTTTGTCCTCTTACTTAATCATTTATAAATATTATAGAAATATAAAATTAATTTCAAATAAGTCATGTTTAATAGGCAGTTAATACTTTAGTACTTACCTAGATACAGTACAAGTTAATATTACTGAAACTATTCTAAGTATTAGTTTATTGTTATTTTACAAATTATTACATAAATGTGTAAAATTCCAATCACAATATTTATGACAATAATATCAAAGTTATACAATGAAAAAAACTGTGTTGTATCATAAAAACCTAAAAATATTGACAGTTAAAATTACATTATCACAAATAGCTGATCTCGTGAATATATTGATAAAAAAGAAAATGCATGGCAGTTTTGATTATGGAAACAAGTGACATCGGAGAATTGGCCTAATTCAATAGACCAACAGGAAACTTCCATAGCACTAGTTGGTTATAACTTTTTACTTTTAGGTTAAGTCTATGTTTATTACTATTAATGAAAATGTAAAAGAGATTTTTTAAATTCATAACCCTGTGTAATTGAAATATATTATAATATATTTTGTTCTATATATTTAATGTGTCGTTTTTAGTAAAATGTTAATTGACCAAAACTAGGCCCGTTGTGTACCTTAGGTGAAATGTTATATTTGAATAGTGTATATGCTACATATAAAAACAGGCGTAGGCGTACCCGCAGGTATGAAATGTGCTTTAAAAAAATAGGTGGAATAATGTGTAAATTTTGTTCACGAAACTTATTACGGACTTTGAGATCATTGTGTTGATCAATCAGTAACAACACTAATAAAAAAATAACTCACAGGACTACATTACATTAGATATTTTTAACCTTAATGTGGGCGACAGAGAGTGCTGAAGCGATTTTTATCAAGTACTAACTGGCACAATTCTATGAGCGGCTCGTAACCAATATTGAGCAATAAGCATACAGCATAATATTGTTATGATGCCTGTCAGTCGGCTAACAAGCCCTGAAACAGAATTATAATGTCACGTTATGTATGTTAATTCGCATTATTATTATTTTGAAATACACACTTGAGAGACAGTAGCAAGTTGATCCTTGAGTACTCTGAATGATGGACGGTCTTCTGGACAGTGACTCCAACACTTTCTCATTACCTAAAATTATAATTACAAATTATTTAACTATAACCATAGAGATGCAACAATAATGTCGTTGGCATTCAAAATTTACCTCGTAGACTTCCTTAAAACACATTTTGGGTTTTTCAAGAATTATGCCTCTTTGTACACGATCAACCACTTCAGTGTTTTTAAGCCTTCCATAAGGCATTTTTCCGCAAGTGAATATTTCCCACATTAAAACGCCTAAAGATTAAAAATTATACATTGTAAAAATTAATAAGTAACTAAACGAATTTTTACATACCATAAGCCCAAACATCAGATTTTGAAGAAAATCTGGTATAGTTCAATACCTCAGGTGGTGCCCATTTAATGGGAAATTTAGTGCCTCCAGAACTAGTGTATTGGTCATCAAGAACATACCTTTAAATAATACATAATACAATTTTACTACGAAAACAATTACATTTTTCTTATTTAAAAAAAAACATTAATGAATTATAAAATTATAACGATATTCTACAAACAGATTTTTGCAAAAATTATTCAAATAAATAATAAAAGTCATCAATAATGATTGGCGATTAAAGATTAATTTTTTATTTACGAATAAAAATGTATTATATAACGTCCAGCTTTGCTAAAAAGTAATGAAAAAGTAATAATTATTCACCTTGCCAATCCAAAGTCTGCAACTTTAACAACATTTTCTGAACCAACTAGGCAGTTTCTAGCGGCAAGATCTCGATGAATATAGTTATGACGTTCTAAATAGGCCATGCCTTTACAAACCTATGCAGATAATACAAATTATTCAAAATTCAAGATTTTTAAATTTATCAAAATCTTACCTGAATGCACATATCAAGCAAAAGTCCATTATTTCCCCCTAAATTGTTTTCATGTCTTCTCAAATAGTTAAGCAACGATCCGTGACGCATGTACTCGGTAACTATGTATATTGGTCGGTGTTTGCTGCAGACTCCATAAAGTTGGACTAGATTTTGGTGTTGAAGTTTACTATAATACAAATATGAATTTTTAAGAAAAGTGTAATACATTACAATTACATTACATTACAAATTGTTTTTTGGACCACACTTACGTCATGACTTTGGCTTCTTCAATGAAATCATCTTCAGACATTGTACCTTCCTTCATCATCTTGACAGCAGTGTCAATTGATCCTTTCCACTTGCCATGGCGAACTACACCAAATTGACCAGATCCCAGTTCTTCCAGCAACATAAGTTCTGCAGGATCGATTTCCCATTTATCTATATGGAAATGCAATTCATAATGTATTATGTATTACAAAAAGAACAACATATCAACTAATAGCTATTAACATTATTATCATTAACATCATACCATGACTAAGACCAGCAGTTGCTGGGACAGGGCGATCACAAGGCGACGCTTTTAACCGAGATGCTAATCCGCCACTATTGTGTCGGTGGTAATTGATTAATTCTGGAATGGTCGAACAACAATGTTTTTCACTTAAGAAAAAATCTCCTCGGCTATTTTGTTTAATATGGTAATGTTTGACATGAGAATGTGGTCTAAATTTAAACAAAAAAATGTAACCTGCATTTAACCAAACTATAGTTATTGATTAAATTGTAAAGAAAAACTTACACTTTAGTAAAAAGTGAAAGTGTGTAAAGTCCCTTAGTAGAAGAATTTCTAACAACGAAACAGCCTTCTTTGTCTTCTTGTTTCAGAAGAGATTCAGCTCTTTGTCTTGACATGTCTCCAACATACCATCTGTACAAAACATAAATGATTAATTACAGTCGGTTAACTAAACACCCTTTAGTATCATAAAAAAGCCAAAATTCACGCTTACTCATATTTTTGAAGCCCAAGAAGTTCTTTTTCTTTAACATAATTACTAGGAATATAACCGATAGAACTGAAAATTAAAAAGAAAAAAAAATTATAAAATATAAACTTAAGATTGATGTTAATCATACGAACCCATTTTCATCTCTCACTTTCCACCAGTGATCCTGTGAGTCATCAATAACTTCATACTCACACCCCTAAAAATTAATAATACACAATTGTAGGACATTTTATTTATAAAATTTTATTTTCACTTCAACTAGTTTAATAAAATAAAAAATACATTATTTTAATTAAATTTCCAAATTTAACTAAATTATTATTTATTTAAATTTATTTTTATTTCAAACAACAATTAATTTGAAAAAACAAACCCCAAAAAAAAAATTAAATAACATATAAAAATATATTATTTGAAATTATGATTAATAAATTAATTTGAATAATTTATTATTTGAAAAAATAAAAAAATGATTTGTTATGCATTTTTACTAGGTATTGCTTACTTTAACTAAAGTCAAATCTCCAGGTTCGATCGCCTT
Source organism: Adelges cooleyi (assembly GCF_023614345.1). Taxonomy (NCBI): domain Eukaryota; kingdom Metazoa; phylum Arthropoda; class Insecta; order Hemiptera; family Adelgidae; genus Adelges; species Adelges cooleyi. The sequence continues at coordinate 12,254,585 of NW_026096579.1, read as the reverse complement.
AAACGGATAAAGAGCAGTCACTACCTTGATTCTAGGTACTTGATCCTGGCATAACATACAAGCAAATTAAAATTGTATAACCACATAACAGGTGACTCTTTTTTTATACACTTACCTTAAGCTTGGCTGCTGGCGTTCCTCCCGGCATTGTCGTATTAGCTACCGTTAAAGCTGCAAGAAAAAAACCATAATGAATGTTATTATAAGCATAATAAAATCAACTATTGCGATTAGCGCCGTTGGCCAAGAACAACCGGGTCAGACGAAATTAGATTTGTGTTATCAGTCATGGTGGATTGACTCGAGACGAGCAGAAGAAACTATACCATGGAGATTTCACTCGGTTTGTTTATATTAAACCGTTAATTCGCATAACCGTTCAGAAAATATTTACTTAATAGAATAATCGTCAAATGATTTATAGCTTGTAAGAATTTATCAACAATGTACTATACAGTATTTGTATACGAGGTAGGGTAGATAAAAAAGTGTCAGGTGATAGCTCATTCAGAAACACCACATTATTAGGTTTGGGAACATAATAAAATCGGAGACAATGTCTGTCATATTCTAGGCTTTGTAAGTATAATATAGTAAGGGGGAAGCGGTATATGTATATTAAAAATAGTTTTAGACGCCCTTGTTAAACACGAATGTGCGCTAATGGGCTAAAATAAGATAACTGAACGATTGTGACTATCGACTATGAGTTATGAGTAGGACCCGGAAGGTCCCTAAAGAAATGCGCATATAACAGCTAGGCAGGGAAGCTACACAATTACCAGACCTCTAAAGAACACAAAATCAAAATTGTATACTGCATATTTTTGCACATTTCAAGTTTTCATTTTTGATATTTTCTACAATTTATATGTATGTATTGTGTGTGCACAAAAATATATGTTTTGCGAAAATAGAAGTCTATATATTAACAAGTAATTTTAATAAAAACTATTAGTATTTATTAGTAACTATAGTATTAATACAAATTTACTATAAATTTTGTAACTTATGTTATAGAACTAAATAAGTCTATACATACATAAATAAAATATACATTTTTTGTTTAAAAGCTATTAAAGATAAAAAAATAATTAGCACACATTTTATATATACTGAGGTGTTTTTAACGCATAAATGCAATCACAATTCGATTGTTTTTAGTGTATGAACTTCCGGGCTTTAGTTATTAGTTATTAATGTACAAATCGCATGAGTTTTATAAAACAATACAGATTATGCACTTTTGGTGGTATATGTATTATGTATATGAATGGTCCTCCAGTTCTAAAGAGGCAGTAAATGACTTGGAAAAAAAATCAAATTAGCTCGTTTGGGGTAGATTTGTTAGCATTATTTATAATATATATATATATATATCGGTGAAACGAGAACGCAGAGAAACAATGTCGCTTTTATTTATTATTGTTTGTAATTTCGCTAAAAAATGAGCAGTCACGAACTAACCCGTCGCGCGCCGACGACACAAAACTACATGGTCGGCTTGGACTATTATCGACGTTTTGAATGAAAGAGATTCGCATAATAAAAATCAGGAACATTATACATTCAATGAATACCAAACGGCTATTGTTTCGGTGCACTGCAATAATCATAATAATAAAATCGTCTTTACACTCTTCACCTGCATAATCGTTGGTTTCTACTTTATTCTTCTTATCAGAAGAGTCATTCACCTGACGTAACGTCCCCGACATTTCCCACTTCTCTCTAAACAGTTTCTATCCTTTGTACATAAACACACAACCCGTCGAAATAATACAATATATATATATACATAACACACATCGTAGTAGTATACACACACACACGAGCGCATGTATTATGTAAAGACAATTGAAACGGTTATATTATATATTTTTTTGAGTGCGAGTTAAAACGAAGATGAACGATGCGATGCTGCTGGTGGTAGGGAAAAGGTACACTGACAAAAACATCAACATGGACCATATGTTCATTGTCTCAAGAAAGACCGTGTACGCGCCCTCCGAGTTTCTCAGACGGCGCAGATGTATAACATCACTAAGGTGGTCCGAGGAAACACTTCTACCACCCCCCCCCCCCCCGTGAGATAAAGGGAGAAAAAAAAATAAAACTCAATAATATAATAAAAAAAACTCTGGTCCGGCCGTCGTTGTAAAGCAGCGGTTCATAACAAACGGGGGAACACAGTTCGAGAGCTTTTGTGATAATTATTATGCCATTACAAAATCGATTACTCCAATTTGAAAACGCAGCGTTAACGTCAAACAAAACCTACCGCGGTACTAGGATGTTATAAAAATTTCGCTATTATTCCGGGTCAACGTCGATACCTCTTCGCCATTCTTATTTAGAACAGTTAAGTCATGTCGCTTTCCAAGTCTTCTTCGCAAATCAATCAGTACGGCGGCAGACAATCCATCTCTCGACAGATAATTCATTATTTCCGCTCTGGCACTTGGCAATCATTGAAATCATTCGGAAACTTGATAGAATAATATTTTTTGAACGTGCCCGACTGCAGTACATTATTTTTTTTGTAAAAATAATAATAAGACTACTACTGCCGATACAAATACAATAAAATGGTAAAACCGAACGTGTAGTTCACTATAATAGATCATTTTTTTTTTTTGAAACTGATTTTGTATTTTAAATAATATTAATATTATGTAGATACAGTTCAATTCACACATCGTTCATTGTAGCTATATCCCAGAGAAAAAACGACTTAATCACAAAAATACATATTATCGAGGGTGTATTCGACACATTTGACGACAGTATAAAAAATATACTCCGTGAGTACTGGATATGACTTAAATAAACCCAATATTAATATTATGTTTTACGCTCGGTAGGCAACTGCAGTCACACGTGATGCGTGTAATGTTTTATTATTATTAATAAAAAACGAAGGGAGTTGGTCAAATTAATGTAACCTTCGCTTACATGTATACCGTTAATACGATAGTATCACGTTTGGCCGCCTATGACGGTTAACACACGATACACGTTTTAATAATAATTATTGTTCTACTTTTTATATTATCATTGGGCGAGGGGACTTGAACGCCAATGTATATATTATGGAATTACTACACTGTCGAATGACTCGCTCGTCAACTCCATACCATACAGGTTATACAAACTAACACTAATGTATTGCACAAACAGTGCATTATAGTGGTGTGTTTAATTATTAATTTGAATTAAAGACGTTAGTAGAGCGTTTCACGTTTCGAGGATACTAACGCGAAATCCTATTCGAAAGGTACAACAGCTGCTGCTGCTGGTGGTGTCAATGATTTTTCTAGCTAATCCGTTAATGCAGCATGCTCACAGGCAAAACACGTCTGTAGTTAAATATGTATTTAAACTAATGCCCTCATCGAGTCAATTCTGTTTACATCATATAATTTCATATAAAGAGTTAAGTTAATCCTTTATTTTACGACATTTTACCCAGCGTATATAATCTTTAATGATTATAATAAACAGATCCGTTGAAAAAAAATGACAAAAAAAATATTATTTTAAAATCATCTACCTAGAAATTATATTGCGGATAATATAACAATGCACAGAATGCGTTGTTCCGATTTAAGCACTTATGTGCATATTTAAGTTGCGATTACAATAACAATTTTAATTTTACACGTTGAATACACCTAATTGTACATATTATATATAACTGACTGTTGGCGACCAATTATTTGTCTATGGGAAGGTTAGGTTGGGAATATTGAGTGCATTCAGTACAATGTACCTACCTGAACGTATTAATTCCGTCATTAGACCGTAAAAATGCTTTTAATGGTAGTATTTTTCATTGTGACAAAACAAAAAAATTAGATTCATTATCTTGAGAAAAAAAAACATAAAGCGGATATGAACATTTTTTTTTATAGTTTAAAATTTAAGTAAAACGATGACTATCAAAATACTTTTTGAGTAATTTATTCTATTATTATCATCGTTTCGGCATTTTTTTTCTTCAAATATTGTTTTCCAGTTGTATCTTTGTGTCCTATTCAAATAATAGTGTCGAGCAGTTTTCTTCTTTTTAGGAGAAATATTAAATTAATATTTTATTCGTGCGTTTGTACGTATCCGTGAATAAATTATCGTTCGGTCAACGAGTCACGATCAACATGCTTTCTAAGAATCAACACTATAACCATCACCATTAATATAATTACTACATTAATAAAGGTAAGGATGGAACGCACGAAAAAAAGCATGCACTTATCACACTTCAATGATCGCATTTAAATAATAATACAATATTTCAATGTTCGAACGGGAATTACTGCCCATCCATTCTTAAGACGATTGAAACTACACTATCCTATATTATAATTGTAGGCAGTTTTTTTATTATTTTATTATTATGTAACGTTACCGTCGTCATATAGCTGAAGAACAATCACTAAGCAGAATTATAGATAATGTTAGTAATTAGTAATTGTCGAACGGTATTTTCACGATTTCTACCTGTAAAGCCAAATAACATTGGTCACTGACAACAACCGACAAAAACTGTAGTAAATAAATACATTGAAACAAAAATATTCTGAGGCTCGTGGTTAATATAATTAAGCGACAAGAAAAATTAGGAAACACTATCTACTTAAGAAGACCCTAAGGATTTTCGAACGCGATAAATGAGTCATCAGTATTATCGATTGGCGCTTTTGCGCCTAGAGGGGTCTTTTGGCAGGCATATACCGCACCCATATAATACATTGGAAAAAATCTAATAAAGTACACAACTAAAACGCTATCAAGTAACACACACACATAAAACAACTCGGATGTACGCACCTTTGGTCGTTGTTCGGTCCTTTAAAATATAAATATAATTGTGTAGAGGAACTACACTTCGGTTGGAAACATAACAAAACAAATTAGAAGTTTTTTTCTACAATGAAACAAATTCACGTTAAAACGAGCCCACAGCGCGCGTACGGGCTAAACAACCGTCGTGACAAGTACAAGCACTAGTGTTTACTGAACTATAGGCAGTTGTTGCAGCGGCACTCTTGGCGAAGACAGACAAGCGTGTATAACATTATTTTTATGTATACCTATTCCTATGGTAGGAAAAACTAAGCAGCGAACGATGGGGGCAAGAGAGAAAAAGAAGAGGCGCTGGTGTTGTTGCCGGCATCGGATCACTGACTGATCGAGAAGGGGAGAGCCGAGAGAGTACACATCCAAGGCAAACGCACGAAAACGCATTGTTATTGACCGGGTTAAAACTGCAACGGCAGTGTGGCCACACTTCAAGGGTTCGGGTCTTCGGTTTCGAAAAAAATATAGAAAATCACACGCCTAAGACAACGAGGATATGGCAAAAACCATTTGTAGTTTCGATTTAAGAAGACGTCATACCCTTTAAAAATAATCTATAAAACGTGTTTATGGAAAAATGTGTAGGTCAAAGCGAAAGGGTCATAGAAAACAAATGTGGATACCGTTAAAAAGATAAGAAATTTAGCTAGCTATTTCTGTTGTCGGTTTTTTAAAAAAACTTAAATTTTACCTTAAATACAAGCACTTAAAAAAGTTTTAAAAAATGTTAGAATTAAAATATAAAATGTAAATGTCGGGTTATTAATATAAAAAAAGGCCGACGAAAGAACCTATATAAAGTTCTCATTACTTTAAATACGTCAAAAATATTGTCTAAGAATATTATTTAGTCGATAATAAAGAATAAGCTGTCAAAGATGCTGTGATAGTCTGAAAAATAATTTAACTACCAAAAAATAGTCCTAATTACAGAACTTATTATTACACATCACAGTTTAACCTGTTGAGATTTTATAAAAAAATGCCTGATTTATTTCTTAAAAATGGGAGGATTTGCGTCTTCTTAAAGGTTTACATTCAAACGTTTTGTCGGATTACATAATAATAGGTATATCAACAAATAATCTTACGTTTTAAACGAATCTGGTATAGAGAGTGAAAAGTCCGAATATATAAAAAAAACAATAGATTATTAGGCTCTTGGCAAAAAAATACATTTAAAATAGATGATGATGAAAAAAATCCTTGTGTTTTAGATTACTCTGCATTACAAGCTTTTAGTACAGTACCGCGCTTAATTTCTATAGTATTTTAATTAGCCGTAAATCAGCCGACGCAACGCGAGGTACATGAACGACTTTAAATATTGTAAGACAAACTACAACCACCGATTAACCAATTTCTTTAAGTAAACAAAATGTTTTTAAAAAATAGGCATGATGTGTCTCATTTGATATTTAAAAAGAAACACCATGTTAAGTGAAAATAACAAATTTAATATTATACTAAAGTTTTAATTCGATTTATAACTAAAATATGAATTTATTATATCAATTCTTGGAGACTTTTTATCAGAGATTTAAGCACATTTTTTAAATATAAGTATTTAGATTTAAGGTTCCTTAGTATTCTAATAATAAAGTAAATAATAATATAGTTTAACAATTATCCGTAAAACAAAAAATTCAAATTGCTTATGACTGTTATTTTAAAAATAAATTTTGAAATACATTTTAAAAATAATTTTTAAAAACAAGTTTTTTTTAATAAAAATATTATTTACATGATCGCGGAATAGAATTGCAGTCATAATTTGTTCTGAAGTCGTGAGAAATGACAATAAAAAAATTATATACAATTTACATAATTGTGCACAGTGCCGTTATAAGCTCGTGTGGTTATTTTATTATAAGTAACGTGGTCGTGTCTTACAAAACCGCAGTACAATATATACATATTACACGTTAAGAAGCTGCTGCATGAGAAGAGAAGACTGAAATACTGGATTTTATGTTTTTTACAACAATATTAAAAAAAAGTCAATATTATTTATTAAATAATTTATCGTGTCAGAACACTACTAAAAAATTTCAATTTATTTTGTTTGGGTACCTCAAGTACTTTTGACTTTTGTTTTTAGAAACGTGACCATAGTGGGGTCGGAGTCGTCACACGTCTAAAAAAATTACTATGACTGAAAGTGATAAAACCACTCTAAGAAAGTTATTTAAAGAAAAACTGTGATGGTTAAAAAAACTAAATAACGATAAAAATCACAATGAAGACAATACTAGTGAAACCAGGTTGAAACAATATTTTTTAAACACTAAATCTTATCGAAACTTCAGTCTTATTTGTAAACATTAAATTAAAAAAATTCTTCAAATGAATACAAAAAAAAGTTCCACACTTTATGAGGAATGAGTATCAAAACAAATCATAAAAAATTAGGAATTTAATTAGGTATTTTTCTGGATTTTGAGAATAATGTAGTGACTGTTGTTTAACATGAATAAAATGGTCCAGCGAATTGTTAACGTAAGTACAGAAAAACACATCTTAAAACCAATACGTTATTTTATAAGCTCCTCGATTTGTTAATACCTACTATTTCATGTTTTATATAATTAAGGTCTACGCACAACATGCATTTTTAAACACACCACTCGTTTAACAATAAGTTTTTAAATTGTTATCGTAGTTATTATAGGTCACGTACGAGTCGTAAAAACAATTGGTCACACTATAAAAAAACATTCCGTCAAAAAGAACCCCAACAACAATTCCCACAATTTGTAACTAAAAACCACCCGAAACGTTCCTTCTGTCTCTATATATTATGTATAGACGTTAGAAAACTCGACGACTGGAGATTAAGAAAGTCTTTTAAAGGGCAAACGAGATAAGGTCTAATGCGTGGTTACTACACCACATACTTTTTACGTAAAATACTGATGTCTTAGGAGATAAACTCTTCAGAAGAACTGAACAGTTTAAGCGTAAAAATACACCTATGAAATTTAAACATTTAAAAACCTGCAAAATGCAGTCCTAAACTTCTATAACTCAATTACTTTAATAAAAATCACCCAACTCAAAATTTAAGTAAAATTTCAATCTTTAATTTTACGCTAAAACCGCTCAGTTTCTCAGAAAAGCGTAACCTTATATGTTTTTTGGATGGTCATTATTATAAAAGTATATGATATAGTTTCATGTCGAGTAAGTAAAAAAAAAAATCACCTATATTTTATTCTATGATATACTTAGGTGCGTCATACTTTTTTATGTGGTGAACATTGGTTAAAGCTTGATACCCATCCGCCCATTGGCATTCATTTCTAATTAAGCGCATTTAAACACAACCACCACAGTAGATTGGTACAGTAACTTCTACCCACCCCCAAAAGATGTCCCAATAGTAATACATAGGCATATTAATCGACGCCACTGCGCTAGAGTGCACAAAATTAACACAAACAACCCTGTGAAGTAGCAATACATGTTGTACACGTACACATTATATATAATATTTAAATAAAGCTGTTTGTAAACGGTTTTAGTTTTTTTTTAGTTATAAAACGTAGGTACACTTACCCAATACAGGGCTGTTGTTGTTGCCGTTCTTAACGATGGGCGAATTCGGTGGCGTTGTGTTCCACTCGGAACACGGTTCACATCCTTCGGAATGGCGTGTTGGCGCTCGACAGCATTGCCACTTTTTTCCGCCCCAGATAGACACGTGGTACCTCTCGCTTTTTCCTACATTATCCACGCAGACTGTGGAAAACAAAACGTCAATTTTAAACAGGTCAAATCACCGGTGAAGCCATATCATAGGAGATGGTATAATTACCGGTTCTCAGAGATTGTATCCAGTCGGTGCGCTCCTGGAGCTTTTGAGTTATGAGATACAAAGTGTATTGGATATCGTTGACGTCGTTGTAAGATATTTGAAAAGAATAACCGTTTTCGCCATCATTGTTTCCAGTATCTTGTTGGGATAGGATGTTTGGTGATGGTGTTATGGTAGCCGTTTCTATCACAGTGATCGACGACAATTTTATGCGACCTCTCTCTTTTTTGCGCTATAAAATAACATTTTTTTTTCAGTCAACAATTCCGGCAATTACCTCTAATTGTAAGTTTTGCACAACTACTACCTATACTATTTTGGGTTTAAGTTTTTTCGGCGAACCTTATTTTGAAATTTACTCAAATTACCATCAAACACATACATGCCAACGTGTTACAAATGTAGTGTCTTACTCAAACAAGTCTAACAATAATAATTATATTGCACGCAGTATGTCCTAGAATGACTGTTGCCGTGTTCAGCTCTCTATTGTTCACGTTCAGCCGATTTGAACACGATTTATTTTTACAAAGACTATAATAATAGTACTTTTCAAAATTAAAAAAAAAAAGGTTATAATGTTTAACAGCTATTTGGTTTGAACTATGGACACTACAAATATGCAATATTCATACTGCCACAAACGTTATATGCACATAAACAATTTTAAACCTAATAACAAAATTCTATAACTACCCATATACCTAACAAGACACTAATCAAATATACCATAAGGTGGACTCAAGTTACAGTTTTAAAAAACACTATAAAAGCTATATTAACTTATTAGTTTAATATAGCCATATTAACAGTTTAAAAAAAAAAATTATCGGATTTTCTAAACTGAAAAGCAAATAATGAAATCATTATACAAATACAAATCTACAAAACGGAAATTTAAAAAGTTCATCCTTTTCTCTTCAAAATCGAGAAAAACACAAAATAGGAAAGACAGACAATCAACCCTAATCTTATCAACTTTACTACTAAATACAATTAAAAACACATTTTTTCCTTCGCAATACTTTTATTGACATATAATATTCCTGTCATCTATAAATTCGCATCGAAGATAATTTTTTGAAAGTGATGATAGTTTATATATACATGCGACTTCCCTGGCCCCAATATGCTTTGTCCCACCCTACTATGCCCCGACCCCACTAAACAGGCATTATTTGTTAAAATATGTTAATAAAAATAATAAACCGTATTTTTTAGCTAAAAAAAATGTAATATTTTGTACATTTCACCCCCCTTTTAACTAAAATTTCAGCTAAAGCTTAATGTATATATATATTATACAAAGCATATTATTTAACTATAAAGTTTTTAACTTATTACCTACATAAAATGTTATGGGTAATACTAATACACAATAAACTAATTTACCTAACGATTCAAGCTATTATGTAGGGTAATATAATTAATTATACAGTACACAATATATTAAGACAGAGAAGTTTATGAATTAAAACTCATTTAAATATACATACATAATTCGTCTTAACCTGTTTTATTTTTATTTTAAAATAATATTTTTATTTAATCTACAATAATTTAAAGAAAAAAACTGAGCACATCCAAATCTTAACAGAACTGCCTTAAAACCATTGTAATGCCTTGTTGCAACATTTCACTTACACTGACGACAACAAAATAATTTATTATTGTACATGATTTATACAAAAAAAAAAAAATATTTACGCTATCTTATATTATCTGACAGTGCACAAAATTATCTTGCGCTTAGTAATATTTTCAATGTAATTTGTCATCTAACTCTTTCCACAAAACATTTATACAACTTTTATTATTTGAAACATGCACAAATTATAAGTATGTTAAACAGGAAAACAAATTATACTTTGTACTGAAATTCAAAATTTGTAATTTTACTAATTAACAATTTCTTTTTTTTAAGTCATTCAGTATATATCAGTACATGTATTTCAGTACATGCATATAAAGTATGAACTTCTGAGTTCTATGCATATATTTTTTTTAAATTATGTGTGTATATTATAACAGATTACTTTTATCTAGCCCAAAGTTAAACAAATTTAAACGTTTATACATTTATAAATTTACAATGTAAATTCAATATAATTTGCAATGTCATGCTCCTACTAGCTATATGCACATTATGTTTCAACAACTAATAAATGTCATAACATTCTAAATACAAAATTAAAATCAAACTCATACCTATCACTCATTTTAAAATTAAGAGAACTGTAGTGCTTTATAATATGGGTTACCCACAGTCATTGTATGAGTTTTACAGCTTTAATGGGTGAAATGCAGATTCCACCATATTCCCATCTAAACTATAATAGGGTACCCCTTTAAAAAATCCGAACCCACATGAAATCACTGTTTAAACACATAGGACCACTTTCCTGCATTTGCTAAGGGGGTTAAAATTTTGGGAAGCTGTAATAAAAAAAATATTACCCAACAAATATTTGTATTCATTCTTGACATTTAAATAATAATATATATAACATAGTAAAGTAGCCTATAATTTTAGTATAGTCTAACCTAAACTTTTTTTTTAAGCTTAACTTGTAAGAAAGACCATAATATAGACACAGTTATAAATTCACCACACATAAAACTTACCTAAAACATATAATTTGAAACGGATTTTTTCAAATCATGTTTAAATGTAATAAAATAAATGATTAATAAGTTAATATGACAAATAGAATTTGAAATTCATAATTATAAATACAAAATGTGTTTCCTCATATGTAATATAACGTACATCATTTTCAACAACCAACATCAGAAAAATCCCTGTTCTTTTTCCACCACCATTTCAATGCAAATTTACGGAGTACTTAAGTCTATAGTAGTTCCATATATAGTAAATAATCTTTTATTTAAACATTTCTTTAGTTTTATTTGTTTTAAGATAATAATTTGATATAGCATTATTAAAATGTATTTTTAGTTCCTAAATCCTAATGTTAGTAACAAAATAAAAGCATATGTACCCTGTTAAGCAGTTGATGTATGTTATGGAGACACGGCAGTGAGCTTCTTTCAATAATTTCCTGAGAAATGTAGACAAAAATTAACATTTATTTCACGTGCTTTAGTTATAATAATAATATTAAGTGGGTAACATTAATAAATTCCATTCGACTTAGAAATGAATTTGGCTGAAGTGATATAACAAATTAAAATAGTGAACGAGTTATACATTAATCTAAAACTTAAAGTAGTATGAGAATTATAATTTTGTAAACATATTTACTACTTTATAAATGAATCTCAACTATAATTTTACTTTAATTAGTTATCAGAAAAATACTAACTCACTTTCGTTTAATGAAAATAGTTTTAATTCTATTTAATAAAACACATTTTTTTTTTTATTTGCTTACATCAGTCATCATGCATGCTAGACAAATACCATAGTTTCACCCATGCATAAAGTAATCTGTATTAATAGGTAATTATTATTGTTGTATTACATTTATTAAATTGTGACAAAATTGTGTTAAATATGTATTTGTTCTTTATTGTTTATTTAATATTTTATTTTAAATAGAAATTATTTTAGTGCTAAATAGTTTTTGTATAAGTACTAAAATAAAGAAGTGCAATACAAATACAAGAATAAATTATTTAATTAATATTATTATTTTGATCACTGGTATTTACATTAAATACTCAGCCTAATTCATTTCTAAGGTATTGGATTAAATAACCATGAATACACCAAATATTTCTAGAAGTAAGTTATAATGCATTTATTTCAAACAAGGTCTTAAGTAAGCATAAACATTTTATTAAATGAACCACACATTGAACCAAATTAAGTTATCAAAATATGGGTGATAAACACAGAGCTAAGTTGAGCATGTATTTTAATCATATAATTTTGCCCAAACTATCTCTGTCAACTGTTTCTCTCTTATAGGATGTTTAATTCATGGTTATAAATCGGTCGCCAATATGCATGGTCCATTATATTATGAAGTCTATGGTTAAAAGCCTATAAAAAATAATTTAGTAGTTTTATGTGATTAGATGATTTTTAATAATACTTATCTTATATATTTTTTTTTTATAAAGGAGATAAAAACTGGTTTAAAAGTGACTAACATTAGATACATTTGAAAGTAACTTGTATTACTTTCATAATAATACTTTTAATTTAATGAGGTAATTTCCCCTTGTTTTATATCAAACTTAATCCAAAGAAAAAAACCACCAACCTAGCACACCTGTATTACCTAAGCTATATACTATAAAGTGTTTAATTTATTATATAACTTATTTTAATCTTTTTTTAATATATTTATAATAAATATTTTTATTAAACTTTCAAGCCTTTAGTTTTTAATTTCCTTTCACAGAATTTAATAAAATTAATCTTTCTTCATACATTTTTTAAGCAAGTTAGGAATAATAAGCAAGATGAGTTACACATATTGTCGTTATTATCATATGCTATATTATAAAATATATATATTTGTTATATAGTTTAACTTGTATTTTATAACAAGCCAAGGAAACTACTACTAAACATTAAATAATATGAGCATTAAACATATTTATTAAAAAATTAATTAGAATTTTCAATAAGATTTTTTTTTCATGGTTCTTACATAATTTATACCATCTATTTAGAATCGAATTTGTTATATATAAATAAAAATAGTAAAGCTATTTAAATGTATTGATTTGTTATGAATTAAATAGAAACTTTCTCGATTAGATACCAGAATCACAGATGTTTAGTCCTATTATATTAGTCTTAAATTGTAATTTATCGTTTCCAATTAGTTTTAAAATAAATATTTTCAAAGTAATTTATATACAATTTTGGCAGTTTATACATTTCACTTATCAGTCCTAGGCTATATCTAGATTATTTTCAAGGGGATTTTGAAATGTATTTTATAATTTTAGATGATGCGACAGGTATTCAAATTTTAAGAAGTTAAGCAAATTTTAGGGACGATGTGAAACACTACTTTTTTCTAAATACATCCTCCCATTTATTGTGCTAATGTAAATTATAATCTTACCTACCTCAATACAACTAGGTTCACTTGTACTAATATTTGCTACATATTTTAAGATTAACACTTACATCTGATTCTGACTCGTAATAAATGAAATTCTTTGAGGTCAACACAAACCATCTTTGTTTGTAATTGATAGGCATGAATCGCTTTTTGTTTTGCGATCGCTTCACCATCATGCCTTGTTTTAAAATGTCGCAATCTTCAATTTCATCTTTACTCGCCATCATAATATGACTTATTTAGTACAGTTCTACATAAAATAAAAAAAACCGAATAGTATTAAAACGAAATGTAAATAACTAAGTAACAGGTTTAATAAAACTAATCGATTTTCATACATTTTCAAGCATACTATAAAAAAGGTAGATGATGGATTTCCAGATGATCATTATCACCCACCTTGCACAAAAACAACAGGTACTCACCAAAATTTAACTATGCTGGAAGTACATAATTATAATATTGAAGTCAGGCTGAGCTGGAAGTGGGAATGGAATGAAAGGGACGGCAAAGGACGGAATAAAACGAGCACCAAACTAATAGTAATAATAATAATTGATAAAATAAATATTAGTTAGGAAAAAAAGACAAAAAATAAAAAACCAGTTTTTGTCTGTTTGCAGTGAAAGGGACGGGTGAAGAGGTGTACTGTACGTGTGTTTGCCGCATTATCAAACAGGTGACCATATACATGGTTAAATATCGATAAATATTGTGGTCAAATTTTAAGATAAACAGCTATTTACATATTTTGTAGATAAGATAATTATTATCACAGATTACAGAGTACAGAGTACAAACTATGGACAAGATTCTGCAACTGAAGTGATTAAACTTTCATTAATTATCAAGTTGTATTTACATATTTGTTTATTATCGTTCCATCATATTATTTCATTGAACTTTAATGTATAATCAATTCTTTCATTTTTATTATTAGTTAATAATTGATATAATTTAAATATACATCAAAATATAGTAAACATCCTGTTAACTTATAAACTAACTGTTCATTCGTAAGATTCATCGTAAGTATTTTAAATATTGTATAATAACTCTTGTCCTGGGATTATACTCGTTTGTTTATTAATAGTTTTAATTACTATAGGTTAATACTGAATTTATCATCAAATAGTTGTACTTATTTGGTTGTTACGCGGAAAGAAATATTAGTAGAAATGATCCCCTAACCCTGGTTATATAACTTAAATATCTTCGATTATAGTCTTGTGTTTTCTAGCAAATATTATGTTCAACAATGTATATTGTTAATAAAACTCATAATGAATCAGTAAATTTGATACTTGTGTAATACTGAACCTATTTTTTTAAATATCAGAGGGTAATTAAATAAAATAATGTGTTTTCCAAGTAGACCGCAGTATATTTGAAAGGAAAATAACAAAAATTGTACTTATTTTTTGATGTCTGTGTTGGCCAAAAGTCTGTAATGTTAGCGAGTAATACTTTAAACTTTACTTAACTTTAAACTTGTAACCTCCTCTTATACTGTAGCTTGCAAACCTAGGATATTTTTAGTTTAGCGGAGCGAAGCAACGGCGCTAAGCGAGCAAATGCCAAAACACTTGCTGTCCTATAAAGTGATAGAAGGGGGCAAGTATTGCTTCATAAGAAACTGTATTAATGTGTAGTGTGATTAATTTTATTTTATTATCCTCTGATATTGAAAAAAATAAGGGGGGGAGGTCCATCATTACAACAAGTACTGTTAATTCATTCAATATTTATACTAATAATAGTATTTGTTTTTTTTTTTTAGAAAAATGGCTAATGGACAAGAACCGATTCAAGTGTGTTCATTGCCACTACCTCCAGCACAATATTTCCAAAATTACTCTGATGAAAATGTTAGACGAGGTCGTGCACCAAAACCACCACCAATTATACAAGAAACATATACTATGTTTGGTAATCCATACAATGCTGACGATAGCATTATTAGACCATTAGAAAGCCAAGTAAGATTAATAGTTGTTTTTCAACTTTTATTCTAAAACATATTTTTTTTGTTTTACAAAAATGTAATTAAAAATGAGCAAAGATTGGAATAAACATAGGTTTAGTTTACAATCAGTACTATGTGTTATTACATGTTTACATGCACTGTTGAAATCAATTCAACTTGATCCAAATTAGCTTACTTCTAAAGTTAAAAGTATTGAAACGCAAGGTAAGCAAATATAAATGCCTGACTGAGTGTTAAATTAGTGACAGTAAGAGCAAAGTGCAAAAACAATGCCGCTATACCCACTTTCTGACTAATTATTCTATGACTCATTTCTAAATTAAAATTAAAATGTTAGTAATAAGATGGTATTGCAGTATGCAGACAATTTTATTTATGGTTAGCCTTTCTTGAAATTTGTTGCTTTGCTTATGGTAAAAAAAAAAAAATCACAATCAAATTTTGATTGATTTGAATTAAAATTACATTAATTAAATAATTATTTTTTTGTAATAGCGTATAATAAAAATGATGGCCAAAATTAATATAAATCCTTTATACTTTTAGGGCTTCAAACGTCTTTACCCACAACACTTTGATAGAAGGCGAGAATTACGTAAACTCAATCATTCTTTATTGGTCAACTTCTTGGATCTACTTGATCTTCTAATTCAGTGTCCAGACTCCCCAAGACGGGCTGAAAAGGTTGAGGATATTAGCCTACTGTTTATTCACATACATCATTTGTTAAATGAATTTCGTCCACATCAAGCTCGAGAAACAGTGCGCGTGATGTTAGATTTGCAGAGAAGGCAAAGAAACGAAACAACAATCCGTTTACAAAAGCATATAGACAAAGTAAACAAAATTGTTGAACTACAGTATATCTGCATAATTATTTTACTTATTTTTTTTTTAGGTGAGTGATATTCTTCAACAAACATTGGAAAATTTACCAGATACTGAACTTGATTCGAAATTAATGATAGGCTCAACTAAAGTGGAAAAAATGGATTCAATCAATTCTGATGAACTTAGAACTGATAATTGTGTACCTAAAGACAAACTTATGTGTCATTTAATTGATACCATGAATACTAATTAAAGGAAAGATTTAATTTTGTCAATTATTTATAACATTTTAAGGGCGGAGTTGTTTTTTTTATTTAGTAAAAAATTTACTTTTAGCATTAATTTCATATTTTGATGTTTATTAAATTTAGTGTTTTTTTTATCGAGATATTTACATGTACATACTTGTTTATTATTCTAAAAAAAAAAAGTTGTATAAATTTGATTTGTTTTAATTATTATGCTAAAATGATATTGTATTCATAAAACTAATCAATAGGTTGCATTATTCAATGTATAAGGTCAAACTTTATTTAACAATTAATATTATGTTTATTTAAGTTGTAAATAATTCGGAAAAGTAGTTAATAATTACAAAATAAAAAAAATTTAAATAATGACTACCAGCAAGAAATTTCTAAGCATGAAAGTAGTTAAATTTATAATTAAAATACATAAAATTATAATTTACAGGTACATTTTAAAATAGATTACTTGGTGATAATAAGAATTAGTTTTAAACTCTGTAAGTGAATTACACATTTTGTGCATTTTTTAACAATAAAGATAAAAGTGCAAATGTACCTAAAAGTGTATTATTATTCCTTGTCTGTTATAAGTAGATGCTAATGTAGTATTTTGAGAAAAAAACCATTTAAAATAAGTTTAATACATTTTTAATTGTTTGTCTCATGAAAAATATGTTTATATATAATCAATATCATATTATCTATTGAGTGAATTGGAAAAGTACAAATAGATGATCAACACTAGACATTTATTTATTTACAATAATAGTTTATAAATCATAATAATTACCATTATTACTATTGTTGTTAAGAAAAAAAAAATACAATTTTTCTTAAGTAAAAATAAAGATTACTTCTTAAAATAATACAGAACACGTCAGTAAAGTAAATTGAAGCGTTTATTTTCAATTAGTTAATATGGTCGCCATGCTCGACGATTACTATTGTTCGAGTCAAATGATCTTTTATTGTTCCAATTTGCACCACCACCACGCCGATTAGAGTCTAAAAAGAATAAATTGTATAATTATAATGAGTATCAGCACAACGTGAACAGTTTAAAGAAGAAAAAAAAAATTACTATTTGTGTTGGTCGTGTTTGAGAATTTAGCACTAAATTTATCTTTAGGTGGTTGGTACAGTTGCTGACTACTATTACCACCAGTTGTACTATCAACTCGTTTAGTCTTTCCGTCTACAATAATGGGTTCGTGTTTCTTACCCTCGAGTACAATTTGTGCCTATAATAATACAAGTATTTATTCAGTGGTGTGAAAAAAATTCCGGAATTAATTCTATTTGACTCTCATAAGTATTCATTCCTTAAGTTTTTTGCTCTGAATCAAATAACTTAAGGAACAAATAAATTGTATTTACCCAAAAACATTACTGGAAATACGAGTCAAATAGACATGAACTCCGTACTCATGAATATTATAGACTATGTTAATTGTATATTTTATTAATTTTTTTAAAAATAATTACAAGTTTGGATTTGGTAGCTCCGGCAACCCAAGATAAAGTTACGGTTGCTTTGAATCTAGGTGGAATATTAAACAGTTCTTTAATTAGTGTATTTAGGTTGCACGCTAATCTTAGGCCTTCTAGTTTTGTAGCAATCTTTGGATCTGTTTTTACATCATCATCGCCTCTTCCTTTTAATTCTTGCTTGACTACTTTCACAAATGTTTGTGTACAAGTACCAACGTACAGTAGTCTAAATGAAACAGTCACATTTTAAATAAAATGTTGTAATATTAATTTTGTACTAACACTGAAATAATTACTTTTTCTTGAATTCTTTTTGTCTTTCAGGATCTTTGCTTAAAAAGTCTGGACATTGTTTTCCCAATTTATGAAAGGTATACAGAAGTGCTTCTACACGATGTAAGTCCATATTTTCTACTTTCTTGCTAACATCGTTTTCTGGCACAGTGACCAAATCCTAAGATAAATAAATCTCAATTATAAATTTACTTCAACTCAATTAATACTTACAATAAGAGCTTGATAAACTTGTCCAACAACTGCTTCAGGATTTTGTAGTTTACCACAATATGAAACCGATTCAGCCAACAGTTTTAAAATTATAAACTGCTTATCATCATCTTTTATTAAAGTATAACGATTCAATAACTCACAGATGTAAACAATAAACTTGGTGGATTCGATATGGGCCTAAAATAAATATTTGTTGTATTTTATTTAGGTACTTATACTGAAACAAATGACTCGAAAATATTTTTCACTTACTGAAAAAAATGGTAATGCGAAATCAAGGCATGTGATGAACCTGTTCACTTGGTCGACATCTTTAGGGTTGAAAAATTGATCAAGTTCAGCTGTATTAGCCAACAGTTCAACTAATTCTTTTTGTCCGTCTGACGTATTTATTAAATGAGTTGAGGATAATATTGTCATAAGTGTTTCGAATTCATCACATGTGATGTTTTGCATAACTTTTTTGCACTCTGCTATAATCAAGTCCTCTACGTCTTTCTTTATTATATCTTTACCCAAAGGCATTACTTTGTTTAAAATAAACTTCATTGAACGTTCCCTAACGACTTCCTCGTTTGATTGCATTTGACTAAATATTCCTGTCAAAGCTCCTAAAATAAATTTACTGATGATTATTGATTGATAACAAACTAGTTTTAAACTAATTAAGAAAATTAAAGCTACCTTTTGCATCAATTTTAAAAAGGGACAATAACGAATTTTGAGCTATTTGTAATTCTACTGCGTCATCAGCCTGAAGTAACTGAGCCAGTATATCTGCTATTTTGGTTAAATACTCCTTAGATTCTTTACAAAGCACAGGTAAATCTTTGATCGCTTGCTTCCTTATCTAAAACACCATCAATCAAAATAAGTAATTGTCATTTAATTTTATAAATTTTGATTTAACTTACACAAATATCTTCATCTTCGCAAAGATCAAGCTGTGCCTCCAAGGCCTGCGCAGCTAAATTCGGAAAATATTTGAAAAAACGTGTTATGAATTGAGATGCAAGTCTTTTTTCCTTAGTTGATCCTTTAACTGCTGATAATATTTCCAAATACTCTGGTTCTTTCTATAAACAAATAAATACATAAAACAATAGTTTTAAATGTATAAAAATGAAGAAAAAAATACAATGTGTCTAATGTGTCAGTGTTAGCAGGATGCTAACCATGATTCACAATCTTATAATCATATCAATAATATAAACATGTTTCAGCTTTACTTATTTCATTATTTGCACTAAGCAAAAGATTAAATTAAAAATAATAATTTCATAATACTAATTATGAAATTTAACTCAAAAAAATTATCACTGTACCTAAAATGTAACTTAATGACCTAAAAGACAGAAAATTCCATATTAATATCAGACGAACATTTCACTCATGTTGGTAATGGAGTTACACATTGTGTCCATCTTTAATAAATAACATAATCTAATTTAAACTTAAATATATTACGTTTTTTAACTTTTAGGAATAAAAGCTAATACTAATATGTCTTCGAAAAATGTGGCAGCTTATAAGTAATGCCTGAACAGTGGACAACCTCATTCATAATTTTTTAACAAGTCATGGGCTAAATATTTTCTAAAAAAAATTTAAAAGCCAAAGATCGATTTTGGAAACATGTGAGGACATCTATCAATATGATACAAAATAATTACTTCAGCTATGTTTTCTTTTGCATCAGCAAGAATACCAAAATATTTGTACATTTTTTGTATGTTGTCTTCGGCCTCCATGTTTAGCGTTAATTTTAACAAAAAAGACAGGCGAATTATAAAAGAAAACAAGTAATACTTTTATCCAGTACTCTTTAGGAATTTACAATGTGAACAATGTTAGTTGTAACAAGTCGACAAACTAATTATACTACTTAACTTCAAAGGCGATTATAGACATTTGCATAACGAATAAACGATTACCAGTTTACAGTTTACTTGAAAATTTATCAGCGCTGTGGGTAAATAAGCAGACAACATGAACCCTACTAGCAGACATGAGCGAATGATTGTATTACAAACAGTGTAGACAACACAACAAATTAACGCATTGACATGCTCAGATTTTAAATTATTTAAAAAATTATAATATTATTTAATTAAAATAGTAATTCTAAAAATTATAATAATTATATTTTCATAGTATATAAAATTAATCATTTAAATTTTATATTTTTATTAGTAGAACATTTAATTTAATAGAATAGCTGATATAAATGCATATTTTTCTTAGTATGTCAATATGCTCGTTTTGGTACCCATGTACTAATGAGTGATAAATCGGCATTCGGCATTCGATAACAAGTAACATCTTGTGACTGTAGCTTCTACTCAGTTGGCATTTCTTCAAATACATAATTTTTGAAGTATCGTGTTTTTTAAATGTGAGATTGAAATCATCATGAGCCATAAGGATTTATAATAATATATAATATTTACAACAAAAGGTATTCTAATTTACTAATTAATTACATACTTATTTGTATTTAATGTTCTATGGAAAAACAGCTTACAGATTGAAGCAATATTGTTTCAACTATTTTGATCAATTTGAATTTGCGTAGTGTTTAACCAACTATTTGTCATTTAAAAATCTAGCTAATAAAGATTTATCATGGACTACCAAAATCGACCAGGTGGTAAAACTGGTAGTGGTGGTGTAGCATCATGGACAGAGACGAACAAAGATCGACGAGAACGTCTCAGACAATTGGCATTGGAGACTATCGATCTTCAAAAAGATCCTTATTTTATGAAAAATCATTTGGGTAATGCTAATTCCTTAGCTATTCATCCAAAATCGGTAATAAATAAAAATATTTTAATAATTTTTTTTAGGATCATATGAATGTAAATTGTGTTTGACATTACACAACAACGAAGGAAGTTATTTGGCGCATACCCAAGGAAAAAAGCATCAAGCAAATTTAGCTCGACGAGCTGCTAAGGAAGCTAAAGATGCTCCGCAACAACCAGCTCCAGAAAAACCAAGAGTGGAAACTAAAAAGTTTGTTAAGATAGGTCGACCTGGTTATCGGGTGACTAAACAAAAAGACCCTGAATCTGGACAGCAGAGTTTACTATTTCAAATTGACTATCCTGGTTTGTATTTGTTTGTGTTAAATGTTTATATATCTATAATTTTTTTTTAAATTAATATATAATGTTTCAGAAATAACTGATAATGTTCGTCCCCGTCATCGATTTATGTCGGCTTATGAACAAAGAATTGAACCACCTGATAGGAAATGGCAATATCTGTTGTTTGCTGCAGAACCCTATGAGACAATTGCTTTTAAAGTGCCTAGTCGCGAAGTTGATAAATCTGAAATGAAATTTTGGGCCCATTGGAATAGTCAAGCTAAACAGTTTTATCTTCAATTTGCCTACAAAGTGGAACAAATGAAACCTCCTCCGCCGATGAAACCTCCTCCACCATCTCTACCACCTCCGCCACAACATAATATGATGCATCAACCTGGATCTAATATGATGTCACACATGTTCCCGCCGCCACCTATGTATAATCCAGGACCACCGCCCATGATGAATAACATGATGCCTCCGCCACCGCAATTGATGGGTTGATAGATTTGACTATTGAATTACATTTATTTAAATAATTATTTTCCTAGTGCATTTTTCTTTTTTCACAAAATAAGGTTAAGTTAATACTGCAAAATTATAATAAGTTCATAAAGATATGAAATCTATTTTATTTTATGTACGTAGTCTATATTTTTTTTACTATGTTTTAACTATTTTTTTTTCCAATTTAAAAGAATTTTTAAATCATAAAATGTAAATCCGTTCAGTCTGAAATTGACTTTTAACTAATTGTCCGTATTTGTATACTTCTTAAAGTACAAAACATAGTAATATGGTATTTACTTATAAAAATCTACGTTTTAAAACAAAATACAGTAGTAGCGATGAGAAATCTGATTTTTGGAAGTTACAATAAGACTGTTTGTCATTTGTGACCAATAATTTGGTAATTGCCAGTCATCATTGTTAGAATAGAATATTATAATTTTGTTTCAATAAGCATTTTAAATATTGAGGTTGAAGGTTATTGTTTGAATTTTCAGTTGATCAAAGTAAAACCTACTTGTAATTATAATCATATAAGTATAAACAACAATTCTATATGAATAAGTAGATATATCCAAATTTCAAATATAAAAATTACATTATTTTACTATTATTGAAAAAAATATATTTAAATGGAGAAATGTATTTTAAATTTGGATACCTGCCTATTTAAAATGTATATAAAATTGTTGTTTAAATGATTATAATTACATACTATGTAGGTTTTACTTTGACCAACTGAAAATTGTGTCATGATTATAATATAATATGTAATAAAAATATGATAATTTCGAAATAATGGAAGTAGAAGTATTTACAAGAATATTGTAGGGATACCTTGAATTGTACTGCATGTATATATGTGTAAAAATACGAAAAATGTTTTACGCCTATGATGATTGATCTAAAGTAAACCTATTAAACCATTATGTTACACTGGTATGTATAATTTTTTATTTTCAAAACCATGTCCATTAGATAGTTTTATTATGTTGTTT
This sequence comes from Adelges cooleyi, assembly GCF_023614345.1. Taxonomy (NCBI): domain Eukaryota; kingdom Metazoa; phylum Arthropoda; class Insecta; order Hemiptera; family Adelgidae; genus Adelges; species Adelges cooleyi. The sequence goes on along the minus strand of NW_026096579.1, from coordinate 12,231,190 downwards.
TTAGGTCAATTTAATTAACGCCTTAACATTATGGTTTTTGCCTCGATATGTCTACAAACACCTTGTCATACATTGATTTATTATTGAATTAAAAAAAATAAGTACCTAACGGCTTACCTTATCATTTAGTTAACTATTTGTGTCAACCAGGGGCATATTCAAACTGTCTTACTTACAAATAATTGTAAACAAAACTTCTAAGAAACCAATTACTTTTGCTCCTATTCCTTCATCTTCGACTAAAATCGCATTTTTCAATTCTAAAAATTGATTTAAGATTATACACAAAAGCAGGGTTCAACACTTAAAGCAGTTGCTTAATTTTTTTTTTTTAGCTTTACATAAAATTTAGCAGAGCTATTGGGATTATATTATTTTTAAGAGATAATGGATCACTAACTTGGAGGCCTAAGGTGAAGGTAATATGTGAAGATTTATTTTCATTTACTTTGATTTTCCATTTGTTAAACCAAGTTTCTAACTCATTTAGATAATTTGAAGGTTATCAATGGCTGAATTAATATCTGGGTTGGAAGAAGTTATGCAGGTGTATTATGCAAAAGTGGCTAAGTTATTGATGTTTGAATGAGGACTGAGGTATGTCAGCAGTAAAGAGTTTATAAAGAGTAGGGGTGAGAATGCTACCTTGAGGAACCCCTGCTTTTATAGGAAAATTATTTGACAGCTCGTCATCGCATCGCACTTGGAACGTACGCCTGATGCTGTAGAGAGCTTTAATGATTTGATAGGCCAGCAATTGTTACCTACCATGAAATAGTCGTTTTAGCAAACAATATTCCAAGTACAATTATTATTATTATTATATTAAATTATTAACATTTTTTAATAAAAAAAATGTTTTTGTAAAAATAACAACGCCGTTCAGTCAAAAGAGTAAGTAATTACCAAAGTGGGGTCAATTAAACGTATATAGGTACGATTTTTGTGTATAACAGTTAAAGTAACTATATTTTATGTTCTATTCATCAATGTAATGTTATCATCTTATACATTAGTCATGTATGGTTAGCAGTAGTCTTAATTAGTGACTTGTTTACTGCTTATCATAATTAGATGTGTAAAGCCTGTCACAAATTGATGCTTCATGCTGTTGCAATGGTAGCTTATTGTGGTAATATTATAATGGTAGATAATAGATCTTCGATTGTTAATTTTGCACATGAGTGACGATATTTTTTTTTTTAACTATACTTATATTAATTATACTTATACTTACTAGTTAATTCTTACTAATTATCTAAATTATAATTTTTTTTCATCATAGCTTCTCAGCTAACAGAAATCAAGTATGTGTCTAAGAATAAGAACAAATCAATATTAAATAAAAACATAATGATCGTTTAGTTTATAATACCAAAGCCAAAATGTATAATTACTATAATTCATTGTTACTACGATATAATTTTTTTCGAAATTTAAAGTTTTCCTTTCATCGAGTGGCTGAATTTTTAAACTGCGTTAATCTGAAAGGCCGACTAGTGATTTGCTAAACAGGCTCCTTTTAATTAGGTATTTAAAATGTGGATTAATTTTTCCATAATCTTTGAGTCGCACAACAAATTAATTAACTTATTTTAATTATTTCCTAAAAATGTCCTACTTTTCACAAACGTATAACAACTGATAAAATCGTTGTTTGACTTAGATCGTTTTAACCGTAACACCGTATAATTTCTCTAAATCTAGCTATTAAGTACAAAAACTCATTTTCACAAATTTTAGACTTGGCCAGTTTTTCTCGAGCACCAGCAAATTATAATGTAGAGTTGTAACCATAATACCTTTAGTTATATCTTATAATTTATGTTTATTGCAAGATCAATAACTTATTTTAAGAAACGTGTATTTGTTTCAGATATTATAAGTTATGAGTCATATAGTAATAAAATAATGCATAGTTTTATTTAGCTATAGTTTTATTTAAAAAAAAAAAAAATGGTTATGTTACAATTTATATACGAGAGTAAAATATATACTATCGTGTAGTACAAACACTACAACCAAAAGCATAGATACCGATGAAATGACAATGATTTAATGTACCTAGTGTAAAAGCATAATGTACGGCTGTGTTCATGAAAAAATTTAAAACTATTATGAAATTATTTATGATTTTATTAATAAAATAACGGTTATAGTTTGAGAGCTACAATACGTTTTGTGGCGTACGTCGTGGTTAAACGGTAGTATAGCGAATAAATTGAGTACCGCAAACTTGAATGGATTGTGTACTATCTTCACGCGAAAAAACATTCTCGTCGTATTGCTGTTCGTACTCTGGAAATCTCTTGAAATCTGTTGATGTTCTGAGCTTGACCAACGATTGGATCACACTGAAGTCGATACCGTTAAATATGTTTTTCATAATAGCGACCAACGCTTCGGCGCACAGAATGCTGGGTCGAACGGCTTTATCCAGCAGGTGTTTTGAATCTTTGTATCTGGGGTGGAGCTTAACATTAGTTTCTTTCAGGATCTTCAATATCCGAGATTCATCAATGTTGATCTTCTGCAACGATTCGTCCGTGTGATTGTCTACGGAGACATTTGACATGCCGTCGTTTTCCTTCAACGTTTGGATCACCCATAGCTTCAGGTTTTCGATGGTTTTTACCGGGAAATGGTCTCTACGATCAAACGAGTCCGGTAAGAACTTCACGTGAAAACCATTTCTATCATGTTCATCCAACTGCAAACATTTACTCCAATCGTAGAAGACTTTTAAAAATTGTTTGACGTATATACTTCGTAAGTCGATGCAGAACTTAGACGACCTCTCCCAGAAAACATAATAGATCCGCAACATGATCGTGTTTAACGCTCGCTGCACGTGTTCGTGGAAGTCCACCAGCGTCAAGACGTGCTGTCCAAAAGACCTACTAACGCTTTTGATCTCGGTAATTTTTTCCTTCAGATAACTGATCAACTGATCTCCGCCTTCAAACACTCCGAGTTTCGTCAGCAGAACGGTCGCCTCTGTTCTCGAACACGTCGTTCAAATACAACAGGCCTGGGGTGAAACGTTCTTCGGTTAAAGACCGAGCGCTCGGTCCTGCACCGGAACTGACCAGACTGTAGTTCTGAAGTACATCGGGCCAGTGCTTGTTCAGAAGTTTCATCACCGCACCCGAGTTTTTGTCAAAGTCGTTTGTTGTCGCGTTCATGCGTTTAATGTCGCCAACGTAGTCAGCGAATTTGCGCTCCTCGTTGGTCGCCGGATCGAGCATTGTGCAATTGTTTTCAAACATCGTGCAAAGCAGCACCTTATACATGCCGTAATGCGCGGTACGCAAGATGGGCAGGAATTCTTGGCGTGGGACGTTGGTCGCGTGCACGTGCATTTCTATCCACTTGGCGTACAAATACATTAGCAACGGCACGTCCGTTTCGGTATCTTTCTGGGCCACGTTGAACGCGGTCACCAACATTTTTCTAGCCCATTCCGGATATGTGTCGTCGAGATTACTGTACAACATGTGTACTTGGTCCGGATAAGTAAAGTACATCGGATTCGTCAAATGCAGATACGACAACATGTAGTACGCGTCGTTGCATCTAATTTGTACCGACACCGTCTGCCCTTCCATATTGCTCGATATGCGAAGTCCTTCCATGCCGTCCGCCGTGTTGACAAAGGCCAAAACGACGATGATAACCGACGCGGTCTACTGCAATCGAAGAGCCATTTTCGGTGTACTTAAAATATACAGCGAGACGCAGATACTTGAGCAGATGTAAGTTAGTTGAGTTACAAACGCAAGTACGGGATTGACTGTGCATACGTAAGCGCGTAAATCATCCAAGTATAGTTTGGGGTTTCATTTTAAACCGTGTGAGTGGGAGTGGCAAATGTATAAAATATGTTTTTATTTGTTTAAATCGGTGTTTTCGAGTGTACCAATACATATTATTTGTAATAAAAACTAAACTTTTCTTTCTACTACAGAAAAACAAGAAAATATTATCAAAAACACCGACACATGTGTTTTAAATGTGTAGGTACTTCATTGAGCTATAACAAAACTAGATTATTTTAGCCTATCGGTTATGAGATCATTACTAATAATTTTGTTATTATAACTGCACATTTAATATTGTTTTCCTGTGTTTGAAAAACTCCTTAAATGTTTTCACTACTTTAGCTGTTGCAATACCTATTAAGGCTTAAAACATTTATAAAACAAGGAGGGCTGTAGAACCGTATCCTAAACCCCTCCAATTGTAAATATATATATATATCTGTGTACATCTCTAGATTTTTTTTTTTAAGAACACAAGGACTTTTCTTTTTTTATTGAATAAGTACAAAAAGAGGCATGTTGTTTTAAGCGTTTATCATCTATTAACTACTTTTTAACGTGAACATTTTTCATAAATCATCCTATTAAAATATATCAACATTTGATTACTTTCACTTACTGCAACCTTCAAACTTACAACCGTCAAACTGTAATTTTCCATACAGACACAATTGTATTATAAAGGCGTTGGTTGGGTTACGACTTGAGATGATAGACTATTTTGTATAAAAAAAATATAGCAATAGGCCTGAAATCACCTAAATTTTAAGTTGTGTCAGTCTAGTGGACTAGCGGTCCATGACTAGTCCGAAACCGGCATAAACCCAGCCGAACATCAGCCCGTGTCTAGCCGGACACAAGGTAGGGGAAGGGTAAATCCTTACTCCACCTTTATGTAAATGACTCCTTGTATTAAATTAAAGTTTTTTAAAATTTTTTTATTTTTTTAAAAACTATTTTCAATAATAATACATCACATGGTTTACATGAGGAGGAAACCCCACATTAGGAACACCTAAATATTAAAGTTATAATTAAATATATCAATGTAGCGAGTGAGAATGTGAAAGAAGATTGGCAAATCAAATTTCACGATAATAAGAATAGTGAAATCTTTAAGGGTAAAAAAATGTAGGTACTAAATTTCTCAATGCGCACAGTAAATGATATGTTTTGTAGTGCCAAGCTATAAAGACATATATTTTTTTTTATTTGTGTAGTCAGCCATAGCAGCTGTATCGCAAAAAAAAGAAGTCGTCGCTAATGTCACTGATTCTTCGACTGTTTATAACAATTTCACTATTTCCCCCAAATATTGTTACTCTAAGGAATATCAAAAGACAATCAAAGTATCAATTGTTCAAAATTACTCTAATTTTCCGGCAAAATATTCTTTAATTAAAAAGTAATCAAATGTATATGTTACCATTTAAGTTTAAAAAGTCGACCTTCAATGAACTTTTTAGACCCCTAAGAAAATAGGGGTCTAAAAATAATTAAATACTATGCGTTTTCAGTCGTTATTTGGCTATATTATATTCGTTTCCTCTGACTACTTTTTGCGCATCGATGAAGAAAACAAAATAATAATTCATTGTAAAATAAACACCTTATATTAATTCACGTGTACCTTTAAATTTATTACTAAATTCTGTTATTCTAATATTTTCTATAATTTCAAAATAAATTAAACAAATTAAATGATTCATCATAATGGTCATCGGAATCCCACGAGTTGTATTTATATATTTATATATATAAAATATGATGATGGGTGATTCATTAACGATAAGACCATTTATACACGTATAAAATATTTGAATTGTAAGAAAGTTAGGTTTTTGTATAGTTTTTAACATTGGCGCGTGTGCTTAAAATGTAACACCTAGCTTAAAAGTAAACAAAACTTTAAAAATAAGATTTTTTTATTTGAAGTAGCATTGTTTGCCTTTGGCCTTGTTGTTAACTCGAAAACACAATGTTTTTACTTTAGAAAAACACTTTTGCGGTTTGATATGTGTTTTCCACAGTTTACATAAAGTAATCGTTTATAAAAAAAATTTTTACACGTTCAAACAACTAAATATTATTTAGATACCCATATTGAGGTTGCGTTATAATAATGTGCACCTAACGTCGACAAAAGCAGGGTTTTTAACATTTTATGACCCATCTGACTTATTGACGATTTTCTAAAATTATGAAAAAACGACTATTGTAAATAAATTTTAGTTTTTATCATACAATGATATTTTAAGGTCATTGTATTTTTCCCCATTCGAAAAGATAATTTAGGGAGGGGTAATTTTGTAATCTCTCATATAGTCATATCAACCTGTGTGTTAGTTAAGATATGTGTAAAGCTATTTTTTTTAGTGAAATAGAATTTGATTGAACTTTGAAGTTTACAACATCAATCAATATAGCCGTAGCCTTTTGAAATTTCTTTTAAAAAATTCGATTTTTTTACAAAAATCGTAATGCATTTTAACGACTATTTTTAATTATTTAGTTATTATATTGTTTTTCATATTTATTTGGTGACTAAATAATTTATTATTTTTAAAACCATTTAATATTTTTGAGAACATTTTCCTCGCAACCGTGGTTCTGGAAGATTATAAGTTGATTACAACCCATGAGTTATAAGTTATAAGCTATTGATCAACATTTATGGGTAAATATTATGTTTGTAATAATGCAGGTACCTAAATCCTAATTTGTGAAACAATTAATTTTACTTAGTCATAACAAAACACATAATTACTGAGAATATTTAAACTAAAGTATTTACTGAAAAAGGCACGCATTATTTAAATTATAATTATTAAACAGTTATTGGTTAACTATTGGATTATTTAGAGATTTTTTTTTAAATTTAACGTGTAGTAAATTATATGTATACCTACTATACTTACCATGCATAATACAATATTGTATAATACAATACAATATTAATACATAGTTATCATTTAAAGCACGTTTTTTAACTATCACAGTTCATTTTTACATGGCAAAATATTATTTTTATTAAATCCATTTTGATTTTTGATAGAACAAATGTGCCTTTGAGTTTCTGGCTATGAGATTACAACAATCATCGACCTGTTACGATTTAAGGTCCCACATTTTACAGTTTTTTTAATTTTTTTAGCTAAGCCTTAACCAAAATATTTATTATCCACCCTGAAATAGAAATTTGGTTCCGTTTACGAATTTAGATACTAAAAATAGGTCACATCCAAGTTTAATTATTTTGCTCTCAACTCGATTTGGTCGTGACCTTGATGTACATTTTTTATTATTGCCTATTGGCGTGCAATAAAAAATAAATTATTATGTTTTATGATAATAAATTATTGTATGTATCATCGCAACTTACAATACTTAATAGGCACGTGCATACGTTTAATTTTACGTTAAATTTAATTTTAGTGTACATAATTCCATTATGTTGTTACCGGTCGTCTCTCCAGTGGTATTATTTTTGTTGATATATCTGTATTAGTGTTGTGTAGAATAATACTGTGTTCACCGCAAGTCTGTGCGTTACTCGTTAATAAATAATAATTATACTAATGCTAGGTTGCATACAAAATGAATAAATTTAATGGTCCATTAAAATTTGTAATGGACCAATCTTGGGCCACTAAATATTTTTTAAGGAACCATTCAACATATTTTGATTCATCAAACCTTCAATGAATGCTTATGCAACCCATCACAATAGTATTATAATATAATATACCTACTTGGTCGATCTAAATGTAAGTACAATTGTTAAATACACGAAGTGACATTGCGTTTGTTCTATTCGTTTCAAACAATATATAGTAAAAATATACTAGTAATTATTACTGACTGATTTACTAGAATTCTACAGCAGAGGAATCATATTAGAATGTGATTTCAATAATAACAGGCCGAAGATAAAAAAGCCCATGTTCGCAAATCGCTGTTTATGTATACAATACATAAACATAAAAAAATATAACTTAGGTTTTTTTGTTTTTAATAAGAAAAGGCATGATATAAGCAAACAAATAAAGATTACCCGTAATATCCTACCAAATTATATAAATAAATGAAAGTATTGAATAAATTTATATTGAAATTTAAGGTATAAGAGTTAATTTTAGAGTTTTTACAGTTGTTCAAAGTCGATTGATGAAGAAATGTTATTTTTGTATAACTTATTACACTATAAATCGTATAATATAACGTGTTAAAGTTTAAAGGTAGACGAGTCTTGTACATTAATATTTTCGCATAATATGTATATCTATCTAAATATGAACTTCAATGTTAGATTTTTTTTTTCTTAGAACCGGTCATTCTTGTTAGACAGGTGTCTTCTCAATTGTTATTTCCTCTCGTTTCCAGTTTTTGAAAATAATATATGTTGTTTTTATTATAATTACTTTGTGGCTTTTAATAGTGAAGTTGTTTTAACTTTTAAGCAATTAAACCAACCAAAAGCTTATCATTTTTACATTATAGATTGTTTAACTGTTACATGTATACTTTAAACAATAATTCAAGAAATCAATAACGTTTGCTCTTGTTCCTTTATCTCCAACTACAATTTCATTTTTGGCATCTAATGATTGATTTTAAAATATACACATAAGCTATGTACAGATACAGCCACTTTACCATCCGCTATTCTATAAACCATGTCGAGGATATGAAAGCAGGAAACTATTGTAAAATCAGAAAACGTTTTTGTGCATAGCAATGATCTGAACGTATTTGTTACAAATTAACGTATTTATTATATTTGTAATTTAAACCCTGTAATTTAAAAATACCAAAGAAGTTCCTTATTCGAATGTCGCGTATATATTGTGTTGTATATTTGTATATAATTAAATTATTCACCCATTTACATAAATATAGTAGTAACGTTTATATTTTATTCAACAAAGTATACATAAGTGTAATGATTTTGTTACATAATCATCTTAGAAATTCAAAGATTATATATCATAATTAACTGTCATTATGAAGATATATTACCATAATTAATAAAATGAATCAAATGTAAATCTATTGAAAGAGTCGTGTCTATTGAAATCGTTATATCTATTGAAAGAAAAAAAAGAAAAGTATGTAAATTAAGTCATGCTATGAAATTTATGTGAGCTGTTTAGCTATAGCACTTTTCTCAAGTAGGTACATTAATAATTAATATACTATCCCAGCGATGAGATAAATAGAAATAATAATTTATACTTAGCTTTCCTCCAAAAAGTAGATATTAGCTTTTGAAAACGGAAAAAAGGATAGACTCTCTGTGAATGCTAATTTATAAGAGATTTTACTGTAACATTTAAGAATGAAATATATTGCAGTATATGTTGATGGTTTTTTAATAAAAAAAAAAAAAAAATTACATTTTATTTGAACGGTAAACATATCTGTTATTGTTATCAATCATCGCTGAATACCGATCACGATGGCCAGGTGATGCACGGTTTTTTTTTTAATGTTGCTTTGGCCATTCCAATTCGTTTAATTCTTCTATAGGCATATACGGTGGCATTTGCGCCCGAAATTTTAAAACAATATCACCTCTTTTACTAGTTTTCTTATCACCATAACCCGGCATTCCTTGACCGTGAATAGTTTTTACATACGTTGGCCTATATGAACAAAAAAAAAATGCACGTGTATCGAATATCTATTTAATTAAATCAATATCATATTATTTGTTCCTTGAAATTAAAAATTACAGATATTTGTATGTGATAATCGCGGATATTTATTTTATTTTTAAAACCCTACCTATCGTTGTTTAAATCTAGTTTTTCACAACGCTCAAGGTTAATTTTATTTTGGTATTTTTTTTTCTATATCTACTTAAGTTCGTGTATAATTAGTTAAATAATATCCTCGCAAACAAATCAAATTAACATTTCTGTTTTACACATCTATGGTTTTATTGTTCCCAACTTAAATGTATCATTTTCGTGGATGAATTTAGTGTGAATCATTGTAAGGTGTTATATAAATATTTATATATATAACACCATCATATTGTTGTACTATATTGTAGCTGCGTTCGCTGGGAAGCAACAAATACTTTGTTGTCACCCAAGGAGACACGCAAGAAAGATCTCGTTTTTGAAACTGAATAAATTGTGAGACTTCGAACATTATGCCCTTCGTCACATTCGTGAATGCACATTAATATAACTATATAGATATATATATGTACATTTGTTTTTAAATGATAACAAAACAATAATATTGTTGAAATTAAAATGTTATGCACGTCCACGAGCTGCATAATTTAATTCTTAAAGTGTTTCTGAGACGTTGCATTGGTGCGATATTTCAATGTTCAAAACGGTTGTCACCTAGGTGTAATGACAATTATGACGGCTACGTCAGTATCATGTTTTTATTATAACCGTAACCATTAGACATTGTAGATTAAACAGTGGCCAATGGTCGGCGATATCCTATTTAGTTAAGTCATTTATTTTCAAGTCATCGCGGTGCAACAAAAAAAACATGTGTCGTAAATGCTGATTAACAAGGTAAATACCATATAATTTATAATACTTTACTATGATTAGTAATTTTAAAATTAACGACTAGTTTGCGCATGCGTGGTATCAACTTATACAATTTAAATGGGAACCCCTTTTATTTTTTTAGAATGTTCTGTTAGTAATTAATAGTTGAAATACAAAAATGTTAAAAACCCTTTTTAATACCATATTGTTCCAAAGTTATGGGTATCTTAAGTTCATGTTAGTGTTCTATTCAGAAGTATTTTTAGGTACATTTAAATCAGACAATTTGGTATGGCTATTATCAAATGTGTAAGTTATATCTGAACTATAATTAAAAAACAAAAAAATCACAATTAAATTGAACTAATTAATAGCTTTAGTTGTCATTTGAACATTTTATTTGAAAAAAGCCATTTTTTTTTGGAGACGCTAATTGCATGTACCTAAGGATAAACAATATATTGTAATATTATTAATATTATCGGGATTAATATAATTCAACTATGAAAAATTATATACCTTAAGATAATTTTCAGTTTTATAAATGTTAAGTTATGTAACGCCTAAAAAGTTAGTCAGTTGGTTAAGAATTCTTTTGTTTAGCACTATTCCCTGGAACTGCTCGAATAATTAACTCAAATATATAAATTGGAGATCAAAAGTTTTTAAGACATATTTTAAATAAGAATACCATAGATAATAAAAGAATGGATAGGCCAAGGGAGTTTATTACACAAGAATGAACATTTTGAAAATTTAAGGTTACAACAGCCATAAGGGGTCATATCAGTTTTCGAAACTCGACGGTAATCACAATAATATATTATCATAATATGCACAATACGATTCAATATTCATAAAACAAATTAAATAGTAATTACAAAAGTTTATTAAATAATAAACGTTTCGCGTTTGTAATTTTTATTTGTTATCATTTTAAAATATCATTAATTGATAAGACCCCTTAACTTCCCCTTTAACTGCCCCTTTCGGCGTGCGACCCTTTGTGTTGCTAATATACTCGTAGACATGGCCTATCCATTATTTTATTATCTATGAAGAATACCATCAAATAAGTAGTGGGTTTAAAAAAATTAGGAAAATAACTTAATGGAAAGCCATCTCAGGGAGGGGGGTACACAATGTGTCCACATCAAGTTAGGATTGGAAAGCTACAATTCTCTAGCATTTATTATAGCTGAACGTGATTTAAAAACGCTTCGATACAAATCTGTAGATGGTAATAAGTCATGTATACATATATAACTTAAGCATAAATATGTTTGTAACCCAACAAATATAGTTTTCATTGATAAAATAAAGTTCGACCACACAAGCTCTATTATAGAATCAGTCAAATTTTCAGACCGTAATCCAATAGGCAAAAAATTATCAAAAAATAAAAAAAATTGAAATGAAATGAAATAAAGAAAGTTCCTTCAATAGATATTTCTTAGTAGATGTATATCCATTGTAGCTCAAATAATAAATTTACACATGGGTAATACAGTCAAGGAAGTATCGAAAAAACGGAACAAATCAAAAATTAAAATTAAGCACCTGATTACAACGCAAACCAGGAATTCCATAAAACTAATAATCATCAAACTCGAATATCTTTTGAGTATAATAAAAATACAGTAATTTACGTTTATCAATGTTAAATAAAATCGATAGCATCGTATCATGTTGTAAATTTATTCAGTACATTTCGAAGGACTTAACAGGTGAGAGTATAATAAATTGGTTTTGGTTACATCCATACAAATTAGATTCTATATTGCTATGAACAAAATAATAGAGGCGCGTGGCCACCAATACAGTGTTAAGTTAAATATTCAGTTAAGTACCTCAAGTTAAATAAGTTAAGGTTTAATACAGTTTATTAAAAAGTTCATATGCCAAATAGATTCAGGCCTCACCTTCAATATTCATAGAAAAATAAATGAAATCCATTGCATTAGTTACGGTTGGCTGTAATCTATGGTAAAATCTACGGTCGACTTATCTAAATCAACTCTTTTCCATTCGATACGCTTGGAAAATTCGAAGTACTGCACCATAGAGGAAGTACGCTAGTTGAAGGTAAACTTTTCAAAACGTGTTAGTTTTGAGTTAAAACAGTAGGTTTATTTCCCTTAGAAATTTAAATTACAACCCAACCCAAGTAACATTATGTTAAGACGTATGAAATAAAAACGATTCTATTACTGAAATCTTAATTAAATTTGACTCAATATTTTTTATAGTTAGCCAAGTTTTAAAGAATTATTTCAAAATATAAGTGAATTTTGATATGTTCGGGACAGACTAGTTTTGAAAGATGTACCTAATATTATAATGACGAGTGAATTCAAAAAATGTGGTACCGTCTAAATGCGATAAATAGTTAAAGCGATACCTACGGTAGTACCTATTGTAATGTGTAATAATTATTATTTATTAGAACAATAATTAGACCTATTTTTAGGTAGATAGTTCATTTTTTCACGACGTTCACAGTAACCTTGAAAGCGAGTTTGAAAATTGTCTAAAGGTCTTAAGCAACTTGTAATGTTTTTTTTTTGTATTAACATTGGCTATTGGCCAGTATCTTATAGTACAGGAAGCAACATCGTTTTTCTCAATTGTAAGTATAACACGTTTTTTGAAAATGAGTGTAAAAACACGTTTTCAGTTTTAAATATTTTTTTGTAAGAAAAAGGGAGTCAGTGATTGCAAGTATATCGCTTGAGGATCACAATGACCTTGTCTGTTATATATATATATATATATTTTTTTTTTACAAGTACCTACTATTTCGCAAAATGTCAACTTACGTAATCGGTTGAGTGATCTTAATGTGTAAACGTTTGTGGTCTAACGTTTTAATAGTAAATTCAGCACCGCATAACATGTCTTGCATTGATATATCAAATGTGCTTATAAGGTTCATTCCATCCCGGACATACGTCTTGTGCGGTAAATCTTCTGTGATGAAAACTATAACGACAAAGTAGAATGTTTTAGGTACATAAGTCGATTGCTCTATGATCTACTGTAGGCAATAATTATGAATTAATTATTATTTGATGAATTAACATGTTAATAGTTTATAGTATTTATTGTTTATTAAACGGACTTAAGTTATGTTTTGGGAATTGTTATTTTGATAAATTTGAGTTATCGGTTTAAACGTGACAATATCATTAAAATTGAATTTCCATTATTAGCTAATAGATAGGTATGCTTAAAGAGTATTTATTAAAATCAAATTTCAGTACATTTAAGGCAGTTAAAATTAAATTGAAAAAATATGTACGTATCCATATAAGTATGACCGTTTGAGTGTATATATATGTTTATACATACACATATATATTTTTTTAAACAAAACAAAACATAAGGTGATGAATAACTTGATGTGATTCAAATTATCTAGAAATACGAGAAAAAACTCAAGTGCCACTTGTCTACAACCTCTACATCTACCTATTTACATAAATGGGTCTACTTGTTTTACTATTTCACATTCCTGTTCTAATTTTATTCTAATTTATTGACTTTATAATTATACTTTATTATTAATAAATATTTGCTTAAGAGTTAAAAATCCTATAGCTATGTAATTAGTATCGCAATTAAATACAACTTAAGTTCTATTAAATTACTAGTTAAAAAGTAACTTAACAGATTTATGTCTATTGATATTAGTATTTAGCTTATAACATACTCCTCAGGTTTCTTTGTTCGTCATATTTTACAATTTCAAAACCAGCCGGTATACCACATGGTACTTTTACATCAATTACTTTTTGTAGCCCATCATCAGTTGTAAAACTCATTTTCTTTAATGTTCCAAAAAATAACTAAAATGTATAAAGTCAATTGTTTAAAATAAAAATTCACTTATATAGTAGTATGAACAACTAATCAAGTAACTTAATAGTTTAGTCTTTACACTTACTTCTTCTAGTGTTAACCTGAGGGGAATCTTTTTAATTGGTGTCATCGTAGCCAAAATACGATTACTAGGATTCGGTACTGCCTTTTTTATTGCCAACATGGACATTATATGCGCACACGGGTTGGTAGATCCAAAAACTGATCTTTATCCGGAAAAGAAAACCGTGTATTGTTACTTAACATATAAGTAAACCATGAATTATATAATTGTTAATTTAAATTTTGCCTTCAAGTTGAACTGGTTTTTTTTTTGTCTCATCTCCAAAAGAAAAGACCTAACCTAACCTAAACCAGTCAATTTATTTTCCTGACATTTATGAGTACAGGTTACTCATCTTTACAATACAGGTTCTTTAATCATATTAATCGCAAAACTACATTATTTTATTGTTGGGAATTATTATTGAAGAAGTTCCATTGTATATAAATTAACGGTCTGTCTCCTCATTATCTGTTGGTTTCCTTCTTCGGAATTCTTTAATGTTACTCGTTTAACTAGAAATTCCAATTTTTTAGAACAACAACAAAAACTCACTTGTACGTAAGGAATATGTCACCGTGATAAGCGTACCGCTTAATGTTATTCTCATTGTCGGCTAACACACCAGACTTTATGCCACTTTCGCCATACTGATCGTACAGGTCCCGCCAATAGGAGTCGCTGAGGACATCATAAGCTTCGAAAGCAAAGAACCTACGAGAAGACTCATCGTCGTTGAGCTCGCCCATGCCATACTCGTGTACTAGATTTTGAAAACTACGAATTCACAAATTTACATTAATCGCAATACATGAATGATTTAATTGAAAAACGATATAGCGGTAACTTATTTGTATTAACAAAATATTTAACCAGAGAGAACACAAGTGGGATTAATTTCCGAGGTTATTACACAGTTAAATAAATGCCTATCACTGCGATTTATAACGAGAATAAATTTAGCGGTTTTGCTTCCTCCAAAATTAATCCTGATTAATAAGCAAACTATTGACAGCTTGGCACATTAATGTCTAGCTCCATTAAAATATGATACCTAAACAATTGCAATCCAGAGGTTTTCGAGGCGTTACGCATACATTATAAAAAGTAAAAACCCCGATCGCATATATTATTGTTAAAAAAAAAAAAAAACAATGTACGTTAAACCTTATAAAACTGATTTGTATTATTTATTTTTTATGACGCATTTACAGCTGTAATTAATTACATCATTTATTTTTATTTTATTTTATTTTAACTTGTATTATTACTATATTAATAATAAACTTGTTCTCGAATAATAATAATAATATTAATAGTCAATAGGAAAACACGCAGATTCAGTAAATGTCATCTTTTAAATTTAAGATTTTTTTTTAAGAGGTTTTCCCATTGATTAATAATAGAACAACTATTTTTTTTTGCAGCTCACGTCATGTTTTGAGTACAAAAACTAGTTGGCGACCAAACGATGAAAACTCTTTTTATTTTATTTAAACGCAATTTAAATTAGAATACTAGTTTAACAGTTTTTGTGTTTGTTATCATATTATTTTTTCAAATTTTTAAGTACACAATTTTTTTTTTTTTTAATTAAAAAAATAATAAGAAACAAGCACCTAAAACACCAATTATTAAAAAAAAAAAAAAGTTTATATTCACACTTGTAGGAATAGTTTTTGTAATACTGCCTACTTAGAAAATCGTATACGTCCATATTTATAAAATATAATATTTTAATTAAATTGGCCCATTTATTTTAAGCTAACGTGATCACATATTTTTAAATTAATCTTATTGTAACCATCAACTTATTGCGTTTTCCACCGTGTCGTATTGTTGCTGTACAATTGCACTTGATTGTAGGTCACTGCGATAATTAAACTAAGAGCACAAAGAAAATAAAACAGTTCTGGTTTTTGTTTTGGAAGTTGTTTAAAACCTCGGAGGTGATTTAGAAAACAAATCATCTGACAATAATTGTCAGCGCGTAATGGTTAAAGAAACCAGTGGCGTACTCAATGTTTTTTTTTAAATTTTAACTCCCCCCCCCCCTATTTAAAATGTATTTTTGATGTACAAAAAGAAACCATCTACCTAACATCCACCTAGGAGGATCCTATATATCCTCTTAATACTCCCTTAGAGCATGTCTCTGCGAGAAATACCAGAGCACAGCCTTAAAGATGCAAGATACAAGACTTCCGAAACGTTGTCAAAAAAGTAAATTTGTAAATATGGGCATGCATCATAACATTTTTTAAAAAGTAAAAATAAAATCTAGATGTTACTAGAAAATCTGTGGTCGGATTCATTCAAGATGTATTTTGGTTTGTGTTCCAAAACAAAAAGAGTTAAATTTTGTAGTACAGTATGAAAAACTAGTGGAGTGTAATAATGTGAACCAAAAAAGTGGGTATATATAAATATTGGAGCAATGTAGTCTGTGCGGTGAGGTGGAAAACGCAACGTTAACTGCATCCCATGCTAGTACTTGATATTTTCATACAATGTTGTGCATATTGCACTAACAAAAACCTGAAAATTACCTAACTGTGCTTAACCCTTTCAATAATTGCTTTTTAACAACTTTTGTTTCCTTGTTATATTTTCCTAACTTCAACTTATGACGACATTTCACAGCTCCCGTCTAATACACACCACTGTCATATTTACAATTTTCATTATGCGAGAGCATCCTGGTTACATGACTGTACTTTACCTTTTAGTTTATAATTTTGTCTATAATGTCGTAGACAAATGTATTTAATACTAAATTATATTTTAGTAGATTATTAATAGTGCTAGTTTACTTACGCAATTAGTACGTCATAGTTTGAACATGTTTTCTTCAAACCTAGCGCGTTGTAATAATTATTAATTAACATTTTTTTCTCTCAAAAAACTATAAAAAAAAATGTTTTTTTTTTATTTTTGCTATCTATAATTAATTTCTTAGTTTCTATGGTTAGTTAGTGACTACGAATAAGTAGTGTTATTAAAACAAACAGTTTATGTACACCATGCCACTAGACTGGTTTATCAGATGTGAATTTATAATATATTTATGAATAGTTTAGTGTAATTTTAGTGGATCTACTTTTTGAATTCACACTAAAATAATATGATAGATATTATTCAGATTATTTTAGTTATTTTATATTTTATTGAATCAATATAAAAAAACCAGTTCCTTAGACATTAGTGAAATAGCACTAAGGGGCCAGGCTGATCATTGGTTTGTTAGATTTACAAATGTGATACAAACTATTTCTATCCGAACCTGACAATGATGGGGCATCTAAACATTTTTCAAGGTGATCCGTTTAATATAAGACATTAAACTTCTTTAAAAATAATTGCAATTGTGTAGTTTTTCTTTTTGAAAAATAACTATTTAAAACTGGTTATCGATCAGTCGAAATTAAAAGTAAATTATTCTTAAATGTAATAAAATACATACGACTCCATTTAAGTTTTGAAAGTTTATAGCGCTCTGAAAAATACAAAAGAAGTTAAATACTTTGGGAATTTTATCAGTTATTATTAAATGCAAAAAAAGCCAGCCAAGTAGGGTTGGGCCATGATATAAACAGGTTGAGGTGGTCACAAGTATATCAGAACTATTATAATTCATAACTGGGAGCGTCAAAATTAGTTTAAAGCCTAAAAGTCTATTTCAAGTTCGGTTAGGTTAGGTTAGGTTAGGTTGATTCAAAAAAGAAAAACATATTAAAAATCAACACGTGATAATACTGTATTTATTTTTTGTATTTTGATGGGTGATGATAGGTGTGTGATAGGTTTAAGTACTTAGGATCATTGGTACAGAAAGATGGTGGGTACGAGGAGGTTGTGAAAATATAATTAATTATGAATGGATGAAGTGGAAGGGAGGGGAGCGTCGGGTGTTTTGTGTGACAGAAGGATGCCTATAAGATTGACAGGTAAATTTTATAGGTCGATAGTGCGGCCAGCAATGTTATATGGGTCGGAATGTTGGGCAGTAGATAAGAAAACGGAACAGAGAATGAGTGTAGCGGAGATGAGAATGTTAAGATGGATGAGTGGAGTGACTAGAGAAGATAGAATAAGAAATGAATACATAATGAGCAGTCTAGGAGTTGCATCAATTGCGAAGAAAATGAGAGAGAATAGGTTGAGATGGTTCGGTCATGTAAGGCGAAGATAAAGAGGAAGAAGAAGAGAAGATCTTTTGTATTTTAATTAACCAATCGCTTACTATTTCCGGTCAATATACTGTATAATAATACATTATAAGTAAAGATTTCGTATGTTATATCAAATTTCAAGACACAAAAAGTAACCAACAAAATCTATAATAAAACCTATTCACTTCCTAGCTATATCAAATATTTATCTAAAAAATATTAATTTTATTATACAAAATCTATTGATATTTTAATAATAAATAAATTACCTATTAATAATTTGGTAAATTTTAGATGTTACTATGCCCATTGCAAATTCTATCTTTAAAGAAAAAGTAACTATCTTTTACAGCAGCAAAAAAATAAGACATTGTTAAATCTGAAAACGATCAAACTACATAATTAATAAACATTCAAACATTCATTATGCATAATGTATTTTTTTGGTATCAAATCTAAAATACATTATTATATTAATTGTATTTTATATAGAAATGTTTGAATTTTAGAAATTATTATTTATTTTATAAAACATAATAGGTTATATAATATATTATAATCATAATACAGGTATATTTAATATATGGAATATATTAATTAATTAATAGATGGCCAATTAAGATATTAATTGTATATTACTATAAAATTTGCAACTACAATTTTGCGTTTTAAAGTTGAAAAAAAAGTGCGATTTAAGTTTATTATTTTACATGATACGTTATAATATTAAAACCTTAACATTTGAATCCCTTAATAAAAGAAATGTCTTGAGATAATTACTGGTTATTACATAAAATGAATCGCGAATGATTTCAATGTCAGACCAGTTTAATTAATTCACCTTGTAGTCGTGGAAAATATTATATTGTCAGATTTAATTGTTAGGATAAACGCATCGAACCATAAATTGATAAGTACTCAATTAATAAATAAAGATTGTGTTTACATAGAAACATTTTTAAAATGTAAATATAATACAGATCATTTTTGTTTAGTAAATTATACAAGAAAATTTGAATTTTTTTTTAATAGACAAAATGTATCATAGTAATTAGTACGCATATTGAATATACAATAATAGATAAAACTAGTGTATTTCCTTATCATTAAAAACGAATCATCAGAAGAGAGTAAATTATCAAATAAGTTTTGTTAATTATAAGAAAGCTATACATGCCAGTTTGTCGTGCCATAACAAATAACGTATGAATTTTGTATCTCCAAACATAATTTTTACATGAACATAATGTTGAGATTAATTAAAAGATCAAAATTTATACTCAGTCTTTTCGGATTTTTTTTAACTCATAATTATTTCAATATGTTTATAGTTTATACTAAGATAAAAAAAAATAACTTTTGAGGTGATGTTATATCATAGACACTATTTCATTATACACCTTAAGGCATAATACCATGTTTTATTAAGTATTATAATACGATTATCAATTTTAGCACTTATGTGGCATTTTCAATTTTGTTTGAAGATCAATACTCTATTTTAAAATTAACAAGATAATACTAATTAGGTAAAAATGTATAGTATAGGTTTTGTGATTTTAATCTCGTATAAAGGTTTGTATATCTCTTCTGTTCATCTTTAATTGTTCTCTCCTTTTAAGTTATAAACACTAGCATTCCTTTTTAATTTGAACTCGACATCCTTTCTAGTATATACTTCTTCGATCGTCACTAAGATAGAACGCTACACAACCCTTTTAAGCCCGTATACAAGGAGGGGGGGGGGTTAAGGGTTCAACCTGCCCCCTTCTCCCCGAAAATACGTTCATTTCATGGTAAAAGGGTTGACCTTTACCATGAAATGAAATGAAACAGGCCATTTTCTGATAGATGTTTTATCATAAGGCAAAATTTGCGTATATACTCAATACTAATTTATTAACATAGCAAAGAGAATTCCATAATGATATTAAACATTTTTGTCCGACAAATTTTTTTGGAGATTTTATCGTAGGAGCTTAACAACCTTAGAGTTAACTTACATTTATACAAATTGAGTGTTGGAGATGACAAAATATATAAGTTTAAATTGTAATGATATCCAGTGTCTAAGAAGATTCCTATGTTTATAGAAACTTATTAATTAACCTATCATTTATGTGTAATGTAGATTTTAAAAAAAATTTCTCATTTTTAATTTCGGACGAAACCTTAAATTTCTCATTTTTCATAAAAATGCAGCTGCTGAGACATATTTTGTAAGTAAAAAATATCCCTTTTGTCAAATGTTCCGAAAACAGTAGGTAATGTTCAACACTTATTCAATAAAAAATATTTTTAGTTTCAACGATGTCTTGTTTCTTTCTTAGACAGAGTAATTACTAAATTTAGTTTACAACGTTACATTTTAGCATCTTAAACTAAACGGTTGTTAAATTTGTTGCGTCATTTGACTGTTGAGCTGTAATTTGGTTGGGACATCTCTTCCGTGTGTTTATTCAAATGATCTATGATGTATCCAAAAAAAAGGTAAACACTATATATATATATATATATATATATATATATATAATGTTTTATCAGGGCTCGCATGATTAAACATCGTTCGAAAACAACTCTTTGTCAGTTCAATAGTACGTTTGACATTACTTTAGGAGAAGGCTGATCGGTCATCCATTGAATATGTCTGAAACAAAGCTCTGTCATCGTCAATGGTTATTAGTTTAATATCCAATAATAGCACGTTACAATATTCAACGCGTGTATAGAACGTAATAGTGTGTTGTGCAATCATTTTTCAACCCTCGTCTTACGTTGATTTGGTCCACGAATGGTACTCCGTTTACACAATAAGTAGTTTACATAATATCGACTTGAACATTATCGTAGTCGCCTCTTGACAATGTATTATTGTAGTAATACAATAAAAAGGGAGTAGACACTGTCGAATAGAATGGAAATGATCGTGAAACGATGGAGATTGGAGTCCAATACGCGTAAGACACATCGAAGGTCGCTATGTTGGCTATGTTACACGGTTCACATATATATTATATATATATTTTTTTTTATTGTTAAGTACAAAAGCTGTAAACGTACGAATACCTTGTTTTCCATGTTAATGCGAATTATTATATTGTAATAAAAATGTACGGATGAAACGACGGTGAGAGGGAGGGGGAGGGAGATGAGTGTGGCAAACACATTAAAACTAGTTTGCATTAACAACGATAATTATTATCATTTCATACGCGGGCAGATGTTAATTATTGCGAGCGGTTTTTTTTTTGTTCAATACATATATATATATATATATATATAGTATGTGGATGTGTTTGATTATTTTTTTTTGTTTTTAATGCACCGCATTGTTTATGTCCGGATCGACCGTGTTGGCCGACAACTCGACTAAACAACTTCTCGTGACCATCCAAACCGGTAAACACATCCCACTGTATAGGATTAGAGGGGCACCGACCACGGCAGGAGTATATTGGCTTCGAAAATCCGAACAGTGGAGACTCAGCACAATCATCCGAGTCGCCGCAACAGCCGTTGGGTGCTTACAAAATTCACAGCGGCTTCACTATTGCTAACACGACATAGCCACAGGTCAGTATAATAATATGCAACCGCGTTTTAATTATGTATTTATTCGTATCGTTCGCCGTTCAATCCCAAACGCATCAGAGTTTCTCCTAAAGAAGTACAATTATTTACATAACGCTTCTTTGTCGCACAGCCACATTGTCGTTACTAGTTTCGAGCTGAGTTTTTTAATTGGAAAATAACAATTTTTATAAATCGCTATTGTCTACAATATCCAACCGATGAAAACCGAAAAAATTTGTATTTTAGTGACCATCTTTTTTTTATTGATCATGTAGATAATATTATTGTGAAGTTGGTCGATGAAACCTCATTCTGTAAGTGTTTGTTTCTTTTTCAATTTTTCAACGATTTTTGAAAAAAAAACTAATGTAAACCTTACATAAGAACACACGGAGAAATTATATTTTATTTTGTTCTCCGGTGTAATTTTACGAAAGTCATTTCTACCTTTTTGGTTCTCACCGTCCCTTTAAAATTGCAAATTTGAAATTTAGTTCTAGGAGTTAGTGGAAAAAAATGCGAGACAATTATTTTACATTAAACACCGTTTTATCTCTATAAAATATTTCAACATAATATTATAATGTGTTAACTTTAAATCGAGTATTGCACTTAAAAGTGTTGTTAATACAATTTGTTTACACTTTATATCCACGAAACGCATTATGGAATTTTGTGCACATCATTAGTTTTATGATTTCAGTGTTTTTGAGTTAAAATCTGTTATGGTAGATATTATTTTGTAACATTAATGTTTGCTCGTTAAGAACTTTCACTTTGGACTAGCTTCAAATCTATGAATTACAAAAATATTATAAGCGCCTACAGACAATTCACGATCTTATAATAAACAAATAGGTTGGCTTCTACGTACCAGGTGAAACCGTTTGGTAGAATACCACACACAAACATTATGCTAGACTCAAAGAGCACGATTCCTAAACCACAAAAGTGTTATATTGACCTTATACAATTTATTAAGTGTAGAAATGTTTTTATCTGAAATATTTAAACAACATACTTTTGTGAAAAATACTTGTTCCTTTATTCATTATTTCTGCCAAAATTAAAAAAAAATCACTTGCCTTTAATTGCATTCTAATCGTTATCTTATTCTCAAAAATGCACTTGTACTCCCCCTCCCCCCCACAAACATTTTTTTTAACAGGTATGTGTTTGTACTATATTTTTGACAATTATCATTGATTTTATAATAGTGAAACTCCGACATCTCGGCTTCTGCCTGCTAGCGTTTAGTGAGATTACTTGTCTCTTTAAAACGTTTTTTTTTTTTTTTATTAGTAAGCTCCGATCGTTTTTTAATGAATTTCAAAAGCTTTTGTAACATTTATCGGATCAACACTTATTATCAACTAAATAAACGCCCGAATGTTTCGACCTAGGCTTGTCCATTGTTGTTTGTGCACATTTCTCATGTGGTATGCATATTTTTTTATTACGTTTTGCAAAATTATGTATTCCGTGAAAATAACAAATTGCCGTCGGACCGGTGTTAATTTATATTTCTCCTGATTTAGCTGCTATACAGCTAATAATTATGTTTTACCGTTTGTTTTGGTTGCATTAGATAGCAGACTGACATTTAACGGCTTCTGGGGATTCGGTAGGTAGGTCGGTGGTATCTTGATAAATAAATTATCGATAAGTGTGCAACACGAGAGAGGTTAACCTCATTAATTTGGATTTTGTTTTCAAACATACGAGATTCGTTTTATTTGGGTACCGACGACCTTCGTCATGGCGATTTCTCACATGTGTCTTATTCCAAATAGCTGTAATCGACGTACCTACACCAGGCTAATCAAACAAGTCTTGGTGTTGGTATGCTTACAGTAGTGAATAGTCGCAATGAACGTTTCCTACAAGATGTTCTTGGTATTAAGTTTCTAAACATAACAGCTTATCATAAACGTAGCGACAGCAGTAGCACAGTAACGAAATATTTAACAACACGAGATGTCATTGTTTTGATAACAATACACAATTCATAAACAATTTAAAAGCTAATGAAAATATAGTCTTGACCTTCGATTCGTGCTAATTACACTCGAGTATTATTGTTATTATTATTACTATTAGAATTATATATTATTGTTATTATTATATCATTGTCGTATGAAAATGTAGACATTTTTAGTAATTTTTTTTTTCTTGAGAGAGTTTGCCCAAGTATTTTGTTTGGTGCAAAACACGTGTTATAACAGTTGATTGTGCTGTCGATGCAGTTGTGTGCGGTGTTTGTATAAATATAGTTTTGGTCGCCAAGGACAACTGCTGTAGATCAACAAAAGTTCCATTGACGTAAAGTCGGTAACGGTAGTTGAGACGTTCAAAATTTTGCGCGGCTCTTTTCGTAGAACAAATTAATATGATAACAGAACTGATGAAACAGCTATTGGGTAAGCTCGCTAGACGTAGACTTTCGCAATATTTAAAAATCCATCCGAAACCCCGCAATAAAAATAAACATAACGGTACAACTATAACTGTATTTAGTTTTTAATGTTATATGTGTGATCTATATTATATGTATATATATTTTTTTTTTTGTGTCCGCAGGGCGAAGCAATTATTCTACATAGAAAAATCTAATATTAATCGACGAGATTAGAGAGATCTTTGTAGAACAGAAATAATAATAATAGTAATAATAATGGTCTTGCCACTGACCAACGAACAGCTGAAAGCCATTCGGGACACTTGCCCGAGAACGCAATCGGAAATCGATCAAGACTTGGCCATCCTCAGGCACTGGCTGGACAAGCAACACCATTTGCCAAAAATCAGTAAGCATAACAAGTTTATTATTACTACGGGTACTCGACCGAGGATGATAAACACAAAAATGCACGGTTGACGGTTTCAAATGTATGGAGTTTTTTTTGATAACTGATAGCTGTACATTAATTTCACCTGTTGTCGGTTTCAACTAGAAAAACATATTATCATTTATCGCTTTAAAACGTACATGCTATGCAAGCCTCGGTATAAATGATGAGTATTGAGTTTGCTCGACATAATTATATTCGTACTTAAACTATATTATGTAGTGTGCGGTTCGTTTCTCGTGTAAGCTGCTGTGTATAATAATTTATCTCATCGTGACATGCTATTAGCGCGGCCCGTGTGCGTTGAGTAATAGGTAATAATAATTGGGATAACATTTCGAAATAAGGTTAGCCCACGTTGGCCGTACAGCGACGTATACGGCGTATGGTGTAGCAAAACTGCTAACAAGATAGTTTACGATTTTTTTGTGTATTTATATTCATAATAATATGCAAACGAATCTACCAAAATAAATATTTATATACAGGGTGATCATTTCACCGCGAGCCACTCGATATCTTATCGGGTTTAATTAATAATTGATTTTTAATTGAAATTTGCAGTAAAATATTCTTAATAAAATATATACGTTATCAAAAATTTCAAAATTTTCAAAAGTTGATACAAAAATAATTAGTTTGGGAGGGAAATGGTTAAAAACAAAAATAAAATTGTGAAAAATTGAGATCGCATTGTATAAAAACAATATGAAAAAAAACAAATTCAATTTCTTGTTACACCTTATGAGATATTGAGCGGTTCACGATATTTGAACACCCTGTATTTCTCTAATTTTGGAGCAAAGTCGAGAAAGTTTTTTTCATGCGTGCGGGTTGCATTGCGATTTTGATTTTCGGATATTTACCGACCTACATTGATTAAAGATAAATAATTATATTCTAAACTACTGTCGATTGTAAAAGGATAAAATTAATACTATAAGCATATTTTGTTTCGGGTCGCACAGGTTTCTTTCATTCCAAAATTCAATATTAACACTGAAAATAAACTACGTTTAATATTATTATTTTTTTTTTTTGTCAACAGGCGATGAAATGCTAAAAAAAATTATGTTTAGTTTAAAGTACCGAATGGAAAAGATCAAGACTGTAATCGACAACTTTTACACCGTAAAAGAAATATTCCCTCAGATCTACACGCAACAAGATCCAACCACGGAATCGTACCGTAAACACGTGGACGCGGCGTAAGTCTAAGCATTTGAAAAAACACCAAAGTCTACACAGAACATACTTTTTATTGCTTAATTTTATAGACTTTAATCCCACGTTACATACAAGGGCTTCATATACAATATTTTCCAATGTAATCAGTATACAAGACATAAATTGCTTTTAGAAAGGGTTATTATAATTAAATTAACCATAAGAACTATGGAGAAAAAAGGTTATTACCCATTTGTTTATAATACAAAAATTTGCTGTTATAAATTAATTAATGTTATTAATTATAACATACTCAGCGTATATTTTCAGTGGGTGTTCAAGCTTTACTTTGTTTTTTTACAAATTTGTTTAATAAATGGATAACCAACCGGTATAACAAGTATATAGAAACATAGCAAAACTAATGAATGTTAATTAAGTTTAAATGGAACAAAGTAGGATAAATGAGAACGACGCCGGCGAATAATTAATATTTTACTTTATTATTTTTGTAAAAATATATTTTAAGCAAACAATTATTTCTGTAAGTCGCGGGTGTTTTTGTTTGCCGATACATTTGTCGTTTAACGAACCATCGCAGATGTGCAAACGAGAGGAGAAAAGAAAAAAAATAGTTTGTTTAAGTATTATTTTTTGCTTTGTATCCCCTCGGGTCTCAATTCGCAATTATACTCCGTAAACATTTAATGGACCTTCTTTCTTCTTCAGCTCAAGGCAACGGAAAATTATTTTCGTTTGTACATTAAACGTTATGATAATATAATATTTCCACGTCTAAAACGTTTCTTGGACACCATGTTTAAAATTATAGTTATACAAAAAGAGTAAAAAAAAAAACAAATATTATTCATTCTTCGTAATGGAACTCTCACTTTTTTTAAGACATTTTACTAAAATTTCGATTTTGAATAAGTACTATGCATTTGATTTTAAAATAAATTATTTCATTTTTCGTAGGGTATAACACGCGTCCTATATGCTTCTGCACAACTAGAAATTGTATTGTGAAATTAAGAAAACCCAATTTATACAATGCACGAAAATTATAATCAATTAAAAAATGTCGTATTTAATCTATGAAAAAAGTTACTTTTCCAAAACTATTCTAAAATCGTAGCTCGATAATCCAAAGTTGTATTACATATTTTTTTTTCCAATTAGGTATATGTTTCCATTGCCGAAACTCACGCCAGAATTGAACAGAGTGCTGTGTTATCGAATGGCTTCGACTGATGCCAGAGATCTTGTTTTGGACGAACAACTTAAACGCAACGAAATGATGTGGAGTTGGCTGTTCGACTACGATCCGTTGACTTTGGGTGATGTTTGGATTTTCGATTTAACCCATATGGATACAATGGCACATTGGGCACAATTCAACGTGGCATTTATGAAGAAACTCCTTAAAATTAGCTTGGTAATAATTATAATAACTGGCACTTTTATTAGTTTTCAATTTTTGATTGGCCAGGTTTGTTAACCGATTAATTTTTTTCGCACAACTCTACAAAAATCATTTTTAGGAAGAAGGCTTTTAAACAATTCTTATAAATTCGATAAAAAAAAAATGTATGAACAAGTCATTTTTATTTATTTATATATAAGTTGGTCGCATTATGCAATCGTTCCATGACACTGGCATCATAATATTAATATAATGCTAGCAATGTAATGGCTAATTTGTACACTATAGAATCCATAGTTATACTACTAATTATTAGTAACACAATTACCATGTCCATCGAAGGTTAATGTATTACAATCAATCATTTTCCAATACTTAACTTATTTTAGTCGTAAACATGACTTTTAGATTATGCAATAGGAAACATGCGTCTCAAGATATGGAACGAAATATTACTTTGACAAAATTAAAACATAATGTAATTGTTGTTTTTAGGACGCAAAACCGGTTAGGATTAAGAGAGTACATTTTGTGAACATATCCTCGGTTGCTGAGACTACACTTAATTTTGTAAAACATTTTTTCCCACAAAAATTCAAGGATAGGGTGAGGATTAAACAAGAAATATATTTTCAGTTGTGAAATATGTAAATAAATATATATATATATATTTTTATTTTATTTTGTTGTAGCTTATATTTAATTCCAAAACTGAAGGGTTGTACGAATATTATCCTATAGATATGTTACCAAACGAATGGGGTGGCAAAGCTGGCAGTATGGAATCTTTAAACGGTATGTGAATATTTAAGTATAATTTATTTTCGAAATAAATGGTACAAACGATAATAATATAATGGAAACAATTGTTGTAATAAATTGTTGATTATTTTGATGTTCGTGTGTAATTTGAACAAACTCAATTTGACTATGTTTTTCACTAAAAATGTTTCTGTACTCTTAAACAATAATAACTTTTATTTTTAGATGATTTGCACGCGGAATTTATTAAGCGTAGCGACTGGTTTGTTGAAATGGAACACGTCAAAGCTGATTCTAGCAAACGTGTATCGCAAAAAATCGGAGGTGATCAAACTATTTTAGGAGTTGAAGGAAATTTCAAAAAGTTATGCGTTGATTAATATGTAGTCAGCAATGTAAATAATGATATCTAGACATCTTTTATTTTTACTACGATATTTGTAATTGGTTGACAACATTTTATCTTTGTTGAAGGTTCTTTGGTTTTTGTATTATGCGTCGACTTTAGGTTTAAGTATAATTTGTGATATGTGACACTCATTTCTACTCTGATTTTTTTTAATTATAATTATAAGTGTATATACTATATACCAATAAACTTTAGTATTAAAATAATAGTAGTTCATTTTAAAGATGTAAGTGATAGTTCGAGAATAAAATATTTTAATATACTTATTATACACATATTCAATTACTACGCTTATTATTTTTAAATGGTCACACACAACACTGACCAGTTAATAAGAGCACAGAATATCAATTATACTATCATGAACGGTAATAAATAGTTGTAATGCGGTTTTCGGCGGTACTACATTCCTTTTTTAGTTGCATTTACGACCGGTACAAGATGTTGTAAAGGATTAAGTCAATAGTATACACATGTTACTTAGGTGTATTGTTGTTGCCTAAGCGCTACCCCTCATATTGGAAAAATATTAAATGACAGTGTGTTGTAGTATTTATATTTATATAATAATTTGTAAATAAATAGAAGTATTTCTTAAGGTAATTGCTATGGTTACATCAGACACATATCAAACATGTTAATAATAATTTTGTGTTGGTTATAGCTGTAATAGCTTATAGGCTACTTAAATAACAACTTTTTT
This sequence comes from Adelges cooleyi, assembly GCF_023614345.1. Classification (NCBI taxonomy): domain Eukaryota; kingdom Metazoa; phylum Arthropoda; class Insecta; order Hemiptera; family Adelgidae; genus Adelges; species Adelges cooleyi. Next base: position 12,201,859 of record NW_026096579.1, on the reverse strand, counting down.
TTAAGATAATAAAATTATCTATAGTTATTTCTTTAGCAAATAAGAAAATATGTTTTGTTATTCGTAGTTTTTGATGTTTTTCAGTAAAATGTAACTGGTGAATGGTAATTAGATGCCGAGTATTTTTATAATAGACTCTAAAAATGATATCTGTCTTAAAAATAATGTGATTAAGTAAAGTTAATTATGTAAGTAAGTTTTAAAACTTAAATTTGAACATTGAATACTTTCTAAAAACTAGTTGGCTTTATTAATAAATAAAACTGATAAATCGATTTTCAAAGTTATCAAAGAAATGTATTGTTGATAAAACTAAAAACAATAATAATATACTTACATTGGTTTTGGTCTTACACTTTAATAGACCTTCAAATTATGGTACCTAAATCATTTTTTAGTATTATCTATCTACCTGAAATAGTGTACTGTATTTTTATATCGTATTAACATCACGTACGAATTATCTCCATAGAATATGTAATAATACTAATATTATTTTTATTTAAATATTTTGTTTAATGTGTTCTTTTGTCATCGTTTACAATAGTAGCATAACTTATAAGCACTCAGAGTTACTTAATTTTTGTATTATTATAATTTAATTCTTTAAATAATGAAAACTCATGTTGTTGTTTTTAATGCTAGATTATACAACACATAACAAACGCTTAATAGATATTTTTTAAAAGTAATAGGATGGTGATTTTAATGAACTTTAATATTTTGAGCAGAAATTGTGTTAAAAAAGCCAGCACAGTTGAGTCGATCGGAGCACACAGTGTATACAGCATACTGAAATTAAGAAAGTGATCAATTTTCAGAAATTATTGTAGCTGAAGTGATAAACTTGCTTGGAAATGCTTTTTTAGATACCGACTGACTGTTGATTAATTTACACTTGACATAGCAACCTAAACATTAAATACGGCAGGAGTTTGATTTCCCCCTTTTTTAATGGTTTTTGTTTAATAAAAAAAAATGTTGTTAATAATTGTTTAGCTCAATAAAGTATTGTTCAGGTATGATTTCTGATGTATATATTTGCAAGTTGCTACATGAGGAAATCGGTTCAGTGGTTTAGAAAATACTGTAGGTTCAAACACAAAAGTACAAATAAAATGGAAACTCATCATTGTAAAAACAATACCTTCTCAACACCGCGTCGAAGCTAAAAAATAATTGTTTTCGAAAATAATATTTGTGACTGAATTCGCCGTTAGTTTGTTATAATAATTATTTCCAAAATATAGCCATTAAATACTGGTACATATACACCAATACTACAACAATTATTATTTATTTAAACCAACACTACTCAAAATGTACGAATGCGTTGTTTTTTTACAATACACATACCACAAAGGATAATGACATCGGGCTGGTGAATGATAGCGTTCTAGGAAAAGATAAATAATAAAAAAACATTATTTTATACTTCGACTACTATAAATCCTATCCCGCTTAATCTAAAAGTTGAAATCAACTCAATATTTTACGTTAATGTCAAATTGTGTGTCCCATAGTGCTTTACAAACTTAGAAGTATACAATACAGTAATCGTTTACGGTTTATGTGTATTTTAAAGTGTAGTTAAATACTGGCATGAAGTTTTTTTATTTAGCATAACCCGGAAAGACTTCAGAAGTGTAATAATTAGTACACAATTCTACAAGAAGCCAATTTTTTTCCTAAACGTTGATCTGATTAAATTAAACAATTCTTTGCCTAATTTTGTATTCATTGTTTTAAAATATAAATATAAACTGCAGGTGGAAATCGCTTTAATGATTTGTTGAACATGTTATTTTATTACTTATAAATTAATATAAATATTATATTATTAACAACAAATCGAATTCAATAAAATTGGCGAGTAAATAAATTATTATAATAAGTTATACATAATAACGTATAAGGTAACGTATTCATTTTACTTTGGAATGTTTGCGAACAAAAACTAAAAAAAATAAGATATTGCTAATAAATTGATTTTTTTTAATTCTATATTTTGCTCATAACTATTATGAACTTAATTATTATAATTTAGTCGTGGGTATTCACCCTGTAATTTATAAATACTATGTTTGTATAAAATATGAACATTTTATTTTATTAGGTATTGTGCATTAAGAAATTGAAAGCACCATGACATATTTTCTAATATTTCTCCATTAGGCCAACGTTAAATTATCTAGCATAATCACATTTTTTACCGATCAATGTAAGTGCTGTTTTAGAGCTACTATTATGCCGAGAGAATTGTCTATGACTAATACATCCTTTAAAATGATAGTAATTTTCGCCGCGCGTCTTACGCCTAGAGCTAAGTAACGAGTCTTGGTGAAATTAGGTAAAGAATTCCCCGCCTGTTAATTATCTGTTATAGTCTAATTATTATTATTATGTTAGTCATACACGGTGGTGGTATTTTTTGTTATGCTCTATGTTTCATAACCGACCAAGACCATCAAAAAATAATAAAAATGTATTCCTTCATCGTATAACTGAACGCTGCAATGTCCAAAGATATAAATCTCCAAACAAGCTCACAAACTGTGACCAATTATTATTGTTGTGAGTGTTTTTTTTTTTTTAATTTTGCGGTCCCGAGTAAACATAATATTTCTAAGTACATATTATTATTTTTTCATCATTTTGTAACGACTTTTGTAATCTTATTGTGACCACAGCTTCGTTTATTGTTTTCCGTTAGACTTTCATTGAGCAATTTGTCGTAACAATACTTCCTTAATAATATCATCATGCTGCTAGTTTACAATGTTCCATGTGTAACTATGTTTATCTGTCCGCTGGAAAAAAAACGGTTTTTTTTAACAATGTATTTTATTTAATTATGTGGGTTCTTAAGGTTGATATTTTTAATTTCTCATTATAAAATGTCGTCAGTGGTCGGCTTCTCTTTGTTATGTCTATTCTGTCTAAAATCATAATCTATATAATAAATATATTATAATATTACATACTAAACCATTTTACCACTAGATATTATACATTTCGAGTATTTATGATAAGTAAGTTCAGGTATTTTTAGGATTAGTAGATTTATTAACGTTTAGTAATGTCACAAATACTTATGAACTTTCCAATTTAGTAACACATTGTAATTAAGTAGCAAATCCTGTGTTATTTTGACTGTTAAATCGAATTAAACATTGAGGATGAGTAAGTAAGTAGTTAATTTTGATTAAGTGTACCAGTGCTGCGCACTAGGTTTTATGTTTTTCATAACCTGTGGTAATGTTTGATTTTGTGACTTTTCATCTGCAAAGAAACCCATAAAATATATGTACATAGTATAAATTCAAGTGGTTTTCTATGATATCAAGAAAATACAATAACCTCCATAACAATCATTTTAGTGTACTTTAGTGCAACGATTAGGGTTTAAAATATTCTATACATATAAAGTAAATATTTTGTATAATCCATGTTCTCCCAAGGTTATAACTTTTGTTTCCAAGTATTTTCTTGTTAAATTAAATCAATTGACTTCAGGATGTTTTTATTGTAGTGCATATATTAGTACAGAACTAACCATACTAACTAACTATTGCTAATACAGTTTGAATGTTTAACGTAGCTCTTTCGGGTACGTCTAATTGACTTCTTATACACTGTGTATTTAGTAACGGCCTTGGTATAGACTATATTTATAGATATATCAAACGAGTTTTTTTTTTTAAAAAAAACACCGTATTATTATCATTATTTCAGAATTTTCCATTTACGTCATCACATTTTTGTTTTTCCAATACACAGACTAATTTTTCCGTTCAATGCTAACGTTAAATAAATTTTCCATATATTTATTTGTACGATAAAAAGGGCTTCGGAGCGAACGTAGCGCTGTAGAAATACAACTAAAAATCCAGTACCCTAAAAAACTAGTTGGGATAATCCCTATAACGATTTCTATTGTATACAATACAATGTCCAGACAGACCCGCCGCCTAATTCTACATATTTTGCTACATTGAATAGTCTCCGCCACGCCGTTTTGATTTCCAAAGCGAACGACGGCTGAACCCTTGAATCTTATTTGCCTTCTCATTTATTATTCAATGGTTCATTTTTTTAGTTACTCGGTCGATTTAAAATAAACGCAGTAAGTCCAAATTGTCATAAAACGCAGCGTGATACAAAAATATAATTTGTTGTTCAGACTTTGGTATAATTTCGTCTGCTCGGATCATAAATGGTAAAATGATCAAAAGACTACTACTTCTCGTTTATAGTATTCTTACATAATTTGTAATATTATTGATTTTATAATATATAATATCAAATCAATGGTAATATTAAACTATAATTCCTATTAAAATTCGAAAAAATGTATCTACTTTCTTTTTATGGCAGCTACCTAATTTAGAGTGGACTACCGATTATTTCATCCAGAATACCATGGCAGCAATACTAGCATGACTGGTCATAATAATATCATCTGAAATCTTGTGATTACAAACAACTGATAATATAAACTAGTATTTTAATTTTTCAAGTTTATAATCGAAACAGTTTGTGAAATTTTTCCGAAAAAACAAAAAAAAAACACTCGAACTGTATCAAGAGAGAAAGTACCGCACGCCAAATGACTTTTTTTTTCAAAGCGGATACTAAATATTTATATTGCTTACTATTTACTTTAGGTCTAATTTTGAAAAATATTTTCACAAGTTACTGCTATTAACTCAAATCTGATACGACCAACTAATTGTTACCATATCATTTTTTTTACAATTAGTATTGTTTTTACATATTTTATAATTACATTTCAAGTTATGAATCAAATTCTTATTTTGTTTATACTCAAAGTGATTCATTGAACGTATGGTACTCATATTCTTTAAAAATAATTCAATTTTAACGGTAACGTATGTATTTTATTTTTTCTCGCGGCCTTTGTATTAAATAAATCGATACCTTATTACATGTTGAGTTAATTATAATTCTTAGATATATTTCAACATTTTGGTCAGCTCTCAAATAACTTCTGACTATGACACAAACTGTACCTTTAATTATTGATACCCGAGAATTTATATTATCATTATCAAGAAGCTTAAACAGGCCTTGATGACCAAATGCTTTCTCCAAAAGGCCAAAGGCTATCATGAAATGGTTTCTTAACGAATTCGCTTTGAGAGTTCATACAATAAACATGCTTGTAACTAATATTGTATATTTTGCAAAATTAACAAAGATAATCAGGGTATAAATCGTAGGCTTTGAATTATTAACGTACGCTACCTACTTAGCTTTACAGACCACATAGCTATTTATTATGTTGAGCTGGGTTGTACTGGTCTCTGGTTTAGATTATGCCAAATCAGTAATTTTCCTATTGTATGAGAACTCTCAAAGCAATACTCAGCTTCGCTTTTATTTGTTCATTTTTTTTTTAAGTATGACGTATTAATGTGAACTGCTGCTCAGAAAAATGACCTCGATATTTTCTCTGAGTTTTGGCAATCTTCATAATAGAACATGCAAACAATAATCTGTGTGTGCGCATATAATTATCGCAAATTATGTATTAACATTAGGTTAGACATTAGGTTCAATAAAATATTATGTGACATGCTCGTTCGACATTTTACCGCATTATACGTTTTGCAAAGATTTTAATTTTGTTTTACTCATTAGATCTACTAAAATTTTACTAATACTTTATACTTTATATTACAATACATCATATTATATTAAGCTATGGTTAGGCGCAATAAACACATGTCAATGATACATGACACATTACCAAATAAGGATATAAATATAACGCGTGCAAAAGACAATAGTATATTAGGCTATAGGACCGTCGCCATTTAAATTGGAGGCGTTCACTGTATTTTACCTTTAAATTTGTTTTTTTTTCTATTATCCAAAATTATTTGTTAAATTTATTTAAACGAAGTACAAATTACCAGTTTTACCAAGTTCCAGAGGTTCAGACATTTTAACTGATGTAACATAAGAAATAACTAGAAAATATGAAGAATTGTTGTTCAAAAGCAATGACTTGACGGAATCGTCTTCATGTAAATTGTAACCAATACTACGTCATAGGAAACCTATTTGAACATAATCATGTCCCTGGTATTAGTTGAAATGAAAGAAGCAGTTAATGAAATGAAAGAGTACCTATGCTCAATCATTTTCCATGCCATAGCATTTATTTGTGCGTTGGTAAGTACACCTGCGATCAATTGGCTACCAATTGCGTATAACGATTTGAAGTCATACCCTAATAAATTATACATTTCAATATACATGTTCACAAAAAAACTTACACAAAGGTGATGGTTTTGTCAAGTTTTGCATAAAATTTCATGATTTTAATAGTCGAGTAAAATTGAATTAGATAATACATGGTTAAGTGTAACTTCTAATTAAAGCGTCAATGGTGAAAAAGACGGCACTTATTATGATACTAAATCATTGTCGGTCACTTATTTGGTAACTTGTGGTAATTTAGATATAAAACTAATAAATTATAATTTAGGTATAAAATTATTAAATTATAATTTAGGACAAAACTAACGTTCGTTATTTCAAATCTTATTTGTTAATCAGTACTTATATTTTGTTTTTTTAAATTATTATTTTAGGAAACGAAATCATTTTTAGAATTCAGGTGAGTAACATGTAAAACGAGCTATTTAAATAATTGAATATCGCACGTGTATTAAAAAAGTGACACAAGTAAAAAACAAACGCATTTTTTAGTTATTCTTATGGTAAGACTTAGGTAAGTAGTCTTCGATATTCACAATAATTATATTAAATCATTTTTCCCAAGCGCCTATACAATTTGGCGAAATGAATAGTCATGTAAATGCTTATTGTTGAGTTTACTTAACAGTTTTTCGCAATTTTCTCAAAACATTATTAATTGTTGACTTTTATCACTCGTGTCGCTTTTAAAACACATGTGCGATATGGATTAAGTTAAAAAATTCAAGAGCTCTATGGTAACCATGAAAACAAAAATATATACAATTAGACAAGCTGATAATATTACGCATAAAGTAACTTTAATATTGGTTTATTTTATAAGTTAATCGTATTAAATATGCCTATGTTTACTGAGACATGATAGATTTGTGTGGTGACTAGACAGGTAAGATTGTAGAAATATCCGAATTCAAAATGTTTTCATCTGGTGCTGTTAAATACCAGTAGTCCCTATAGTAATGGAATGACAATTGATAACATCTTATACGATTAAAATACATACATATTATGCAAGATTAAAACAGCTTATTAAACAAAACAAAAAAAACCATGTCGAATAAATAGTTTTATCATTAGTCAATCATAATAAACTATATATATTTTTTAAACAATTGCGACACATTGAAATAAATGTAAAGAAATTTAATAAATTAATTATCGAAGAATAAAATTTTTGGCATGTTTTCCGCCACAACAGCATTTCGCGTATCTGACGAACTTACTTGTCCAGCCTTGTATTTTTCTTCAATACTATTTGGTAAGACAGCTGTGGTTCTAATAACCTGCTAAATGCATTTGAATAACACGGCTAAACAATTTAATAATTAAATATCTTATTACAAAAAAAAATTGTTATTATTTGCAAGTGTCATTAAGAATTATTTACACATTCAGTTCCCATCGGGGTACAGTTTTTATATTTTTATAATTTTTGCAGAAGCCGTTGAAGAAAATGTAAATTTCTATGAGAAGTTTGGTAATTGTTTGCCTACCTCACGTGGACAGACGAGCACAATCCGGCTTTTTACACATATTATTGTGTGTTTCTGGACTTTTGCCGACATCAGTTTTTTGATTCAATTGCACATTTCAACTCGGTCGACACGTCCAAAAATAATAATCGCATAAATGACGAATAACAAAACAGCAGTCGGACACCACATTGTAATTATTAGTTTTTATAATTGGTTTTTTTTAAAGACACAACAGCAAAAAATACAAAATAGTAAATGCAAATATTTTGTACATAATTGTAACGGTTTGTATGGATATATTGACAATAATAATAATAATAATAAATAATTATAATACTATAATGTACCTATATGTACGTACAGGCTAGCGTAAATCATTTGTTTTTATCAAACATGTGTGTTTTTTTTAAAATTGAATTTAAGTGTATTTTTAAAGTTGTAACTTATATAAATTATAAAAAATAGCTACCATGTCAATCAACGTTTTACTAGTCATTTTTGCACACAACTCAACAAAAAAGCTACTTCAAAAGAGAATTTAATCCTAGACAAAAAGCAATTATTATTAATAATAAAAAATTAGAAATTTTGTACTCCGCTTAGTTCAACTTCACTGTTGTGACTGGCAAATATTTTGCAAGGCCAAATATTTTAGCTTCGATGTGAAAATTATGTGACATTTTTTATTGTGGGTCAGAATTTCTATTATAGACATTTTTACTCAATCAGCAACTCAACTTTAACTTGATTAAATATATATGTTTTTATTTGAGTTGGGTACTTTGGGGGTAAAAGTTGAACACCTCCACCTATATAGTTAAATAAAATTCCCCAACAGTTTATGATTTGACGGATTATCCGGGTTTTCGAATTTTAATTTTTTTGCATCCAAGTTAAATACTAAAATTCTTGCTTGAATTATTATTATACAGGTGATCTATCTGATGTAAGACACTCGTTTTCTCGGAAAATATAAATATTTTGAAAATTATTTTTTTATATACAAAATATACATATATATACATATATATATATATATATATATATATAATTTTCAATACTTTGAAATATATTTATCTTTATCACTTACACGTAAAATTTGACTGTTGATTGTGTGACAAAGCAACCTAGCAATTTACTACATTCAAAGTGTACAATTTTGGCTTAACGAAAACTTACTCGAAAAAATGATCAAAAAGGAATACACGTGTATAACTCCAAGAAGACAACGTTATAATATATAGATAATTATACGCAGTTATTTGGAACATCATTTCTATAATATTTAGGACCAACCGTGCCTAACCATAATTCTACACTGGATGTACTTAGTGCGGCGCGGCGTCTTCTAAAATAATTTTCAATTGTTGTAATAAGTTTATGTGATTATATTGAAACCGCATTTTTTTTAAAAATTTTTTTGGCGAATGTTAATTGTAATAATATCTTATTGAAACCACTGTAGAAATAATTTAAAAAAATAAAAAACTGAATGTGTGACTCAAAGGGTCAACGTCTAAGAAATCAAAGAATTTTGACTATGCTTTTTTATAAACTCTAACTAATACTATGACGTGAAATGTGCAACATAACACTATAATCATTGACTACTTTAAGGCAATCAGCTAATACTATACATGTTATTTTTCAAATGTGGGTCAAATCACCATGGTATTGGTGTCAAGTTTATAAGCGTGTGTACAAGTGTTTGAAACTTGCTGAATTCTCGCTCCTTCGGTGGCCCTAGTTCCTTTATAACATCATATACATATACAAAAAAAACATATATATATATATATATATTTTATATTATTGTTTGTGAGGTTCCTATTGAATTATTTTGGCTATAGTCTTCGTCAATTGCCTAATCCTTATTATACAATAGTTAATAAGCCACGATATTCCATTACGTATCCTGATGCGTTGTCCCCACAAGAAAAGTGAAAGGCGATTCGTCGCCTCCTACCTAATCTTCGGTTCGTCATAACGTCGGAGCTGAACTCACATGGTGCGCACATTGGCATACCTTGTACAGTACAACTCAGGATCGCGGCCTACACGTTAAAAACAAAACAAAGGTAAATACTCGACAATTGATATTATATTATTGTATTAGTTTAACATTTATTTGGCGTAGAATAGCTTTTTTTTTTTTTACAAGCTAGTAAGGCGGACACCGTTGTGGATAACTACTATTCGACTTGCGTTTGACTTTGTTTCTTTACCAGAATAGTAGAGTTGATAATCTCCTGTTCAGCTTTTATTTTCGAACACATCTACACGCATCACGTGACGGCACATTGAACATTTTGCCGGATTTCTTAAGGATTTTCTTTTGGGGGAGGTATGTCGCGTTTTAGGTTGAGCTCGGATTTCTGACCACGGTCCATGCGATTGGAGTGACGGTCCGAGCTGCTTCGGGAGTTCCACATTTTGTATTTCATCATTTCTTATAGTATGACGCAAGGATGTAATAAGGAATCCAACGGAACCGTCCGTGTCAGTAAAAAACTGTTTATATTGTATTTTAAACGTGTCGGGATCGAGGTCGTAATACGATTACGGTCTGTTCGGGGAAAGTCGACACGAGAATTCTTCAAATTCGCCTCTGAACTTGATAATATAGTTTTTCATCTAAAGAGCAATTTTCCAGTGTATTTAAATGGGAGAATCGCTCGTTTCTTCCCCCCGGCCTTTATAAAAATATGTTTATTAAATTTCATCCCCAAACGGGCTTACGCGTTCATCGAACGTATAATATATTGAAAAATTAACTTTTTGTTTGTTTGGCTAATTTCGATTTCTATTATGTACTTAAAATGTATACAAGATCATCATGAACAAACTTGGATATATTTGTTTTTAGACATGTTATATTATTAACAAACAGTTAGTTACTGTTTCATATTTTTACATTATAGGTTCATTTGCTTTACATGTATTATGTGTACACTAGACAGTAGACTGAATGACATAAGTCGTAATGGAGTGGTTGCTGGGTATAGTTATTTGAAGTAGTAAGAGTCTAGTAAGATATGTTTGGTTATTTTTAAAATTTAAATGTGCTAGTGTAAGTCATGATTCCTAACATACCACAGAACATTAGTGATGATACGAAGGTTTATTGACTGGTAAAACTGTGTTAAATTTTTGGTAGCATCCCCCACTGCCCACAAAAGAAATGTACCAATCAATTTTATTTTGTTGAGAGTTTAACGATAATCGAATGGAATTACATTTTTTAACATAAGCATTTAAGTTATTTTTAACATTTAGTTAAGGATTTTTTTTTAATTACTTGTTCGCTTTTTGACACCTAAATCTTCTGAACTAGATTAGTAATATTTACATTTATTTAGATGCCGAAAATGGGTTGTTTAATTTTTAAACCACTTTAAGACAATATATCTCTTAAAATTCGCTCGAAAGAAAGTTAAAACTGGTAGCGTTTAGCTACCGTCCATCGATGCAATGGTCTTTTTATAGCCATTTTCCTACTAACTATTAAGACTAATAATCGGCAAAGCAATGTTGACAAGAACACTATACGTGGCAATTGCTTCATTAACTTATGTAGTACGATGCGTCAATATAAATTATACTCATAAAACTATATTATGTACAAAAATATATTGCAAGCAATCAAAACGACCGTACTCCGCACGAACAAAATCATTATTCTTAGGTATTACAACATTGTTTCTTTTTTTTTTTTTACAAATAATGATGTGATAAAGTGGTATTTTGTATTTGAAAAAAAAATGAAAGTCGGCGTACAGTATTTTACAGAATAAGACGTAGGTACCTGTTGATGCGTATGACTCATTTTATACTTTTCCTTTTTAACGCTCCGGAACTCGCTTTGAACATTCATAATCGTAACTATACCTACATAATATAGTTTGCATTATGACCCGTCTTTTGATTTAGGAATTTGAGTTTATTTTCTGATGCAAGAATTGCTACCGCTTTTTTTGTTTTTAACGGCGAGTCGTTTCTTTTCAGGAAGTACATATTTTGACGTTTCTATTATTTGTTACTGTTTATGACTTACAATTATTATGATACTAAGCGTGAACGGATTTGTTCAAACCCGACATTGAACGATGATTGTGATTTTAGCCCACATCAAACGTGTGTAATTCCCGTCCTTGGGCTTTGCCAATATATACACAAGACGGTTCTTCTTCCGTCACGAGCGTTCGCCGACGCTGCTATTAATATATATATATATAAATATATAATATGTTTATCCAACGTCCTCGCGCGGTTCTTTTTTGCTACTCAAGACGAATGCCCACCATCGTCATCTTGTTAATGTAATTATTGTTGTGGTCATCGTTAAAACAAAACATAAACGTCCCAAGACAAACATACTCGTACTCTCCTCTTCGCGTCAGAGTGGGCTCCTACGCGGAAGGACATTGGCTATATTATTATGTTTGTTTTAATATTATTGTCTTCAAGGTCGCTATGGCCAATAATTGACAAAAGAATGATGAGAGCAATGTAAACGTCGTAAAAGCTCGGCGGCATTGTTTTTAGATGATTTCGACGACCCGACCGAGGTAATACCCTATGGTCGACACATCACCGCCGTTCTGAAGGTCGACCGGGGACTTTTTGGTCTTGACGTTGCCCAATAATGATAATATGTGCGCCACCGAGTTTTTGTAGTCGTTATGCAACCTAGATTATTGTCCGCGTGCACATAACACGGCGGCGAGCCCACCGAGTTCCTTATGATATTAAAGACTTTCTCTTCTAAGGCAGAAAACGATAGCCGATTGCCGCCGCGTAGTGTATCGGTCGTCCCGCACATGCATCTAACAACACTCTCGCATAAACGCTATTTGGTGTTGTTTAATAAAATATACGTTTTGTTTTTTGTGTTCCAAGCCTTTTTGTAGCCGACAACCGAAATCAAAATGACTCTCGTCCAACCAACGCCGGAGATGCAGTTGCACATTCGTTCAGAGCTCAACGAAGACGTGGCCACCAGAGAAAAGGATTTGGAACACATCAAAGAATGGTTGCGCATGCAACCGCACTTACCGCAGTTCCAAGGTAGGTACTTAAGCAAAATAATGTTCGTACCTATGGTATAGCATATTGTCCTGTACAGCGTTGCTAGACGGTTAACAACAACCGTAGAAAGTAAATGTTGCGTTAAACCGAAAACGAACGAATCGTATTGTACTGCGTACAAATGCATATTATGGTTAATCACTACTTAGAAGTTGTAAAACATTTATGATACAATTATTTGGAAATCGTTAATGACCTCGATAAAAAAGAACAAACTAATAGTTTAATGGTACAGTAATAATTATAATAATACAGCACAAGAATTTTACTCGATGTAATAAAAAAAATTTGAAAAACGTGATTTTATTGATTTATATCGTGGGTTGTTCTCGAACAAGGTTAATTTTCGAATATGTGAAGGGTATTAAGGGGGGGGGAGAGCAATATTACCCAACAGTCATCACTGGGTCTAAATTTCGTAAATCTTCAACAAATAAATATTGATTGAAAATAATTATTCCACCCTTGGTAAATAGTTATAAGTGTGCAAAATTATTGACAAAAAAAAGTATTATTTTATTACATAAATTGTTACAAAATAGTAAAGGAGGCCTTCACCCATAAATTCATTATTTAAAGGAAGGCCAGACATAATTTTTACATACCATTATCTAAATGCCAATTCCAAGTTGTACCATTTATTTTTGTTTTGTATTCTGACTCTTTTCCCGTTTTTTTCGCTTATCCAGACATCTAGTATTTAAAATATATAATTATAATTATTGTACAATATACTATACTGTACTGTATTTATTATTTGAGGCACTGTTGTCACACAACTACCTACGTTTTGAATACACAGTATTTCAATAGAAATGAAATTAATATTTCATGTTTTACATTTTAGATGACGCTCGTATTATGACATTCCTCAGGGGATGTAAGTTTTCCCTGGAAAAAACTAAGAGGAAATTAGATATGTACTTCACAATGAGAGCTGCTGTACCTGAATTTTTCAGCAACCGAGACCCTACCTTACCGGAAATTAAGGAGGTCATGCGAGTTGTGTAAGTATTAATCATAATCCTTTCGATAAATGTTTTATTTAATAACGATAACGGTCGACAGTCTGCAATAATTGGTAAAATTACATCAATCTGACATCGTAAATATAGTATAAATTAACAGAGGTCTTATATGGATTGAACGCTCCTTTTTTTTGGATTACACAATAGGTAGTTTTAATAATTCTGTTTTACAAAATTCTGATATTGTGCGACAAAAAAAAAAATCAAAAAAATCATGCAGGAATAACAAAACAATAACAGCATATAAAGCATAACTAAAATACATAAAAAAAAACAAATGACAAACCATTGAGTTTTGAAATGAAATGGTAATAATAAACGACATAGAATCATTTAAAAACAATAATTATCATATACTGTTAAATATGTAAGTAGAAATATTGAATAGTAAATTTAGGGAGTATACTCAAATATAATAACCATAAAAAATGTTATGAATAAAACTTGGATATTTGTGATTGTCAGGATCACATTTTGTATTGTAAAGAAGTAAAAACATTAGACCCTATGTATTGGTTATTTTATATTTTTATTAATTTCAATTTTTAAGGTGCTATAAATATTAAATTACTATTGTAGATGTCTAGAAAGAACCTCGGATGTTTGTTCAAATGAATATCCACAAAATAAATAATGTTAAATTATCAGACAAATGTAAAAGTCATAAGTTTATGGTTTGAAAATAACTATAAATTCTAATAAAATCGGTAAAAATAAATTTAAGTTAAAAAACTGTTATCGGAAACACTCCAATGTTGTTTAACGAAATGATGAGAAAATTGTTCCAAATAATATGTTAAAAAATAATTGTAAATATCTAGTAATAAAGTTGGAGGGAAAAAAATGGCTGAAGGGTCAATTGTCCATTACTAGCAGTCGTGATTAATTGATAGTAGAGCGTTATTATTATTAAAAGTATTTTAATACACACCTAATTACTAAATTATCCAATTACGAATTTTATTATTGTAGAAATGTGCCACCACTTCCGGGATTGACACCAAACGGACGTAGGGTTATTATCATGAACGGAATGGATTTGGACCAAATGTCAGCTAATGTGTCCGACGGTATGAAAGTGGTATTGATGATAGGGGATATCAGGTTGAAGGAAGAACACATCGGTGTGGCCGGTGACGTATATGTGCTGGATGCAAGTGTAGCTACACCAGCAAACTTTGCCACTCATTTTGCCAAGTTCACACCATCTTTGATCAAGAAATTCTTGATTTGCGTACAGGTATGGCAAACGGTTGTCAATGTCTTAAAACATATTATAATAGCATATTAAAGTATTTCTACCTTTTATTAGGAAGCGTACCCAGTGAAACTCAAGGAGGTTCACGTGATAAACGTATCGCCCATGGTCGACACTATAATTAACTTTGTAAAACCGTTTTTGAAAGAAAAAATTAGAAACAGGGTAAGTCAAGGCACAGTTGTTAAACTGTGATTGTTGAACGGTTCTATTAAATATTTTTAAAAATTAATTGCAATTGATTACATATTTTCGTTTCTTGTATAGATACATGTGCATTCATCGTTGGAATCGTTGAATAAATTTGTACCTAAGGAGATGATGCCAGAAGAGTACGGTGGACTCGCTGGACCTATGGCCGAAATCAACAGTGAGTTTTAAAGACATATTATGCATAACAATAATATTATATGTATATATTATGCACGACGTCTAACATCATACAAATTTATCAACAGAGCAATGGTACGAAAAATTAGTTACATACAGGGATTGGTTTAAGGAACAAGAAAAAATTAAAGCCGACGAATCTAGGCGTCCTGGTAAGCCGAAGACACACGACGACCTCTTTGGAATGGAAGGTTCCTTCAAACAATTGTCTATTGATTAGCTGATAACGGCTAACAAGTGAACAAGATGTTGTTTAATCAAATTCCTTTTTTTTTTTTTTATATATATATTATTAAAACTATATACTTGCTGTTAATACTACTATATACATATTGTTCATACGTAAGACTTTTTTTTTTTTGTTAACTGGGTGGTAGCCTAGGCCTATGTTATTTTTGTAAACTATACAATGTTCAATGATTTGTTATTTCACACAAATGACGACGAATTAATTTCAATTGTTTGCATTTTACAATGACACAACCTTTTTTTTTTTTGAAATCAATTACTCAAAGTCTGTGCAATAGATTATACTTGTTTAAGCTTATTGTCGCACCCTTACACTAACAATGTACATCCAGATATGCATAAAACTTTTGTAATTTATCTTGGTATTAAAAATTCACACATCATATACTGCACATATTGTAATCGATAATGGTCACAAAACGTAATATAAGCATATTTTTAAATTGTTTTTTATTATCACTTTTGGTTTTTTATAATAAAACTCAGCACTCGTGTACCAAGCAAACACTTATTTTGAAAAATATTTCAATACGCTTTCCTTTGGCTATTTTTAAACAAGAAACGTAGTTTTGCGTTGAAAATCTTGTCATTCTAAATAATGATCAGGAATACCGAAGCCCACGACTACTTTGAAAATTAAATGTAACGGTTATAAGGATTATCTAAGATGAACTAGTTTATAAATACATGATAAAATAATCATAACTACCAAACATTTCAGTCGACGATTGAAAATGATTTATTATGTTATTATTGATCATACAAAGTTTATATTTTCTTAAATAATATTAACGTTAAAGGTCATACTGGTAAAAAATTACAGTCTCAATGCCATGTTATTTGGACTAATGACTATGTTCTTTAATAACCACAAATGACTATACTAATATAATTTCAACACTATTATATCTTCGGCGGATCAATAGCCACGTGGTCAATACACGGAAGAATATGAATTTTAATTTACTTATTTGTTAGGCTTGTATTTTTTATAATCGTATTGTTCATTAATTCCACAAACATCATACTCTATAGAGTTTGTTTATCATAGGATAGCGTAAACTAGATTAGTATTTAAAAAATACAAACAATTATTGTTCAACATAAGCTTGTCACAAAACCATACAATGTATAATTATTGTTTAAACCATATAATTTAAAATGTTTGATTTTCTTATAATGAACCGAGTAAACCTAAAATTTCAAAATTGTAATTGTCTATCAATTAAAGTGACAATATTTTATCCAATGGTAAGATTTTAATTTTATGAGTTTATTTAAATACGAATTCAAATTAATTTAGGATAGAACAATACTTTAATGGTTTGAATGACAGTTAGTAATTTTGTTGGATTTATAAATTGGAAACTTATATTGTTTACGAGTTAATTATTCACACCGATAAGTCTCCCGTTATTCATATTTTAACTACACAATGTCTGTCAACTATGGACATTTTAGAGTAGACACCAATCTTGGTCGGTAAATTTATCGTTGTCGATTTATAATAATCATTTGAACAATTTATTATTAGTCTTAGCATTAAAAAATCATTAAAATGTATCAACAAATAATTCTTGACTTGTTCATAGTATAGTGCTGGAGTACACTAATCCTTTCATAGCTGTTTTATACTTATTGGCTTTTTAAAAAATGTCTTATTCTACAAAGTTATGGGTTATTATTTTTTGTTAATATAGTATTATATTAAATTAATTTATTTTATTTTATAAGAAATCATATAATATACGCCATATTATATTGATGTCACTTGTTCGTGTCCAGCGACAACCCTAAATAAATATGCTTAATCTTTTATACAAATATGTGTGTGTACTGTGTATATAATATATACATATATATATTATTTCTAGTAAAACAATACCATCTTTTTTTTAAGTTTTATTAGAATATGACATGAAAGGGGGGAACTTCCAGTTAGTTAATCTTTCTCACATTACTTCCCTTCTTGTATAACAATACTAGGTCTAGTATATCAATTACTGGTAAAATGGTACAAGGTTGAAGAGTTCCTATTAACGAAAAAAAATATATTCTAGTTTCTTCTTGGAATAAAACAATATATTTTAAACAATTAGAAGCCACGGTTTTGAACGGGTAATACAAATACAAGAATACCAGTAAATATACACAAACTGCTTACTTGTTCTGCAACCCGTGTAATTCATTACATCCAATAATCCATTTTTTTTAATGGAAAAATCTACTTTCTTTAGATAATCAATTTATATTACATATAACACATACATTCTTATGTACATTACATATAATTACTATATTAAATTGTATTTAATATAATATACATACTGATAAATAATAATAATATCATCATTATCACCTAACCTAATCGTGGTTGTCCCCGTGTATCTTTGTAATAACAAACTTTTTTTCAAACAGGTTGTTGACATACTACTGCCTATTTAGTGTACTGGCCGATCGTGATCCATCAATCTTAACTTATATTTTAATTATTATATTTAGTTAAACAAAACCGCGAATTTTTTTTTTAGATTTTGTAAACTAAAAGTTTCGGGTACCCTTATATAAATATATATATATTATTTCTACCCCTCTGAAGTGAAGTGAGATAGACTGTGCTGATTTTTTATTCTCTCCATTTTACATTGTTTGTTGCCATGTCTGTCTACTCTATACACTTATATAATACTAGCCAACGTGTTTACATAGGTTCCCGTTTGATTGTTAAATAAGTTATGAATAAAATAGTATTGAATTCTGTAGTTGAGAAATCACACAATATTATTTCTTCATCGCTTAAAACACGTTTTTCTCTTATAATCAGGCAACCGAGCAAAGACTAAGATAAATCTGACGGTTGTTCATTGTATTAAAAGACTCGTTAATGTATTGTTAGCGTACAGTGTTCTTTTAAAATATATTTTTCAATCTGTAATGAAAATGGAAGTATTAAAAAAATTATGTCGGTTGTTATCGTTAGAGCTTAGCTTTAAAGTATTCAGTAACTTTCTTTGTTATTACCAGATTGGGTCCTTTGACGTCTTTTAGAAAAATGATTAAATGTACATAAAGCATTGTACATGTGTACTGTGTTATGTCGTTTCTTAAGAAAACTGTCACGAAAACCGCAAGTAATATTCTTTGAAACGAGCTATGGTTTATTTTAAGAGTGTAATTAGGACAAGACTACCCTAGTTAATAGTGAATACTTGTCCGTTATTAAAATATTTATTATTTTATATTAAATATTAATTCGCAGAAGCATTAATAAAACCAATTGCTGCTTTAGTAAAACGTCGATCGAGTATTTTTGTACATGTTAGAGCTTACAAATGTTTGTTTGACGTGGATACAATTAATATTGTTTAATTAAATTTATAAACTTGATAAATAATTATCATTTTCCAAAATACTATTTTTTTTACAAACATTTTTATGTTTTACGTTTTTAGTATTTGATTTTTACACTTATTATCATATTGAGTTTTTTTGTAATGAAGGTTGTTAACCTTAGACATGAAGGTCATTGAAAATATTGTTTTATTTAAAATTTTTCTTCCGCTGGAAATACATTATGCATATGTGTAGTATTTTGTAGTTGAACATTTCAGATAAAACAATAGCCGAATGGAACCTCGTTCAGCATAATTCATCGGTGGAACAAAATGTACTTATATAGGGGTTCTACTTTCAAAATTTACTGATACGAAATTCACAGAAACCAATATTTTTTATAATGTAAGCTCAAAGTGATTAAAGTAGCTAAACAAATCTAAATCTGTTGTATTATTTGATGATTTTTTTATAATTTAATAGGATATTATTAAATCAAGTTGTTATATCATTTCGAAAAATCAATTATTATAACTAAACGTTTTTTATTCAAACCATTAAGTTTTTAAAATTATTTCAGTGAAAGAGAGTTAACGTCATCACTGACAAATAATTTGTTTATTTTAATTCTTGTTTTTCTTAATTGTCTTTTTATTCTCGTTATATAAATTGTATTATTTTATATAATATGTTACTTTCAATAAATATTATTAATGTTTTTTCTGTATAATTGCTTCGCGGAAACGCCTCCGGGATAGTTTCTTAAAACATTATTGCAAGCATCTAAGAAGATAAGTGATACCATTTAGAT
The DNA here is from genome assembly GCF_023614345.1 of Adelges cooleyi. Classification (NCBI taxonomy): domain Eukaryota; kingdom Metazoa; phylum Arthropoda; class Insecta; order Hemiptera; family Adelgidae; genus Adelges; species Adelges cooleyi. The sequence continues at coordinate 12,181,978 of NW_026096579.1, read as the reverse complement.
CAGTTTCGTTGTAAAAATGTAATGTTTATGAAAGAAATCTAAGAGTACATAATATTGTTATACTGTGTCTTTTTTTTTTATTTTTAATTAGTTGGTTGATTATTAATCATATACGTTCTGTGTCGTATAAAACGTGTGAATTAAAAAAAATGTTTTATGTAATGTCACATTCAATATACTTGTTCAATAGACCACCAAAAAGAAATGTCAGTATTGAATTCATTCAATTTTTAGTTAATTACCAAAGCAACAGAGCCATATTTACACTTTAGGACAGTATTAAGTTTTTAATTAACCACAAAGTCAAAATTCAAAACTGCCTTATTTTTGATTTGTGGCGTTCTTACGCTGAATAAAAACTAATTTTCGTGTGATTTGGTGTTGAGTAAACGAACATTTGTAGTGGTATTGCATTTCATAGCTCGAATTCAATACTGCTATGTTTCTGTTTATTATGGCGGTCATAAAAACAATTTGTGTATGCCATACAGCCACATCTTAAAATAAGGTGGACTTGTATTTACTTGAAAAATTGTGAATCGCCACAAACTATTTGGATTTAAAAGAGTATTTCATGATATTTTAAGCATGCGATTGTAAGTTTTTAGGTTTCAAATGCGTAGTTATAATATCTTAGTTTTTAACTTGAAATGACAAATCGCATTATGTTATAATTTTTATGTTGTGGCGGTCCTATTATTATTCGATTATTCGAATAATAAACTGTTTAAATAACTATTTGAATACATTGTGAAAAGATTATTTTAACCCTTCACTGCACAATGTTCCATGTATGGTACAATTATATTTACTGTTTATACCTGCTCATGCTATATATCTTTGATGCACAATGTTCCATATTTGGTACAATTCTTTAATTAGCGTTTTCCATGAAACCAAAACTCAAAAAAAAAATTATTTAAATTTTTTTAAGTAGTATTAAGTACATTTATAGCATATGGTTAAAAAAAAAATCATGCAGTTTAGGGTTAATAACATTTTATTCGAATAAACTGTGAAATAATTATTCGAATAACGTTTTATTCGGATCAATTTTTATTCGAACATACGAATGTGCACAACTCTGCCTATTTTAGATATTGTGCAATATTTTGTTGTTACCTGATAGTGAACGAATTCGTTCGGGGCGGTTTTCATTGGCCTTCGCGCCACCGCCGTCGTTTTCAGCTTGTAATAATTCGCAGGAGCGGATACCGCGTTGGGCGACGGCGTTTGCCGTTCGTTTGACAGTTGGACCGCCACCGACACCGACTAAACACTTCCACTAACTCCGTCGCCGATAATATATAATCACATTTAATAATAATACAAAATAATAATATTATCTCCATTCCGTCGGCAACCGGTGCCGGAGTATCGTCAGCCATCCGTCCGTGATCGGTTTAATATATATAATATTATATTATTATCTTGTCCGCAGTGTTGTTATTGTTGTTGGTACTTAAACCGCCGTTATTTTCCGAGAGAAGCGGTCTCTCTTAGCTGTTGTTATGGACGAGACGGCGCCGAGAATGATAGCAACGAAAGCTGATGTTTCAGTGTTGTCTGCGACTTTCGTATAGACTCAACAGAAAAAAAAACAACCGTCGACTTTGAACTTTAATCTACCTAAAGTCACGTCTAGTGGTGCACATAGCTATATAGATTTGTTTCGCCATCATGAAGTACAACGTCGATGCGGCCGGCCAGGTACAAAATAATAATAACTCATCATCAATATTGTTTGTTTTTTTTTTTACTTTAACTTCAATAAACTACAATGCAATTTGTTTATTAATCGAGTTAATTAATACAATTGTACGTAACGATAAGATAAGTACAGAAACCGCTGTAAGTGTAGTAGTCCTTAAAAATATTAAATCGGTAAAAATTAATTTTACATCGGTTGAATTGTATTAAAAACGAAACATGAAGAAAAAACTAAGTTTAATTACAATTTTTTAACGAGAAGTCCGAAGTCGAGAAGTATAAAATGTAACGTGGTAGTAATAGCCTTTGGTGACTTAAACTGGCATTTTAATTACATGGCAAATTTTATTTTCACCGAGAGGCTTTTTAATGTATTTTAATTTTTTATAAATAATTTAATTAGATTTACTGTAATAATAATAACAGAAAATGTATTGGTAATTCAAGTTCTGATAGCAATACTTTTTAAACAGCATCCATAATTTTGCACATCTATTTAAGTTAGGTTGCTTTAATTATTCATTGAATCGTTTTGTTTGCTCCTCGGCGTAAAGCAAGTTGAATATTTAAATATTACAAGCTTTTAATTAAGGATTTGCATATTTTATTAGCAAGGAATCAATAGTTATACTACTATGCGTTGCAAACCTTAATAAATTCAACATCAGTTAATTTGAATATTCATCATGTTCATTAGTGGCCCATTTAAAATAATAATTAAAATATTCGTATTCCAAAGAAAGATAATACAGTATCATTGATATCCATAAGCTTTAAAAAAAAAAAAAAATACCTACATTTTTTGTATTTTTTTCCAGTAGACTCGTTCTTCTATTTATATTTTTATTGTACCATAGTTTTATGATATGATGATGATTACAAAGTATTGTAATTTTAATCAAACATTTATTTATCTGATTCTACATAAGCGTCTATGTAAATATCCACGCGTTAAACATCATAATAACATTTGTAGTATATTATGTGAGGTCATGACTCGTGAGCAATATGTTTTGATGTGGACATTTTATACAAAGTTCCAGGAAAATATAATCCCTATAAAATGTTGATAAACATCACATTTTAGATCATTTACATAATACATTTAACGACTAGGTACCAGAAATAGTTTTCAGCAACATGATAATGTATACAGTATTTAGTTAAGGCTTAAGCACGGTTGACTATACAGCTTACATTTAGAAGCATTTATAATTGGTGTTTCTCGGAAAAAGGCTTTAGTGTTATTAGAGAATATGGGAAAATCTTAGTTGAGTGTAATAATAGTTTTGTATAATATGTTGCCACCAAAGGTGTAAATGCAGACCCGTTATTGTTAACATTATCCAACAAATTAAGCTTATTGTCAATTACTGACAATATAGACAACTTTTTATAAAGTCATAATTGGTATTAGGTATTAAAGTTTTAGTTTTTATACCTAAGCAATATAAAAAGATGTTATCTTATAGAACAAACACAGTTTCATTATTATTTCAAAGAAATTTAAATTCTACAAATCGTTGCATTGTATTGAATCTTACGAATGAATTCAAACCAAATTAGATTTAAACAAATACGAAACTCATAGAGCAGAATAATACACGATTCTAAGTATTAAAAAATAATATTAAAAAGTAAAAATATTTGTATGAGTCGTTACTAAAATAGTTGGTTCATTGCGGCTTTTTGAAGTTTTAATAAAAAAAATGTAAATAGAATTATCAAAATCAATTTATTGCAACAGGGTCGTTTTTCCCTTGAATTTATTAAGGACATTCTTTTTGTGTCTCTTCAGACACGGACAACTTTTTGTGTTTTTTTCCGCATCGACCCTTATATTAATATAATATACACATTTTTTTTAATGAAATTAAAACTACTAATTTAAACTACTCTCTCTAAAATATAAGCTACACGAGAACGGTGCTTTTAAACGATTTTATTCAAAAAATGTGTGTATTTTGAACGGCCAGTAATTGTTTTGTTTGACTTTGTTGATAAAAAAAAATATGTCATTTTACTGAACTTAATGCAACCGAACGAGAAGTTGTTGGAAAAAATTAGTATTCGAATTGACTGTAAATGTATGGAACTATGTATGTAGTTTTAATGTATATTCAAATGTAAGCATAATAATATGAATAACCGCATGAAAAATATGTTAACAATTTTATTTATAAGCCCCGTCGTTCCCGGCACGATACCTGATATTCTCCATGCTGTCATTACTCGAGTATAGGTACCCATGTTTAACAATCACCACACTTAGGTAGGCGGGTGAGTGTCGATGCTATAAATTCATATGGTTTCTTCTGAATAATATTATGTACCTTTTACTTATTGCCTATCCGAATTCTCCGAAATCGAGTCAAGTTTGTGTGTATATACCTTGACACATACCGGTAGCTGTTGTAGACTAATTGCGGTAATTTTTACTACCGGCGTCGCCGTAACATTTTTTTTTTCTGACTTGAATTATTAGTTTGTTTGCCGTTTAAAATATTATCCAAAAGCACAAAACGTGAACGCACCTGTACAAAGTATTTTATGTGATGTGTTTATTATGATCTATTGCTAGTGAAGACTAATGTATTTTGATGTGATGTGTAGCAGTTATTTCGATGTGATTTATCTCATCGTTTTTCTAGCTACGACGGGGAGTCAAGAATATAATATAATCGTTTCTACAATGATGTGGTTTTTTGTGTCTGTGAACACAGAGGATATTATCTTTTCTCAACCACTGCACTGGATCGAATCTTTTTTCTAGCCCCTTATAATCGACGAGAAATCGTATCCAGTTGGTTACTTAGTTGAGTGAGGTCAAGAACTGAACAATTTGCACCTACTTTTTTATTATTATTATTTTTTTTTTTACTTAAACGGAGATCAGTTTTATTTTTAAAACTGCCACGGACTACGGGTGCATCGAGTATTTTTTTAAACTCCCGTCCGGCAATTAAGTGAATTTGATGTGCAGCGTTAATGCTAAAAGCCTTAGTAAAAACCACATGCTTTGCAGTTTATTGAATAAAGAAATTTATCGGATTTCTAGCAGTGAAATCCAAGAAAATTGTGTATAGAAAATTACTGACGGTTTTAGGTTAATTGGCCCACACACAATAAATTGCTCAAATCGATAATGTTTATTAATTAATGTTTTTCTATGATTTTCCACTGACTGGTGAATGATGATACCTTTAAAAATAAAATAACCGTATGTAAATATTTATAATGATGCTATTGTGGTTGTTAATACAAATTTAATTCCTGGAAACATTAATCTATCTTGATGTTCATAATAAATATAGCGAGGCTGGACAAGTCAATGATTCATATCGATTGAAGGTCAAATGTGCCAATTGCTTATTATGATTAATCAAGTTACAAGTTGAAGTTTAATCAAATGTTAGGTAAAGTGAATTAAACGGAAATCTAATCTATTAAAAACATTGAGGTACCGGGTTTTATTTCCGCAGCACAGACGTTGTTCGCCCTCTCTCGTACAAGCTATGGTTTTTTTTGAAAGGGCGTTATAAATAAGAAATACATATTATATCCATAAGTGTGATATTAATCAGTAGGATAACATGTAATTGTTTTTTTTATAAATTAATTATAATTAAAAATAATACCATAGCGCGCATAGTTATTACAATGTCCCGTTACACATACCTTTAGTAATTTAAAAACAATTGAAACATTAGAGTAGTAAAAAAGTCAATGTGAATAATTGTAAAGTATTGCAGTTGTGATTTGAATCGTCCGTCCATCATCTATTGCAAGTACTTAAAAAGTGATAATGACTATTTAATCGTAAAAACAATAATAAAAAATATTTGTTTATTGCACTTTTAAGTACTCTATGCAATACACTAACAAGGACTCGCCGGAAAAATGAAATATATTGTTTTCAGAGTATAAGCTGCATCGTACATCGAAAAGGCATCAAGTGAAACTAGTTAAATACCGACAGCCATATATGTACAATTCACCTTTAGGTAATGTAGATGCCTTGTGTTTCATACCGCTTCTGTTTTTTTTTTTTTTTTTGTTTGGTAAAACACAGATACAACATACAATGAACGACGAGCGGTCTTGAGTATAATAATAATGTTATTACATACGAATACGAGTTTGGTCAATCGCCCGAAGGGGTCGGTCTACTTGTACAAAGTGATAGGTGACGACGGGAGACCCACGGTTACATCTACGGCTCAAGTAGCTATAAATATAAGCTAAGCTTTAGGCGTCTGCGGCCTATTAGTTGTACTTTGCGGTTACTTCAAAAATACATCCACAGATTTTTTTGCGAAGTAATAATCTATTACTTGTTGAAATATGTCATGTATGTAGACTGAACGATTTGAATTAATCTTGAAATAAATGTTAAGGTCCTTTTAAATATGTGTAAAAGATATGCTGAGTTAGCACACACATGAAAATGTACATTTTATTATAATAAATAAACAATCGACATTTTGCTTTATTATTTTAGTAAAAAGTCACTTTATCCAAGAGCTTAAAAAAATTTCAAAGTTTTACCAGACTAATGCTGAACAAATTAGAACCCCGGGGGTAGGGGGAGCGGAGATACAAAAATTCATTGGATCAAACTAGCAACGTGAACGTGTGTAAATACACCTAAGCCACTCTGTCATGACATCTGCTTATGCACATTTCTCTATTTCAATATTTTGGTAATAGTTAAAAAAAAAAAAAAATTACAAATTATTATTCAAAGCCGGTAAAGTGTAAAACACATAACTACCGTAGTGTTATCACTGTTATGAACATGTATAGTTGTTTTTAAGATTTCGTTAGGAAAATAATATGTTTACAAAAGCTACGCTTACACTGAACGTTATTTACTACTTTTTCAAAATTATTTCAGATTTTCAAAAACGATTAGCCTAAAACAACGTGACTAAACATCGGTAAAAACAATAAGTACATTTTTTTTTTTTTGGAGAAATTAAGTGGTGTATAGTGGAAACATACTTAATGGTGTACTATTATTACAGTTTATAGTTTGTGTTCTGAATACATTTATACAATTTCATTGTATATCACCGTCTAAAGTTAATTGTAATAAACGGCTATTGTCGCATTATTATTATTGCAGTGCCGAATAAATCCGCCAAATTTATTGTAAGTACACACATGTATGTTTGCAGGTGTTCGAAAAATACATCCGTCATCGGTTAAGTTCAATGCACAAACCCCTGCGCCGTTTGCGCCTGTTGATTTTCGATACTTTTCGAACGGCTGTCAGTGATGATAATAATAAATTACCCATCGATCCGAAGATCCAACCTGTTTCTCAAGGTCATAATCCTCCTTGTGTCGCGTGGACATCAGATAATAATTAGCGGGACTCAATCAAATCTGTGATATTTTACTCTGAGGAACCGAACATCTAATATCAGCCATAGCCGTTTATGTAATTTGTTATTATTGTCTGATTCCCAAAGCCAGCCACATGGTATATGTACACCATGATTTCGTTTTATAACTATTATCTATCATATTAAAATACAGGGTGATCCGCAATCGTGTTGTCGTATTATTATATTAATATAGAACATTGTTCTGTTTGTTATTATTGTAACGCTCAGCGAGGTGTAAATTTAATGTGAAAAATAAAGATCAATATATTTATAATAGAAAGTTGAACAGACCATTTTATCCGACAACAAGCGCACCGACGGCCAAGATTGTTTAGGTGAAAGTATCCAATACATACTTGAAGTGCTGTTAGATTTTTTAAACTTATATTTAACGGCAAATAGTTGCATTGAAACGAATTGCATATTGTTACTTTATGTAATTCGAAAGCTAAAATATAATTAGTCTATTTTTTTGTTAATACGAAATACGATTGCATTACCTCGGAATAAAAACAAAATTCTAAGTACATTTTTTTCAAAAATCTATTGTGTTTAAATATGACGAATTAGTACTTTATCTTGAATAATTTGTTGTCAAAATAATGAAAATATTTTTACTTAATTTGAACGCTTGAAGGAACCCCGAGGAAATCAGTTACAATTTTAAACAATACCTTGGAATGAAATGGATCCAAACGTTCCAAAATATTTTATAACGGGTTATAAATGTTTTATTTAATTAAATATTTTATCTATTCAGAAATACTATTTTTTATAGATAAACGTAGAAGTATATAATATTATCAAATTCCATTTAACAAACATGTTAACACCGTCGATTTTCATTAGAAAATCGTGGTATGTATGTCTACAGATCAGAGTCTGGTTTGTTAGAAGTACATATAGCTTTGTGTTTTCAATCAAAAAGGATCAATATACATTTTTGGCAAAAATTAATAAGATAACGAAACGTGTAAATTAAAACATCATTTATATTGTGTAAAATAAAATGTTACACAGAACAAAAACAAATTATGAGGATTTAGGTTAAAAAGGACAACACAAAGCATTTTGAAAACTATCAAAATATAAACTTTAAAGATAATTTGCCAATTGTTGAAAACATTGATATCAACTCTTCTTGGCCCAAGTCACAGGTATCATTAATTTGGTGTTTTATTCCTTGTGACACTTATATACACTGTACATACTAAAACTAGGCAAAATATTGAAAGTCAATATGTTTTTTAGGCAACTTTAAACAATAAATGCTGTAAATGTGTATAATATATTTTTAAGGTGGCTTTATATGTACATGTATACTGTTTGTTTGCTAACATAACAGTAGTATAGTTTTGAATTAAAATTCAGTTTTTTGATAGAATTTAAAACTCTTGAATAAATGTACCTACGTATAAGACGTCCTCTAAAGTTGTACACAGAGTGGAATAGTTTTTGAACTGTGTAATTTTTAAACGCGATTTATTAGAAAAAATAATAAATCATTTAATAATAGTGATTAATGTGATTATCGTGATCGACAATAGGGACGAGGGATTGATTGACAATGATTAACGAATAAAAGAGATACTCACGATAGGTGGTAAGACATTAGTTACAAGATGGTGTCAGGAATGATTTCGGGGTCATTATTGTTCGAATCTTTGGAACACATTACCGAGAAGTACTGCCAAGGTTCTATTATATTGAAACAATGATGACGTGTTATAGCAGCACCGTAACTTATCGTCAAAGTGCAAAATAGAGTTTCAATTTAAATCGCCTGATGTTTGCCTGCCCTGACGATGTCCAGCTGTCTGCCGACTGGTGTGATACAAAAACAAAAACCTCTTAGTTTCTCAGAATAATATTATTAACATTTTGCGTACCGCCAGATTTCGTAGAATTTATATAGTTTTCATAAGTTTCTAGTTCGTGTTTACCGGCCTTGTTAATTTGTTTTATTGATTACATTAAGCACATAGTGTGTACATTTATACATCTAAACGTTTCTATCATCGGCTTGTCGATTTGTTGGGCACATTAATTAAATATTTATACTGAATTCGTCTGTTGGGCAGAGAAGCTCGAGTGATATTTGATAAAACCGTTTGCTATACCGACAACGCACATATACATAGGTACGACTTGAACTTGCCAACGACCATTGTCGTATAATGCTTAAACGGAGTTTACTAATTTTGCGGTCGTCTTAACGATTTCTTTGTAGTGCCCTTAAGTATTGACCGCGACTGCGGTGCAGTCGTGTTGCGGTCCAAGACGTGTACAATTTAATATTAAAAAAAAAAATAAAACATTTTATCCATTGTAAAATTACAGCGTTTTATTTTTCAGATGAAAAACGCAATTTTGACAATGGTGTTTTTTGCCTGTTCCGCTGTACTGTGTTATGATTACGACGAGGTGTTGCGGTTGTCGCTCATGTTTTACGAGGCCCAGAGGTCGGGTCACTTGCCGGCCGACAACCGCATAGCATGGCGTGACGATTCAGCCACCTCAGACCGCGGGCAGGACGGCGAAGACCTGTCGGGCGGGTACTACGACGGTAAGATAATGATTAATAAACATAATCAAACGTCTAACAATATTAATAGTAATACACCGTCACTCATGTTTTGTGTGTAATAACGTCTGTGGCCACTCCGGCGTCATTAACTCTTAATCAGAGTTGGGAAAATTCTTATTCCAATACAATTTTCACAAGTTCACACAATCATTCGAATCAAATATGATTGTATTGATTTTTCATGATTTTCCACAGGCGAAACTAAGGGGCTAGATGGTTATACCTCTAATTTTGATAATATAATATCACGTTTTTTGGTAACGTGGGGTGGACACTTGCCCCCAGTAAACCCCCTGGATCCGCACTTGATTTTCACTCGAATAACGTGTCATCAAGATGATTATTAATTAGACAATGTTTTATTCGAATAATGTGAGAATGCGCATCTCTTCTTATAATAACGGCGGGGCACATATATTTTACACCGGCCGATCTCTGTAAACAATAATGAAATTTAAAACTGTTAAAAGCGCATTGCCCGAGTTAAGTTTCTGAACTCATTAGCCAGGATATCTCTTTACGGCCACGGGTAATAATTTTGCAGTCCGACGGTACCCAACCGTTTTTTTTTTCTAGTGTTATATTTGTTCAAGAGCCGTGTTAGTCTGTCGCCTGAGGGTTTTTTTTGTGACGTAATTCTTTTTTCCTAATTATTCTTTCGAAGAAAACCCTTAGTATTTTATGAAGAAACTACCCCGAGGAAAATTCTACCACCATAATAGGTTTCCCGGAATTTGATGCAAAAAAAGCTGATAGTTTGGGTAAAAAAACAAAACTTTCAAACGTGGTTAACAGTATCTCAAAGCGACTGTCTCAAATAATTTGTGGCTGTTTTTCTCATCAATCGCAGTTAACAACAAAATTAAAACTATTTTTCAGATATCTGTTGAATGTAGCCCCGCACTAGATTTATCTTCAGTGTAATTTTCACGCCTTAAGTCGTAGACATTTGCTGGAAAAACAGAAATAAAGAAAAGGGGAAGGGTTTTTGATATTTTAAAGTAAATCGATAGCACTTTATCCGAAAAATATTCCATAAAAGTTTGGAATTAATTTGACTATTTAAAAAAAAAAAGTTGTAAGTTGACAAAATATGTATATTTTTTGGTTTTTTCCCTCGATTTTTGAAGTTGAAGGGGTGATTTTTTTTAAATTTTAGGCACAAAGTATTTTTGGCTTTCAGGTACGAAAGATATCGTAGGTCCAGACACAAAATAGAAAAAAAAACTTTATTTTAAAAACAATATACTTTATCAGCTTTGCACTTGTTTTAAAATCTTCTGTGGTACCGTTGTCACAAGTTGTGACTCACAACAAAAGTAGTTGGCCGACCCATAAGGTTGGAAGAAAATCTATCAATAGCTTTGCTGTGCTAATACGCTTACTGTTTGGCACTGAATAGTGAATCGATATTAATTTCAGCCGGAGACTATGTCAAGTTCGGATTTACAATGGCGGGTACGACGACGATTTTGGCGTGGGGTTGTTTATCGTACAAAGACGCATACGAAGAAGCAAGTGAGTACCGTTAATTGTCGCTATTGTTTGTTGCACATATTATAATATTGTCAATACAATAACAACCGCGTAACGGTGGTACTAAGTATTATTATTATTATTATTCGCCGCGACGCAATAGCAGCACAGTTATTACTTGTTAGTCACCTAGAGTATGAAACGGTTTTTCTTTCATGTCTTACAGATGAATGGGAACACATGTTAAGTGCCCTCCGATGGGCGGCCGAATACTTCATTAAATGCCATGTCAGCGAATACGAATTTTACGGACAAGTGGGTGACTTCACTTTGGACCACAAGTTCTGGGGCCGACCCGAAGACATGAACATGTCCAGGCCGGCTTACAAAATCGACAAAGCCCATCCGGGTACATACTATATTATATTTTAATTCGAATTATCAATTACCTGCTACGCTCAAGTGCGGTCGTTAGTTTGTATTAACTTACTTCGGTAGTTTATCGCCAGGCTTATGTACCGTCGTTAATGCGAATTAAGTTTGCGCATTAGCCATTGGACTTATATCATCATTATAATATATCTTTACACGCCTTGATGGCTTAACACTGCCATCACAATTTATTATGGCTTATAATGGTTGGTTTATATATATATATATATTTGCTTTGGTTTTATATGCAATGTGTAATCACTGAATTAGATTCCATTGAAGCAATCTAATTAAATATATAATTAAAACGTACACTACAGTATAAATAACAACAATTTTATAGCATGTATTGTGTATCTTAAAATCTGATTACACAATATAAATATTCTGAGACACAACTAACAATACATTTATCGATTAAAATACAAATTAATAATAATAATTGTATTATATTTATCTACAATATGTATGTTTTCAACTGATTTTACCCAATAAGAATTTGTTAACTGCTGGTATTATAATCATGTAAAAACTTCTTTAATTGGGTTTTCATGTTATTCAGTTTTACCTAATTCGGGTACGTAAATTCACATTTGACACTTAAATGGGGACTAAAATCAAGAGTTAAACAAAACATGTATAAAACCGTTAAAGTCGAATTAGGCTGTAATTTATTATAGGATATCTGAATTCAATTTTTGGATTTTTATTTGATTACAAATTTTTAATCCTTTTATTATACTTAACACGGAATATATTATAACAGAGTTCAAATGCGCATTAAGTGTACTTAGTTTTACCGGTGCACGTCCGCCAAACGACCAATAACAATCAACCAATCGAACGTGCATAGTACACGAGTACAATATAATATTATATTCAAGCTTAGGTAATCTGAATACTACTTGCTTGTTATCTCGACTGCCTCACAGACTACTTGGTCGTTGAACGATGAAATGATAGGTTATGAATGTCAGTTATTTTTGCTTTCTTTTCGTTTTCCTTGGGACCCGAAGTTAACAAATTCTTTAATCTAAACGGTAGACTGTGAACGGCGATTATCGCAAATACAAGTACATAGTTAAAATACCAATAAGTTCTTAGCTTCGCGTTGAAGTTCCATTAAAACACAATTCGTTTATTAAATGACAAATTCTTATTCTCAGTATCGGGACGACGGTTTTGAAATGCAATCAAATGGAACAAATCGCGGAGGTTCAGTCGCCGAGGCTGAGTAACGGGGTGTAGCCGACTTTAATTAAAACGAGTACACGTAAGCACGTTTTTTTTTTAATAATATTGACATAAAATTGTCAATAGCCGCCGACCGAGTGAGAGATAATAATTCAATTGAGGACGGATCGAGGTTAGCTTAAGTTTCGAATTTTAATTGGGTTAGGTTAACGGGCAATGTGAAGACGTGACGGGCGCTGAATAGAAATACTGTTTACCATGCACATCCCCCGCGAAACGCCATGCTGCTACTGGCGGTTTAATTATTTTCGTGCGTCGACATGTCTTTTGTTGTAGCATTGTACATTATCAGTGTAATTGTTATTGTTCGCCTATATCGCCGGTATTGATATAAGTTCTCAACACTTCAGGATCCGATTTAGCCGGCGAAACGTCTGCAGCATTGTCAGCCGTGTCCATGGTATTCGCCGACGTCGACGCAAACTTCTCGGCCGAATGTCTTACACACGCTAAGCAGTTGTACAAGTTCGGCACTCAGCACAGGGGATTGTACCACGACGCTATCAAGGGGGCGTCGCAGTACTACGAGTAAGCACCGCGGCAAAACGCCTTTAGATTAATATACATATATATATATATATATATGCCATCTCATCTCGTTAGGGACGCTATTGTTAAGACGTTTAATTAACTTATCAACAGATCGACGGATTACGGGGACGAGTTGACATGGGCGGCTGCGTGGCTATTCAAGGCCACCAAGGAACCGCAATACTTGGAAGACGCCGAATACCTATACGTCAAGTACAGGCTAAAAGGCCGTCCCAACGAATTTTTCTTCAATAAAAAATCCGCTGGCGCCCAAGTAAGTTCCGGTGTACAAGCAATTGCGCGATAACAAGTCATTTCAGTTGTAATGAATATTTAAATTCAAATAATTCACACGCGAATAGCTTTAAATCGTGAATGACTTAAGGTCTGAAAATGAGACTGTAGACAGTACAGTACATTTTTTTTGTTCCTTATACAGGGGGATTCTTTTATAATGGGCCACTCAATATGTCACTGGGTTCAATTAATAATTGAATTTTTATTTCTCATAGTGTTTTATATAATGTGATCTTAATTTTCTACAAATTATTATGTTTCTACCCCCTCCCAAACTAGTTTTTTTTATGGCAACTTTTGAAATTTAAATGGTAACGTATATATTTTTTTTATTAAGAATATTTTACTGAAAAATGTTGACAGGTTGATAACCAATTTTGTGATAAAAGGGTTTAAAAGTTTGGACGGGAGGGGAAGTGCGCGCAGATAAAAATAATACTATACTCCACCACCCTAAATTTTAAACTCTAATGACTTTAAACGTAATTATTCAAAACTGTTAATCGACCAGTCAACATTTTCAGCAAATTATTCTGATTTAAAAAGTAAACAAAATATATACATTACCGTTTGTCCGCATGGAAAGCTTAATTTCATGAGATTAGGTTTAGTTAGGATGTGTTTATATTTTTGAAAATAAATTAAAACTGGACGAACAATTAACTATAAAGGTATAAAAAAAAATAACTTTTAAAAGTACAATATCATCTGAGATAATGACTGATTTATAGTTGGTGGATAAATATTATTTATTAATTGATTATTTCTAAAAAAACATTTGAAAAGATGCCAGTATTAAAGTATATTTAAATAAAATTTAATGTAAAAACATTAAAACATTAAATTAATGTGACTGTTTTGCTATTAATATAATATTATTGCTATGATTTTCTGTATTGCAATAATTGTATTTTAGAAATATTACATTGAATGTAAATTAATAGAATGACCCACCATAGTATTAAAATTGACCTTCCTCTAAAGTGACTACATTTTTTATTTTTATCTAATTCCTATTACTGTGGGGACAGGAAAAACCATTAGGTTATGTAAATTGGGAAGTTTATGTCACAAGTGTATTTATACATACACATAAAATCTAGTTCCGTTTTGAAACGAGTCCGTACAGTATTAGATGCCTCATTAGTTATGTACGCAAATATAGCATTATTAGAATAAAGTATCCGACTAGGATCTTTTTCGCAATCGACTGGAAATCACATTAATCTGTTTAGAGGCCAAATTAATGAACACAAACGATTGTTTAATCAAAGCCATAGTGATTTGAGGGATATAACGTACCGTTAAGAGAGATTTTTTAAATTAATTTTTTGTTTGCAACGATAATATTTATTCAGTATTATTACTATTAAAATTATTTGTTTTGAAATTGTCACATATTATGCTTTGAAACTTAATTATTATCTTAATATTTAACATATTATTTATTTTTTTTTTTTTGCAAACACGTGTAGGTTGATTTGAAATTAAAAAAACAAATAATATATGTTGACGTGTCTTTTTGGCTTAGTTGCTGCTAGCCGAGCTGACTAATCAACAAGAGTACATCGAGTCGGTTCAAAACTTCTGTGACTTCAACGTGTACACCCAGAAGAAAACGCCGAAAGGGTTATTGTACATTGATAAATCCGGAACGTTGTGTCACGCTTCGAACATAGTTTTCTTATGCCTACAAGTGAGTGGTTATTACAACGGTGACGAAATAAATAATAGAAATGGCTAATTTATTTACAAGTTATATTGATAACTTCTTTGAATTGGTTTTGCGCAGGCAGCTGACAACGGTGTGGGACCCGCACGTTACAAAGAATTCGCTAAAGAACAAATCCATTACATGCTAGGAGACGGAGGTCGAAGCTACGTTGTAGGTTTTGGCGAAAATTATCCCACGCAGCCTTACCACGCAGCCAGGTACTGTTTTATAATCATATGTTGAATATAAAAAAATATAAAATGTTATAAAAAATTTACTATGGTAAGCGGTATAACTTTGGTTAACTAACCGTATAAAAATCATAACAAAAAATGTATAGTAACTAAAATAGGAGTGCTATTAAACTATATTTAACTTTATTTATTCATTTAACATTTAAACCTATAATACAATAATAGTGACATGTTACAAATTCCAAATGCTAAAAATCTCTTCAAAAATTACAATATTGAAAATTTCGAAAATTATATACATATATACAATTATATAGTCTTCATTATAATATGTTTTGGCCAAATAAACAATAATAGAGTATTGGTAAGTAGTATAATAGTATAGAGTATCAATTTAAAATTGAGTATTCAAATTAAGTTATACCTACGAATTTGAAATGCCCTTCTTTAATTAAAAAGATGGACTGGCCGGTACCACGTGGTACTGGTATGACACAGTACAAAATATATCAGGCTTAATGTTACAAACGGTTTTATGATGCATGGTTGTATAAATGTTGGGTAATATTAATTATTTAATTAATAATTATACCTACTGTGTTTCTTATACAAAGAAATTATAGCACATGCATAAGTCGGCGAACCACGTATACTTGGTTTAGAACTAGGTTGCTAATTTTGTGGTAGAGCAGAACCAAGCTAATACCCCTAATGAAGGAATAAAAAAAAAGGTTTTGCTCTATTCAATTACCTATTTTATAATCTGATAATCAACTATCGATTTTTTCAATTACAAGTAGTGCACAACCACGCATTTGATGAATGCACTTGCTCTGCCTCTACTCAATCTAGCGCTCTTGAATTTTATAAGTATACATTAAATCCTTTTAATATACTTGCTATGCAATCTGCACGACTCACACGCATATTCAGATGCATTCAGTCAACAAATGCAACATGATTTTTTCTTACAGCATTACACCCATAGCAATCAGTATTCAATTGTAATTATTAGTTAAATTAATAGTTTTTTAATAATAATAATCATTCATATATTATCATTTTACTTTTTGTAGGAAGATAATGTGGGTATAATATGTAGTTAATAGTTAAAATTTATAAATACTTACTTTGTACGCCTTACACTTAATACTCAATTTTATAATAGAATTTTTAATACAGTAATTTTCAACTAAAAATACTATAATATTACTAATAATTTTTACAAATTTAAGTATAAATTGCCACACTATTTTGAAAAATATTCTAAAGAATTTCTGTCTAGCCATTTACTCATAAACATTAGCCGTTAAAAGGATAAAATGTACACTGGTTAAATGAGAATGCTCTTCTATGTGTGAAATTTTAAGAAAATTACACTTTTTTCTTGTTTGTTGAGCTCAGCGTTATTACCAAGTCACTGGAACACAATTAGGCTGTTTTCGTTTTATGAGCTATTGACTTTTTTTTTATTGAATAAAACTCTACACACAAAATATTTTATTTGAAGTAATAATGTGGAATCGAGAAACTTGAGGAATTCTGTCTGAATAGTTTTTATTAACTCTAAGAACTTAATTTTAAAGTTAAGCAAAAGTCTTTTTTGTAGGAATGCAAATATATTGATTTTTCGGATACGATTACAAATATTTATTCGTTAACTTTATATACGTATATCATCAAACACAAGATGGTTTTCTGTATGCATAACGGCCTGGTTATATATATATTATTTATGGTATAATATGCGCTTACATAATACTTGCATGTAAGCAATATAATATATCACCGGTCTTGAACAAATTCCATACAAAATATATTGATTGTATTCTATTAAAAAAGTGGCTACGAATAAGTTGTTTTTGATTAATTTTAATATTATAATGATGAGTTTTGTTTATATCATGTGTATATTTATTAATATGGTATTCGGTTTTAATATAATTTCAGTATTGCATCGAATATTGAATATACAATTGTAAGGGTTCTCGATTAGTTCGTTTTAAAGTCTCAACATTACTCATTAGATAATGTAATTAAGGAAATCCAGTTTTGACAGTTCTGTTGGTAAAATAAAAAATACAAAACAGTCACATTTTCACTTATGTCTATAGACAGAATAACAATAACAGACAACATAGACAAATAACTTATTAGATACTCTGAAAACACATAGGTCATTTATAAGACAAGACGGATGCTCTGCTATCACACGACTAACTCTGTATTATTAATTAACACAAATAAACAATTTTAAAACAAAATGGTTATGTACACAATTTACAAATAACTTTAAAGATACTCTGAAACATACATAGATGCTCTGAAAAACTTAGATACTTCATAAGACATGACTGATGCTCTGCAGCAAAACGACTAACTCACCGTTGGTGGTGAGACACGGCCGAGGTGTGTCTGACTAGGGCTAAATCCCTAAGTCAGCGAATTCCATTCGATCATGGATCATGATAACATGATTATGGTACCTGGTAAGATTCATGATAATTTTGGTTCCCCTCCCTCTGTCTACAATAGCTTACCCTGCATCCGTTTGTCACTGATCTCTGGAACCTTTGGAGCGTTATAGTCGTAGTCACTGTATGTATTTTTAATTTTCCCACAGTTCGTGTCCAGACAGACCGGCGCCTTGTGACTGGGACGCGTACCGCAGTGCCAAACCCAATCCGCAAATCCTTTACGGTGCCCTGGTCAGTGGCCCGGACGAGAACGACAACTACAAGGACATACGCGAAGAGTACATCTACAACGAGGTGACTTTGGACTACAATGCCGGGTTTCAATCTGCCGTTGCCGGACTTAGGCACCAGGAGCTGGTGGATCAGAACCGACGGTTGACGGCAGCTAACCAGGCGGGTTGGGATGCTGTGCACGGGCGCGCCTGACCGGTCGTATCGACTCGCAGCAACAGCCGGCACGCCACGTCGCCGTCCAAGCCCGTACAAACGATTCTTATATTATGTGTGTTGTGTATTATTTTCTATGTATTATGTTTGTCGTCGGTCAACGGGCGAATGCCGCGGCACGGCAGTTGTGCTAAGTAAGTTTAAACGGTTAGTACATACCTATACGTATACACCTAGCTCTTATACCTCAACAAAGAAAACCGACCGTGCCGGTCAAGTAAGATAAGTTCCAGTTGTATCCCTAACCTCATACTCAAGAAATCCAAACTTAATAGTAGAACGTTACATAGTTACATGTTACTGACCTCTGACGATAATACAAATAATAATTTATATTAGTATTAGATCTGCATATTATTACATATTACACATTACTTATTGCACGTACAATACACCTATTATTATAGCTGATATACTTCTATATTGCCGGTCTATAATGTCTGTAAATACATTAATATACGAATATTGTTAAAGATATATTTTATTGGTCAAGAAACGACGGTTTCAATTATTTACTTAAACTCATTAAAATTGATACCAAGCCCAATAACCATAGATATTTATATTGTTCTACATGTCTCAATTATGTGAGCATAGCCTTGAATGAATGTGGCAACTTTCATAGGATTGGCTTATTTTTTTAACTCAAAGTTCAAAAAATATTTTCCTATTCCATATCTAAAATTTGCTTTAGCACTCTTCGCATAGTTTATTTTTCCTTTTTAACTATAAATATGTCAAATTCGTAAAATAAACTAGCAAATCCATCAATAATGTATGTTGAAATAGTTAGTCCTTTTTTCTTATAATTAAGACGCTAATAAAATAAAAAATATGAACAGACAATTACAAACAGATTTAATTAAATTAACAGACATGTGTCCAAAAAAATTATGTTATGTTATCATGTAACGGAGATTATTATTATCCGCTCTATTGAAGATTAACATCACATATTATTATGTTATAGTATTTTTTAAAGTACCTACTCTATTTGTAATTAAATACAATTTAATCTGTCTGCTCTTCAAAACGACTTAAAGACCAAACACTGGATGGCCCAAGCGTGTGACTAGTGCAGTACCTCTTTCTGACTAAATGACTATTAACGATTGTATACAATTTTAAAATCAAAATTATGATTGTGACGCGATCAATAGATTTATGAAAACCACACCGCAACTCAAACCTATCCCTAAAACTCTTAAGATTAATACTATTACTATTCCTAGAATCGATAAATATATTTTTAAAAATATTATTTATTTAAACTCTAAATACACGTCTTGTAACTTTACAATTATTGTATTGTAACCTAACGGCTTATTCTGCCAAGGGATTTTTTTCAATAGAACAAATATTCAGTTAGTTTTTTCATATTATGTTAGTTGTTTTTTGCATGTAATAGCTATTATAATTGTACTATTAATAAATTGTAAAATGTATACAAAATATATCGATTGTGTCAAGTATTATTTTGTTATTTTTTTATACATAAAAAAGAAAGCCACCCACAACACACTCATATTACAACTGATTATACATTTTAGTCATGGCTCATAAAACCCCTCAGTCAACACAAAAGTCAGCATGCGCCAGTCAGCATAAATAAAAACCACTTAATTAAATGTGGATCAATAACCTTGAAGTACTCGGAGAAAAGTATATTCTTATTCTGATATAGATACTCCAAATTATATTGTGATTAAGGTTGATCTGGTTATTTAATAACAATGAAACATGACATAATATAATGTATTATAATTAGACGGTACTTCGTCAGCGACTAAGCGTTGGAGAAGTAGGACAGGGTTAGAACTTGTCAACGGTCAACTATTATTTTTAAACGGTTTTTTTACACAGGCAAAATAAAAACAACAACTATACATTATTTTGTTGAGTATATCTGAATCCTGCAGTTGTGACTTTTAAGTCAGACGTTTAAGTTCAAACCAGTGGATGGTACAAGTTACAACATCTTGAACCGTCGGCCATAGATGGGATTTGACTCAAGATTAAAAATAGAGCAATATTTAGTTAAATGATAAATAAAAGAAAAAACAGGTTGCTGTTAACTTTTCTTGTACATTCGAAAACAATTTTTAAAAACAAAATTATTTGCCTACTAAAAAAAAACATAGTTATAATATTTCAAATGTTTAACATTATAATAATTATTTTGAATGTTTATTGGCATTGACCATTGAAACCGCCTTTAACATACGAAAGTGTCTTATCTATTGTTATATTGTCTAATAGTTGTACGTTTATGAAATTATACTAAAAACAGATAAATAGACACGTTGATAATATATAATTTGTACTTAAGTCACACCCTTTTTACTTCCCGGTTTTTGCATAAAGTTCTGTTTTCTCCATTTGTTTCTTCGATTGGGTTTCAAGCTAATTTAATTACCATATGCGATAACGAACGTGTCCGGCTATTAACAGTAATACCTAATAATCTTCTACGTCGAGTGTTACTAAGAAAAACCTGAGAAAAACTGAAAATCTTTGAAAATCGATTAAACATAACTGTTAATGTCATATTTCATGATATTTCATAAAAACATTTCAGAGACTCATAAGTGCCTGAATAGACTTCTGTAACGGACCTACTGTCTGGCTAAGTGCAGTGGCCGTCGATAAGCCTAAGGACGTGGATCCCTGGACGGAAAACGGTTGGCTAAGCCGTTTTCTACACGAATTGGCCTTTAAAGTCCCTTTTAAATTAACCTTGTATATCGCCCGAAGGTCTTAAAAGGGCGGTAACGCTAATAATGGTAGTCAGCTCTTAAGTGCAAGCTACAATGTGTTTATTAAGATTACTAATTAAATATAATTATAATACATGCATGCAATGAATATACAAATATATACCTGAGTCCGGATGATGGGCAGAGCGGAGTTGAGGTGCACACAGAGATGAACGACAGGGTGCGCAAATTATATCACAAAGTCGTTGTGAAAGGGATTAACACGGGTGGTAGTTATCAACTGGACAATGGTATGACGCTCAAGCTGTCATCTCTGTGTGTCAACACTGCCCCCCCCCCCAAAAAAAACGGGTTAAATAGTGCGTGGTTTGGAGTAAACGGTAACGGCTAGACAACGTAACCATTACAGCTTGTCCTCCCCCGGAAAAAGTCTTGGCCTCGAGCCTTATCATACAAAGTTTAGGGATATATCACAAACCAAAAAACAAAAATGATTAAAAGAAAAGGTTGAACAAAGTTCCTGGAAACAAAAGTGAGTGGAGCACTAACTACGGGGAAAAAGAACACTTGTTATTTTGGCAGACTTCTGGTGATTTTTGAAGATGACCACCCCCTTTTGTTTCTTGGTTATGTTGATAACCTTGAAGGGTGTCCTTCTAATTGGACTACCTCATAGTCGCAGCAAAGGTGCTAGCGGATAGTCCGTCTGGTCGTCACCCTTTTGACGGGCTCGGCTAATTTGAAATTCTACTGATGTTCTCAAAGTCCACCAAAAGATAGTAGTGTTTTTTCTTAAAAAATTACATTTAACAATTATCCACATTTAAAAATTTCGAAGTTATTTACGTTACAACTTATTGGGTCACAATCGTGTGGGCGTGCATCCCGCGAGGAATATTCAAAAAATAAAAGTTATGTGTAATCACAAATGTATGTGCTGTAAGTTAACCTAATGGTTTTGGGAAAAAAGCTGCTTAAAAAACCAAACCATTTACAATATGTCCTTAAGTTAAAGAATGCACGCACCTATTGGTGTCTTTTGATTTGACTGCGGGGTAAAAAATGAACTTAAACAATTTAAATTAAAGAAAATAATATATCCGTCCTCAGGTGACTACGCAAATTTTTTTTTAATTTATACAAACATTATACATACGGTACAAAAAAAATATACATAAATTATGTTGACGTTGACTTATCTTGCGTCTTAGCGTATCGTATGTTTAAGAAAGGTCTTATCTTAACTCTAAAAATTGTTAAAAATATGTGTAAATAATAACAATCTGTAAAGTAATGACATCATTAGTATAAAAGTTGTCTTTAAAAAGACAGTTTTAAAAAGTTGACTATCGGCTGCAAAAAAAACGAAGTACATGATACTGTCAGCAGCCTCAGCAGCACACGACGATAGGACAATGAACCCATATCGGGCCGGTGTATACAGAAGTGTAACGTTATCTAAAATACTAAATACGAATATTTTTACATGGAATATTTTGCATAATATATACAGAGTCTAATGTAAAGTTCTCCTTTACATTACACTATGTGTATGAGACATTCAGGATGCTTTATGAGTACAAAAAATGGTATTCAATTTTTTTCAATTCTAAAATGTTCTAAAATAGAACTCGTATCTCATTTAAAAATTGTCTAACGAAAAAAATAATTTCAGATTTGAAATCTGTAGAACACTGTTGTTGAATTGATATGTAACATGATTTTTTCTTATCTGGCCACACATACGTCACCACAGGGTGGTCATCGAGTGACCACTGAGTGACCGGCATGTGACCAAAATTAACATATGGCATGTAACACATCATTTTGGACTAGAATTTTATTCTCAATTCAGTAGTGTACTTAGAATTATATTATAGTAAATGATCTAGAACGAAACTTGAGCACTTATGGTTATACGTAACAAAATAATAATAAAAACCCTCCCTTAACCATAAAAATTATATACTCTCCGTGAATACGTCGTACTTCGGCAACAATGTTGTCATCTTTAGCGCCTACTGGAGGATTTTTATGCGAAAATAGGACAAGAATTAATACACAGACCAACAATTGGGAAAGAGAGTCTACATAGAGTCTCAAACGATAATGGTACAAGATTAGTTAATTTTGCTATGACTAGAAATATGGTAGTAAGTAGTACCACATTTCCGCATAAAGATATACACAAACAAACCTGGGTTTCCCCATCAGGACAAATAAAGAACCAAATAGACCATGTTATAGTTGATGGACGGATCAAGAGATACATCATGGATGTTCGGAGCTTAAGAGGCAGCAGCGCCATATCAGACAATTTTATTGTAAGAGGAAAAATCAAACTACGTTTGTTAGTGGAATGGCGAAGGAAAGCCGTCTCTATCAAAAGGTTTCATACAGATGGTCGGAAAATTCAGGAGATAGACACGGAAGAACTTAACAGCACGGTTGAACAGAGGGTAGATGAACCCACGATAGAAGAAGCATAACGGACAGTAGATATGTTGAAAAATGGGAAGGCGCCAGGAGAAGATGCGATTATTGCAGAACTCCTGAAAAAAGGAGGAAAAGACCTAATGGTACAGCTAAAACGGCTAGTACATATTATATGGAGACAAGAAGAAATACCAACAAAATGGCACGTGTCAGTGTTATGCCCGACTTACAAAAAAGGAGACCTTATGGTTTGCCAAAATTACAGAGGAATATCTCTACCAAACACATTTTACAAAATAGTATCAAACATAATATTAAACCGAATTAAACATACTCTAAGGAAATAGTAGGAGAACATCAGTCAGGATTCATGCCAGGGAAATCGACAGTTGATCGAATACATACGATAAAGCAAATAGTAGAGAAAAGTCACGAGTTCGACATAGATATGTACCTATTATTTGTCGATTTTGGAAACCCTGCAAAACTGGTGAGACTGGTAAAGGCATGGGTGCAACACTCTAAATGTAAAGTTAAGTTTAACGGAGAATAATCTGAAGATTTCACAGTGGAAACAGGCTTAAGACAGTGTATATATAATACACTTCTACGTGGGTCCATGAGTTTGTCAGCCGGTCCTGGAGAAGCTGAGTTGAGCGAACACACACGATGTGAGATAAGAGTAAACGGCGTCAAAGCGTGGAAAAAACGATGTAGTCGAAGGTACTCGATGATGTATCGAGTACCATAGGAGAAGTTCGTCACATAACATTATCAGCATACGCGGATAATTATAGGAGAAACCGAAGAAGGTGTAATACGGACGGCCGAAAAAATAATATGTAAGGGGAAAGAGATTGGACTACAAGTTAATGATCAAAATACGAAATACGTGTATTGACCTATTGATAGGGTATTTAACAAACGGGTGGGATTCGACAGCGTGGCTGGTTGATCGTCGGTCATGGCGACCGCTTGAAACGACGACGATGACCAAACCAATATGCGCCGATGACTGCCGTCCAGCACCAACTGTTAGACAACAAGACCTATTTGATATTGTATAACGTTTCCGTCTGCATATTTATGTTAAAACTGCCGATGTAGCTAAGATGTATCGCCACGTACTCGTTGACGAAATTGATCGCCAGTTTCAACGGATTTTGTGATGAGCTTCTCCGAGTAAACCATTGCAGACTATAGTACGTGTGGAGATGGTTGATACAGGAGAGGATGGCAGCGTCCTGTGGTGAAGATATGTCCGTTGCCCGATGTGTCTGCGTATTGAGGTTTATTGCTTCAAGGGGAGCCGGATGTTCAGACAACAAATCATTTTTAAATTCAAATTTCCCGCGCCCGCGGAATGAACGGCCGTCTTCTTTCTGCCCTACCCGTTCTCTGCACGTTATCTTTTCGTCGCGTGGACACTGTGTTTCTTATCTGTTTTTGTCATTCGATGTGTGTCGGGTGAGCCGTTGTTGTTATAAGTTTTGTTTTTTTTATCGGCGTCATTTTTTCTTTCTTCAACGGCCTCGTTTTTTTGGTTGTTGTAACATATTGGTTTGGTCATCGTCGTCGTTTCAAGCGGTTCGTTTGTTTTTGTTGCAACTTTCAATTTAACGTTTCGCCGCAGCTGACAACGGGTCGCTGTGTGTGCTGTCGCCATGACCGACGATCAACCAGCCACGCTGTCGAATCCAACCCGTTTGTTAAATACCCTATCAATAGGTCAATACACGTATTTCGTATTTTGATCATTAACTTGTAATCCAATCTCTTTCCCCTTACATATTATTTTTTCGGCCGTCCGTATTACATCTTCTTCGGTTTCTCCTATAATTATCCGCGTATGCTGATAATGTTACTTGACGAACTTCTCCTATGGTACTCGATGCATCATCGAGTACCTTCGACTACATCGTTTTTACCACGCTTTGACGCCGTTTACTCTTATCTCACATCGTGTGTGTTCGCTCAACTCAGCTTCTCCAGGACCGGCTGACAAACTCATGGACCCACGTAGAAGTGTATTTTATATACACTGTCTTAAGCCTGTTTCCACTGTGAAATCTTCAGATTATTCTCCGTTAAACTTAACTTTACATTTAGAGTGTTGCACCCATGCCTTTACCAGTCTCACCAGTTTTGCAGGGTTTCCAAAATCGACAAATAATAGGTACATATCTATGTCGAACTCGTGACTTTTCTCTACTATTTGCTTTATCGTATGTATTCGATCAACTGTCGATTTCCCTGGCATGAATCCTGACTGATGTTCTCCTACTATTTCCTTAGAGTATGTTTAATTCGGTTCAATATTATGTTTGATACTATTTTGTAAAATGTGTTTGGTAGAGATATTCCTCTGTAATTTTGGCAAACCATAGGGTCTCCTTTTTTGTGAGTCGGGCATAACACTAACACGTGCCATTTTGTTGGTATTTCTTCTTGTCTCCATATAATTTGTACTAGCCGTTTTAGCTGTACCATCAGGTTTGTTTGTGTATATCTTTATGCGGAAATGTGGTACTACTTACTACCATATTTCTAGTCATAGCAAAATTAACTAATCTTGTACCATTATTGTTTGAGACTCTATGTAGACTCTCTTTCCCAATTGTTGGTCTGTGTATTAATTCTTGTCCTATTTTCGCATAAAAATCCTCCAGTAGGCGCTAAAGATGACAACATTGTTGCCGAAGTACGACGTATTCACGGAGAGTATATAATTTTTATGGTTAAGGGAGGGTTTTTATTATTATTTTGTTACGTATAACCATAAGTGCTCAAGTTTTTTCTAGATCATTTACTATAATATAATTCTAAGTACACCACTGAATTGAGAATAAAATTCTAGCCCAAAATGATGTGTTACATGCCATATGTTTATTTTGGTCACATGCCGGGCACTCAGTGGTCACTCGATTACCACCCTGTGGACGTATGTGTGGCCAGATAAGAAAAAATCATGTTACATATCAATTCAACAACAGTGTTCTACTGATTTCAAATCTGAAATAATTTTTTTCGTTAGACAATTTTGGAGAAACTAAAAGGATACTAAATTAAAGGAGAACTTTACATTACACTGTACAGGGTGGGCCACGGGAATAGAGACAAAAATAGATGGGTGTTTTTCAACACTGAATGAGAGTAGGAAGGTTAGATAAGCTCATTCGATCCGTCTGATAATGCCATTTAGTTTCACTATGGCGTAGTGGAGTGTTGTTCACTGTGTGTTTGCGTACGACACGTTTGTAAAAACAATGGATCGATAGTTTAGGTGCAGCGTGCATTCAGACTCCACTTCAACCTAACTAACCCTCTCGGGTTGGTTGTTGCAGTACATTTGGGACCAGGGTTTTTTTTTTTATAAACTGTCCCCGTTGTTCGAAAACTATCGACCCACCTCATAATTGTTTTCCGATTAGAAACAGCACCGCAACGTCCGACTTTGAAGTGAAGTCTGAATGTACGCTGCACCTTAACTATCGATTCATTGATTTTCACAAACGCGTCGTACGCAAACACACGTTAATTAACACTTCACTGCGCCATAGTGATAACTAAATGGCATTATCTGACGGATTGAATGAGCTTTACTAGACCTTGCTATTTCCTTTCAGTGTTGAGAAAAATCCATCTATTTTTGTCCCTATTCCCGTGGCCCACCCTGTACATATGCAAATATTCGTATTTAGTAGGTTAGTACCTATTCTTGGAGTAGAGCGAATAGCTCCCTATCAGCTCTCATCATCATTTTTCTTTTGTCATTCACAAGTCCTTCGAATCTTTTCATCTTGTCCGGCTCCATCTCATCCAGTATAGACTCAAATAATCTCAGGGCCTCAACTTGTACCTCTTTATTTGGGTAGGCAAATATCGTGGACAGAACGTCCACGAATTCAATAATTACCTCCTGGTCTGATTCATGTAGCTGTCGGGCCAGTGAACAAGCCATATCCAACAGTTTCCTCTGTTCGGCTAACACCCTCGTCCGGATCGATTGTTTCTCCTCTTCACGCTGTTTTTCTCTTAAGTTTTTCTGGAAGACCGGGTCACTTCTTTTGGAATAGTCCGCATACATGTAATACCCAATTGCGCAAAGCAGGGGCGCCGCTACCAATAGGCATGAACGTAGAACCTTGTTGAACATTGTGCGTCTGAAAGTTTTTACTGAAAAAAACAAGAATGTATTTCTATATTTCTTAAGCAATACTAAAAACGCTATGAAGTGTTAGTTGTATAGCGTTGACTAGCGACCGAGACGGTTTGTGAAATATTATAGAGCCAGTGATTTTATCATTTTCAATTACTTATAATTATTCCTATAGACTTTACCCCGGAACAATTTATGGACATGTCCTTATAATATGATACTGTATCAAACCCCAAAATGTTATACCCCCCCCCCGTCTGACCGGTAGAGTTAAAAGTTTTTATTTTATTTTTTGTTTGTACATACAATCCAAAAATCCTACCTAACCAATCGATAACGACATTGTAAAAGCCAAAAAGGAACTAAAATTTAATTGTTTGCTATAGTGTGGATACGGTTAGGGTTTATCGTCCGTCTATATTATTATTTATTGGCATTTTTACCCAAATTTCTCAAATAAAACTATTTTCAAATACCTATTGACTGTTGATTGGCACTTACGTGGATCAAGCTTAACATTTACAAGGGTAATTTCCCCCCTTGGTTTGTGGGGGTTTTCTAAATAAAAACAAACACATGTGTTCGAATTTTACCAATCCGTTGTAGAAATAATTTACAAGATGAATAGTAAATTGGTTTGTGTAAAAAATATATATAAAATATGTACTGTTACAAAAAAAATATACATCAAATTAATTAAGAAGGGTAATCATGTTACCAAATGGTCCCCATAAAAATTTGAAAAATGTATTGATCCGTTAAAATTAAATCCAATCCAAATAGAAAATCATAATTATAATTAGCAATATGTCAATGAACATAATATTATATGGTCGCTCTTGTAGAAACACTTCAAGTAAATCATCTTGAATGATGAGAGGGAAGGGCTGAAAGGGTGGGAAAGAGTGCAGAGAAGGAGGGGGCGACAGATACAGAAGGGAAAAGGAGGTGGGTTTTGTATGCTTAGCAGTGCCTTAGCTAAGGGTGAACACGATAGGTAATATATAGTGTGGATTCAAGCGGCATTTTCCCTAATTTCTAAACCCAGTTTTAATTTTTAACATTTTTTTTTTTTTTTCGCTTGGATATTATTTTAGTCACGTTTGCTATACAATACTGCCGCCATTTACATTTCTATCGCGAAAAGGCTTAATTACACAGCTTAAGCCAAACCTAACACACACGATTTTATTAGTACATCACACTGTACGTCCATCCTAGTCAAAAATCTTGTACACACGGGTCTTTAACATAAGATGTATGTACAATGTACATCTTTGTATCTGGTGCCCGTCGGCAGGCAAGCAACAAGGAAATAATACAAACGTTAAATATTATCCATCGATTACCAAAAATATAATAATGTATGCGCGTTGGCCTGTCGGGTGTCGGAAGAATAATTACAAGTTGCCAAACTGAATCGAAAATCGACTATGGGAAAACCAACAAAAAAAAAGAGTAAATGCAGGCTTGAGCGATGCCTAAATCCACAAACGGCGATTACAAATTTACTCGATAAACGTCAAAAATAAAAAAATCGCGTGTACGGTGTGATTCAGACTGGATGAAAACCGCACCAAAAAAAAATGTTAAAATCATGTCTTTAGCCAATCAAATCGTGTCGCGGACTAAAAACCAACACAGAATTCGGCGCACATTTTCAAAATTCTTCCAAGCAACAAACAGCTGTAAACGCACTTCTCTCTACGGTGTTAACTCTAAGTTTTAAATGTGATTTAATTTGAAACGTGTTGTGGCTAATAACCTACGCCGCAGAACAGGACCGTCTTAGGCTATGCAAGGACTCTTTAAGAAAACCAAAAAAAAAAAAACCAGCTGAGGCCCTTGGCTCGTGCCTTAGGGTAAAGACGGAACTGACGTTGACCACTTAACCATAATAATTAGGAGGAAAAAAATCCTATCGTCTATGTGTTAATTTGTTGTTTAAAACGTGGTGGCAATCTTTCTGTGACATGTACTTCTTAAATCTTAATACTGTGTACAGTTTAACCGACTTGAAGACAGAGAGAGTTTGACGGAGTTGCGCTGCTTCCAGTGCAGAGTTAAATTAAGCGCTTCGTTCAGTTGCACAATTTCGCCTTTTTTCCACTACACACTCCACAAAAAACATGTTACACATATGTGTGCGGGCCGCGGCGACCGGTTAAATAATAAATTGCAGTGCTTTACTACCAACGAGTTGGTATAATAATATATTAAAACCGGTAATTTCCGAGATTACGGTTTAAAAACATTAACGCCCCGACCGTCAGAGGTGACAGAAAGCGGGCACAGAACATACTATTAAAGAGGAACAGCTTCAATGATCATAAAAAAAAAATGTTTAAGTACAATAACCAACTAATCATAAGCAAAAAAATAATGAGAACTCACTCGATAACAATATAGTATTATACGACTAGGACCAGACATTGCGAAGACACCATATTATTGTATTGATAATAATTAAGATTACAACCGACTATCAATAGACGTGACGAATCATAAAGCTATGATTGTTATAGTTGTAATAACATGAAATCATCCGAATAAAGATTTGTTTAGTTCTAAATGATTTAAAGGGTAATTGTTGGAAAATTGTACGATTCAATAGCTGCATCGATTCCATGGTTGTTTCGTTTGTTTAAATAGCTAAATAAAATAAAAAACCTTTTAGCACTCATAGAAAAAATAGTAAGCTTCTCATAAGCAAAATAAAAAATTAAATCCGTCTAATAGTACGCCGGAAAATGATTTCTACAAAAATGGTTTTTGTCAAACATTCGCCATAACTCGGAGAAAAATTACTTTAAAAGTTTTATAACTAGAAAAACTTAATATTTTTTCACATTAGAATTAGTCATATAGTTCGACATACTTAAAATTGGTTATTAGATAAATTTTTGTCCATTATTGCCTATCATTTTGTCTCTTAATAAATAGCGCTTTCCGTTCCCTTTAAAGATCTCATCAATGTAAATGTCATGCACTAAACATGCTTGAATGTTAGTATGGTTGCGTGTTTCTTAAGTACTCTGAGCTTATCTGGATGAATATTTTTGTGTAACTAGTAGTTCCCGATTAGATTTCAATACACTAATATTATACATTATACCGATAAAAACCTAGTTTTCAAACACAGTTAAATAGCTAATGTTATTGAGACATTCTAATATATGTGTTACAAGTATAAATAATTATAATTACCCATACATTTGATAATTTAAAAATAAATAACAATAAGTAGGACTTTATGATTTTTTTTTTCATGGAAAAATGAGCAGAAATTAAATGAAAACAATACGAATATTTAAAAAAAAACTGAAATCTTCATAAATTGATATTGTCTTTTATGAAAATAAATTAAGTAAATGTCTATTGCTTGAAAAAATCAAAGATGTACCGAGATATACTGTGCTAACCTATAATATTATCACAATTTATAACTTTTATATAACAGTTATATTTTAATATGTTTGCTTTAATTTGTTTAATGCTTTCACTTACATTGCAGCATTGACGATTATACTTTTGCTATTTTTATTCGACCAAAACGAGAAAATGTGTTTTTAAAATGTGATTTTTTTATCATTAAAAATAATAAAACATCCATAAAAGTGTAAAACATGATAATCGTATTTACACTCATGACGAAGGTCGTTGGATGTGTTATTTTAGACTAATATTTTGCTAAATAGATATGCTAATTGAGTAATTCATATAATGATTTACAGGAGTCTTCCCAGTACTATGTATTGGAACAACAACAGCGATAACATAATGTTTATCTACTTACCTCGAAATTCTGTTCCGGATTACATTGACCTTTTGGTTTTAGGAATTTCAATTAATTTCAATCCAATTGTCTTACATAGATTTCAACGAAACCGCCTTCTAACGCCAAGTGAAATCTTCTAATTGATCCTTTACGGTCACTGAAAGCGACAACGCTTCATTTGCTAGTTGACCTTGTCAGACTTTAGTGCAACGCCAGAATTAAACGAGTAATCAAAACTCTTTTGTTTTATCAACCAATTTTCAATCTTGTTATTAAAAAATAAATATATGGAAATGCATTCCGAATAGGAACGGTTCATTTTAAAAATCGTAGAGCATAATATTATGTTCCGAGTGATTCATAAAAGATAACACATTCAATTATTCTTAAAATAACTGCAATTTTGTAGGGTTTCTTTTTGAATACTGGTTTGCTTATGTTATTTTACAATATTACAACATTTCTACATATTTCCCTTTTTTAGAATTTTCCAGAGCTCTATAAACTTTTGAAACTTAAATGGTAACTTATATTTTATTTTTTTAAATCAAGAGTAATTTGGTGAAAATGTAGAAACTATCAATTAGTAAGAGTTATTTAATATTTTAAGGAAACCTTATAAATAATCATTTGACAGGGCGATTCACAAACTATGAACTAGTCAATATCTCAGAAGATATAAGACTTTTTAAAATTATTCTTATTTACACTTTTATAGTTTATTGTTCGTCCAGTTTTAATTTGCATAAAAAAACACAAACACATTCTATTAAAACCAAACCTTATAAAATTAACGGTAATGTATATATTTTGTTTACTTTTCTAATTCAAAAGTAATTTTCTGAAAATGTTGACTGATCGAGTAGGTACCAGTTTTGGATATAATTATTTTTAAAGTTATTGGAGTAAAAATTGAAATTTGGAAAATACTTGTTCGATCTCTGGACGAAGGATAAACATTTGAATATTATCTAATACCGTAAAACAACATAATGAAAAGTGTCTACAAAAAGAAAAACGGCAATTATTTTAATAGAAAATGAGTTTCTTATCATTAATGAATAGCATTTGATGTATGTTTATGTGAATGCATGACAAAAGGCATAATTTTTATAGGTCGGTACAATATAATTATTATGATAGTATTAAGTATAATTTAGTTAGTGTTGATATAGTAACTTAAGTGATAAACAAAATACAGGTTCGAGAAAGCAAGATATCATTTTAGTGTAGTTTATAGTTATTTAAGTAAAAAAAAAAACAAACTAGAGAAAGCCGGGGAGGGAATTTTCCCATTTTTGCCATTTTTTTTAAAGCACACATGTCAGATATGATCAAACCCATTTAAATGTAATAAAAAAAAAATATTTTACTCGTTAAAAAAAAAATCTACAGATTATTTCCATAACCGTTTATCTTACATGTACAACGCTTACTGTAAAATAAAAAATATGTTATGAAATATAAAATTTTGCCTTCAGCCAAACACGATCTTAAGCTTATTAATTTACAGCGCCCGCTGAGTAAGGAGTTATTTCGTGCACTCCTCGTTTGCGCTGTCGACGTTGCATGTGCAAATGGAATTACTCTGCTGCGACACGGGTAGCTCCTAATCATCAAGACTTATGATTTAAGCAAACGGCTTAGAGGCAACTAATGCGCATATTATATTTTGTGTTTTACAACCACGGACACGGCGTGACACCGTTATCTTTTTTTAGTTTTCACAAGTTTTTTATTATTATTATTATTATTACCCCGTTTGAGTGGGAATTGCGTGGAACGGTTGAAAACCAACTCGTGCAATCAAAACACTCATCTCGTCAAGATTAAGTGGACAAAACAGCGCGTCTTGACGACATTCGTTATTTTTATATATGTAAGCATGTAATACAGTCTGCGAATAGTTAACTCACTTTGATTCACTACGGTAGATTTAATCGTGTGCGGCTATTATATTTTTGTCTACCGGATCAACGTCTCAACGTCATTGTCCCAGAAGATTTATCTACAGAACGCAAATATACTTACGCGTAAATCGTAATACTAATAAAGAAATAATTTTGCATGTAAAGCAGTAGCAGTTCATATGGTTGTGTGGAAATAAAATCCGGACATTATACGTCACATGTTCACTGGGGCAAATATTATGATGTATAACTCCATTCGAAAAATAGTTTAGCTGTAGCATGTTTAGTATGTAAATTGCAATCATATTCATAACAACATTGTCATAATAATATGTATATATATATATATATATATATATATATATATACATGGGCAATAATCATATAATAATAATAATAGAAATTGTGAGAAATAAGAATCATAAAAGTACCTATAAGTAATTTTTGTTAAATTTTACAGGAGTAGTATTTTACAGGTAAAGTGAAAATTGTATTTACAATGGGCGATTTTTATTATATTACCTGCAAAATCTCTTTCAAAAATGATAGAAAAAGGTTACATTGACAAAATACACTGTATGATCAAAAACTTAACAAATCAATAACTTGAACAAATATTTAATATACTCGTACCCTATTTGTTTCGATAATAGCAAAATAACGATTAAGTAATTCAAATAACTTGTACATATACTTATGAATCATTATATATTGTAACTGTTAAGCTACAATAGTCTAATCAATTTTAAAAACATAAGTTAAGGAAAAATAATTACATTTTTTAGTAGTACTCAAATAAAACTTCCAGTTTGATACCTACATGTAAATTCTGTTACTACTCCAAATTTAAATTTATTATTGTATATTTATGATAATTATTATTATATTCATTCAATAAATAGATACACGTGGATCTAGTTTGATATGGGATCTTTTGAATGAAGTCTAAACATTATTAATTAAAAGTTTATTCACTTGGAGTTTATCATTTATGTCCAACATAAACTTATGTTTATCTACTACAGGTTAGATATAATTTTTTAATTCTGCTTATACCGGTACTAGTTTTGATAGCTTAAAAACGGTTATGACCAAACGTATTATAAAAATGTAAGTACAAAGATTATGATGATTAATAATGATTTTCACACTACTTTAGCGATAGCATAACTTTCACTGTGTCTAATTTTCATGTTTCCAGGTATTCATACCAACCGTGATTTGGCGTGTGCAAATGTGGCATGCGGCCTGCAATCCCAAAGATGTTGTAATATATATATATAGGTATATACTATATAGAGTAGTACGATGCGAAGGTGAGAGGGTATTTTTTTGTCTGAATTATTTTAAATACACGAATACAGCGACTACCGTTGCAGATGCACTCAGCCGGTGTTATATTCTCGAGTAAACGTGACCAGCGACTCAATTTTTTTTATAAATTAACATATTTTGAATTATTATCTTGATTTATTGCGCTATTGAACTTTACCAGAAATGCCTGCGACATTGTGGATATTTTCAAGAACACATATGGCGGATAATAGGTACCTATATGTTACTCGATTCGTGTACATCGGTATTACAAAGCATTTTGCGGCATCGGCTGTAACATTTGTTTTAACAGTCAGACTGGATTTCGCAATTATTATTCATTCTGCACGTCACAGGCTGAGGTTAAGGCATACTGTACTATGTCTTTCGCCATTCCCGAATTACTATATATTATTATATGCTGTTGTCATAATTCTTGACTGCCTACCGCCAGCGTACAGCGTACGGATTTTATAGATTTTTGTCTGTTCGTAGTGCCTATTTACTACTATGACCTCCCATGTCATTTCTGTTATGTTTTTGTAAATTGGGTACCGCTCATTGTAAAATTGCTGATAAACATGATTTGGACACTGGTAAAATAAGAGACTCTGTTGAAACAAATCTTGGAGGACGAGTCGTTAAAGATTTAACAAATCCATTACAGCATAAAAATCATAATTTGTACATCGATAATTTTTTTACAAGTTTACCACTTTTAGCATATCTGAAATCAAAAGGTATTTTTTGCTGTGCAACGGTTAATAGTACTCGAAAATACTTACCAAAGTTTGAGTTAAATAAAAACATGAATATGGGCGACATTGATTGGAACATGAGCGACCAGTATGACACTTCAACTGGAAAGACAAACGAAGAGTTACTTTGCTGTCCAACTTCCATAATCCAACTGATGTGACTGAGGTCAAAATAAAATCTAAAGATGGAACCACATCAATGATTCCTTGTTCCAATGTATCAAATTATTGATACAGTTTTAACGATTTGTGGATAATGTCTATCCATTGATTTATATTATATATGTATTTTTGTTAGTTTATTATGATACGCACTTCGGTCGATGAAAACAGGTTTTTTTTTGTGTCATGTCTTTGCTTGAGATTATAAGCACTAGTGTCCCTATTATGTACTTGGCGCATACGCCTACAAATTAAATTCAAAAATACATCATTTAGTTTTATGTAACACTAAATGGTCTAGTTGTTTACAAACACGACAAAACAAGCTTATCTACTGACTTTCCTGTGAAATTTTGAGTCTCGTGCACTTATAATGCGCTTAAAAATTAGTTATGTAAAACCATATAACATATATATTTTACCATATTTATTATTGATGGACAAAACTGATACCAGTATAGCAGAACGTCATGACTACTTTGACAAGAGCAAACTGATCTTTTGTAATTGGAATTTAAAACAGTTGTTGTCTTTGATGTAAAACATAGAATTAACGGTTCAATAACAATAAGTAAGTAAATTTAAATGTGCTATAAGCGTAGGTTTTATATTATATATTTGTTGTGAGCACAATTTTTAATTGATCTATCAGAAACCCAAAATCATAAAAAAAATATAAATATATATATTTAGCTACAAGTAGTCTAAAGTTCATATATTTATGCACTTTGATTAAGGTAAAAAAAGTTTGCAGGTTTCAAATTTGAGTGCATATACTTGACTCGGATCTAAAACATCTACGTACATCTGGAAGAGTTTTCCTTGGTAAAAAACTATGCAGTAAGCTTTCATGGTGCTTCTGGACATTTCACAGGTATTGCATGTTAAAGAAGTGAAAGTTTTATGGTATTTATCCTCCCCTCTTTACATTGAAATCAACTACAATACAAAAAAGTAAACAATATTAATTACAATCTTACTTATTTGCCAATAAATTCGGAGACTTACTTTTATTAACAACAAAAAATTCTACCATAATGACTATTGTTAAATCGACATTAAACCTATTTATAATGAATAGTTTTATTCATGCTTTTGTTTTGTATTAAATTAAACCAGTACAAATTGAAGGTTAATTATAGATTATCGATATTACCATTGGTCAATATAATGGCGATTTCTCAGTTTCGTTGATTTATAAAACCCAGACGATCTAAATGAGAGGGCTATTGCAATCAAATCGTTCAGCTTGTATACTATAGTTTTATTTTTTCATTTAAAAAAAACATTATAATTAAGATACATATTTTTAGTTTACCGTGTTACATTCAAACAATTTGGATATGAGTACACCTTGGTGAGTTTAAAGTTCTCAATTAACTCTAATATTATAAAAAAAAACACTTAACTAATATGAATAAAATATTAATATTAATATTGAAAAAGTCATAAAATTAAATTTGTAGTTAAACAAATCGAAATTGAATGTATTTATTTAGACGACATCAACATATTTTGTATTTTTTAGGAAATAAATCTGTATATATCTATACTTATAACACAAAATCGTTTAATATCTGTATCACAAAATTACACTGTAAATTACACTATTTTCGATAAAAGTACAGCATATATATTTGTTTTCTAATCACTTTTGTATTTTGTTTTGTATTGGCTTGTACAAATTCTCCTATACAAATGACATATCACATATTACCACGATCTTAAATTGTGAATTTAAACACTGTTTTAAATTAAATTAAATAAATAACTTACTGTACTTTAGTCCATACGGCTCTAGAAATTATTTAACATAAATTGTAATATATATTTAGTTTAAGTTAATAATTAGGTTAGTAATAATTTACATAATCCCTTAATAGACATCTGCTGTTATCTGTTATCTGAGATTAAGTAGACGTAATTTCTAGCTAAAAATTAGTTTGGTTTCTTTGTAAACGGAATAAACCTTTAAAATTGTCTACTATAATTTAAAAAAGTAAGATTTTATAAAATATCTTTTATAAACTACTGTTATATGAATAATAATTTTATTGATGGGCGTTCTTACTAGTTTCGCTAAACATTCCAGTCTAGTTTAGCTTAAATGTTTAGTATTGTTTAGCTGTTCTTAATTTGTAAGCTTAACTGGTAAGAACGGTTATGAGTGTATTAAAATTGATCTAGTAAGGTATATTTCTCCATAAAAGCATTAAATTTCGAGGTAAAACTTTAATCTCTATTCTATCTGTCCAATAATATAATATAATAGTAAGGTTCGTCTATGAACTATCTCTATGCGAATGATGGATGAATATGTACTCATTTATTTAACCAACGTCACCAATGCTGCCGCATTACGTTTTTAAGTAACAATAATGTATATTTTATATTGCTGTAGCTAGATAGAACACGAACTGATAGGATACGGATAAATCTTGACGACCCAACCGAAACGTTGGTATTTCTGTTCAAAGATTGACGTTCAGCGCTAAAGCGGACACCGGTGTCCGCTCTACTTTTGTTTCACTTCTTGCGGAAAATTTGTGAAAATCATAGATAGAATACCTATGTATTAGTGGCATAAAATGATGAGCACAACGTCTCGGTCCGGCGAGAGGTTTTAGTGAAATATCCTTGGCGCTTAACCCGTCAAACCTTGGACGTATACGGTTTTGGGAAATCGTTTCTAAAGCCGTCAGCCTATATCTATAACGCCTGGGGAAAATAAAATAAAAAACTAGTCGCTTATCACGATAATTATTATTGTGAACAGTGTGACGACAATCGCTGATGGGAGATCTGTGTCGGATGATGGCGTAGGCGTTAGTCCAGACGGCGGTGGCCCTCGGGCGTACCGGAAGAGTTGAGCGGCGGTAGTACACGTGGCTGATGGCCTGATGGCGCAGGGGAGGGAGCGAGAGGAGGGGAAGGCAGGAGAGAAAGGAACTGAAGGTAGAAAAAAAAACACAAAACTATAAAGAACACGAGCAACGCGTAATCGCATTGTCTATGCGTAAAAATAAACAGTGACAAGCCGAATACGCGCGGTAGTAAACGAAAAGCAAAAGAAAAAACGGAAACGACCGCCTTAAGAATCTCTCTCCACCCGTGTGTGGCTGTGTGTGCTCGAGACGTTTGGCCTGTCTGACCACCGGCGCAGTTGTAATCCGCCACCGGTTCGGGTGAAATGTGTACCACTGTAGTTGGTAGTCGACCGGCAACGTGAAACCGCATCTAGCTGATAACACGTGCGATTCGTCGTCGTTATTCCTGTTGTCCAAGTTGCACGTGAGTACAAACAAAAATAAAAGTGAAATGTTTTGAATACTTTTATACAGTCGACGAATGAACCTGAGACGTTGGTCGAAAATGTGACTTAACTGTATTCGGATACAGGCTTTAGGGATTCGTGCGATCGGGCCCGGCACTAAACCGGTAGACAGGTTGAAATTGTATTTCAGCCTAGTCAAACTCTGATTTTAATTACTAAATTTTAAACACTTAATTGATTAATGTAGTTTTAATAAAAACGTCTGTAATGGAATACCAATTATTGAGGAAGCTTAGAAGTTGAAACGATTCAATTATTGATTAGAACACTCTTTTAACCGAAAAATTGTTCATACACTACGAGATTTCCTTACTTTATGAAGTTTTCCATGCAATTTTTTATTTATTTATCGAGCTCGTGTTCCAAATGCTAAAATTAATTTATATCGTGCGACATTATTTATTTGTATGATTACACAACAATTAGTATAAAGTAGCATTTCCACTGGAAAATACAATTATAATGGGTTCAATCATTAAGTACGGGGTTTTAATACAGTTAATACATCGCTACTCGTACTAGGTACATAACATAGCAGTTTGTTAACATGACATCATAATATAGTCAAGAGAGCTTTATTTATCAATGTAGAATTTGACACAAATATAGTCATTAGGCCTCTCAATCCTAATGATAGACCTATACTCATTACCACACTAGAAAATAGTAATCCTCTTCGTCTTGGCTTACACAATTAGTGAGGTCATCGGCCTTAAGGTTATTTTTTTACTATTGCTCCTTTTTTTAAGATTTTAAATAGTTAATCTAAACTAGCTAATAGGTTCAAAGGTTAATGAAATAACTAAAATAGCAATTAACGAATACTGATGACGCGTTATTAATAGGTACTTATGAACTTATTACCATTACACTAATTATTATTATCAATAATAAGGTAGATTTAGATTCAGCCAAACAAAGAAAACAAAACTAAAAAATAGAGTTATTATCTCGAATGGTGTCTAGATTGAATAGTATGTGTTTTTAAAAACGGCTTATCCCATTTTAAAATTGAGAAAAAAACCGTTAAAAAAATATTTAAAATATAATATTACTTTTAAAAGGTTCTTTTTAACATTGTAAGATGTGTTTGGTTTTACAACAGTCAAGAATTTTTTAAAAGCGATTTCATCAATATATTTGCACACCAGAAGGTCGTTCATGTCAGATTATGTTAAAGTTGAACACAATCTTGAAGCTTATTTTTGTTTACATTTTTACTCGGTGTGCAATCTGTATAATTAAGAATAGTTGACCTAAGGAGTCAAGTCCGTTAGGTTATAAAACACAAACGCGGTTCAACCGATTTGCGTATTATTTTTAATTTATAGTGGAAATACAATACATATGTAACACAGATAACATCCTTGTCTGCTGTAGAATGATAATTTATTTCCTAAAAGTAGATAGTTTTGTGAAATATTGCGAAATTATATCTGAATAATAAAAAAAATGGTTAGTAATGGGGAATTTGGACCGTTTCTAATTGTTGTTCCTTAAAAATTAATTTCCACTGACGTCACTTGAAAATAATGGTTTTTGCTCAACGTTATTCATAACTGTTTTACGATTAGGTTTTTCGGACTATAACCATTGCAATACGCTTTGGAGGAAAAAAATATAATTTCAAGGTGGTCATCAATACAACAATCATTCGGTTGATTGAACTTGTATTTTATTTTATTCCAGAACAGCATACTTAGGTTTTTAATTTTTTTCCCACAAAAATAAATTAGTAACTGAAAATATATTTATACAATTTGAGTAGGTATATTTACGAAGTACACGCGTTTTAGTCGTGTTATAAACTCAATAAGGCTTTAAATGGTATTTCGTTTTTAACTTGCATGACGTAAGTAGAACCAATCAGGATGATTAAAAATATATCTATTAACAAAACTATATTTACATTAATTGAAAGTATTCTCATTGAGAGTTATGTATTTCCATACACACATATCCGTACAAATGTATAAGATGCCTCACACATTGTTTTACGTACAATTTGGTTGTAAAATTGTTGAAAAACCTTATATTTTTAAGAAACTTTTACACATTGCTAAGTGATATAGTTTCATCATCGAAATTCCGAAAAACTAAATAGTCTGGACAAGCTTTCTATACTGCTTCCAGAAGTCATTCGATGGGCTATACCATCGCATGAGTCACCAGGAAACCAGCACAGTACCTCTACCTATGTTTGTTCGAAAATTATCAACCATAATACTAGCCATACAAGTTGTCACCGCGGTAATGCAATTTTACCACTTGTTTCGTTTATTTTGTTCGGAGTATACCTATACCTATACGAATTTCAATTAAATTTCCGACAATTCTGAATGTCAATCCAACACAAGAAGATTGTGCAAAACGTGTTTGGCGGATTCGTATCTTATAGCTGACACGGCACACTATTGTAACTGTGTTTGCATATTAATATCATAACTACTATTTCATGCCAAACCGGATTATATTGTACTATTCGTACGCGATTGTTTGTTTTTTTTAAGTCCTATAAAAAATACTAGTTACTACGTTATTTATTGAAAAGGTTTGCTTGTGATGGGCGTTGTCCGTTCAACAACGCAACAACTTTGTAGAAGGTCAACGATCCTTTGGTCCTCAACCTCTGCTAAATAATTACAATGTTAGTTTTTTTTCATATTTTTATCTGATAGAGAAGACTAAACAACACTATACCAGAATGGTCTGATGACGACATAGCTCATCGGTATCAGTCATCAGCGGGTTGGGTGATTTAGGGAGTTGATAATTTATTAATTTTTTACAGTGGCCTTGAATCTCCCCGATATTTTTAAATCTCAATATCACA
Source organism: Adelges cooleyi (assembly GCF_023614345.1). Lineage (NCBI taxonomy): Eukaryota > Metazoa > Arthropoda > Insecta > Hemiptera > Adelgidae > Adelges > Adelges cooleyi. Next base: position 12,140,065 of record NW_026096579.1, on the reverse strand, counting down.
TTGGTTAATATTCTTTTTTTTTATCGGCTATTTATTTATCTACTGCAATTTCCAACAAGGTACCGAGTTCGCCGAAACATTACCTTAAAATAGTGTACATTATACTATGACATCGCACTTGGATAAATATGTTTCAGTTTAACAAAGACATTACTGTAGATATTAGATTTCGAAATTCTTGAATTTTTAACCCTAATTGTTGACAATTAATATGTATATATTATTTTCAATATACAATTCCTTGTTGACATTTGGAAATGAATTTATGAATTCCTGATTGCTCAATTATGTAACAATAACCTTTTATGAAAAACAAAACAACTAAGCTAGGTATGTAATAGGTAATTTCGTCTTTAAAATATAGGTAGTATTAATATATATTATGTAGTAACTAAAAGTTCAAACATAATATTTACTACATTAACACATTTATGTTTTATAGATTTAACGTGTTTACTTTTATTTTTAATATATATTTAGTTTGATTATAAAATAGGTTTATAATTGAAAATCTTTGAAAAAAAAAGAATCTAAAATCTTTCCATTTTATAAATGTTTTCTATATTTGACGAATGTAATCTTATATACATACCTATATTTTGTTAATAATTTACTCTCGGATATATTAATTCTTATACCATGACATAGTGTTTAATCGTCTAAAACTTGTAACAGCTATTAAAGTATATTTCCTTAATTGCTATAACTCGTAACATTTTTCAAGGATTTCGACTAATATTATTTCAGGGTTTTTTTTGTGACATTAAATGAAGCAGAAAGAAAATTCTCGTTTTAGTGTTTTGTTTTTGTGTTTGCTCTAATCATTAGAGTCTAATGTATACAATATACATGATCGTTTCAAATTTTACTTCGCAATATTTATTTATTAACTAGTATTATTTAAAAAACCACATTTGGTAAGGCTTCATAAAAAAGATTGTTAGAAAATTACGTTTGTTTTTTTAAAAATATGTAAAATATAACATCTCACGATGGAGCAGAGGTATCGTCGTACTTATGTGTAATATTACCTTATTGCGTTTTTCCCCAAGTGCTAATCTATTGAAACTCTTATGAACTTACTTGTATTCTGTTCTTTCTGTCTAAAAAGGCAAATTTTAGTTTCGGACAATACTTGGTCAGATTACTACTCTTACGACACACGTTTTAAAGTGTATGCAATGTAAAAAAATTGCACACAGAATAAACATTTAACGCTGAGAGAAGATATAAACTTATATAAGGTCATTTACCCAAATTTACAAAAAGTGAGATAAGTTAATTTAAACCTTTTAGTAATTTATGCCAATTTCAGTGTCTCAGGTACCTAATGACATTTAATTAGCTGTTTTATGTTTTCCAGTCGTTGCAAAAAAAATACTAAGGTTAAATGCATATGTAGTATTAAAAAAGTATTAAAAAAAACACTTGAATTTATAGTTTATCTTTTAAAAAATATTCAACAAACCATAAATAAAAATCTTTTAATCTTTAAATTAAGAAATCCAAAATTCCTGTTATTCATTCGGAGACCTTAAGTAATAAAAACATTATTCCTACTTAATATTTTGTCTGTATAATGGTTTACAATATAGACACATGAAGTTTATTCATGGTCAATACTAATAAAAATTCCGGTCAACTACCTTGTCTTACCGTGTAATGATCAACACCCGGATTTAGATTAATATTAATATGTTTGATTTTGTATGTACGAAACGAGAAGTTGGTTTCTTGTCCTTAACTATTTAGGTATGTTTTATTTTATACAATTATATTGGGACTGTTGGGTTCGTCGTAAAATTCTGGTTATCAAGGTTAACCAAACTTAAAGAAATAATAAAAAAAAATATATGAGAAAAAGTACGCTGGGGAATCGTTAAACTAATTTCACAAAATCGACAGATATGATATAGAGTGAGATAAATCATTCAGTACACTGTTGTATGATCTTCACACAATTGTTTCAATATTCTTTCCTCTAAAGACTATATTGTCTGTACTCGAGTCTGTGAATTTGCAGTGTTAGTTTTTTGACGTGCAACAGTCACGAATATCGTGCGCTCTAAATATCAGCCAAGTATGTCTGGCGATGTTCACCGAGTTACAAAATTACAAATAATGTGTGTAATTATATATTTATGTAAGTATATAGAATTTCGGTACGATTAAATCGACGGCGCGCGCCCTTTTCTCCATTTTTTGTACATGTATATTTTATCCTTCGCCGAATAGATGCTTATCAGTTATCGTGACGGATGAGAACGTTATGTCTTTGGACGTGGATAAAAGTATATATTGTTATCTTACTGTTATTAACGAAGGTTTGATAATTCGTGGTTGCTTCGCCATCGGATGAAAATGTAAAAGAGAAAAACAAATAGAAACCGTCGAATTCGTCGTTGCAGACAATGAATAACAAATAAAAATCAGTAACTAAGTATGTACAGTTAGGTACAAATTAAATTGTCCGCAAATACAAAACGCTGGAAAACAATACACCTATATTATCCGTAGTAAAATAAAAGGTTATACTAAATAAATGTTTCTCAAGACATTTGAATCTCAAAAGCAAAAACGATTGTACCAAATATAAGTGTTGAATAATAACACGATGTGAATGATGTGAAGTGTTTAAACGGTGGAGATCATTCATGCGTAAAACTGGTGCCTCGATATTTCAAATTTAATTTTTGAAACCTTGGCGGAATCGATGTTAGCTGAATATATATATCAAATATATCTGATATATATATATATATACATGGATCGTTGAGCAACTTCAAGATCGTGACCTATTTGACCCTATTTTCTCTCCTAACCGAATTATACCTTAACATTTTCCTCAAGTTTTTTTTTTTTTATTTATTTGATAATTTCTAACAGCCGCACGAGTTGTACCTGGATCTACTATCTTGTGAACACCATTATATGTTTTATGGGTATAGAATGATCCATGACACGATTAAGACCAACTGATGATTCGTGTGCCATCGCATTAGTGGACAAGTCTCCTTTAGCTACGATGATTCAAATACCATGGAAATACTATTACTTCATAATATTTTTATCCCGAGCCTGTGCTTTGGGTGTAATGGACATGGGTCTGTTCGTGTATCTTCTCTACACTATACCGAATCACGGCAACCGAGCGGCCACTATTATTAAGTACGTTTAACTACACGACTTCTCATAAAATTGACATTATCCAGGCACGGATTATGATAATAACCATCGTAGTAAATTATATACCTATTTAACAAGGTGAATAACGGATACTTTCTATATAGAGAATAATATTGCGTTTTGTTACTACGGTACAGACCAGCTCAACATAATACTATTATTTAACACGCCATTTCAAAAACTTGTAGTAATATAAATAGTGTTTATATTTTTTATCAAATACAATATTTTCTGTCGAAATACATAAAACAAAGTTCAGCACTTCGGTGGTATCGAAGAAGAATTTGTACTGGGAGATAACATAATAATATTCAGAGACAATTTAAATAGGTAATTTACAAGTAAACCGGCAAAACAATGTGTTTACCTATTACAAAACGACTAATCTACCTAATTGATGTTGCCGTTGTGTAGTCCAATGTTAAGAACATGGTCAAGAGTTATTTTGAATTTTACAACGATTTGTTATCAACAAATATCTCTTAATAATTTACTCTATTACGTGGTAAAATTGGAAAAAATAGTTAACTAATAATAAATAAGGCGCCTCAACTATGGCGTGTAATGTAAATTAATTAACTAAATGTGACTATAAATATTAATAAGCCAACCTCCCCCTTCAAAGTTTCTTTTTCCTCCAATTTATAAGATTTTATCCATAAACTATAATATCATCTTGAAAATTAATACCTATCTCAATATAGTATTATATAGAAAAATACAAAACTTTTAAATAAAATTAAAAAACAAAATTAATATACATTTTCAATGGCGGGATAGTAATTTTCTTAGTTTTATGATTTTTTTTTTATGAAAATATAAACATTCAAATGCCAACTAGTTTGTATAAATAATTAATTTAATTTTTTTTTTTTTTTTTAGGAATGATGCGTGGTTTAATAATAAGTTGGCAGGTGTAAGGTACTGTTGCTTTTATTAGTAATGTACTTAAATTTCCAATTAATATAAACAATTATCATAGTAATAATAGTTGTAGAACACAATTTTTGTGTTAAGTATCACAAAAAACTCATGTATACTGCAATCTCCGTGAATATATTAGAAAAAAAAATCTATAAAATATAAAAGTAATTATTGTATATTACTGATTTTGTGGAGTAACGTATTGTCTTTTTTTCTTTAAGAATACTCGTACATCGGCATAGACTAAATAATAAATTACAAAAATATTTGTCATAAATTGATGTAGTTGGAAAACTTGATGTGCATTAAATTCGACCGTAAATATTTATAATGGTCAATTCAATGTGTGTTTCTTACTTAGTAGGTACACATAATATTATACTGTTAAAACGCGTTTGCCGCTAGTGAGGCGCCTGTCAACTAAAAAAAAAACTTGACATAATAATTCTAAGGTTATATTAAGCCATAAAAAAGTTAAGCTGTCTCTCAAAAATCGTGGGAAATCAACCTTAAAGTGATTATGTAGAATATGTTTTAATTTTAATGAAATCCTTTTTTTAAGAACATTAGATATGACGTTCCCTAATTCAATGATTTACCGTAATGGTTATTATTAATTTAGTTGATCATTTTTAGACCAGTGACTTCACTATTTTATCTTTCAGTTTTATACCCGTAGAAATAAAAATGATTTATGCTTATTTTGTCAGAGCTCTACAGGGTTACACGCTTTTTAAATTTGTCAAACTATTAACATTTTGCAAACTGGTTTTTGAGGTTTCAGTTTTTTCTTTCTGTTCGCGGTTAACAGCTATTCACCTACCATTCACTCATCCAGCTAAAAACGTTTCTGCCATTAGTCGGATATTCTCAAACTGTATTTGTTTACCGTTCAACATGACTTACTCGCATAGCAAAAGCAATCGAACCTTGAAGAATGTTCTACCGACTATGGAAATATTAATAATAAGTAAAAATGAATGCACAACGATTCCGCACACCCTGACCTGCGGTAAAACTATGGCGGTTGAGTAATGTGTAAAACGATAATCGACCAAAAAAACAGTGTTCTCCGTGGATCCACCAATATTGTCTGACACTGTTAAAAAAATGCACCAGCATTGTATATTGTACATGTACATCCTTATCCGCATTTCTTATTTCTAATCCTCATTTGAATTATCAAAGAGAAATCTTTACCGGTGCTAAAAATGCTCTATGGTAACGATAACGACAGAATGATTATATAATAGCTATGCGTGTAAATAAATATCGTATTATGATAATTATGTTAAACATATTCACGGTAATCATGATACAAATTTAATGATATTGTTAGAAAAAAAAAAACGTTCCACAACTCTGATTCTGTGAATTTTCACAAATCAACTCTTCCCTTGTGGGCGTTGCCTCGTTAAATTTATTCATTAAAACCTTTTTAAATATGAAAATTATTGCAATACATGCATTTTAATTATGAAGTTACTTTTTAGAGTAAACACCACATTCTCAATGGACATTTTCTTTTCCTTTTATATAATTTATTCACTTTTAAACCGGTGGATATTTATGCTCTATGTGTAAAATATTCTTGTGCTTTAAATTAATTTTGTAGCAAACTTAATAATCGCTAAAAATTAAGATGCTCACAATAGTTTTTTACGGGAGAACTAATGATTTATACATTTTTATTACCGTGAGGAAATCCCACAGGTACTTATATAGTAGTTAGCATATCTTGAATTATGTGTCTTGTAGATATCGTTGTAGACCAGGGTTTGTACACTTAACGAAGACTGTCATTCGGTTTAGGTCATTCACAATAGGTTTATCTACGTGCTCTGAACTGATCCGACAAAATGGATCGTGTGTGGGCCACCGCATTTTTAGCAACATTCTACAATAATATTGGTAACAACATATTATTTTCGCACTACATTCTTCAATTGCCACATAAAAATCAACAGGAAGCAGCATCGTTTTGCAACACAGAAAGTCGCTATGCCCTTGACACTGACCGGATCTAAGTGGACAAGTAACCGAACGCTGAAATCCGATTCTGGGTTTTCCTGTTCGGCGTGTAGGTGGTTGTACTTCGGTTTTCAAGCGGTGATTGCTTCCACACTTTCCGGTAAATACTCGATGCAAACAACTGCAATCGGTAGACCAGCATGCGTATTGATTGATATAAAAATAAGGTAGGTACAAACGAAATGACAACGACAAAAAGCAAACGAAGTCGTTTCGAAATAATTGATTACCATTACGGTCACGCACGGTGCATTTAAAAATATATTTATTATCATTATTATTATTATTATAATAATTTAAAGAGTATCGATGCTGTTTGCCCGAAACGAGGTCAATACCGGCCAACGATTGTGTTATTACTTAACAAAAAAAAAAATTCTATTATAATTTATTTATTTAAAATATGCGCTGGAGAACACAGATGTGTTTGTTCCGCCGGAGTCTATCGGAAACATATGTTATGTGTGTGTTCGCATTGTCATAAATAGTAGCACAGGGATTAAGGTTAAGTATACGAGAGAGATTCGTCGTCAAGACACTAGAAACCGTGCAATCCGTCCACGGTCGAATGAAGATTTCGTCAAGACGCATCGCGAGTGACGGCAGACGGGAAGGTCGTCTTACAAGTCATCTTAGACCGTCAGAATGCAATAATGGTGAAACGGCTGTGATGGACAACTGGCCGTATACTGTTTCCCGCGTACACAGCTGTCCTTGATACGATTAAAGCTAGCCATGAAGTTGATATTCCAAAAAATTTGAAGAGCTCCTCTTGGATTTGTCAACTATTGTGGTAAATTTGTAGCAAATGTGTCAACCATAGCTAGTCATTTACGTGAACTTCTAAAGAATAATGCTAAATTTGTTTCGGGAATTTGTGATTGAGGCAGAGGATTCCTGGTTCGGATTTTCGGTTTAGTCTTATAAGTGCTGCACTGATATCCTATAATATTCGTCATATAAAGCCTTACCAACGGGTAGAAAGCGAAGGCGTGTATTAATGTATATGCGTTTGTTTCGTCTGTCGTTCTTGTAAGAGACAATTTCGGTCACGTTATTGAACTCATGACATCGTGTCGGCCCCTGATTATAAATTCCTCAAATTCAATGTTGGCCTACAATTTGACACACGTTCATGTGGTATGTATTGTCCGACAGAGCTGTGACTATGACTGGTTGACTATTTTAGATGGTTTGATGTAGGGGTGTAGTATAATATGTTTTTTTTTAATATCAAAAAAGTGTCTGAGGAATCATTCATAGTATACAGTTTAGTGACACACAATGCAATAGTTTAAATTTGGTAATTATTTGCTCGCTATTGTTAGAAGGCTTTTGTTTTAATCCTTATATCGTTTTTTGTCAATTAGACACAAATTCCCCAATATGCTTTTTTTTATTCATTTATTCACAATATTGATAATATAATATTCTTTTATATTATACAGATTGTTATGGTTTTTTTTATTTTTTCCACGTTTTATGAACTTTTTTTATCGCATTAATAATTATAAGAATAAAATATGGAATTCATCGGCGATGTCTCTAGTGAACAAAAGCAAGAACACATTTGGTAAATTAAAGCTGGTAGATGTGTTATGTATACGATAGGTAAGATAAATAGTTCTCGTGTTTAACACTAAAACTTGCAATTACATCTCTATATATTTATATAACGATCGTTCGGCTTGAACTCAGAAATAATCCTAATGGACAATGGCTAACGGGTTTATATATATTATTTTCCATACACACAAAACAAATCTGAAATCTAAAACCTATTACAATTTACACACAAAACCGCCGTAGGTACTTCATAATACTTGCATTATCCGCTCCATCGAACCATATATACATTATATATCTTAACGTTGATGTTTTTATTTAAAATTAATGCACAATACGGTTTGTCTAATACCAGAAAATGCGTGTCGCTTACTTAATTTTCGTTAACGATATAGACTTAGCTTTGTTTTTTTATGATAAAGGAAAATGTTTAATGACCGTTAGGGCTAAAAAGAAATATTATTATAGATGAAGCATAATTTTGTTCATTCTGTATTAATTTTAGGTATCACAGTTATCAAAAAAGTTATTTAAACTTTTCTATAGATACACAAAATTACAACTACACTGAGTTTGTATGATGACCATAATGTTATTGTGCTCTAGAAAGTAAATGTCATTATTACAAAAGTGAAAAAAACGAATTACGGTAGCTCTAGGCAGGCTGCTCATTTATGTAATAATAATAACTTTGCAATCGGTTCAATTATGTTTTTAACGAACTTTGAATGTATGTACAATATGACGTACGTCTCAACTAGGTTAGTGCAAAAGGTGCAAAAGGTCCCAAAAACGGATTAAAACATAAAATATGAAACAGAGAACAAAAATGATTGTATAGTGTTTACATTTTGATTTATACGCGTTATTAAAAATTGAAGAAAGTCATTTCGGAGAAAACTCAAAAGTGGCAATAACAGTAACGAATGGACATATTATTATTACATTCAACAGCAGGGTTACACTGTATATTTTTAAACACTACATAATTACTGTTACAGTACTGCCAAGCGAAAAGACACGCCGCAATGGCCATTGAGAATAACGGGTTGTGTGAACGCGTGTGCGGTAGCAAAATGTTGTTACCGTAGACCACACACTGTAATTACACTTGACCATAATTGTAATATTATAAATGACTTGCGCAAATTGGGTACTTGGTACAAAAAAAAAACGCTTCTGGGATTTATGTTTTACAGAAATACGCGTTACAGAGTAGGACCGTTGAGAATAAAAAACAAAATTAAGAAATAAAAGTTCCCACTCTGGAGGTTTATGGTCGCTTGTACTTTTTCAATAACTGTGATAAACAAACGTTTTAGTATATTATTATGAATTATGATGACAATAATTGTCGCGAACGCCGTTTAAGTGTGCGTTTAGTCGGGATTGAGTTTGTGCGAATTTCACTCGGACCGACTAGAGGGAAAAAAGAAAGTTTTTCCCAGACAAAGCATAAGTATACGTGTAGTGCTTTCAATATCAACTAATGTCGAATTAATAACTTTAAACATCTACCTACACCGCGTTACTTCCGGGAAGGTAGATTTGTATGTATAGTTATAAACGACAATTTAAAAAAAAACCTAATCCTTTTTTTTATTTCGTTTATAATAGTTAATGTACGTTTTTTACAATTATTAAGTTGTTGACTAATCAAATTAAATATAAACTATTTTTTAAATGCGTAGTTAAGGTGGATACAAATTCTAATATCTAATTAATCGTAAAAGGTTAATAAGTTCTAATATGACCTTACACGAGATCTACCAATGTGACCAATCATCTAGGCGCAATACGCATAATAAATAATGAACTATTAACATATTTTGTTGTCAATATAATTGTTTTACCGCATACTATAGCACAGCACTGTATTTCTTTATCCCGTCTGACATAGAGTTCATCCACCTGCCGCGGTTACGGTTCAGTGAATTTTACTAAAAGCTTTATGCCAACATTACAATATTTTCAAACGGCAGTACAATACAATCGACGCAAATTCGCCTTCGGCCTAATGATTATTACATAACATTACAATAACATACTATAGTGTTTGTAATTTTCTCTTTCGACAGGTTTGGAGGGATGAGTGGCTGCAATTGTCCGGTGACCCAGCCGGGGCCAACGCTGGCCAGCACGTGCGGAGGATCGCAGTTTATGTTGTTTATGGGCTTGTTAGAAGTTTTCATTCGGTCGCAGTGTGACATCGAAGACCCGTGTGGTCGACCCTTGTCTAGATTGATACCGGACAGAGAGTATGACTTCATCGTAATAGGCTCAGGAGCCGGTGGTAGTGTGGTGGCCAGTAGACTCAGTGAAGTAAGTTTGTATTGTAGTCAATACGATTTCCCTACTAACAATAACAAACAATTTGTTTGCAATAAGCAAAATACATTTTGTGATACAATTAGAATTTTGGTTCTTGATCCAACAGTGTGTGGATATAGTGAACTTAGTTTTTTAACAATAATCTTCTTCTTTCTTTTATTTAAAATAACTTCCATACCAGATTTTTCTACCAGAGCGTGTGTTAACAGAAATAATTCTAAATTGGTCGTAATTGTTAGCATTAATTATTATTTATTTTACTATCTACGGTCAAACGACGAAACTCTTTCAGCAGACAATGTACTGGTGCACTTTCGTTTTTGAGCACAAAATACAATTAAGTTTAAAACGGTTGTTATTATTGAAGCTAATGTTCCTATTTGGTTTAAACGTATTTAATTTATTTAATTATCTTTTTAATCCGCAGGTGCCGCATTGGAAAGTGTTAATTATTGAAGCTGGAGGCGATGAACCAACGGGCACACAAGTGCCGTCAATGTTCCTTAATTTCTTAGGTTCGTCGATAGATTGGGGCTATTCGACAGAACCCGAAGAAATGGCATGTCTAGGAGAAAAAGAAAGACGGTGCTATTGGCCTAGAGGAAAAGTAAGTGTTTTTGAAAATCAGTCAACTAAATATTTTATCAACCTATATGGGACAGTCAAACTTGGGCAAATGGTACCACATTTGATTTTTATTGGTTGCGAAACAGAGGTTGTCTTATAATGTGTGACATCAGTGTGCTATTAACGATAAAAGGAAAATTATAAAAAAAATCCGTAAAATAGTCGGCGAGGATTTTGTGTTTGTCATTGAATAAAATTAATGAGAAGAAATCAGAAATAACAGATATGAAAATGTTAACATATAATAATAGTTGTGAGGCGAGTTACTAGATTAGAATAACATATAATTAGGAATGAATGTAAATTTAGTGATCAGGAGTTACATCAGTAACAGGAAAAAGGAGAAGCTGATATGGTATGGCTTGTTAAAAGAAAGGAGGAAATAAAGTAATGAATAAGATAAAAAAATATCACAAAGAGGCCAGGGTAAAAGTAGACAAAGAAGTTAGTTGACAGGGTGAGTGGAGTGGATTTTAATGTCGTAACTTAACGTCTGTCCCAAAACAGCTCAATAAGTTGGAGCGGTAAAAGATTAAGGAGGTGACCTCCTTCGTGTGATCGAGTGAGACAAAGAAGAATATAATGTGAGATCATGTGTACACTGTACATGGTCGACATTTTCGTAGAGGTAAAAGCTCATTATAACATCATTAAAATTGGCGCTTAACTATAATTGCAAAAAAAAAAGGCAAATTGAGATTAACTTATGTAAGCCTAAGTATAAAAATTTATACGTTTTTAACGAGATGCTGTTTCGACAAACCGTTGCTTCTGACCCATGAAAATTATCAAGATCCATTGGTACCTAAACATGATGTTAGTTTCCTGGTGATTATATAAATGCAACCGTATTAAAAATAGTTGGCCGGGCAACAATATACGTTAATTACAACTACAAACTATAATTTAATCAAGAACAGAGGACCTAATTAAAAAAATAAGTTTAAATGTTTTTACGTCAAGTGTAGTTGAAAAAAAAAACATTAATTTATAAAATATTGTTTCTCTTTCTCAAAATAATTCTTAATTAAAAAAAAAAAAAATTATTTACTTACATATCAAAAAGAACAGTGTTTTTAATGTGATAAAATACATTTATACATTATATAACAAACTGATTCTAAAATACATTTCCAAAAGATTTATAAGTGCATCGTGCATTAGTCTACTACAATATAAAATTGTTATATTATTATCAACTATTAGATACTTGATGGGTATTGAATTTTGTATTGTCATACTAAATAAAAAAATATTATTAAAATTTCGTATGGTAATATTATTATATGAAGGAGTTTAATAATACAGTTAAAAATTAGTCATTCTGCAAATGTGTTATCATTGAAATTACATGGTTCCACCTAGTTATTACTATTTGTAAGTTTTCTATATATACATAAGTGTTTGCACAACATGTTTTATCTATGACCTTAAATTTATTAGGCTTCAATAAACTTCTATTCCTGTTTACTGGAGCGCAATGACATCACGAAAATATTTAAACAGTATTAACGTCCCAATTTTAAATTCCAACTATTCAGATGTCAAAAAAAAATTAATCAACTAAATTTATTTCTCAAAATTTTAAACAACTTTGTAATTTTAAAGTAAATGCTATTTTTGGATTTGCAGTTTACATTAATTTTAGAAATAATTATTTAAAACCAACTAAAATTATACGGGGAATGATTTTTTTTTTGCGAAGTGTGGTTAGGTTGTTTTTTTTACAGTTTTGAAATTTAAACTGGAGCATTTCAACGTAGTTCATAAATTTTATAATGAAATAAAAAATGCGACTATCTGTACAGAAAGTAACAGTAACCGAGTGACTTGTGTCCTTGTGGTTTCCAACTTTATAGAATACAATTTTACTAATTACTAAGTAAGCGTAGGCTTTTTTCGACGACCTTCGCTGACTAGTGTTTTTTTATTTTTTCGCGAGAAAATGGTATTTGTTTTTTTTTTCATTTTAAGTCACGACAACATTGGTTTTAATAACGATACACAATATCCAGGTCAATTCAGATCTGCAAACCAACGGGTGTATTCGATCAGTAGGCCATATTGTGTACTTATACCGAGGTTGTGGTTTTTTTATACGAGTTCATGATCGCCATAACGCGCATTCGGATTTCGTGACCAAAACCATTGAACGATATATGGTACCGAATATCTTTTTTACGCTAATGAACCGATCAAAAACAATAGAAGCACGCCGTCATGGGGAAAAAAACTCTTGCTGTGTAGCAGAAATTATTATATTAATTTGGTTAAATGTGTTATATGTAACGGCTTTCAAATTAGGTCGGTACCAAAAAAAAAAAAAACACCAGTGCACTGTTTTTTGTATTCGAGCTATTTTGTTACTATTTTGGCAACATAATATTATTTTAGATTTTTTATACATATATTACTTTAATAACATGACTCGACATATTATTATTAATGGTAGCCCGTAGCTGTTATGTACAACAGTAAGGCACTACAAGAAGAATAATACTTCAGTATATTTATTGTTATATACCGTCAATACGACAAAATGGTTGCAATATTTTTCTAAGACTCTTGTTAGCGCCTGATTTAAGTTTTCAATAGGTTCACATAAAGGAGGACGAATGGCCGAGTGGGCAAGGCGTCTGTGCGTTTGCCGATCACTGTCGCCGGCTGCTAAAATATATCGGCAAAACTAATGTATAAAAAAATCGAAATTAAGTTTATGATAATAAAAAATAATAGTCTCGTTTCTTTGACGTTTTTATGTATCGTTTTTAATCTATAAAAACACCGAATGATTTATTGTAATATCATGGGCACAGCAGTAAGTCGCATGGTTATTCTTATGGTGTAAGTAGAATATTATAACCGGGAAGTTGTCACGAGCACAATGGAGCTATAAAACAAGATAGATATCCGAGAGAGCTGGATTTATTTCAAGTAACCCCGTAGATGACCGCTAGTGTCGTTGGGATTTATACATTACTTTCTTTGAAACTCTCCACCAAGTCGTGATTCAAGCGTGTAAACTTTGATTTTGATACTTCATCTGTGCTGGGCTACCGCCAAACACGTGGAAATAATATTTAATTTATATTCATAAGCTTGTGAATTCATCGCAGACAATAATAATGATCGAATTGTGTAACTCACATTACCATTACCATTTTCAAATTGCAATTTCTGACTGTCTGATGCTCCTTCTTAACACGAGTCTCCCGCGAATGTGGTGTTTTAAGTAGTATGCGTTCAACTCGACTATAACATATTTTAAGGTCTAAGGGGGGTGGTTTCAAATAACTTTTTGAAAACTATTTATTTTATTTAGCTTCGCCTCGGACAGTTAACATTCCCTATATCCCTCCCTCCCCCCTATTTCAGTACCGAACACTAGATCTGACAGATTTAACTACATACCCTGTGTATGTAAATTAGTTCAATGTAATTAATGTAATGTAATTAGGTCAATTATAAAATATGGCCATTAAAATAAAGGCAGGTTCGGCTTTTGATAGAATGATGTGTTGTCCGAATGTACTTTTGAAGAAACTCAAATCTGTGTTTTATCCGTCCTTGGCGGGAAGGTACATAAGCTAAACGATATTATGCTGAACCAGTGATACGTGTATAAAAGCCTATGACAATCGACTATTTTTACAGGTCCCGGGTAACATGCCTAAATAATAATAATTATTATCCAAAGCAAAAGAAAAACGATTTTGTTGTAAACGAAAAATCGATTTTGTTTTATTCGAAAATCGTGGCGCATACACCGCCCGTGACAGTGTATTATATTAATTGTGTGTGTATCCACATTAGTGATTAAAAACGTAAAAAAAGTACAATATTATGTGTGTGACGTCATACACAATACACACACACACATAAAAAATACAATAACAATAATAACTTGCGGCTAACGTTTAGGTGAGAAAATTGCGGGGAGAGAGTGTTCCGGAGTAACGTTGGTGCGCAAACAGCGTGTACACGACATACATATAAAATCATTATTGTTCGCCGTTGGCCCTGCCGTTTTTTATTTTATTTTATTTTACCATTATCGTACACGTGTATAATATTATGCGTACATACACATCGCCCAGCGCTATTATTATTCGGTTAACAATGGCCGGAGGAATTAATACAACGAGATATTTTAATATGTATATATATATATAAGTTTACACAGTCTAGGACCTAGGAATACGTGTATGGTTACGGTTGAGCAACCGCTGACCGCCGGACGAACTAGAACGTTTACATATTATACCTACACCTCCTCTTGCAAATCCACCGTTTGCTTAGCATACGAACCGTGCCTTAAAAATAATAAGATGAATAATAACCACGTCACCGATGGTTATTTCAATAATAATAATACATTAATAATAATATGCACAACACGTATACAGTATATTATATATTATGGGTTCTGCACGAACCGGATCCATCGTCCAGCCGCTCTAATCATATTATTATAGCTAATACAATCAGCTGAAACACACAGACACTATGTAATTATTACCTTCTGCCCGTCAGACAGCCCAAATGTGTTTGCTAATTTCTGTTTTATATATATATATATATATATATATATAAAATGTACGTTTTATATTTTGTTTTTGTTTTGAAGCGCGTTTCATATATCGACGTAGTACACACAACTAGGAAAATTTAACATTTTGTTATTTTAAAGCCACATGTAATCAAATCCAGACATTGATTTGTGTTATCTCAAATCTCTGTTAAAACTTTAAAGTTTAATTATTAAAAAATTGCTACACGACAAGCAGAAGTGCTAACCACTAACCTGAGATCTTCGCAGACCTAAATGTTAATACAACATGTCTCACATCTAAAGGTCAACGTTGCAAATTGTTCTTATACTATTTTACGCGAGCCTTGTATTTAAAACCTGCCTTTAAGTTATTATGACTTTTAACTTATGTTTATTGCGGCGTTATTTTGAATCAGCGAAAATTAAATCAAAACCAACAGGCTAACGAAATGCCACCAAACACTATCTTTAAATATCCGAGAGACTTTAACGCGAGTTTAACTTAAGTGTGAAACGCCTTTTAAATTAAAACAAAACATTTTATGAAACAAAAACACATGTGTGCTGTCAGATAACTAAAAGGAAACCATTGTGGAACTATAAAAATAATTATGAACTGTTTTGAGTGTTATATGTTCGAGTGCATCAGATATTTGATCGATTTGCAGGCATTTGAAACGTTGTAGTTGACAGTAATGATAAAAATAATATTATAAATTCAAATTCACAGTTGGGTTGTGATAAGAATTTCGGAAGTATTTTACTCAAATAATGATATTTTATTATATTTTTATAGGTGTTGGGCGGCACTAGTGTCATGAACGGAATGATGTACATGCGAGGTAGTCGGCACGATTATGACAACTGGGCCAAGTTAGGAAATCCTGGATGGAGTTACCAAGACGTGCTTCCGTATTTCTTGAAGTCCGAAGACAATCTACAGGCCACCGCAATGGATCCCGGTTTTCACGGTGTCGGAGGTCCATTACCGGTCGGCCAGTTCCCATACCACCCTCCGTTGTCTCATGCTATTCTGCAAGCTGGTCTGGAAATGGGATATCAGATAAGAGATTTGAACGGCGCAAAACACACAGGGTTCAGTATAGCCCAAACCATGTCTCGTAACGGTTCTCGGTACAGCACGGCTCGGGCGTTCCTGCGACCGGCTAAAAACCGACCCAACTTGCACTTTTTGTTGAACACGACAGTTACAAAAATATTAATCGATCCGAAGAAAAAAACCGCCTACGGCGTTGAAGTCATGAGAGACGGACAAATCGACAGGATCATGGCAAGAAACGAGGTGATCGTTTCTGCAGGAGCGGTCAACTCGCCCCAGTTGCTTCTTCTGTCTGGCGTTGGGCCCCAAGACGACCTGAATGCAGTCAACGTACCAGTGGTCCACGACTTACCGGGCGTGGGTCGGAACCTGCAAAACCATGTGGCTTTCTTCGTAAACTTCAACATAAACGACTCTTCCACCACCGCCCTGAACTGGGCCACAGCTATGGAATACTTGTTGTTCAGGGACGGTCTGATGTCGGGCACGGGAATATCCGAAGTGACGGCCATACTGCCTTCGAAGTACGCCAATCCCATGGACGATTATCCCGACTTGCAGTACTTCTTCGGCGGTTATCTGGCCAACTGCGCCAAGACCGGACAGGTCGGCGAGAAAGAAAACGATAATCCCCGCCGTGGCATCCAAATGATCCCGGCCGTGCTGCATCCCAAGAGCAGGGGCCAGATCAAACTGAAATCTTCCAATCCCCTGGACCATCCGGCTATCTACGCCAAGTATCTGACACATCCGGATGACGTGGCCACGCTCATCGACGGCATCAAAATAGCCATCAGGATGTCGGAAACGTCTGCTCTGCAAAAGTATGGAATGGAACTCAGCCGACAGCCGGCAATGGGCTGCGAGGACATACCTTTCGGTTGTGACGCCTACTGGGAGTGCGCCGTCCGCAGGAACACAGGACCCGAGAACCACCAGGTGGGCAGTTGTAAAATGGGACCGGCAAGCGATCCGAGTGCCGTGGTCGACGCCGAACTTAGGGTTCACGGTGTCGACAGGCTCAGGGTGGTAGACGCTTCGATAATGCCCACAGTCACGTCCGGCAACACCAACGTGCCGATCATCATGATTGGCGAGAAAGCGGCGGACATGATTAAGAGGCGGTGGGTCGGCCGGAAGCCCTGGAACAAGTGGTAAGCCGTCTCTCAACCTATCACGGTGTACATTTATAAATCACAAGTATCCTCACACAAACACACTGTTACTTCTATCACGTGCAATTCACGCAATCAATGTAAAAAAAAAATAATAAAACACATTCTATAAGCACTCCCACGATAAAAGTACCACACCGGCGAACACGTTGGGATGGTTTTACGAATGCACCGGGTGAATAATGTAATTGCATTTATTTATCATTTAAGACTGTGATTTTTACAGAACGACCAGACGTGCCGCCCAAATAAATGGCAAGTGAACTGGACCCTTTACTCCACTCGTGTGTACTATATTTATATAGTATACGAATTCAGTACATTGCGAAAAAATTACCGTCTACTTAAAAATACATCCAATTTTTAAAATATTAGTGTAGCGAGTATTGACGCTTCGAATGAATAATTCTAGAGTTAAATTAAGATTAAATTATGATTTAACTATATTCACCCAACACATTTTATTACTCTTATTGTAAACTTATGTTAATAACCTAAAGCTTTTACAAAATAAGGATGCCATTAAAATATAGTATATAAAGCCATTAATATTAATTATTAATTTTAATGTAACTATACGCTATGCGTAATATTATGATATTTAATTAAATTATGAAATTCTAATAATTTAGTGTCCATGTAAATATACTGTACTTACTAAATGTGTTACACTCATACAAAAGCTGCGCGTTGTGTTTTTAATTTAGTTATAGACCGGATAAAACGTAGAATAAACATATTGTATTATCATTCATGGAAAGATATATTGTGGGCGTATTTGAAAATAAATTACATAAATGTGATAGAATACATTAGACATAAGTATTATAACGAACACTTATAGTCCGCTTGTGTTATAATTTCTTTACTAGCTTTTAATTAATTTTTAAGCAAAATATTTTTAAACTAATAATAAACTAAGAAATTTTACTTTGTAATCACCTTGAGCGAACACAAGTAATAATTGTATATCCAAGAACAAAATCTATACTTAGTTATTTCAATAATCAATAATATTATTATTATGTTTAGAATATTGTATTTATAATATTTTAAATAATCAAAAATAATTGTATGTATAATCTTAGGTACACTTACACGTTAAGTTATAGCAATAATTATAATTGTATTCAAAGATTCAAAAACGATTAAATATGTGATTCAACTATAATTTTAAAAGATTAAACTAGTTTATTGAATAATAGCTGTAACGATTTCATATCATTCTGGTACCTATTTATGCATATCCTTGTATACAAAATTATTCACAAATATTTGAAATAATCATTCTTACGTTAAGACAGTGTGCTTCATTCAATAAGAATTTTTATCTAAAAGTATCTAGATAATACTACGGATGTGATTTTTTTGTTATAATAAGGTATTTTTTTAAACCCCTCTAAGATTCAGGATCAGGTGAGATATATAATTGTTAACAGCTGGACGAATGTAAATGTAACGTTTTACTAAAATGAATTAACTATTTTTAATTTTAATTGAATTATTTAAAGAGGATGTATTGAGGAGTAAATTGGTAATTTTTGGTAAAATCTTAATTTAGAACTGTCTCGGAGCTGTTTTAAATCACCATATTTTCACAGTAAATGCATGAAAACTTTATCTGTGCTTTAGCGTTTTAAAATTGTCGAGAACTCAATCTAGTAGTTTTTAATAATTTATTTAAAAAACATACTAGCATAGTTCAAACCATGAAATAAATAATAAAATTGCTAACTTAAGCGTTTTCATTATAAAAAAAAATGTTTATTACAGGTTTTAGACCTATCTTCAGACTAATAGTTAATAGTTTTAGAAACTGTATCACAGTATACAAGCTCATTCCCCATTTATAATAATTAATCATTCTACTAACTAGTTGATACTTCCCTCCTGGGTAATAGATTTACATAGCGCACGAAGCTCGTATACTACAATACCTACTTTAGTTAACAAGATAAGAAATAGGTGAATTTGCATTTTTGTCCATCTCGATTGATACCCAATGTTAATTTTTTGGGGAACTTCGCCCACGCAATTATTTGTATACGATTAAAGTACACCGGAACAATGATACAAATCGTTCTGTTTAACTACAGTCCAATTACTATTAGTGTTTCTCATGAGTTAAGACCAGTTAGACGACGTTACGTATGCCTCAATAGTCGACATGCCGCCCAAGTATTTAATGTTTGTCATTTTAGTGTGTTTAGTTATAAGTAAGTGTAAAAACTCTACCGTTTTTATTTTTATTTTACAGCAAAAACATAAAAAGTCGTTAAAATATTTGATGCACAATTAAAAAGCACTAACATTTTTTTTTGCATTCTTACACGGACAGTCCAAAGTAACTGTGTAAAACATAGTCAAAATAATTCCAAATTGTTTGTGTTATTTTTCAAAAATACTTTATCCATAACTTAAATAATTTTAACAACTTAAAATAAAAACTATAACAATATTTTTAAATACTTTTTCTAAAATAATTGGATACGTTTTCAATAATTGTCTTTTTGGGTGTTTATGATTTTACGGTCATGAAAGTCTAAGAAAAAACCAAACAAGATATGACTAAAAGTTTATAAAATAATTAAAACCTTTTTATATTTTTTGATCTTTAAAAACGATTTTTTTTTTTAATTTAAATAACGGTAAAATCATTTTAAAATCATTTGGTTACATAGTTTTTTTTTTCAGATGTCGTTTTAATGGATGCTGCTCCAACTGCTGCCCAAGACGACAATGAACCAGTAAGTAATAGGATCAAGTGGGTAATTGGGTAAATAGAAATTATAAAAACCAACATAAAGTTAGAAATCATTTTAAAAATAGTGCGACCCTCCAAAAATAAAAAACCTTAAAGAAATTATTGTTGTAACTATTTTTAATGAAACTTATTAAAGACAATACATACATGACTTGTGATAATCGTTGAGAATTCAAACGTTGAATAAGTATAATGATGTTATAGAATGTAGAAATTCTGGGTTAGTTGTTCTATAATAATTTGTAAGTTCTATTGAAATACTATAAATAGGTTAGGTAATAACCTACAAGGAAAGAGTGTTAGGTTTCTTAAAGGAGGAGCACAACATTAGTATACATTTTATAAATAAGACGCTTTTTTTTGGCGAGGTACATTATAGGAAACTTTAATATATTTATTTATTTATTTTTTTTTTTGTAGCCAATAACAATCTACAATAGAATGATAATGGTGTATACCTAACTGAAAAAAAATTTAACCAAAAATGTTTTCAAACCATGTGATTTACTTAACTAATATTTTAGATTAACTTAATAAAATTAATATTTTGATGTGACCAAAATCACACTGCAAGAACGACTAACCTCCTTTAACCTTCACAAGTACGCTTATGGGTTAGAAAACGTCTTCTCGAGTTTTCGCTCATCTAAATAAATTATATTATATTTGATTAGTTTTAAAGGGAACGAAAAGCGTAACACTTTTTACAAAAAAAGACTAAAACGCTAAGTCACTTTTTGAAGTGTCTGCCGAACAGATTTCAACAACTTCTTTTTATGTGATATAGTTTAACATCTTTTCTATGGGGGCTAAAAGGCCGATATATATATTTTCAAAAAAACTGTATAAACATTTATATTTTTACTATTTTATAGTTTTTTCTAATTAATCCAACTCATATTTTAATTGCTAAATCAAAAATCGGCCTAGCCCCCATAGAAAAATAGTGAGCTACACATAAGAAAAAGAAAAATTGAAATCCGCCAATAGATACGTCAGAAAATGACTTCTACGAAAGTTATTTTTTATCAAACTTTCATATTATTACTAGAAAACTCTAACTTTACTAGCAAATATTTGTTCACCTTAAAATTAGTCGGCATATTAAAAATTGCTACTAGATCAATTTTTGTCAAATATTGCGTATCCTTTGCCCCTTAATAATAGCGCTTTCCGTTCTCCTTAGTACATCTAAAAGAAAATATACAAATATTAATCAACGATTTAACAATGGGTAACAATTAGATAGCGCGTTATTTTAATCAGTTGCAGTACACTTAAAATTAGAAATATATTTAAAAATAATCATTTGAAAATATGTAAATTAATCAGTATACATTTATTTTATCATACTTGATACCGGATGAACATTAAACAGTGACTGTTGGACAGTCCCCCTCGATTTACTGTTTGTTAATAATTATACACTCGGTCGTAGTCACGTTAATCTATATAATTTTAAACTAAAAACCCGGTTGAAATACCTGATAATCTAAACTTGTTATTGAATTCCTTTATATTTTTGAAAGTGAAATAGTATAGGTTCTTATAGGTTTATACAGTCTTATTATAATTTTTAGGTCTAAATTTTAATTTTATTTTGGATGTATACAGTATACTTATATTAATTATATTATTTCATCAACAAAATTGCCTAGGCCTACCTTATCGCTTTACTTGCTACCTAATTGTCGAGGACCAATATGACACGGAACAAGTTTTTGCGATCATACTCCATCCATAAAACGACACAAACAAAGTTGTCATCACAATGACAACATCGTCTAGAGTGCACAACAGTCGTTTTGCTAATCTTGTACACAAACAACGGACAAGATGAACCTAAAACATTTATTTTTATTTTTTTACTCGTGTTTATACATAGGGAAAATAGTATCATTAGACCAAAATCCTCTCAATTGATGAATATTATTGGTAGAGTGGCCTCTGAAAACCGGAAATAATTGTCACGTGTATGAGTAATGGGTTGAGTTATGGTGTATGTACATTGTACACGTGTTAGGGAAAACATATACTTGCTTGTTTCGTGGCCGTAAACGGACGGTGCTGTGGTTTGTTGGCCGCAGGTGTCGTTGCCGCGGTCGGTGGCCGAGTTGGTCGAATGGGAAGAATTCAGGCGCATGTGGAGGGACGCCGCCAAGGTGCAGTTGGAAAAGCGGTTCCCGGGTAGCGGCCCGGCGCCATCCAGGAACATGATCGGCGACGTCATGACATCCGAAGACTTCCAGAAGGGGATGTGCGCAATGAGCGGCATGGGCATGAAGGGAATGAGCAGCATGATGACCGGCCGCGGTGCCCCGTGGGACCAAATGAGCACTTTCGTGGGCTCCGAGAACACCCAGCACAGCGCGTGCGACCTGATGATGCAGACCATGACCCAGTCCGGTACAGGAATCAACGGGTACATGGGTCGGTTAGACAACGACGCCTCCAGAGATCCTGCCCAAGTGATCGACATGTACTTCCAGTCCAGAGCCTACGACACGTTCAAGGACAACTTCGCCAACATGTTTTCGAACACAAAAATATTTTAACACGAAGCGTTCTCGTGTTAACTTATTATCTTCGTTCGGTTTTACTTGATTAAACTTTTAACAACATCTTTAAAGTAAAATAAAAATCATTTATCTGAAAATTAATTCATATTATAGACACAACAGTTGCGTGTCCAATTTTAACGCGTCCAAGATTCGTACCGCAGAAAGCGCCTTTAGACTTTTATTTTTTTACAAAACGACATATTTTTAACTACCACATGCTTCTATTAAATTATTATAATTTTATATTAAAAAAGCTACTGAATTATTAATATTGATATCGTAATGTTATACGTCATGTAAAAAATAATGCACATGTATCTCTTGTTATGTTTATCGAATAAACTAACTGTTTCAGCGAAAATTTGAACGTTTTACATTATTAGAGAGTTACAAACAATGACATAAAATATGTATTTATAAAACGGATTTTAAGACAATTTTTTTACAAAATAAAAGTTTTTTATCAACATTTCCTAATAGTTAAGAACTGAACCCGATATACCATAACACAATAATTTATTATAATATATTATACACAAAAGATCTACAATAATAATTAAAACAAATGGTAGTAGATCTTTATATTATTTTGATCGACATAATAGTGTGCTTGATATTGAATTAAGTTTCCGGATTTGGTAAAATATGTAAATGTATTTTTCAAACGGTAATAAATATAAATAGGTACCTATACTGCAAAAGTACACACATAATCCATAGTTCTTATGACACTTTTATATCATCTCCGGCCACAGGTCAAATAATGACAATTTCAAAATAAGTTTATTTGGTTACAAGTTGAAATTTTTTGTATCTCAGAATCGAAACAACGAATCATTTTGATGGAAAAAAATTACCCAATTTCAGAGTTATCCCAATTCGACCTGTGGCCACAGATATACAACAATTATTACTGAATTAAATAACTATGTTTCTCTACCGTATTATAGGCATTTACAGAAGGAAACGATCGAACGCTGAACAAGGACGACAACGAGTTTCCCAACGAAATGTACGAACACTTTATTTTAGGAATTGAAAACATGGATAAAGCGACGGCAGCCATGATCGATAATCTATCGGAAACGGATTATTTTGCGGAGAACAACGGCATCGATCATGAAAACTTATTTACTAATGACAATGACGAATAAAAGAAAATTATTTAAAATAAATACCCAATAATAGCACCGCATCTCAATCAGTGTATTTATTAGCCCTCGACCAAGTCCCATCCTTTACTATATTATTATGTTTGACAAATAGATTAATACAATTACTATTGTCAGGCTGGAATTATTGTGTTTATTCGCATAACAGTATTATGTATTATTATTGTTGTTATCGATTTTTAGATGGAGACCAAGAATAACCCAGGAGGAGTCGTCCAAATCGAACGGCCTTTGTCGAATGACGTTATTCGGAGACGACCATACAATCAGATAGCTCGACCGCAATCGGACGCCGAACAGGAACTGAGCAAAGGACCTTTGTCGGGTGTCATACCAGGAGGCGAATCGACTACCACGTCGACCACTCCTACCCTAACGAGTCCTTCGGGATTATTAAGCGGTGGACTTCCCGGAGGAATTGGCGGCAACGAAGGAGATGACAAGCAGCAGAGTCCCACGCTAGTCTTGGGAGGGTTTTCCGCTTTACTCATACCCACCCGAGGTATGTCCATGTCCAATATAATGTCTATGATGTCTACCGGTCAACAGCTCAGCCAATTGATACCTACATCCGGTAGTTAAACAGAAACATGTGCTTTAACTCACTAAATTGCCTAAAAATACAATTTTTCTGAGTTATTTTCAATTTATATTACATATTAATTTTTTTTTTTTAACTCATATCCTAAAACGAATCGGTATTTCATAAACTATGAAAACGTACAACTAATTAACTTTTGTTTCGAATTGATCAATTATTACTTACTCCAAATAAACAATTGTGTTAACATATTACATTTATTAACATACATAAATTAAATAATTATTATGTTAACTTTTTTTTTAATATAATTAATATCTAAATAAATCTAATAAAGATAGAATAAACTAAAAATATACTAGTGTAGTAAATCTTCATTGATGAAATCCAGATACTTGGAAACATCTACGAACACGACATAATGACTTGTATCGCACACAGGAAGACCTTCTTTTGCCACGGTTATGGACACGACCCCTCGAAGAAACCATCTATTGTTCTTGAAGAACACCATGCCACCGCCACTATCGCCGTTACACACACTTGTGCCTATAGACACCATTAATACAAAATTAAAAGACTTTCTTATTATTAAAACAGTTTCAAAATGAATGCATCCATTTTGCGTGGTATACACATTACACACTATGGTTTAAATAATTAGGAATAAGGCTAATAGCTTAAATGTTAGCTACTGTTCTCTGAAAACTAAAATACTAAAAATATTTTATATTTGGTGTTATTATAGTATAATATACTTAAAATGAGAGGAAAATCTATTTTATGTGAATAGGCACCCACTTACCAATTAATAATAACTAACTTATTTTATTACATTATATTTAAAACAATAATATAACTAACCATTTCTAAATCCAGCGCAAAATGTTTTGGCTGATGTGAATTTGGAAAAAAAATCTGGATAGCTCCAGAGACAAGTTTGATGAGAAACCACGGGCATTTTCGCCATCATCAGCTCCTCGGTTGGCGCATGGTTCTGATCAAAACCCCAACCAACCACCTAGTATGGAACATTTTGATTTATAATTTACAGCATATTATAGTCAGCATACTTAATATTCCCTTAAACATCTCAGTTATAGTGGTTTAACGTGTTACCGATCAAACGGGTATTTTTAAAAAATAATTAAAATTTGTAAAAATATAATTTCTAATATAAACATAATATATATATTACTAACTTCATTCTAGTTTATAGTCCTATTATGTGCGAAAAAATAAAGCTAATCCCCAAGCGCCTAAAGAAAATACATTAAATTACAGATATTAATGATATTATCAATGATATAATTGATATAATCTAAAAATAGAACGTTTCATAATTAAGTAATCCGCCATAGAGTTATAGTAAGTTCTCCATTTCGTTTCATATCAAAAACAATACGAATTATTAAACATTTAAATAAAAAAGAAGTTAGTCAAGATGGGAACAAATGCATTTAATACATGTTATAACAACTTGTAAATTCATCACAGTATTTGGCGTGATATGTATATATTACGGCTTAATTTTTCTAATTTCTTTGATAGTTGTAGGTAGAATAAATGTATGTTGTTACAAAAAAAATTCACAAGGTAGTCATAGATTAAGTCACCACCCTAATGAACATTTACAGTATTAAAATTGTTAGACGACAATTATTACCCATTACATTCAAAACGAAAACTTTGAACTATTAAATTACCGTCCCTTCTTTTCCTACGATGTCGTCCAAACTATTTGATTCTTTCTCCCACAAGCACACCGGCTTAACGTAATCGGTGATCTCCACTTCGGAGGACAACGTCAATATGGCAATATCTCCAAAGTAGTTGCTATTGTTATAATACGGGAACACGTTTATGCGGGTAACCTGCGGGAAAAATAAAAATAGAACAAAAATCAAAACGAAAATTCACAACTAAAACCATTGACCTGTTTAGTCTGGACTCCTTCGTCGCTGTACTGCCACTGGTGATGTTTCCCGAGGTAGATCACAATTTTGCTGGAGTTGTAAACGACATCCGACTGTCGAACACAATGAGCAGCTGTAAATAAAATATAGTATTCTAAACAACGTCATTGACCAAAATAATATGCGATATCTAAACGCATTTTTATTACATACCTGTTATCACTTTCGTTTTGGACACTAAAGAACCTCCACAGTTGTAGCTCAACTTGATGCCATTGATCAGGTATAGAGCTACGTGCCACGGCCATTGACCACGATGTGTTGTTTGTCCGCTGGTTATCAACGGTACAGCTGTAAGTTTGACTTCACCACACACACTGGACTTGGTCGTCGTTGGCGATGGCGTGATTGATGTATTTTCTGAGCAAATCGTGCGGCCGTTTAATCGGATCAGCCGCACCCTGGGACACCCTATTGTCGGATTGAACTTGACCATAATCCGAGATTCCACCGGCAGACCGGGCTTTAAGTTTTTGTCCAAATTTACCACGATGTACTTAATGTTGTCTTTCGAAGAAGTCTCGCCAGTCCACGACTGCAACAAAAAAAAAAAAGCATACAACAAAATATTACATCAACACGCGATCAGCTAACGTTAAAGAAGTATACAACTTACCACCATCAGATCTGAAGGCCGATCCAACTCTATTTCTAGTAGAATTCCCGAGACGAATTTGTCGGTGTTGAGATATATGTCGCCGTACCATCGGTTATTTTCTGGTCCGGAACCTTCGTATTCAAATACTTCTGGACAAGGAGATGGTGGGTGTGGAGCAGATCGAGAAGTGCTTCTTACTATCCAAGTCAGCCACAATACCAACGACACGATGCATGTCCGCTGAAAAACAGAACTTAAACTATAAATTACTAAACTTGTACCGAATTTATATGTGTGTTCATACCATCATTGCTATTAAAGGATCTCAGAGTTCAATGTAACATAATATTATGTAAACCACATAATACACTTATAAAATTGACGTGTTCACATTGTTGATTTGCTCTATAGCGCTGACGCGTAAGTACCACATACAAAGTCCCTTGGACATCATTGGATGCCATAGTGTTTAGCAGAACCTGAATATTACAAATCAAGTGTAGACATAATAATCTCTAAGGCCAAACCATGGAATTTGTTAATTTTTTTAGGTGAAAATGGATGTGTTAAAAAATGAATATATGTATAAATTATACTTTCTTGTGGCTAAATGTGATTATTGGATCACGATTACGTCATAAGTTATAATCATATTAAATAATAACAGTCATATTAATATGAGCAAGAAATTTGAAAAATAGAAAATACCCAAAAAATGATCAGATTAGTCAATTCTGTTAACCTTACAATCAACGTTTATTTTGTTGAATTTAAATCGATGAGTCAAATGGTTAATTATTAAATTTATTGCAATTTCCTAAGTAAAGCTGATGTTTTTTAAATTTCTATCCTGAAAACTTGTTATTTTAAAATTATCAAGTTTGGCTTGGACAAACTTAAAGCGATGTACATGAAAGAGGAGACTTTTTAGAATTGATAAATCACAATCAAATGTACAATTTTGAACGTGTGAGTACAACTAAGCAAAAAATAATCTGAAAATAGTTTGTAAACAACAAAAATGGTCAGGAAGCTCAGGTTTATTGCAAATAACAGTTTTTTATGCACTATTTTTACAGTATACTATACACACATTCAATTACAGAATCCAAGTGGTTCGTTCAAATGAAAATTATAAGCTTTTTTAACTATAAATCAAAATCCACAAACAACCGTAAAACGGCTATGTACAACAATTTAAAAAAAACAAAAAAAAAACAATTAACAAGCTAGATACAACAACATAAAAATAACTACCTATGTACACTAAGCACTCCACGACACATACTAAGGTCGTCACAGCTGGTGCGTAGATTGATCATTAGACGAACATAATAATGTGTACAGCCAAAGCATACAAATGTCTTAAAGTCAACAGTGGGGTACATCGTTATAGCTTAAATGGGCGAATAGTGTTGATCGCGTATTTTACATTAAACATATGGCGAAATACCACAACGACGAGTCGACACTGTCAAACCGGTCGCTTGTTCTGTATTCAGAACAGTTTATCCGTATATTATAGGTACATGTACCATTTCCCTCAAAAAAAAAAAAAAATCCCCACCATCGTAGTTGTTTAAAACGTTTCTATGATAATAAAAAAAATATTTACCATTGCCACAAAACTACAAAATCGTTTGGGCACTAATCACCTAAAATAACTGAATAGAGTAGTCATAGCGAATAACATATAAAATCATTTAAGAGATTCAATATAAAGTTATTAACTATTGACTTATTGAATGATCGTATCTACAGAAATTACAGAATATTATACTGTTTGACCTTATAAATTGTTAACCGTCCATCTTCATCATAAGAAAATATTAGAATATCATACATACGATAGAAACTAATGTTTTAAGTCCTTGCCATATTGTATCATTGCATAACTTTTTTTGTATTGTATTAATACATATTCTTTTAGATTTCAATCTACTGCCACGATTTGCTATTTTAAAATCAAACGTTTTGCAGCTTCAACAAAAGTAAGTATTCTTAAAACCCCATCTATTGTGTTGTTACCTATTAACGTTCTTCATTAAATGTCAACATGTTTGGTTTTTACGTTCATATAATAAAAAATATTTGCAATATAATATAAATCGTGTTATTGCCATTTGATATGTAAATAACTTTTTATCTCGCTGTCGAATTTTATCTTTAGTAAATAGTTTGAAAGTATACACTCAAATTTTAGTAGTAGGCGTTTTGAAAACATAACGTCATGTATAGTTCAGTAAAAAATTATGATTTTATTTTCATAATCGTTGTTTAATAATAATAATAAAATATAAATTGTGTGTTATGTTTTATAATAGTAATAAAATAACCCAACGCTGAATGCACATCATCAGGTTGTAAGTATTCAAATTTGTTCTACAATATACATATATTATACATCATAAAATTGAGTCTTAATACATATGTTTAGTAAGTAGGTGTAACCATGTATAGTATGCAGTTAAAACCGCAAAATTCGGTTTATCGTCTTATCGCATATTCTTCTTGATAAAATCCAAATACTTGGACACGTCCGTGAATACTACATAGTGTTTCGTGTCACATACCCGCAGACCTTCTTTGGCTACCGTTATGGAGACAATCCCTCGTAGGAACCACCTGTTATTTTTGGCAAACACCATGCCACCACCGCTATCGCCGTTGCACACACTCGTACCTGGACAAGAGTAAATTCATAATTATTGTGCACAGATACTAATCTTATACCTAATCCAAACGGTATCCAAAAAAAATGATGATTCCACACAGGAGAGCATATTTTTAAAGTTATTCCATTACATATTTTGTTTACAGTACTTGACGCCGTTTATTTACCCTTGTAGCATAGCGGTTGAAATACGCACTATTTTATTTATCACATTTGACCAGAATACTTATAAACCATTACCAACCGTTTCTAAATCCTGCGCAAAATGTTTTGTCCGACGTGAATTCCGAATAGAATTGCGGATAACTCCAGAGACACGTTTGATGGGAAACCACGGGCATCTTGGCCATCTTCAGTTCTTCGGTCGGAGAATCGTTTTCGTCATATCCCCAACCAACAACCTGGAGGAGTAAGAAATAAATAGACTCATCGTTCACCAATCGACATGAAAATTCGCGATAATTTAGAAAACAACTGTATTTCTATACAGTTATTTTCTAAATTATCGTGAATTGAATTCAATAAATACAGGATTTGCTGTCAATTACCGTTCCTTCTTTTCCTACAATATCATCCAGCTCGTTGGATTTTTCGTCCCACATACACACGGGAGTCACGTAATTAGTGAGCTCCACTTCGGAGGACAACGTCAACACGGCGATGTCTCCCAAATAGTTGCTGCTGTTGTACGACGGGAAGACATTTATACGGGTAACCTGCGTATCATAAGAAAAAAAAACAACCATTTATTGTACAAATTACACCAAAGACTGCACTCGAAAGCCTACCTGTTTTGTCTGCACTCCCAGCTCGTCACTATACTGCAGCTGATGGTACTTACCCAAATAGACGACTATTTTACTGGAATTGTAAACCGCGTCATTTTGCTTTGACGTCACACAGTGAGCGGCTGTTGTAAAGTAAATAAACAGCTATAATAACATACATTGTCCGGAGTCAAATATAAGAGTTTTGAACACAGACCTGTGATGACTTTGTTTCTGGACACTAGAGATCCCCCACAGTTATAGCTTAGATTGATGCCTTCGATTAAATAGAGCGCCACGTGCCAGGGCCATTGGCCACGGTGAGTCGACTGGCCGTTGGTCACCAATGGCACGGCGAGTTTAACTTCACCACAAGTACTTCCGGACACTTGTTGCGAATTTGTGCTGTAAAAAAAAATATGCGATTTTCCCGTTTAGAAAACGCTGTCTACTTAAAAATGCTGATGAGATAAGACTGTAATTTACGTGCTGTACGACGAATCTTGGTTCTGATTTTTGTTCGGTTTTTGATTCGACGACGACGTTTGTTGTTCAGAAGGTCTGTTGTTGTTGTTGTTGTTGTTGTTGGAGTTCTGTGGCCTAGACTGGCCGGAACCACTGTCTGTGGCCACCGGGCGACTACTAGAACTACTGGAACTCGGTCGATTCGCATTTAGCTCCGGTCTATTCTGGTTGGTTCCCGGTCTATTATTTTGATTGGTGTCCGGTCGGTTGTTGTTTAAAGCTGGCCTATTGTTGTTCAAGTTTTGTTCTTGCGTGTTATCGTTGTTGTTTATCACAGTTATGATTACCGTTTTGTTATTGGACGGGTTGCTGAGTATTTCGTCGATGACTCCGGATATTTGATCTTTGTTGTTAGAATCCGTGCTGGCCTGTAAGGATACCGTGTTGGGTTTGTTGTTAAGGTTATTGCCGCTATCAAATGGGGGCCGAATGGTTGGTTTTAACGTTGTAGTCACTGTTACTTTATTGTTGTTGTTGTTGTTGTTGTTATACACTGGTCGATTGTCGTTGTCGTTGTTATAGTTATTTGACGGTTGGTCAATACCATAAGGCGGTTGTGTGATCGGCTTGTAGGTTTCTTTGTTGTTGTTGTACACTGGACGTTTGTCACTGCTGCTTCCAGTACTACCCGAAGAATATTCTTTGTTGTTGTTGGTGTTACTATTTTGATTGTTATTATTATTGTTATAGTTTGGGGAAAACTCGTCAATTTGTTCGGTGGGGCTTTCACCAAACTCTGGATCGGGTCTCTTCGTGTTCTGAGGTCTTTGAGGTTTGGTCGTCAAATCGTAATCAGAATTGTAATCTGCTAATTAAAAGTACATAGATCATCTGTAATACCGTTTTGGGAATGTATAGGAAAAATTTAGTGTCTTACGAGTATCTTCGGGGCAAATCTTACGGCCGTTCAATCGGATCACTCGCAGTCTAGGACTGCCGGTGGTCCGGTTGAACTTGACCATGATCCTTGAAAGTACCGGAGGGCCAGGTCTGAGTTTTTGGTTCAAATTCAATATGGTAAACTTCACGTTATCATTGGAAGAGGTTTCGCCCATCCATGACTGTAATGATACACACGAAATTACAACTAGAACCGATTTGGTTTTAGTTTTAACATATTAAACAACACAAATAAGAAGATGTATACAAATTAAATACTAAAACCCTGTAATTGATAATACATTTAAGTGATCTTACACAACATAATAATATGGTCGATTAAATGGAATTAGGCTTTGAAGTGACGACTAAAGTAATCACATCAGTGTAACATATTGTATACGATATGCTTTGTAAAATGCAGAAGCTACAAATGCCAAAATATATGTGTAGAAAAGGAAACCCACTCTACTATATTTAATGGAACTAGCAATAATAAATATCCGATTAAGTAAATATTGGACGTCATATCGAATTTGAATACTGTAAAAACACTTAGGAAATCTGTTTTTAAATCCTTCGTTAGCGAAATTTAAATAATTTTCATACGGAAGTATTTTCCAATTCTACTGGTATCGAACAGATTCAATAAAAACAATTTACAACACAAGTTTTCTGCAGCCTGCGGGACGATAATTATATATTGTTGGCCACTAATCCTATACATGTAACGCGCGCTATATGTAGGTCGTTAAAAAAATAATAATTATAGCGACCAACATTAAAGGCAATTATCTCTCCACCGCGCACAGTTTGGTATAAAAACGTACAATTTATAAGCGAAACACACAAAACGCCTAAGTGTATACGCATTTAACGTTATTGAACTTACTACCATCAAATCTGAAGGCCGATCCAACTCGATGTCCAGCCGGATGCCCACGAGACTCTCGTCGGTCCTGAGGGATATTTCACCATACCATCGGTTGTTTTCTGGCTCGGTACCTTCGTAGGCGAATATGTCTGGGCAAGGAGAAGGCGGGTGCACCGCTGACCGTGATGAACGCACTGCTAGGGACAGCCACAATACCGTCGTGATAATGCATATTCGCTAAAACCCCAACACAATGTTGACTTGAACTATTTCGTTAGGTTGGATCGTTTCATCACTGCATTGGCGTAACTAGAGAAGGGGCTAAGGAAGTGCAAACCGTTTCAAAACTCTGAAAGCTGTGACTGATTGGTT
The DNA here is from genome assembly GCF_023614345.1 of Adelges cooleyi. Taxonomy (NCBI): domain Eukaryota; kingdom Metazoa; phylum Arthropoda; class Insecta; order Hemiptera; family Adelgidae; genus Adelges; species Adelges cooleyi. The sequence goes on along the minus strand of NW_026096579.1, from coordinate 12,106,910 downwards.
GCTGACGTTTTTTTTTTTTTGACTTGAACGAGTTTGAACTTCCTCAGCCCCCTCTAGTTACGGCAAAACTTTCTTACCATCATAATAGTTAGGTTGAACGAACGAACCCCGCTGACTCGGGGCTTAAGACGCAATCCACGCACCAAACTTGTTTTGGTAAGGTAAAACGATAATCAACACTGACCAGTCGACACTAAATGACACAAAGCCGTTGTCGAGCAGACACAACTAGACATTTCCAATTGGCCCGAGATCGGATACTTGTGAGAATACCAATCGAAAAACTACAACAAAGCGGAACGATTAAATATATATTATATATATTTTGGAAAAAACCCAAAATAGTGGAATAATTTACGCGATAGAAAATAAATTTAATAATAAACTCCAAGGACAACAACTGGTCACAGCGTAAAAGGAAACACGCACTAAACAGAGTTCACCTGCTAATATTCTATAACATAAGTATAACGGAATTGTTATTTTAGAAACGTTTAACAAATCACCACGATCTTCTCAAAGATAACGTTGTTTCTCAGTATAATTACAGCACTACCTATGTCAAATGTTGGCACACAAATATTCATAGCATTAGCATGAACGACTCATTTTAAGAATGCGTCAAATTAACATGTTTTGTCTTTGTACCGACAAACGAGTAAAACGTAAGACCGCAAACTTGCTTCTTCTACATTATACGACGAATTAGTTGATTTTTATGCTGACTAATAACTATTTAAATCCATTTATCGGGCCATAGTAAGGTCGGCGTAATATGACTGTAAGAATTATTAAGACTGAATGATAAAATCACTATTAAAAAAAAAAACGCTTCGATGCTAATCTATAGTAAGTATACTAATCAATTATGTTACTGCTATATAAATAGTACACTATATATTTGTGTTAAGCCCAATGAGTGTTGATATTAAAATAAGTTACACTAATTTAATAAAGGTGAATTTATTTTTAGTATTTTTCTAGACATTTTAATAGCTATGAAGATGGTACATTTAGGCCCCTAAGAAAAGCGCGGTTAACAACCGCGCTTGACAGCTTGGTCAGTTTAACATGTCTTGTCCGTTTCCGTACGTTTAGGGTAAGACGAAACTTTTTATTGTAAACGTACCTAACCTCCCAAATTTAAATACTTATCGAGAAAAACGTCCAGATCAAGTCTGCTGCTTGTCAGATAACAAATATTTAGTGACATACACTATTCTTGTGTGAATAATCGCCCCTTTCCTAAGCTTTGATAAAACCTGTCGTCTTACCGACGTTGACCTTAAGATGTGTTTGACAAATGAACATATATTTACGTGCAACAGTATTTTCTATTTTTAACTGTTTCAACCATATTTTTAGTGTCCTCTCTATGGCTTATAAATCTATATATCTTACTGTATTGTTTTCATGCTATTCTAATAGGCCCCGATAATTATCCTAAAGTATTTCATTCCTAAAACCGTAAACACAAATATAATGGCGTACAGACTAATGATGGACATTGTATATTAAAGATGGATAATTTTTTATACATAATATTATGTTTTAATAATATATAGCTGGTTACGTAGGGCATCAATGGATGGTTTATCATGCACCTTAAACTTAGGACTTTAGACTAGCACAAGCAAATTTATTATGTAACACAAAATAAAAATAGTTTTACGCGGTTTCTCCTCAAAACGACAAATTTAATTTATAGAACGATTTTTAATTATCGATTTGATTAAATTAAAACAAAATTATTATTACAAAATTATTATTTTTAAATAGAGCAGTTTTCCCTTTATACTTGTGAATGTATGTATTTTTTTTTTAAACTTTTTTCTAGCGGCTCAAACATGGGCTATTATTTATTTTCCACATTTTTGCAAAAAACAACTTTTCAATTTCTCCAATATATCGCTATATTCCCAAGAGAACGAGATAACCAATAGTTATATTTTATAAACGACTTTTATGACAAAACAATGACTTACCAACAATGATCTTGTAGAAAATATTTAGCTCGTTTGTGGATACTATTTTAAAATCGACAAATTATCAACACGGTTGTACACAAATGGTAAAAACAAACTAAACAATTATAAAAAAATATCATACACGACGAACGAATATTTAATTGAAATAACGATAAGCGCACGGTCAGTGAAATTAATTCAAACACAACATACTATAATAACAAATATTTTACATCAACAAACTAGTACTTCGCACTCTCCAACGTGCACTGAGGTCTCAACGAGTGTTAAGTAAAATAATAATTGGACACTAGGTGGGCTATTAACATCTATATAGCTGCACCGCTACACCTACTACTACTGCTACTATTCAGGTATATCAGACTGGTATCATTCCCCAAGAAATCACCTCCTCCACCACCGACCGTCTACTTACTTACTGTTGTTGTTGTTGTTTTTTCCACGCGCATAACAATCATAATAAAACTATAACGACCATCATCATCAAAGCATGTGTATAATAATAATAATAGTTTTTAACATTATCACGAAACCGGTCGACCGAAAACCGGTTTTTCCACTGATAACAACGTCTGAGCGAGTGAATATTATGTCGGAAACTCCAACACGGGAAAATGCTTGTTCTTCGGTAATAAGTTTATCAAGTTTCTAGTGAGTAGGTATACAAAATAAAAAACAAGCTTTTTCTAACGTAAAGCTTATGTTTATTTTTTTCAGTAACACGGTTCGTGAAATAATATGATAATGTGGTAGGAACTAGAAAGTGCTAGAAATTGGCGGTGGTCGCAAGGGGGGGGCAAGCAGGCTCCAGACACTGATAAAAATCACGGGGTTGATACTTATCACACAAATGCGGTGGCCATCTTTTTATATCTACACCACTATATCTATACATTATTATTATTATTAGTTGTGCATAGATGTAACAACATATTATTATAATACATTAATTAAATTTTACAAAATGGCCGTCACTTTTTGGCTTACATTGAAAGTGATCCATCTGCTTCATCTATTCTGCATGCACCATAATAGGGGATGACGAGGGGAACACGTCGCCTGCAAGAATACAAGTTTATATGAAGTTTAATTATTTTCATGTTTATTTATGTACTTAATATTTCAAGTACATTCAAATTGAATTATTGATCATGATATATTTACACGATTGCCTCGACCCAATATCCACTAAAATGTTTGCGTACATACAATTGACAATATTATTTGGCGTACTTTAAAACTATACAAATATTTATAACGTTTAGGAAAAAAAAAAGTTATATTTTATGAAAGTTTTAGAAAAATTATTGAAATTGTATGTTTGCGATCAAAATAGACTTAAACATTATATGATATAGGTATGTACACACATTTTGAAAAAAATATAATATCATTCGCATTGTAGAAAAAATAATTAAATTATTTTGAAATATAAAAAAAACAGATTAAATATTAAAAACAATCTTAGGGGCATACCCCAATCCACAAATCGCTTCAAATCCAAATTTCGACAGCCTCCCCATTTCAGTTTTTTTTTTTTTTGACCGAGAAAATAAAATCAGTCGTTCCCCCAATCGTCTTAACGTTAAACGGACTAAAGTAATTTAATCCAAATCCTAACCGTTGTCTTAAAATAGATTACTTATTAACTTTTATTGCTAATGAATTTTGCACATTTCTAACTTAACGCAGCGTCCTATGTTTTATATATCTTGTTTTTTTTTAACATTATTACTTTTTATTTTACGATTTGGTCACAATAACAAATGCAAAACTTGAATTAAAATTGCCTTATTTATGATCAGTAATTAATTACCACTTGTAGGTAACATTAGATATTATTATTTTGACAGTGTTGCAATTAGAGGGAGGGTTAACCTCCTTAGATAATCTAAGAAACCCTTCTAAATTATGAATCTAATTTTTTTTTTACATTTTTAACAAAAGTTTATATTAAAACGTACTTTTTAGCCTCCTTATTTTTTATCGTTACTTTATTTTCATTAGGTTATATGCAATTGAAAAAAATACTATTCAAGTTTAAGAAAAATTCTAGATGTCAAAGTCAATTGGGGTATTATGTGGTTTAGCACTCCTCCGCTGAGATTATTTCCTACTTTCACTACTAGATATTATTTTGGTAAAAGACAAATACAGAATTTTAATATTATTACACATAACGTCTAGTCGGTCACACGGTTCAATAGCCAACGGAAGAATATTTTGATTTTTGTATCTTAAATATTATTGCTTTGCTTCGATACAAAAAATAGCGCGCCATAAGTTATTTTAGATACAGTTCTTGTTAAGGACTTTAAATTTTTTTTTCTGTTTATATTGGAATGTCTAATACTTCCGCCTGTGTACATTATAAAATATACGTTTTTGTTTTAAAATGTTCGTTAAATGAAATATGATTATACTCAACGTGTTTAAGAAATGCAAATTTTAATACCGATTCAGGAAGGGCCTCCGACCTTGATTTCATAAACACACCCAACGCATGCCAATATTGTAAAAATATTATAATATTATGACATAATAATATGTTACTATGTACGTAGAAATAACAATGTTATTCAATCATTATTTTCAAACGATTTTGACGTATTAAATAAAAATGTTGAAGTAACTGTCCAAGCCATAAAAATAAGTTTGAAAATAATATATAGTAAACAAATTGCATTTCCAGAAAACAATAGATCTCATGAGGGACCTTTACAAAGGAAATTTCTTAAAAAATGTAGATCATACTAAAATATGGTCAGCGACTCTCATAAATGGATTTATTTCCCTTTCTTGCTGATTGCAATACAACTGAACCCGTTCAGTTTGTATAACATGTTGAACAAAATTAATCACCGAAATTGATAAGGGCATACAAATTATGTTTCTAATTAATAATGAAACATATTGGAATACCTACTAGGTAGACCCTCGAATTTAATCATTCGGTGATATGATTTGTGATATTTGCATAGTTATTGTAAAGTTAAACGGGTTATCGACACCACGTCAATGCAATAAAATATACGCTTTATAATATTTTAACAGATTGTAGTTTTAAAACAACATGTTTGTTATCAGCTATATATATATATATTGCACAATTTTTAATTAATGACGAATGAGCGCTCTACGGTATTCCCTGCTAAAAAAATTTGTTCTAGATTTTTTTCTAAGAAGTATAATTAGACTTTAGTTATAAATTACCTACTGCGTCTTTGCTTGGCGAGGGAATTTGGCCAGCGTTATCAACAAATATTATACCAGAAAAATACAGAAAATGAGCGTAAATTTGTTGAGTTAACCATAAATGGCATATTGTGTATAATATAATAACATGTTTGTAATAAACAGTTTTATATTTTTAGGTTGTAAGCCTTTGTGTAGGTAGACATATAAATTATGTAGTAATATCAATATATTATTCTATAAAAAGTTTCTATGAAAATTTCATTTTACTCAATTTTAAAGCTTTCGAAAATATTCCATGTTCTCTTTAATTACTGAATATTAAACTCTTATACCTATCCTTTAAGAAATATGAATAACAAGCTACAATAGGAAGTACACTGTATAGTTTAATCTACACTCGTTTCAGAATTTTTGAACTACCTTTAAATTTGAATATAATATTGTTTGTGCAAACATACACAAGACGCCAGTTAATATACACTATCTAGAAGCTATGATCAAAGTGTAATTTTCCTTTTTTTTTTCAACAAAAAATGTTTGACTACAAGTTTTTGGGAAAATTATATAATTGGTAGTTACAGTCACATTCTAGACATGACATTATTACATGTAAAACGCAGAATATTGATTGGAAGTTTATATCATTCATTCACGTGCTGCGAGTTTTCCTGGAGAAGCAAGTCTTCAAACAGAAAAAAAAATGGTACCTAATGCAGGCCCCCTGAGAAGAAACGTGCATTCTCAATATGGAGTCATTTCTAGGCAACTTTATAAAAACGATTTGTTGTTGTCACTCATCAACTGTCAAAGTCGTAGAGAAACAATAGTAGGTATCGGCGACAACTGACAAGTGTATTTTTAAATTATGACTATAATGAGGTAAATCATTTTTTATAATACATTCCCTTATGAAGCCACGTGGCTTCCATGATATGTTTTGATTTCCCTTCAAACGGACATTCTATTAATAGTAAATGTATAACATTTTTCGCAAGACAAAACACATACCATACCATCATTAAACGAAATAAATTTAAATAATGAAAACATACTATTTTCCGCCCAATGAGTACGGACCATTTAAAAAAAACGTTTTTAATACTCTATTTTTGAATTTTGTTAAAAAATTCAAATGTGTGGAGGTCTTAAAAATCCGTTTTAACAGTTATAGTACATTCGAATATACCTAATGTACATTTGTAGGTACAAATGCAAATATTTTAGACTGCTAAAAAAAATGGGGATTATAAATGTGTTAAAAATGTAATATGATTATGAAAATAATCACAATAAATATATTCAAAATAATTTAACAATAATATTAAATGTTATAGATTTTTCTTGGATACACATTCTTATCACATACAATATGTTAACAAATAAAACATAATAGTAGCAACTTAAAAGCTTTAGATTTAAAAATGACCATTAATGTCATTTAGTTTAACTTATAAAGAGTAGACTCAAAGTTAATATCTGACAATATGTTAACCAATGACCAAACGTATGGACCGAAAAATTCTTCTGGCTTCTCTTCCTCGACGTACTTGAATTTGAGGTCTGGGAATTTCTAAAAAAAAAAAAAACAATCACAATTAAAAATCTATTTAATACATACACATACAATATAATCATGTATAATAATATCACATTATCAGAACATTAGTGTAGTAACTCACAAAATCATGTACTGTGATAATTGAACTTAAGGATTCTATTTGCAGTATAATTACAATATAAAATATTTTTGTTTTATGGTCTAATTTGTTGTTTTAACAGTATGACTAGCTACATAAATTAAGAATGTCTTAAGTTTAACAATTTTTCGAGCAACTACATTAATGTTTTGATGGTGCCAATTGTGCAGCGATAAAAAAAATTGAATTTATTATACCTTCATAAGATCTCTGGGCCACTGAAGAGACCAATGTTGAACTCTAGCTAAAACCGTGTTCACGTCAGATGAATTTAATAATTCTTCTTCCCGCTCTAATTTAGCAGAAAAGAATGTAATGACCATGTCAATATTTTGAATGACATCGTGGAATGCTTCATGGCTCTTTAAAGGTTCAAATACTTTTCGCTGATATAGCAAAGCATAAACTAAATTCGGATTGTGAATCAACTGATTGGACAGACAAGAGTTAATCACTTCTAGGACGATACGCAAAGCTTCCTCAATGGCACTCATCTATAAAAATTACACAGATAACAAATAAGTATGTGTATTATATACTTACTACGAAAGTTGAATAAATATCTTACGTCTTGATTTGGACACCGTAAAAATGTCTTTGACAAAACCTCGTACAGACTTAACATTCTTTGGCAAACATACGGATGTAACTGATTAAACTGTGACGACATATTTGCTAGTGCCGCAAAACAATTAATATGAAGATATTTATCCTACGAGAAAAAAATTGTCTATCAAATAAATTAAAATATGACAGATAAATTAAAAAAAACATATACTTACTCTCATTTTCAAAAGATTAAACTGAGCCGTTCGAGTAGTAACCAATATGATAAGACCTCCCAATGATATTTCGGAGACCACTCTTTCCTGGTACCAAGTAACACTTTTCAGTATTATACTATGAACAGTTTTGTTAAAAAGTTGATCTTCGGTTAAGATTAACAGTACAATCAGTGCCATATACATATGCTGGAACCTGCTGCTTTGAGTGTTGTATATCGTCCTTAGAAGTGGGATCAACTGTAATAAGACAACATTTTAGTTTCAATGCGAAGCTGAGAAGGTATTGTTTTTACAATAATGTGTTTTTCTTTGTTTGTGTCTGAACCCATGATATTTTTGAAATCTTAATTATTTTCTGACAAAATGAGTTTCTTACATTAAACTGATCACCCTGTATATAATTTTTTCAAAAATCTGTTGTTATACTTTTATTTTATCAAGGAAAAACAAACAAAAAGGAAAATTATTACACTCTTTCACTGTAGTCAATTTCTAGGTTCCTATATCGATAGTCAACAGGTATTTAAAAATATTTTCATCATATTGTTAATTACGATAATATATGGGTAACAACGGCAATAAGTTATTATAGTCAGACCCTAATCATACCCGTGTACTAAAAATACATTTTTTAGCACATTATGTCATTACAATGCTTTTATTGATAATTGTATTTTACCATTCACATCTAAGTGTTTATTCACTTTCAGTTGCAATAATTTATACAGACTTGCGACCTCCCCTGCCTCAATATGCTGTGTTTTTTTTTTGTTAGTAGTATTGTTCATCAATAATGAATTAATATCACTAACCACAACTTCTATATCTGTGCGTGCCAGCAAAAATGACTTGAAACTGTTATTGCAGTGTACCAGATGATATAAAAGTAGGGTTTTCTCTTCACTCAACGGTGCATCGTTGTTGTCTCCCAAAAATGTGTATACCGTGATTAAATTATCTATAAGCATAATATTTTATTTTCACAAAATGAAAACAAATAGTCGAGTATTTATACATAGTAATTATTATTATATTTTTTACCCGACAACGATGAAATGCAGCTTCTGTAGGGATTACCATTAGGCGGTGGTGGTGATGTACAGTGATTTATCAATACCAATAGTATGCTAACCGATAAAGAACTTAAAGGGCTTTGATTTCCTTGAGTAGATGAACTTGGACTAAGTGTTAGAATATTCCATATGTTTGCTATGATAAACATACAAAATAACATATAATATAGATAATACTGTTATTCTTATAAAGCAATTTATATTGGATTACTAGTTACTCACAGGCCAATCCAATAATAAGGTTGCCTCCGGAAAAGTTAGGCGGTTTGATTTGTTCAATATATCTTTGCAGTAATGCTTTTGACAACTTTATTGAATCAATATTTTCCATGAAAATTCTGAAAATTACGTACATGATATTTTACAACAGTTATATTTACATAATTGAAGAGTACAGGGAAAAAACCAGCAAAATCACTTTTTCTTAATCTAAGAAAAACATGTTTAAGTAATGCTAAAATATGTTTTAAAATGTTAAAGAAATACTTAAAACTTTAAAAAATATTGTATATTTTTGTTTATAATCGTGCTTAAAAGTGAAGAACAGATTCGTTTTGTATCAAAACTAGTTTTATAACAAAAAATTGCCATTTTTAAAAAGTGTCTTTGCTGGTTTTTTCCCTGTACCTTTCATATGCTTTATTTCTGTGTAAAAACTATGAAGTTTACTGTTATTAATTTTTAGTAATAGCATTAGTTGGAACATTTACTAAACAGGTGAAATTGTTAGTGTATATATTTAATGCCAATAAAAATAATTAAATTTTTTTTGAAATCCACTTGTTTACATTCTTACACAAATGAAAGTGTTCTTTCTAAACAACGTTAAATGTTATAATATTTCTAAAAATAATATTACATAATAATATAATAATAATAACTTACTTGTAAACTATAAGACTGCTAGAAGGTTGAATAGTATACATTTGAATAGATAGTAATATTAATATGCAGTTTGAACTTTCTATATGAATTGAATAAGTTAAATCACTGTGCAAACAAAAATGTAATTAAAATATTAATATCTCTAGCTAATGGATACAATAAGATAACAAAAACTTACTTGACTTTTAATTCGGTTACAATTTTAACTAACAGTGATATAAATTGATATGATGTTGTTTCATTAATATCATCAGGAACTGCATACTCTTTTCGGTCACCCAACGCAACTTCAATTCCATCTAAAAACAAAATATTACATTTAATTGAAACCTTAAACCCTAGAACCAAAATATTAATTTTTTAATTGAATTTGTATATAGTTTTGTAATTAACAAAGGATATACTTCTACTAATTTAATAGTTTAATTTGTCTTTTTATTTTAAGGTGATTTTAGAATACCTGTTTGTAGTTCAAATTGATTGATGAGTTCAATTTCTTTTGCATTCTGGACAAGATACTTTAAGAAGTACCGAGCAATAAACAAGCCATTGAATATTTGACATCGCAATATATTACTGAAAAAATAATTGTTCAGCTGTAATCAATGGTACTATTTAAAAGTTAAAAAAATTATAGCAACTTACTTATCTTCAGCTTCCAATTGTTCGAAATTTGATTTTTGGAGTATAAGTTTTATGAGTGTCTTGAAATTTGATGTATTTCTGTTGTTCACGATTAATGAATCACAAATACTTTTCAGACGGTCAGTTAGCACTTTATCATCTTGGCTAAAATAGTATTAAACAATAATAGTTTTATTAATCTCAAATTCGAAAGATACAATATTATCTGAATATTTGTAAAATAATTTTTTTTTTACTTGCTTGGAACAAAAATTGATATTGTACAACTCAGCAAATCGGGGTAAAGGATCTACCATACACGTCGAAAGATTTAATCTGAACTATCTACTCGTGTATGGGGGGAGTTATTATGATTGGATCCTTATCATTTGAACCTTTTTTTTTACTTAATTCAGTATAACAATATATTTTCCAATGGTTACCTGGACATCGGAGGATTCAACGAGAACGTTAGGAATGTGTCCCAAAACGGATCATCGATTGTAATCTCCAGTTCGCCTGCCAGCCGCAACAGACAATCGTTGTCAGCCAGTTCGCCGTGACTCGGTCCGGCGCCCATAGTGACAGTCACTTGGCAGTGGAGAAGATAGCTACTACTGCTAGTGTCACTCGGTGTTATTTTCTGCCTACTGCTGTTGATGACGTCCGAACATCCACGACCCTCTGGTGGTGACGGTCATTGGCAGCCGGCGACAAACAATAACTAATAGGAATTACGTGGAAAAAATAAAATTAATTATGGTAATAAAAAAAAATTAGAAAACGATCACTGAAATAATATGTTTGCTGTTGTTCTCTGCTGTAACTTGTTTTATTGCGATTTGCGGTATCCGTCATCCGCGTTATCTCATTTTATCACATTTTCAACTGATAACGTTTATTTTATATGACGACGGTAAACCGCACATATCAATGTAGCCAACAGTCGCCGGCAAAATTACCCTGCCGTCAAAACACGGCGTACTTGACAAACCAATGCACTATACCTATTATTACTGTATTATGAAACCTCCTATGCACCGTTACAAGACCATCGTTGAGGTTCATCTTCGCCAATAATTAGTAATTGATAATATTAACAATATTATCAATGAAATTGTCGTCCCTAGAATTAATAGTCCCTCTAATAGGAACTCTGTTGTTTTGTTGCCGAATTTTCCAATAATCCGTGGCTTAGATGGAACAACGTTACCATAACGAAATTCAGCTGTTTTATATAATATTTTACATAAACTGTTATTTTATGTCGGAAAGTAGAACGAATCATTTGCAATGCATACCTACTGACGTCTGACCGGACATATTAAAAAGTTTAATTAGTTTCTTTCATATATTATGTATACCTAATTTTTGTGACCAAGACGTGCTAATTACAAGTATGTTTCGAAAAGTAGCTAGTAAGGCAGTAGAAAATAATTGGACAGTTATAAACAGCTATTTAACCTTAGTTCTTATTTTTGACGGTAAAAACACAATACTTTAAATACAAAATATTTTAAATTCTAAAACAATAGTGCAGTCATCTATTATAATAATCAATGATCGTGCTGAGGTCACACTTTAGATAATTTATTCGCCAATTGAACTAAAAAATCCGCTGTACAAGGAGATAGTAGATTAAATTTATTACTTTAAAGGAAACTAGTAGTCTAATCGCGGCCTTTCCTGCATGAGCCATTTTTTTCATTGAAATATACAATTAATAGTTATTACTTATTAACCATCAATAATAATAATGGTGTCAACACAGACCACAGTGACCAGTGTTATATTCAATAGTACCTACCAATATTATGCATAATATTGTATGAACGTTTAATTGTATAAAATTACCTGTATAATATCTTAGGTGGTGGTAGTTTTACAAAAATAAATAAGCACGCGTTAATTAAATAATTGCCGAGGTTAAAAAATACGGACCTATTTTTTTTCTTAAAACTGTAACACTAACACATATTATTATTTTGTATATTAATGCGATTCGTCTAATGTGTTTAACGTTACAGATATTGTTGGGGATCGATTAGGAAACGATCAAATCTTTATTGCGTTGGCAATAATTATTATTTGCCTGGTGGTTATTGTGATTAAATATAACAGCATGTACATCCATAACGTGTTGCACAAACTAATGTCGAAGACAAAGCAGTGTTACAGAGTAAGTTTATTATGTCATACGTCAACAAATAACATAAAGTGTTTTTTTTCCCCGAAGTCGTTTATACATATCAAAGCAGTTCGCCTAAGTTTCAAAAGCTCTTTAAAATGTTCGATTGTCCAATTAGCAAATAAATACAATTTTTTTAAATGCTTGCAGGATGATATTTTTTTAATTTCGAATTTTTGAGACGAATAATATACAGGGTGATCCTTCTGATGTAAGACACTAATTTTCTCGGAAAATATCAATATTTTGTAAATTCATTTTTTTTAAATACTTCTAGGTATATATTATTTTACTATATTTTTCAAAACTCTGAAAACATATGTTCATCCCAGGTTGTCAAAATAAACAGTAGCCGTCACTGTATTTGAATAGATAGATAAGAACAGCTAGTGTATCGTTATCTCGACACTTTTTATTGTGTCGATTACCGCTGTTTATCGCCTATCCAACAAAGCGAAATTAAATATAAATTATATAGGCTACTGTTTGGACGACTGAAAAATACGGGGAAATTTAATAGATTTACAAAGTTATAGAAAACGAACGGATTTATAAAAATTCAAACGCTAAAAATATGTTTAACACTTTTTTTATGAAATTAATATGTTCCCATTGGAAAGGACGAAGTCCATGTTTATTTAACGCCTAAGGGATGAAGATACAAATTTTCAAAGTATTGAAAAATATAGTAAAATATATGTACCCGAGAAAATAAGTGTCTTAAATCAGATGAATCACTTTGTATTTTATTATCATTAATTGGTCATTGAATCTGTAGATGGTAGAAGTACAAATATTGATAAAGGCAGTGTAATGACAATAATTTGCTTCAAATAGTATTTTTAGTATTAAGTGGATACGATTAGGGTCGATCGTTTGTCTTTCTTAATAATTCGTTGCCTTTGCTAATAATAGGTAAATGCCATAATCGACAAAATAATTAAAAAATATTGGTCGGATTCCTATTGACTTTTAAATAATCCACACATATAGCAACCTGGAAATTTATTACGGTTAAAGTATAACTCCCCCCCTTTTTTTGTTGTTCAACCTAGTCCTAAAACTTTGCTTTAGTTTTGAGTTGAAAAATATTAAAACATTTTTACATGTTTTTTTTTTGTTGGGTGTTTTTCTCGATTCTCTTCAATCCATTCTTGGCTACGAATCTAAGCCAATACAGTGTTGTATACCTTCAGCATATAACCGTAATACAAAATATATTTTTTCTCGTTTAGCTCCTAACTGTTGTTGTTCGCATGTTGCGATTTGAGGAACGCAGTCGCTTCATTGGCAACAATAAGAATTGTCAGTGTCATTGTCGTGCTAATATTGAAACGTTTGTCAGAGAGTATAAACAAGAAAACGAAAACATACTCAATCACATAATGGAAAACAGAGCGTTGATACAAATGGTGTTAGGTGATGTAAAATCAAATATTTTTGTTTTCACATCTTCGACAGCACAATAAAATAGCCACGTTTTTAATGTTTAGCCAAACTGAACTCTACTCCAGAGAAGAAGGCACTTCTTGGGCCTCCTATGCCGCCGCCTCCGCCACCACCTTTGCCATCACCGCCGGTTTTACCAGCTAACAGCCGTGGTCTTTGCGATTCGTCCAAGTTACAGCGCTTCACAAACGGCTTTTTCAGGCCCGCCATAACTGTGGAAGACATACAAAATGTGAAACTAAAGAAAATCGCATACCATAAGGTAAACATTACAATTGATAAATATTCTAACCGTCGTAAACGATCATTGTAACGTTTAATGACCAACTTGTATTCATGTACTACATACATTTAGGGTTACTACACAAATCAGTCGGCCGTATTGTGCAATTCCATAAATACGATAAAACTGAAGCACATCAGTGGCGTTTCCAGCCTTTCTTGTAGTACCCAAGAAGCCGGAAGATGTTAATCTCTTGTTACACTGTTGCAAATGTGTGTCGAAAACTAAACGATGTTCGAACATTAACTTAATTCAATGTCGTTTGTTTTTTAATTTTTTGTCAACAAAATAAATACAGAACATTGAACATTAATAAATAACATTTCATACAAGTTCAATAAGAAATTATTGAACTTGTACTTAATGTTATTTATTTTTGTACGGATGCTTTGTTAAAAATGATGATTATAAAATGTATGACACCATATTGTTACGACATGATATTAATTATTGAACATGTTTGTAATATTATTTATTTTTGTTTGAACTAATTTTGTAATGATGATGTTACCTTTGTTATAAATTATGATACTATAAATATTTCATTAAACCGTTGTTTATATTTATATTCTTGATACACTTGTTTATGTATACACATCATAGCGTCATGGCAGTTAATCGATATAATTAATATAGAATACAGTTTTATAGGTCGTAATAAATAATTGTATTTATTCATTAGACTTAGTACAATTATAAAAGATTAAGTGATCCATGATAATCATATTCCTGTTAAAGTAAATATTAAATAAGATAAACTATACTAATACATAAAACAAAATACTATAATGCATTTATTAAATATTATTATGTAAACTTTAAATATAATAATTGTGTTAGTTTGACTAAATGAAAAAACTTTTAAACAGTAAATATTACCAGTCTTACAAACTGTCCACTAGATTACGTGGTCGGTATATTTTCGTTATATTTTATTCTATAAAATTACACTTATTATACATAATATATCTAAAATAGTGTAATACAAATGAAAGATATAGATTGTGTTGCAATTATTGCAGATTAAAAAATATTATAAAGGTGATATTTTAGGCAATAAGTGCTACTACTGTATTCAATAAAATAATAGTACTATAATGTAATTTGTATTTTTGTAAATTACAAAAATATTGTTTTGTGTAAACACTTTGCAAAAATATTTTTTTTCCCAAAAAAAGTACAAGTTAGATTTGGTCTAATAATAATAAAATAAAAGACAATGGCTAAGCACATATAATAATAGAATCAAACAAGAACAAGGAAGACTTAAGTACTAAATGTTAGTAACATCTGGTAAAAACAAGTTGTACTTTGGTTGGTGAAAAGTCGAAAAAGTCAACTTCTTCACCCGCAAAACCGGGAAAACCAGCTTCGATGCGAATTTGTAGATATTGGACCCCACTTTTGTAATTCCCTACTGTGCCGGTTTATACTGAGCTTGGTTTAAACTTTACTAGTTTGTACTGTGCTGGTTCTTTTTTCAATTTCGTTTGGTTTGTATTAGATATTTTACTGTGTCTCATAATATAGCCACGACATTATACGCTATACGAAGTTCCATTGGCTACTACATACCTACTAATATATAATAATAATATGGTAAAAAACAAAATTCTTACCTTGTGACCCGTGCTGGCGTGTCTTCTGTGTTTTACTATCGTCTGAAGATCTCGGCTAGCCCATAACAACTAACCTGACATCTTCAAGACCACGTTAGACACTTGTTGTCGGTCCTTTTAACATTAATTCTGGTCCTGCCCATCGACGAGGTCTCCGTTTTGTTCTTGGCTCTGTCTGCCAAAGGTAGGATCATCTGTAACCTTTGCGAATACGAAGGGTTATCTATACATAATAAAAAACAAAAAAATGATAAACAGTATTTTATATTTTTACGTACACCATTATAACGTCGCACAATACTTCTTGATTTTCGTTATTACTATTATATTTTATATACACACAAGCCCGTCCTTTGTGTGTACAATGCTGATTTTGATGTGAATAACAACAAGTATAGGTAGTTATATACACCTTTTCACCGTGAACAATACCGTAATGACTTTGTCCAGATACCAATATGATTTTTTTAAATATATATGTATATTTTTTTTTTGGTAGGCTGAATGCGCGTCGTTTATAAACGGCCTACACATGGTAGTACCGTCTTTGTCTAATTCCCACCCCGCTCTCCCAAACCACACACTAAGATCATATAAAAGACCTTCTGGGCCCCACGGAGTTGTACAAAAATCAAGCGGTCCTGTTTTTTGACCCGCCTCTGATACCGTGTGTAAAAAAGTCAAAAAAAAAAATGTACTACCCGACGTGACGTCGAGAGTTGACCGACGAGAATTAGATTCGTCGTAACCCATTGTTTTAAGGAGATTAAAAGCAGTCTGTTTTTTTTAACAGTGTTAAAACACCTTTAGAGAACGGTCCACTTTAATTTCACAAATTTCTTTTTTAAAAAATAGCTATTTATTTTATCTTATTGATATTTGTATACACAAATTATTGTACATACCTACACATTTATATTCAGTTTTTCATAAAATAAAATTTATTGTTCTATAATTAATCTCCATACAATTTTAGTAATTCATTATTTAACCATTATAATATTTGTAGTTGCTTGGAAGTTAGTTTTAATTTATAAAATATCAATTAGTATGATTAGTTAAAAAAGATGGTCTTATTGCGAGAAAGAGAGGAGCACTACTATAAAAATGCATACAATTTTCAATAACAGGTATGTTAATGCAGCGTGATTATGTACTATTAATAAAACAAATTCCAGAAACACTATGAAATAGCGTTTAGTGAGGTATTTTAAAGTCCTAGTCCACCATAGAACTATAATTTGTACAATGTACATGTATGTAAAGTATAGTTAAACTTGTAGAATCTTTTGAAGAAAAAAAAATTTAAAGGCACTACATTTATATCCACCTATACCACCTGCCACAATTACAGTTTACAATTATGGGGTTTAAATCAGCAAAGG
This sequence comes from Adelges cooleyi, assembly GCF_023614345.1. Taxonomy (NCBI): domain Eukaryota; kingdom Metazoa; phylum Arthropoda; class Insecta; order Hemiptera; family Adelgidae; genus Adelges; species Adelges cooleyi. The sequence goes on along the minus strand of NW_026096579.1, from coordinate 12,089,736 downwards.
CGACTCGGTAGACATAAATAAAATAATAATAGACATTATGAATTTAAATAATAATGACAACGCTTTAGTTTCAGGCTACTGTCTACGGATAATGGAAATTATTTTTAGTCACATGTCACAAGTACTAGCTTTTATTGTAATAATATATGCCAACCCAAATTATACAAACCTACCGAATGACTCTAATGGACTTCATTTTACCTGGAGCTTAACTTTGTGACAGTAATTTTGAGTCGTTATCATTAGAAGGGCTTCAACATAGTTTTGACATAGGTAAATATCGAATTTCAAACTAGCTTTAGTATGTTTCCTGCATTGTGCAAAATACATTGTATATTGTAAGTATAACCTATATTTTTCAGACAGCAAAATATAAAATAAAA